>NC_059163.1:71342152-71985653 GCF_019923935.1 Bubalus bubalis
ACATACACTTACCATACAACTCAGCAATTCCACTTCAGAGTATTTATTCAAGAGAAAAGAAAATTTTTAAAGAAAAAAAAAATTATACCAGAAAGCATATATCAGTTTTACTCATAATGTTTATAAATGGAAACAAACGATAACTCTGTAACTGAAAGTGCCCAGCAACCAAGGAATGGATAAACAAATCGTAGTACATTCAAACAATGAAATATTACTCAACAATAAAAAGAAACGTAACTACTGAAATAGCAATTACATGAATGAATCTCAAATTATGCAAAATGACAGAAACCAAGCACAAAAATTCGCATACCGTATGATTCCATTTGTCATATTCACAAAAAAAGGCAAAGGTCTCCTGATCAATCTCTGCATCCAAAGAACCTAGCACATTAGAAAATAATGAATGCCTGGTGGGCCGTTGGAGGGGGAATCATTGCACGGAGGGTGGACAGCAAGGTCATAGAAGCCAAAGTCAAAAGGAACCTGGGGGCGCAAACACACCTGCAGGATGGAAACAGCGAAGGAAGGTATACTTCAACCTACCTCCAACGATTTCAGCAGCTTAAACAATTAGATTCTGTAAAACTCTACATTATGAATGAATAGCCTCAGCGGTTCTCTGGCCTAAAAGAAAGGCATGATGTGCCCCACCCTAATTTAAAAATGAACCCGACGCCCAAGACTGAGCAAGTGGAGCTTACAAGGAGCAGGGAGGATTTTCCGTGCCCAGGAGCGGAGCAGAAGAGGGCCGAGGCGGGCTCGGGCTTAGGTCTGCCGGAGGCCGAAAGAGCCCGGGCATCGCCGCGGCCCCGCGGGTCTCCACCCCTTCCCACATCCTCACTTACCCAGGCCTGCCGTTCCAACTGAGCGTACAAATTGGAGCCTTTGAGCTTTTGGACTATCTGGGCAATAATGAGAGACAGATCCGACTCCTCCTGCAACATTTCCCCTGTCCTACCCCGCCAAGTAGCGGGGGCCGCTAGCGCGGAGAGCACTGGCCACGTTCGGGGTCCCACTCTAGACCAGTGACACTTCTCGGGGACCTTATTACGCTGGGACTCCTCCAGCGGGCGTTACTAGGCAACTGCCAGGCCGTGAGTCCGTTCCTCTCTGGTCCCCCCTCAAGCCTGAAGGCCCAGCACCTGCGTTCCGCTGGCAGAAAACGATCTTCGGAGTGGGGGGAGGGGAGAGTAGCTTTTCAATTCCATTGTTCCCGCTCAGTCTGTGGTGGAAAGGCAAGAATAGGTTCTCTTTCCTCCAGATCTACAGAGCCTCTGATGCATCAGGGGAAATCAGAAAGTTGTATATTTTTGTGTTTTATTATGAAGGATCATTCCTTTTCCACTTTCCAGTCTCTGCAGAAAACAGGGCAGTGCACACAATGAAATGGCAAATGACTTCCAAAACTTACGAGGCTCTGACCCTAACTGCGCGAACTTGGGCGAGGTGCTTAAAGTTAAGAACTCGGTTTCAGTCTCAGCAAAATAATACCCATCTGACGAGATGCTGTGATGATTAGCTGAGATAACAATCGTGAGGGTGCCTAGCACTGTACTTAGCGCTCCACTTTATTTCCTTTTCTGTTTCTATTCTCTGGGGTCTTATGCCAGGAATAAATATACAACGTCTTCTCACCTAACAGCTACAATAATAAGCATTTTATTGATAGGTTTTCTGAAGCATTGGCATTTCAGTGGTAGCTAAGACATTGTCCGAGTCTTAAGGAATGTGCCATCTAAATAGATTTCCTCTTCCATGCACTCACTCATTCAATCAAAACTCAATTCAAAATTCATTCAGCTTTCAACTTACTGAGCTTTTACATACAAGAAATCGTGTAGGCACAAAGGTAAATAAAACATGGTTCTTGACATCAATGTAACACAGCAAAAACTTTAAAGAGAACTAGAAGTATCTAATTAATTGACATTCCAAAAGGCAGCTAATTTTGAAAGGTGTATGGAATAATACATGTATTAGAATAACCTCACCAAAATAATCAAGAACTAAATTCAAATATGTGCATGCATATATTTTAAGCAAAGAAAATGTAGGATTCCAAGAAAAGAGACCAAGATTACTGGCAAAAACTACACTAGTATAACTGTATTAAACTCTAATGTGCTTACGCGCATTAAACTTAGCACATTAAACTCTAATGTGCTTAGGCACAACAGATCTTCTGATTCAATAGGCCTCTGGTAGGACCTGCTAATAGCACTGTTAGCAAGTTTCCAAGAGATGGTGACCCTGGTGGCCTAAGGCCTATATTCTAAATAGCAAAAGGCTAGAACAGGTAAACAATAGAAATTCAAAGGGACCAGACTTCTGGCATCTATGGGCAGTACCCTGGCCTTCAGAATATTATGATGATAAATACAGATCCCAAATAACCCCTTTGGTCAGGTTTGTTTCTTTGGAGTACGGCAGGCAAGGGGGAAAGTGTGTTAGTTGCTCAGTCGTGTCTGATTCTTTGCGACTCCGTGGACTGTAACCTGCCAGGCTTCTCTGTCCATGGGGATTCTCCAGGCAAGAATCATAGAGTGGGTTGCCATGCCCTCCTCCAGGGGATCTTCTCAACCCAAGGATCAAACCTGGTGTTTAAGGCAATTTACATACTCTACAAAACATGTAGCTTCTCTACAAAACATTCTCCCACAACTCAGAATTTCTCACACTTGTATATGAGTTCATCTCCTCAACTCTCTACAGTCCGTTTATCCCAACATCCCACCCATTCAAGAATCTCTGCATGAATGTCACTATGAACAACAACAAAAAAATGTGGAGACAGTGTTTTTAAGATTGAAAAGGGTGACGTGATTAATAACTGAATAAATAGGGATGCTTAGGTTAAGAAGGGTCATAAAGTATAGAAGGGAAAGAAATGAAACCTGGAGCTGAAGAAAAACCATGGTGCCTTGAGTCAGAAAAGTCTGGGTTCCCCTTCTGCTCTGCTCCATTGGAGCTGCTCAAGTCCTCCATCATCAGAGTTTCCACTTTCTCTTCTGTAACAAGAGGATAAAAGACCCACCTGAGGGGATAGTGTACCTAGTATTAAAATATCAGCAAATAATGATAAATTAAATATTAAAATTTGATAATTTGACCAAACAGTCCCCTGTTCAATTGACAAGGGAATAGAAAGTACCTGAAGAAATGAAGCAAGACATATGAAAGTACCCAGCACAACTCTTTGCACACATAGGGGCTTTAAATTTTTTTCTTTTAAGGAGAAAATAATTTTCAGTCTTAAAGCAGCAATTAAAAAGTTCAAATTTTATTTTGATGGCATACTCAAGCAAAAATAAAATTTAATCTTAACATTAAAAAAGTGTTTCTCACATCCATAGAAGCAGATGTGTTTGGAATATAATTCAATCCTAGCGTGCCCTCTGTTCTTTTTTCAATTCAATTTAGCCACACTTTTCAGAACACTTCTCTGTGCTAGCAATGGCAAGGAATACAAATATGAGTAAGCAATGGTCCCTTCTCTCAAGGGATTCTCAGTCCCAGAGGGATGGTGATCCCAGTACACAAAGGGTTAAAATGGTAGACAGGCGCCTTTCACCTGTGTATCTGGAAATTTTATTACTTTAAAGTAATTGTCTCATAAGAAACGGAAGGTACTGCTTCCTATCTCTGTCCCTCAAGGTAGAACTTTGCATTGGAAATTCTTATTTTACCTAACAGGGTCGAGGATTGGGAAAATACACTATTTCTGACATTTTCGAGTGAACCATGACCCAGACTAACAGATGAATAGTCAAAGGGGTCCAAATAATCTGAATAATTAAAACTGCATAAACAGAGACAACAGCAAAATAGATGCAGGGTGAAGTCTCCTCAAAATTGCCTCAAACTCAGAGGAGAGGTGCTCTGGGCCAACATGTGTAAGGCCCTGTGCCCAGTCATGACTGACTTCCTCAGAGCTGCTCTACTTTGATCTGTTTTACATACAATGTCATGTCAGATTTCACTGTGGGTGAGGGGATGCATTTGAAAATCACTGACCAGCGGCCTCGCAGAGGCAAGGATGTGGACCACATCAAAAACACCCTGCCAGTCTAACGCAAAATTAAGGCACTCTTTAGGGTATACCAGAACATGTCCTTATTTTATTCACATGAGTATGGCTTGCATAAGCTCTACAATTTGCAATGAAAATTATTTTCAGCTGTTATTTTTGAAAGAGATACTGGGCTTCCCAGGTAGCTCAGACAGTAAAGAATCTGCCTGCAATGCAGGAGACCTGGGTTTAATCCCTGGGTCAAGAAGATCCCCTGGAGAAGGGAATGTCAACCTGCCCCAATATTCTTGCCTGGAGAATTCCATGGACAGAGGAGGCTGGAGGGCTATAGTCCATGGGGCCGCAAAGAGGCAGACGTGACTGAGCGGCTAGGCACACACGCACTGCTTTTAGCATACCGTGTCTGCAGAATGGCTTGAATTGTATGTTGTCAGGAATTTACTTTAATAAAAATTATTATGTGTGTCGTGTGGATCACGAATGTCAACAGATCTCACTGTCTTTGGGAACAAATGAGCTCGTAGTGGTATTGACTACCTGTCACTGGGTAGGTGCCCCCATGTGCTAGCACAAGACCTCAGGCTCCTCTTAGAAGTCTCTTCCTGTTACTCCTGAGAATTGTTAGGAAATGACACAGGTGTGCATAAGAAAATTTCTCCTCATGATCTTCTCTGCCTGCTCTGGTGATATCCAGAGCCCCCAAGCCACTGTCTGGGGTGCTGCTTCTTAATGCTCCTAAAGCTGCAAAATACCAGAAGTATTTAAATCCCAAGGCTCAGCAAAGCCCCCATGAAAAAACCTCTTTGATTCTTCTTGCCACCTCTCTTTACAAGGTGGCTATACCTCATTTCTCAGTCCAGGGTAAATACCAGACTGTGCTAGTCTCCACTCCCCATCTTTTCTTCCTCTGGTTCCAGATGACTGCGTGTGAATGGGGAAGACTTGGCTACTGGCTCTGCGAACAAACTCGAAACTGTGTTGCCTCCTTGTAAATTCTAAAGCTCTCAGGAGAGAAATCCAAATAACAAATAACAGTGGTTTAAATTATTGTTAGCAACAAATTTGGAAGAGCATCCCAATTTTGGTTCAGTGCCTCAAAAAAACATCAAGAATCTGACCTCTTCTTTTCTTTTCCGTTGCACCATCTTAGCATGCCAGCTTTCACCACCTAGCTTATTGCTTCAGTCTCAAGACGGCTGCTGTAGATACAAGTGACATGTTCTCCTACTGCTGCCTACAACCGCAGGGAGGGAGAAAAATAAGAGTTCTCAACAACTGTGTGTGTCTCTGTTTTGAGGAAAGACTATTTTTTTAAGAAGCCCCAGAAAGAATGCTACATGAAAGTCCGGCAAGAAATAATCTAGTATTTTATTCTCAAATCTGGGAGAAGGATGGAGAATTGCTTGCTGATGCTGCCATATTGTCCAAAATGCCTTCAGTATAAAATTTTGCTATGGTATGAACACTTGTAAATGAACTTCTCTGATTGATATTTGGGCCAGTCAGACTAAAAATCAATGAAAATCCTTCGAGTTAGGCAATATTCAGATCGCTTGCTATTCATAAAGAGTTGATTGTGTGCAGTTTAAGACCCAGAATCTAAATGATAATACTTCTAGATGTGGCAATTTCTCAGCATCATGATATGATATTTTAAAAGCTAAACACAAATAAGGTTGACACAGTCTATGAATAAATGATTATGTGGCAAGAGCAAAACATTTGCAACTGTTATTTTTTCCTAAAAAAGACAAAAATTGGTGACATGTGAAGAAAATGGCTTGTGCATAAATGACTTTTGATGAAGGGCTCTCTGTATCTAGAAACCAGTCTATTGAAATTCTAGGTTATTCTCTCTGGTTGTACAAGCGGAACTGAATATTAGAAGCAATCTATTTTTCAACACCATCTGTGCTGCTTGGGGAGAAAGAGATTTACTGCTGCCAAGGGATGTCCTATTGATAGTTCCTCCAGCACTTCCACCACATTCCATGTAACAGAGTAGAGCAGGATCTACCTGGCTCATTTTCTCCCTGTGTCTGTGATTGCAACTCTGCTTTCTCACCTCCTCCGCCAAACTGCACATGCACGCACACACACACACACATTTCCATTCCAGGATATTTCCTTTCATATTGTTCTTTTTCATCTTACATGGCCTGTTTTCTGTTACCTCCTGGGAGACCAGCGTACCATTTGCCAGCTGTCATTGTTCCAGTTTCCTTGAAGGCATAGTGGCACGTACAAGGCAATCATTAGTATATATATATATATATATATATATATACACATATATATATATATGAAAAAGACAGCTACAATATTAAGTCCTTAAGATCAAGTCAAAGACTGCAATGGGGCCTGACTATACAGGTTATCCCTATGGATGCAGATGGGGAATTAGGATCGAGTTATAGAGCTAGAAAGAATACCAAGCACCATATGTCAGAGACCCGGTCATCTGAGAGCAGAGCCAGTGAGGGGAGGAGCATGGCCCTCTAGAGCAGAACCAGCAGGCCCCCTGGTTAACAGGAGCAGGTTCTAGGGAAGTGGCTGACAGGTCTATTATCAGGACTTAAGCCGGAGAGAAATTCTATGCAGGGGCTTCCCTGGTAGCTCAGCGATAAAGAACTCACCTGCCAATGCAGGAGACTTGGGTTCGATCTCTGGGTCAGGAAGATTCCCTGGAGGAGGAAATAGCAACTCACTCCAGTATTCTTGCCTGGGAAATCCCATGAACAGAAAAGGCCTGGTGGGCTACAGTCCCTGGGTTTGCAAGGAGTCTTTGTTCAGACCCTAAACAACAACACAGTGACAAGCTCTATGCAGTGGAAGGAGCAAGGCCATGAGCCCTGGGACAAAGTGGTTGTAACAGCAAGGAGAAGCTTTCAAATGGGAAATTGAATGACCAGGTTTGATAAAGAGGGAAAAAAAGACAAAGACTGCACTAAAAGACTGGTTCTTAAATACCTCAAAATATCTTTCCGTTTCCAAGCTTTTCCTCAAAAATTTACAAGACTATGTGGGTATTCCAAAATATGCCTGTGTTTATTTTAATATAAAACATATTTTAATAATGAAACATCTAGAAAATTAATGCACCATTTGTACTCTTGGTATTCAGCCCATTTCCTGGTGCACAGCTGTATGCCCTTAGAGCACACAGTTTCCAAGAAGTCTCAGTGGCATCGAACCTTAGCCTGCAGCTCTACCCTATTTATTAACATACCCTGCTTTATTTTCCTTTCCTGTCTCACTTCCCTACTCTCCCACCAGTATTTGCTTGAGTCACCCCAACACACTATTTACACTCAAATTCTTATTTCAGAGTCTGCTTTCAGGAGATCCCAACCTAAATAACCAACACCAAATAAGATACCTGGAAAATAGCAGGCACTTCTTAAGTCAAAGGAAACAATAACCATTTCCAATTTTCTCCAGGTGGAGAGGGGAAAAGACAAAGACTGCCCTAAAAGAATGGTTCTCAAGTAGCTCATAATATCCTTGAGCTTTGCTGGGGTTTTGCAGCTTTAAACCCAATCTTCCAGCTCAGGAGAGTTTTCCAAACTTTACATACTCACATTACAGAAGAAGGGCAACAGAGATTTTATCAGTCAGGATTCTCCAGAGGAAGAGAAGCAATAGAGATAGAGATAGAAATACATGGATACAGTTGTAGATATAGATAGATTGATTTTAAGAAATCGACTCACCTGACTATGAGGCTTGGAAGGCCTGAATTCTGTAGAGCAAGTCAGCAGGCTGGAAATTCAGGTAAGAGTTGAGATTGTGATCTTGAGTCCAAAATCCATAGGGCAACAGGCTGGAAACAAGCAGAATTTCTAGGATATAGACTTGAAGCAGAATCCCTCTTCTTCAGAAAACCTCAGTTTTTGCTCTTAAGGTCAACAACTCTTTGAATGAGGCCACCCACATTATCAAGGGCAACCTGCTTTACTTAAAGTTAAGAGACTATAGGTGCTAAACATACCTAAAGACATTCACTGCAACTTCTAGATTAATGTTGGCCCAAAGAAATGAACAACATGTCTAGCCAGGGTGACACATAAAATTAACCGATACAAGACATGTCCATGTCCTTAGCATAGGTCTTTAACAGTATTTTTTGTACACACTTGCCTCCACCAAGTCCCATTCTATTTTGACCCCTCAATATCTCCCTAACTTCATGAGTCTCCCTATAGAATTTCCATTCTGATTTTCTCTTTTGTGGGACTCTTTGGTGCTTTACTGTTCATGCTTTTACCTTCATGCTTTTTCTGTTCTTGGTGTGTCCCTGCTGAGTTGGATTCCACTTTGGGGGACTGACCTCTTGATCTGGGGCCATAGTCCTTTCAGGACGGGGCATCTGGGTTCAGTGTCCATTGTATTGGGTCCCAAGTAAGGTGTGAGAGTCTGTACAGATTCCCCAAACAGAACAAAATTTAATTCATGGAGCTAAACATAAAAATGTATGTAATATAGCACTTTTGTTAAAAGAAAGGAAAGTAACAAAATCAAACTGGAGTCCCTAAGGGGAAGGGAACAGTGGTGGTGCTTTAGCGCTAGTACTTTAGCCAGCCCATGCACATGTGTGTGTGATGTGACTTAATGTCAAAACATACTGCAAACACTTGAAACCAGCATCACTGACACGTTATTCCAGAAAAAGAAATGTTTCCTTATCAACTGACTCATCTGCTGAACTGCTTCACTTGACCGTACAAATAAAGACAGGAAGTGTGGATGGTTAAAAGGCGCATTTTAAGGTTCTCAGGATATGAGTAAAGGTGAACATTTTAAAATAAATTTTAAGAATTACTTTTTATATTTCTGCAGCCTGGATTGTTCGAATTAAAACAAACTTGGGAAGTCAAACATTTCATTTCCTCAAGGGTGAAATTTTGCTCTTTCCAAGAGTAAAATTAAGAATATTGCTTCAAGTCACAGACGAAGATGGAGACAGAGCTCCAAATTTACACCCAAGTTTTCTGACAATTTATCTCCTGCATTCCCTTGATGCCAGAGTTTTTATTTTGATGTGTGTAGTTTGTCGTGCGATTATCCTTTTGTTTTCTTTTTCTTTCCTCCCTCCTTCTCTCTTGTCCTTCCTTCCTTCTTTTGCTTCATAGCTGCAGAAATTTAACATGGATGGACAAACACTAGTATTATCTCACTTAACCCTTGTAACACCTCATAAAGCCTCATGAAACTTTTCCCTAAGTTTTACAAAAACTAAAACTTGAAACTTAGGTTACTTGTCAAGAGTCACAGTAAAGTCCATAATAACAGAGCTGGGATACAAACCCGGCTTGTGTAGCCTCACATTTCCTCTCCGGGAAAAATGAGGGTAATTTTTGCCTCAAAAATGTTAAGGTCCCACTTTTGTCTTACAAGCCCAACTAGTGATAGGCATGAAAACTCTCAGAAGTTTTCAGAAGTCCTCCCTTTTAATGAGGATAAAATTTAAACGTGAGCACTTCTATTGACGGAACAGGTTATGAAGTATGTGAGGGGAGAATATTTCCCTTTATTCATTGTACAATTCTGCATATCTCTGCAAGAAGTTCTTCTGAACATCTATGAAAATCATTTTCTACATTATTAATTTCTAGGAAATAGAAAAATAATATGATTTTATTAAATCTTAGAGATGCAATCTTGAGAACGTAAGGAACATGATTAGTAAGGAAAATGGAGTGTGAGACCTGCAGCTAAATAATACTCTATTGATCTATTCTTCTTGAAAATGTGTAAATGTTTTCTCTAATGGATGGACCTAAGGGTCAGTTTTGTTATTCTTCACTTCAAAGATAATAATAAAATTCAGAGAAGTATTAGTTTTGTATCTGAGAGCAATTATTCCTTCAAGCTATTCCTTGATTCAAATAGGTTTTATTAGACTTTCAAACCTGTTGACATTTACCCAAGAGACTGTGGTTTCATTGGAAAGATTTTTTCTTAGCTCAGTATTTTTCTTTAGCAACTGAAGGACCAGATCAGAGGGAATGAGACATTGTTAAGTTTTTTAAAAATTATGTGCAGGAATCTGATTTAAATGTAAATGAGATTTATCTTTAGACTCTGCATAGAGAGATCTTCCGGGCAAAAGAAGATAGCGGTCGTAAGCGTGGGGCTCATGGTCTAAGCTCCTTGGTTCTTGGGGTTAGATACTATGATCTATATTTACTTGCTGTGTGACTTTGGGCACTTTCCTAAGGCTCTATATGCCTCAGTTTTCACATCTGTAAAATAGGGATAATACTACTTCCCACTTCATAAAGTTTTTATAAAAATTTGAGTCACCAAATATCAAATGCTTAGAAGTATGCCCTGGTCCCTTAGAAGAGGCCACAGAGAATGTTTCAATCAGAGCTTCTCAGACTTTGGTGAGTATTAGAATCTCCAAGGAACTTCACACAAATACAAAGCTGAAGTCCCTATTCTACCTCAGTAAGCCCGGACCTTCGTGTTCTTTCTGAGCCTTCCAGGTGACAATGATACACATCAAAGGTTAATAAACATTAGTTTAGATAACTCTTGTTCATCTTTCACATGTGCCAGGTATTATGTTCAGGTCAAAGATACAGAGAAGTATGCATCAGCCTGGATTCAGTCTCAAAGAACAGAAACCGCCTTAGCTTTCTTAAGGAAAAAGAGATTTTATCCAGACAGCAAAATAGTTATGAAATAGGAAAGCCTTGGGGAGCAAGTTCTAGACCAGGGCTCCAGAAACAACTCTCAAGAACAATACTGTCAAGGGGACCCACAGATACAATCGGGGAGGGAGAATCAGACCACCTTCAGGAACTGCTGAGTTTGAGGATACATTGCCTTAGCCACTGTCTAGCCATCAAGACGGCTACCTCGACCACTGCAACTGCTGTCTCCCAGTGCTCTCAAAACTAGGTTCTGGATACTAGAATGTGGCAGGGAAAACTCAGCATCTTCATGACTGTGCTTGTCCTAGCAACACTCACAACAGCTGAAGGATGGCCCCTGCCTCACTTCCACCTTCTGAATACTCCATAAAGGGCAGCTAATTGAGGAAACATTGACATTCAAGACTGAGAGAGACATTCAACACTGAGTTCTCGTCTTCTGTGGCACAGGAGACACACGGGAGGGACATTGGAAGGGACGCTGATGCCAGTCTACAATTTCCATCCTAGATGAAGGGATTAGTTAGCCAAGGTTGCCATAATAAAAGGCCAGACTGGATGGCTTAAGCAACAGGAACCTATTTCTCACAGTTCTGGGAGCAGAAAGTTGAAGATCAAGATGGCAGGTTTGATTTCTCCTGAGACCTCTCTCTTTGGCTCTATGTGGCTGCTTCTCGCTGTGTCCTCAAATGGCCTTTCATCTGGGTTCATGTCCACCCTTGGGGACCCTTCTTCTTCTTATAAGGAAACCAGTCCTATTGGATTAGGGTTTCACTCTTACGAGCTCATTTAACCTTAATTACCTATCTGAAGTTCAATCTCCAAATACGTCACACAGGGAATTAGGGCTTCAATGTGAATTTGGGGACAGGGGGACATAATTCAGTCCATAACAATGAGTAAGACACACTTCTGTTCCGGAGGGATTTGCCCTAGGAGAAAAGATTATAAACACAGCTGCAGGTGCTAAGTTCTGTAACAGAAGACGGGAGAGATTATGGAGAAAATACAGCAAGGAATGTAGGGGAGCCTTTCAGGATGAGTTACATGTGTCTGTGTAGTACTTAATAAGTGGAACCTTTCTTATGAATTTGTCTTTTCCATTCCAGATATCAAGTTCTTGAGAAACTCAAGTACCCAATAGTGAGGAAAAGGGATAGTACAAAATGTCACTTGGAAGAGGATGCTGATATTCTCAACAAATCTCTACTCCTTTGACTTCAGGAGCAACCTGGTGGCTGATGCAATGCAGGCAGGGAGGTCCAGCAGCTCTGCTCACCACGCCCTATTTACTGACTTTAAAAGAAACCATAAGAACTGACAGTTTTGAACATTCACTAAGAAGCAGGATTAGTGCTAAGATCTATATAGGTTTATCTCAATCAAGCCTCATCTCAGAATTATCTACACTTTTCAGGATTTGAATCCAGGCTGCTTCTAATGTCTAGGCTCTTACTGATGGTGCCAGGAAGATCCAGACCCTCTTTCCTTCTGGTCCATTTAGGATTCAAATTCCCAAGGATCGCTGCAGGGAGCATGCTAAGCCTACAGTTCAAACCTTCCACCCAATATGTTGTCTTTTTTTTTTTTTTTTTTTTGCCAAATTAACTTCTATTTTTTAACCTTTTTACTATCTTTTACATTTTTACCCGTAAAATCACTTAAATAAATTATTTCCTAACCATTTAATAATAATTAATAATCAATGAATTTTATTAATTTTTCAAATAATCTGGCTCTGCTTCTTTTATTCAGTCTTGTTTCTAGGTATTGCTAACTTTTTTCCAATCTCTGTTTGTCTTAGAGGATTTTCTCCCTTACATGGCATCTTGAAACTTGGTTTTCATTCCAAAGGAAAGAGGTCTAATTAAGGCCATGCACCCTAGGCTTCCAGATATTTATTTAATAGGCATTTATTGGGTGTCTTTCATGTGCCATGTTTGGTGCTAGATATTAGATACTCAGCAATGACCTGCACCATCCAGGACCCTGATCTTACAGTCCTCTTCACTGGAGAAAATGGACTGTAAACACATACCAAAATTTTCAAAGACAATTTTAGATAAACCTGGTTGTTTTGAATAAAATAAAACCTTGTGATGGGTAGAGGTGTCTGATATGTATATTAGGTGGTCACAGAAGGCATCTCTGAAGCAGTGACATTCAACGTCTGACCCATGATACTTAGTCATTGACATCAAATTGTATTCATCAGCCAAATAATTAACACAAACGTAAAGGTATTAAGCTCGGATGAACAAATGGAAAAACAAAAGAAACAAAGCTGTAGCTGCTAGGGCTTAGAAGTTTGGTAGCTATTCATCTGACGTCTGATGAATAGAAGTGGGTCAGAACGGACCTGCCTCGTGAAGTACAATTTACTGTTTTTGTGTGCTTTTTTCTCTCCTGTTTTCTAGGCACCAGGGATTTCTTGGCTGAACTCTCAGACAGATGAGTGTGAATCCTTGACCTGCATGTTATGTGTGGATGTTCCGTCCTGTTAGTAATCAGTAGAACTCAGGGCTTAGCGTTCCAGAGACCCTGCCATTATACCAAAACTTCAAATGATTATGTTTAGTTTAAAATATATCTCGTTATGCCAACAATATGCTGGCTCTGATGATAAGTTGCAGCTGGATTGCTTTAATCCTTTCTCTTCTGTGATTTTTGATTCTATGAGTTGTGATGTTTCATATTCAGCTATGTTCATTCATTAAGCTAGTAATCACCAAAATCTGTGCTTTAAATTTCCAACTATATGCCAGGTAGAAACAAATTGTTCCCTGATGGTAATGCAGGTTTGAACTCAACAGTGTGCATGACTGTGAATCTGGATGATAAAAAGTTCAGGCAGTCATATGCAAAACTTGAAGAAAAGCTATTTAATATATGTTTGTCATTATGTAGCCAAAATACCTAGGCAGTTGACTTTTGGGGGTTTTTTATTTGTTTTTTTTCCCAATTTTTCTCCAGATAATCCAGTGTAGCCAAGGAAATCTTTGAATGGTAAGTTCTCAATTTTCACAGCAAATCTATAAACTTCTACAACCAGCACGAGACCTCAGGCTTTTCTCGGAAAGAACAGCTCCTCCAAGGACCAGGATCTTGGTAGTTCAGTCTATTTTGTTAAGACTTCTTTGACATTAATCTTGAATGTAACCTTTGCTCTTTAAGATGAGCTTCTGAATTTTAAGCACAAATGGAAATACGGAATGAGGAAAATATAAAACGGCCAATTTAGATGTTATTGGCTTAATCACTCAGTTAAGTGCTTTTCTTCCTTGTTAGGCCAAACAAAACAAAAAGGAGCTGAAGGGAAAAAAATCAAACTCTTAGAGACGAACAAATCATCTGAGAACATTCCCAGTCAGCTCATAAAGCCTGGGAAAAGAATAACTTAGTCTCCTCTCCTCTTCCAGAATTGGGTCTACTCCAAAGAAATCATGCCAGTCAACAGTCTCTAGGTTTGAAGAATATGGGATAAGTGTCTTTCTGGAGCCACCAGATGCCTCTGGGCTTGTAAAATGGTGCCACGTGGTACAGTAGACAGAGACCAGGACTCAGATATGGGGCATCCAGGCTCTCAGTTCTGGTTCTTTTATAAATTAGGTGTGTGGCTCTTTGGGTCTCAGTTCTCATCTGTTTAGCCATATGATATCTAAATAAGATGATCTTTAAAGATCTTTCATCACAAATCTAATGATGGCATAAAGCTAGCAAGGAGTGCAGCAGTTCAAACAGCACTGTAGTTTAAGGAGGGGCATCTTTGTTAAAGTGATAAAAAAAACCTCAATATTAAAGAGAATCTGTTGACTTTTCTAGAATCCTTCTATATATTAAATTTCATACGTATATAGAGAATAGTAAAACGATCAACGTAAGTAATAATGATTACTCTAGAGACAGAAAGTAATAACACATTGCTAGAACCAGAATCAGGATATCCACTGCTTAGAGGTAGTTCAGTTGGTGTTATGGAACTACCACCATCACCACAAGAACCAAACACAGAACACCTGGCATGTGTCTAAATGACAATACATTTCCAGAGATTTTATTGATGGATTTGACATTTAGTCTTTACATTAGCAACTTCCTTGATTTTTAAAGCATTTGGATCTTATGGCTCTAATCAGATTTGGACTTCCTTGCTCTCAATTTCTTATCTACAAAATAAAGGGCTTGTTCAAAATAGCTCTAAGACTTCTAAACCTCTAAAATTCTTAGTCTGTATTTTGGATGCCAAAATGAAATGTACACCATCAGCGTTGCAGAGCTGTAGAGAGAAATACTTTGCCAGAGGGCAAAATGGCTTCCTAAATAGTTTCATTTTAGAGATACTAAAAAGGAAACTTTAAATCCTCCCTCCCCCAGAAAGTCTCTTTGCTGCCTGACCTATAGAATTACAGATTCATCTGTTTAACTTAAGACCTTATCTTCAGGTTAAAATACAAATGCTTCTGCAAAGGTCACATATTAAACATTATTAGTCATTTTTACCTTTGTTTGAATGAATTTTTTCTCAATATGACCCTGTCTTGTTTCATAAAGGATTTGAAGCTGCTTACTGGGGATGAGTCGAGCAATTGCATTTCTGAGTTCAGCTCTGGAGAGCACCCGGGGGACCAGGGGGAAACATGAGGAGGAGGGTGCCACCAGTAAGAAAAGCTCTATGTAAATTGCAAAGTGCTGGAAAAATATTAGAGATGGTCATTAATAAAAGGAAGATGCTGGACGGGCCAAAGTTAAACCTTCCTCATTTCCCAATAATTTTCAGAGTCTATTATGCCAACCGGTCAAATTATTCTTCATTCTTCTTATGGAGCTTAATGTTCCTTGTCTAATTCTTCAGATACTTTGTTAGGAAAAGAAATTCATCCATAATTTGCTCTTTACCTTGCTCATGTTGCTTCCCTATTTCCTGAATGGCATAAAATTCTGTTAGCCACCGTGCTGTCTGGGGCCACTATGGGGCCATTATGACAGTCTCATAATTGTCCTATTTTCTGAAAATACAAAGATTCATTCTCTCTCTTTGCATAAATAGGTGTCTATTAAGCCCAGGAAGGAAAAATGACTAATTTTTAAATGGTTTTTTTGACTTTGTCAGAGCTGATTGTGGCAAAATTCTGCCATAAACAGCAAAGTCACAGCCCATTTTTAAAGGTACAAATTGTAGCCAAAGACAAAAAATTCAAGAAACTTCTAAATTGTACTAAATTGTACAGGTTATTTTGCTTAGGTCACAAAAATAATATAATCTTGAAAAAGAAAGAAAAAGAAGCTTTTAAATCCTGAAAAAGACTTGAAATATCTCTCATTGCTGGAAGATGCCGATTCAAGAAGGAGATCTACTATATGATCCAGCAATTCTACCTCTGGGTTGTAAGCAGAGTCTTGAAGAGATATTTGTACATCCATGTTCACGGCAGAATTGATCACAATAGCTAACCAATGGAAGCAACCCAAGCACCCACTGACAGATGAGATAATAAACAAAATGTGGTATATACATACAATGGGATCTTATTCAGCCTTAAAAAGGACGGGATTTCTGACATCAGCGACCATATGTTGTTGCTGTTGTTTAGCCTCTAAGTCATGTCTGACTCTTTGCGACCCCACGGACACGACTGAGCAACTTCACTTTCACTTTTCACTTTCATGCATTGAAGAAGGAAATGGCAACCCACTCCAGTGTTCTTGCCTGGAGAATCCCAGGGACAGGGGAGCCTGGTGGGCTGTCGTCTATGGGGTCGCACAGAGTCGGACATGACTGAAGCGACTTAGCAGCAGCAGCAGCAAGACTATAGCCTGCCAAATTCTCTGTCCATGGGATTTCCCAGGCAAGTATACCAGAGTGGGTTGCCATTTTCTTCTCCAGGGGCTCCTCTCAACCCAGGGATGGAACCTGCATCTCCTGCTTTGGCAGGCAGATTCTTTACCACTGAGACACCAGGGAAGCCATACAACTGTGTGGATGAACCTTAAAGACATTATGCTGTGTTAAATAAGCTAGGCACCAAAAAAAGCGAATGCTGTATGACTTTACTTAAATGAGGTTCTTTCAGTTCAATTCAGTTGCTCAGTCATGCCCAACTCTTTCAACCCCTTGGACTGCAGCACGCCAGGCTTCCCTGTCCATCGCCAACTCCCGGAGCTTGCTCAAACTCATGTCCATTGAGTTGGTGATGCCATCCAACCATCTCATCCTCTATCGTCCCTTTCTCCTCCAACCTTCAATCTTTCCCAGCATCAGGGGCTTTTCCAATGAGCTAGTTCTTCACATCAGGTGGCCAAAGTATTGGAGCTTCAGCATCAGTCCTTCCAATGAATATTCAGGACTGACTTCCTTCAGGATTGACTGGTTTGATCTCCTTGCAGTCCAAGGGACTCTCAAGAGTCTTCTCCAACACCACAGTTCAAAAGCATCAGTTCTTCAGGGTTCAGCTTTCTTTATAGTCCAACTCTCACATCCATACATGCCTACTGGAAAAACCATAGCTTTGACTAGATAGACCTTTGTTGACAAAGTAATGTCTCTGCTTCTTAATATGCTGTCCAGATTTGTCATAGCTTTTCTTCTTGAGGTACTTTAGAGCAATCAAAATCATAAAGACACAGTAGAATGGTGGTTACCAGGAGCTGGTGGGAGAGGGATAGGCAGTTATTGATTAATGAATATAGTTTCACTTTGCAAGACAGAAAGAGTTCTGGAGACTGGTGGTAGTGATAGTTTCACAAAAATATGAATGTTTATTAATACCACTGAATTGTACATTTAAAAATGGCTGGGATGGTAAATTTTGTTATGCATACTTCACCACAATAAAAAGACTGCTTATTCATTCTTTTTAAGGTAGTAATAACAAATCATTATATATTAACCTACATATTTTTATTTAAAAGAAATGTATTTTCAGAAGCAAAAATTGGTGAGAAAAGACGCATTGTTTTAGATTTCTGCACAGTTCTTTGATGTCTGACAATAAAAGCAGCTGGATTCTTCAATCTGCTATGGTATTCAATTTGTGGTGCTATTTTTTTTTTTTTGGTTGATGAAAAAAATTCAGTGTCACAGAGATATGTAACTGGAAAAGGGAGGAGTGTTTTCATATCATTTTCAGATATTGTGGATATTCTCCTTTGATAGTACATCAAATCACATTAAAAAAATCAAACAGACAAAACATGAAAGACCCTTACTACTTTTCAGCAGTAGTTAAAATCATGTTATATCAATCTATTACTTTATGACATTTTGTTAAATTGAATGATAAATATTTAGAAGGTTTGTATGAAGTGCTTTTATACTGAAACCCAACAAGCTATATACCGTACATGGAATCACTTGTTCTTCCTATGGTGGTGAAATGGCTGAAACAATATGTTGAAAACAATAGAGTTACAAACAATACACGTTCATCTCTCAGAAAATATTGTTAGAAGATGTATCAAAGAAACTACCTCAAGATTGAATAAATTAGTATTAGTACAAGTTAAGCAGTATGCAAGGTTTTCCACTCTGTCAAAGGAAAATACAGTCATGCCTTTCCCTTGACAGTTTTAGGGGTTCTGCTTTGGTAAGGAACAGAGTAAACACCGACTACTGTTGTGTGTGGGAGAGAGAACCTCTACGGAAAGGCATTCAGTAGAGAACCTAACAGTGTGTTCAACGGGAAATATCTTCAGGGAGGGATAAAATAGAAGTTCGGAATTAACAATACACACTACCATATATAAAATAGATAGCCAACAAGGACTTACTGTCTAGTACAGAGAATTATATTCAATATCTTATAATAACTAAATAAATAGTGGAGGACAGAGGAGGCTGGCATGCCAGAAGTCCACGTGGTTGCCAAGAGTCACACGTGACTTAGCAACTGAACAACAACTAAACCACGTTGCTGAAACTAACACAAGATTGTAAATCACCTACACTTCAATAAAAAGCTGTTTTGAAAAATTGGAAATTCTTTCCATTAAAAAGGCAAGAAAGAAAAGTTTTAATTAAAGCTACTAGTAGTGCAAACTACTGATGAGGCCAAAGCATAGGAATGAATAAATACATTCCAGGGAAAGATTACAAAGATAGCACTGCCTATGGAGGCGTTTTGTATAATATGTTTTAGAGAGATGAGAAGTGACCACAAAAATCTTGGGAACCTGTGGTGAACTGAATGACTGATCTCAATTCTTCATTCTCTTGTTGGAAAATTTAAACTTCAGTAGTTTTGACATAGAGCTTTCCTGGTGGCTCAGTGGTAAAGAATCTGCCTGCCAATGCAGGACATGCAGTTTAGATCCCTGGGTCTGGGAAGATCCCCTGGAGAAGGAAACGACAATCCACTCCAGTATTCTTGCCTGGAGAATCCCATGGACAGAGGAGCCTGACGGGCTACAGTCCACGGGGTTGCAAAAGAGTCAGACACGACTTAGCAACTAAACAACAGACTTGACATAGACTCCTAGAGGACAGAGGACTCTTTTCACTCTTGACTTTGGGTTAAATGTGTGACTCCTTTTAGCCAATAAGTTGTTAGAGGGAGAGGATTAAGATGCAAGCCTTGGTCCCTTCCGTAGCCATGAAGAATATGCTCTGAATTGCTGCTGCCTCTCAGTCTGGGTTCTGGAGTGAGACACATGAAGCCGCTCAGAACCAAGCTCAGCCATCCGCAACCAGGACCAGGGTCTCCCCAGACCTGTGAGCAAGAGATAATGCTTATGCCTTTGACCACTGCGGTCGTGTGGTTGTTTGTGATGCAAGACAGTAGACTAACCTGGTATCCCACATACAAAGCAGTTATCTCAAGGTAAAATCTTCATCAAACTAAAAGACAATATTTATTTTTCTCTTACAAAAAAAACAAATATTAGAAATCTACTGACCTTTTCTGTGATGACAAGTAAATGTCACTAGAATGCTAACTAGCAAATATTTTTGAAACAAATAAATATGACCCTTCTTGGTGAGGGTGATTTTTAATGCTGAGGGGAAAAAAAAGTCATTTTTTAAAAAATGTATTTATGCTGTGTGTAGAGGGTTCAGTTTTGGAAGCTGGTATCAGGAGTTTCCCACAATTATTTCATACTGTTGCTCCGAACAATTTATGTTTATTACTGTAAAGGCAGCCATATCTCCACACTTGAAAAACTTGAAAACTGAGTTTTCTACTGCTTAATAATCCTCTATTGAGTTTAAGATCAGTGAATTTTACCATGTGTTCTATTACCCAATAAAAAATAATTTTTTTCCTAAACAAAGAATTTCAATGGGTTTTGAATCCATTTGTTAAAAATACAGAGACAGAATGCCTTACAATTAGTTTAAAAGAACAAATGATTGACATCAGGGAAGATAGAAATTTCTTAGCTCAATTTCAACAACAAACCCTGCGTAATTGATGGGTGGGAATAAAAAATGAGTATAATGAATTGATAAGCAAAGCAAATATACACTTCCAGTCAGATCTATGTATCTTTGTGCGATATCTTTTTCAGCTGTGATAGACATAAAATCAAGTATCAAAATAAGCTGAAATTAGAATCAGACCTTTGGATTACATAATACAAAATGTTAAACCAAGATTTTAAAAAATAGTGAAGCTTATTTGATTACTCTGTTGTAACTAAAAATATTATTACTATTAACAATACTTAGTCTTGGATATAAGCAACATTTTGAAAACAAAAGATTTATGTACCATAAATAATTAAAACCTTTTAAAATACTTTATGTCATCACTTTAAAATACCCATTTGCACAATTTTAATAACATATAATAATGCCACATAAGCAATTCATAAGTAAATAAACATACTTGTATTCAGAATAAACCTTCAAAAATATTATATTGATAGGAATGGCATGACCAGAAGTTTTAAGAATACACACCTGAAAAAAACATGTATGATAAAAACAGTATGTTTTTATCCACCTACAGTCTTCCTCTCCAAATCTTCAGTTCCTCCTGGTGCCTCTTCCTTTCTATCCAAGCATGCATACCCCAATCCTGTCTTGAAACCAAATACACACAAGCATTCTTATTTGATCCTGTAAATTCCTCTGGCTGATTCCATTTTTCTCCTTTTTATTGCCAAATTCCTGGACTAAGTGAGCATCAAAAGGTGCCTCTCTTGCTTGAATAATTGTGCCTTCATTGCTTTTTTGTCCTCACCACCATCCCCAGAATGTGCGTGCACACACAGACTGTGGGTGAAACCCTACAAACAGGACTTCATTCCTCTGAAACCCATGGTTTGGATGTTCCCACAGATCTTACAGCCAAATCTGAAACTCTTTCCTAGGTCCTTGGCCTCTTTGTCCCCAGTCAAATTTATTGCTCTTTCCTACTAGTTTTAGAAAACTATATTCAAATAAAACCTTTTGCCCTTTTCCTGCCTTATTATGAGAAACCAATGTCTTGCCAGATCTAGCTGAAGATTACTGATGAAGGATGCTTGCCACCTCCCTTGAGATGGTTGTACCAGGCTGCTCTGGTGGATGCCTCTTGCCATCTCCCCTCATGCCCAAGGGTAGACACAGCCCCTTTCTGCATTTCCCATGGCCCTGCTAACACAAGTTTACTGCAAGGAATTATCACAGAGGACAAAAGAATTAAATATGATAGCAGTCCTAAGTTAGATATAACAGATCCTAAACTTTACTGGCTGGCCCTTTCATGGGGGGCAGGGATTGAGAGGGGATGGGGGAACATCCAATATGGAGGCTGTCTACCTTCTTAGCTCAAGGCCAGTCACCATGATGTTGAGGGTCCCCTCCTCCTCAGTCAGGTTGAAGGCCCCTTCTTATATTCTCTGTCTCCCGAGTTCCAACTCCCCATCTCTAGCCCCAGCCAGCAGAAGCTGAACTTCCCAAATGCATCACTCTAACATATAAAACAGTTTGCTGAGGTTTAACCAATATTCTGATTACATACTAGAGTCACCTGGGACTTGTAAAAAATTCCAGTGATTATTCTGTGCCTGCAGAGATTCTGATTCACATGAATTAGGGTCAGGATATGGGTATGCTTTAAAAGCTCCCCATGGGATTTAATGCGCAGACAGAGAAAGGAAGTCCCAGTTTCCTTGCTCACTGTCTCAGCTTCTCAACTCCAATATGAGTTTGCATTTTTGTGGGTTGTTTTTTTTCCTTTTGCACAGAGATCTCATGTCTCCTTTCACCCGAAGTGAATCCCAACTGATGACCTTTAGCAAAACAAATAACGAGCAGAAACTTTGAAATTATTCATTTTTCTTAAATACTGCAAGCAACGCAGATAAAATTCATAGAATGAGCTCAAGGGCAAGTTCTCAGGCTTTTTCTAAGTGGGAGAGCTTTCTTTCATCCATGGGAGACCAGTCCTGATTTGGATAAAGGGACATTGAGGTGGTGAGCTTATCTCTCCTTCTAGAACAAATCTGGGGGGCTGTGACTTAAAAAAATTTTTTTATCCTTTCCTGATTCTCAGCAGCAAACATTGCCACCTCTCCATTTTCAACAAAACTTTATATTATCTTGGAAAGAGTGATTCTTGGTTAGCCTGTTCCCCCTTCTCCAGTTCGTTTCTATCTGGCTCCCTCTCCATCTCTTGTTCCTCTTACTCAGTTTAATTTAGGCCCTGCCCAAGCTCAGTTCTTGGCTCTCAGCTTTGCCCTCTCTTTGTGTGTGGGTGCTAAGTCCCTTCAGTCCTGACTTGACTGTTTGTGACCCTACGGGCTGTAACCCACCAGGCTTCTCTGTCTGTGGGCTTCTCCAGGCAAGAATATTGAAGTGGATTGTCATTGCCATTTCCTCCAGGGGATCTTCCTGACCCAGGGATCAAACCCACATCTCCTATGTCTCCTGCGTTGGCAGGTGGGATCTTTACCACTAGTGCCACCTAGGAAGCCCTGCTCTCTCTTCACACTTCCTCAGATAGGTTATTCATGTTGACATCTTCAGCAATTCTATCTATCCTTTATTCTAAGTGGGCTTCCCAGGTGGCACAAAGGTAAAGAATCTACCTGCCAATGCAGGAGATGCAGGAGAAGCAAGTTAGATTCCTGGGTTGGGAAGATCCCCTGGAGAAGGAAATGGCAACCCACTCCAGTATTTTTGCCTAGAGAATTCTATGGACAGAGGAGCCTAGTGAGCTATACTCCAGGGGTTCGAAAAGAGTTGGCTATGACTAAGCACTCAGCGTGTTTACTCTAAGTACTCTGTGCTCGGTGCTGGAGAGACAATGGAACTTAAACCAGCGTGGCCCTGTCTCCTATCATAGGGCTTTCACTCTAGTGGGAGGACATCAGCTTATTGGAAAGAGCCAAAGAGGAGACATATCAATGTAAGTTACCTTAAGGAAAGGGATAGAACTCTGTAAGAGTTGATAACAAAGGGATAGGCCTCGTTTTAGAGGTTAAAAAAAAAAAATTGATGTTTGAGCTGGGACCTGAAGTCTGCATAGCTGAAATCATCATGTACTTTGGGTCATCCCAACTCCTTGATATTGGGTCTCAAACTTTTGCCATTCCTAATCTTCAGTGTCAGTCTCTGGAAACGCAGTAAATATCTATTGATGTAAGATTTAATTCAAATAACAAAACATTGCTGAGTTGACTACCTGTTGTTTTTGTTCAGGTAGGACACCCCCTCCAAGAAGAGGAATGAACCTTCCTCCCCCACTTGAGTAATACTCCATTCTCGTCGCTCAGCCATTCATCTCTGGAAGGCCAGTCTCCCATTCTCCTGACCACAGAAAATGGTTCCAGGATGAGAAGAGGACTATATTGGCAAAACGTGGTCTTTCTCTGGGGTTTTTCCATTTGGAGTTGAAGGAACAAGGGGATTAAAAAATGTGGAACTTTGACCCTCTTGCCTTCCACATGGAGAAACCTCATCTTCAATAGGTGAGAATAAAGAGAGTCCAGAAATAGGATGGGCAGATGATATACAGTCCTGGGGTGTCAGGGTGCAGTTCCATCCCAGATGTCCCTGGAGCTGCCATGATTCCTGCAAGACTTGCTTTAGTTTTGTGAAATATGCATTATAGGATCCACAATTAACTTCAGCCAATTTGAGTTAAAATTCTGCCCATTACAACTGACAGAGTCTTGACTTATACATGTTGGCTCAACTACAATTCACTAACAGATTTGGAGAGGTTCAGTTCAGTTCAGTCACTCAGTTGTGTCCAACTCTTTGTGACCCCATGAACCGCAGCACAGAGGCCTCCCTGTCCATCACCAACTCCCAGAGTCCACATAAACCCATGTCCATTGAGTCAGTGATGCCATCCAAGCATCTCATTCTCTGTTGTCCCCTTCTCCTCCTGCCCTCAATCTTTCCCAGCATCAGGGTCTTCGCATCAGGTGGCCAAAGTATTGAAGTTTCAGCTTCAACATCAGTTCTACCAATGAACACCCAGGACTGATCTCCTTTAGGATGGACTGATTGGATCTCCTTGCAGTCCAAGGGACTCTCAAGAGTCTTCTCCAACACCACAGTTCAAAAGCATCAATTCTTCAGTGCTCAGCCTTCTTCACAGTCCAACTCTCACATCCATACATGACCACAGGAAAAACCATAGCCTTGACTAGACAGACCTTTGTTGACAAAGTAATGTCTCTGATTTTGAATATGCTGTCTAGGTGGCTACCTAATATTTCTTTAATTGATATGAAAATTGTTAGCCATTATTTATTATCAGTGAAGACAACAAACCATCTAGCACTGGACCTATAGAGATGGAAAAGAAGGGGATACTTTGTTATGATGTCCACAATCAGTAGAATAAACACCCAGCAAATAGCTACAACACAGAATGACAAGAATGACTACAGGATACAAGAATTATATATAGGATAGAGTAATTCTAATTACAATTCTAATCTCGTCTTGTCATTTAATATTCATGGAGAACTAGTATTTAAATAGCATTTGCCTCTATCCTCTGACTACTCCAAATGTGTAGGTGGACAATTTATTTTAAAATGCAATGCAATTTTTATAATCTTTCAATTACTATTTCCTATTCTATTGTATGGCCATTCATAAGTTCAAATGAAGTACCCAATCAGCATGTCTTTTTCTCAGTGGGCATATATTCAGTGCCAGGCTGGATATGCTTCTGATAGCTCCTGTGGCCTGGGAGAACTTACTAGCCTCAGTTTGCTTGTCAGTTCAATGGGAATGATAATGTTATCTATCTTATAGGATTGCCTAGTGCCTGTCTCTTGAAAAGTATCCAACAAATACTGGCAGCTATCTTGCTAGTGTTAGTATTAGGTCTTGCTAGTGTGAGTTGCACTAAGATGCCAGGCTTCCCTGTGACTTCTGCAGAGTCAAGTCTTTTACATCCTGACTCACTGCCATTTGTTTTTCCCCCAAATTATTTCACTTATTCCTTTTGGAGTTTATTTTTATTTTGGATGGATCATTTTCTCTTTGGCAAAGGTGACTTTGAATTACGTTTATTTTCCTGAATGTGCTAACAAGACTCAGTGGTGTAATCAACAAGCAATATAAACAAGCTTTGAAATGTTTTCATTCACATAATAAGAACTAAATCATTTTGACCTCAAACTCACAGGGTACCAATCAGCATGATTCTCCAGGGTGACTTTCAGCCACCTGCCAGTCAACCAGTACTGCATCTTCTTGATGTAATGAGAAAATCATTATCATCATCAGATTTTTATTAACTACCTAAAGCAGTGCTAAGGAAGAGAGAAAGAGGGAGAGAACATGCTCAAGAGAATGAGAGCGAGTGAGAGGAACACCAGAAAGATCTGATCTTGTTTACAGAGCAAGACATTCAGAACACACAAACTTCAACAGGCCATGTAGGTAGCCAGAAATAACACAAAAAGTGATATATTTAACTGCTTTTTAGAATCTGCCAAATTTGAGCATATTTGCTCTGAGAAATTACTCTAAGCCAAATCCTGTTCTAGGCACGAGAGTTATATGACTGAATGATAGAAATGCCTTGCCTTCATGGATTTAAATCTAGTGGGAGGTGATGGGCAAAAAATAAAGAGAAAATAAACATATGAATGTATATATTACATTGAGTAATTCTTGGTCATTAGGAAGAAAAGAGAAGCAGTTGATATGGTAGAGAAGAATGAGGGTGGGGGGAATTGTATTATTTTAGAAATAATAGGAAGACCATTTTGAAGTGATATTTGAGTAGAGATCTTACTGGAGTGAGATATCTGGCCATGCTGGTATCTGTGGAAACACTTATTAGGCAGAGAGACAACCAGTGCAAAGGCCCTGGGGCAGGAGTAATTTGCCATAGTTGAGAATAGTAAGAAGACCAGTGTGACTGGAGCATGGGAGCAGGGGAGGGGAGAAGGAAGAGGAGGAAATGAAGTCAGAGAGTTGGTGGAGTGGGGGTGTGGGTGCCTGGAGCACGTAGGGTCTTGTAGGACACAAGATGGCTTTGGATCTTCTTCTGAGTGGGCCAGGAGATTGCCAGAGGGTAATTGCAGAAAGACCACTTCCATCTGAGAGGCTGCTGCAGTGACACAGTAGAGAAATGATGATGGCTTAGGCTATTTGGATAGTGTTGAAAGTCCAGAGAAATGGTCAGACTGTGGGTAATTTTGGAATAGATCTGACAAGATTTAAGGATGGATTATATATGGAGGACAGGAAAAAGCAAGGCCTCAAGGATGACTCAAAGCGTTTCAGGAGAAGGAGCCAACATTTAGAGAGATGAGTAAGGAACAAGCTTGAGATTGGTATGGGATGAAACGGGGTGGGGTGGAGAATCCAGAGTTCGGTTTTGCATATCAAGCTGAGCCAGGATCAGAGTGAGAGAGTACAATATGGCACATGCTTCTTTAAACTTTCACACACATCTGACACATGGGGATCTTGTTAAAATGCTGACTCTGACTTAATAGTGGAAACTAATACCACTCTTAATGAAGGAAGAAATTTGAGCAACAAAGAAAAACTGTGATGCTGAACAAGGACACAAATCAATAAGTGAAAAAAAATAGTATAAAATACCAAAAACAAAAGACTTGGAAGACAAAGGCTTAAGTACAAACCACAAAATAAAATCAGTTATTTGCACGCTATTGCCATGAATCTGCCAACATTTTAAATATACTCAAATATTTTGTATTTTGTAAGTTGTTTTAATGTTGTTATTCATTTTTCTTGCTTCACTGTATCTTTTTTAATGTCTCTCTTTTATGTTTCACTATTTTATCTTTTATGGCAAATACGGCAATGAGTTCAGTTCAGTCACTCACTCGTGTCCGACTTTTTGCGACCCCATGAACCGCAGCACACCAGGCCTCCCTGTCCATCACCAACTCCCAGAGTCCACACAAACCCATGTCAACTGAGCAGGTGATGCCATCCAACCATCTCATCCTCTGTCTTCCCCTTCTCCTCCCATCTTCAATCTTTCCCAGAATCAGGGTCTTTTCAAATGAGTCAGTTCTTTGCATCAGGTGGCCTTCAGCTTTAGCATCAGTCCTTCCAATGAACACCCAGGACTGATCTCCTTTAGGATGGACTGGTTGGATCTCCTTGCAGTCCAAGGGACTCTCAAGAGTCTTCTCCAACACCACAGTTCAAAAGCATCAATTCTTTAGCACTCAGCTTTCTTTATAGTCCAACTCTCACATCCATACATGACCACTGGAAAAACCATAGCCTTGACTAGATGGACCTTTGTTGACAAAGTAATGTCTCTGCTTTTTAATATGCTATCTAGGTGGGTTGTAACTTTCCTTCCAAGGAGTAAGCATCTTTTAGTTTCATGGCAATGAAGGTTCAATTATTCAAGCAACAGAGGGACCATTTAATTCCCACTTAGTCCAGAAATTTAACAATAAAAAGGAGAAAAATAGAATCTCAGCCAGAGGAGGTTACAGGATCAAAGGAGGATGCTCTTAAGTGTTTGATTTAGACAGGATGAGGGTGTGCATGCTTGGGTAGAAAGGAAGAGGCACCAGGGGAAATTAAAAATGTTGGAGAGGAAGTATATAGGTGTAAGCCCATAGATACGAGAAAATAGACATTTTTTTTAGGTGACAAAAATGCTTGTGGCAAAGATGCTCTTGGTAAAAATATCTAGAACCTATCTTTTCATCTATAAGATTAGTAAAAATTTTTTAAATTTTAATAAACTTGTGGGGGGGGAGCGGGGTGAATGATGGCTCCCAAAGAGATATATCTCTGTGCTAATCCCTGGGACCTGTGAATGTTACCTGATTTGGGGAAAGAGTCTTTGAAGATGTAATTAGGTTGAAATTCTTAAGATGAATAGATGATCCTAAACTATCCAGATCAGATCAGATCAGGTGCTCAGTCGTGTCCGACTCTTTGCGACCCCATGAATCGCAGCACGCCAGGCCTCCCTGTCCATCACCAACTCCCGGAGTTCACTCAGACTCACATCCATCGAGTCAGTGATGCCATCCAGCCATCTCATCCTCTGTCGTCCCCTTCTCCTCTTGCCCCCAATCCCTCCTAACATCAGAGTCTTTTCCAATGAGTCAACTCTTCGCATGAGGTGGCCAAAGTACTGGAGTTTCAGCCTCAGCATCATTCCCTCCAAAGAAATCCCAGGGCTGATCTCCTTCAGAATGGACTGGTTGGATCTACTTGCAGTCCGAGGGACTCTCAAGAGTCTTTTCCAACACCACAGTTCAAAAGCATCAATTCTTCAGTGCTCAGCCTTCTTCACAGTCCAACTCTTACATCCATACATGACCACTGGAAAAACCATAGCCTTGACTAGATGAACCTTTGTTGGCAAAGTAATGTCTCTGCTTTTGAATATGCTATCTAGGTCGGTCATAACTTTCCTTCCAAGGAGTAAGCGTCTTCTAATTTCATGGCTGCAGTCACCATCTGTAGTGATTTTGGAGCCCAGAAAAATAAAGTCTGACACTGTTTCCACTGTTTCCCCATCTATTTGCCATGAAGTGATGGGACCGGATGCCATGATCTTCGTTTTCTGAATGTTGAGCTTTAAGCCAACTTTTTCACTCTCCACTTTCACTTTCATCAAGAGGCTTTTTAGTTCCTCTTCACTTTCTGCCATTAGGATGGTGTCATCTGCATATCTGAGGTTATTGATATTTCTCCCGGCAATCTTGACTCCAGCTTGTGCTTCCTCTAGTCCAGCGTTTCTCATGATGTACTCTGCATAGGAGGGCCCTAAATCCAAAGATGAGTGTCCTTATAAGAAAGAGGCAGAGGGACATGACACAGCCAGAAGAGGACAAGGCCACGTGAAGAAGGAGGCAGAGACTGGGCTGATGCAGCTACAAGCCAAGGAAGCCAGTGAATGCTGGACCCAAAGCTGGAAGAGGCAAGAAAGGTTCTTCCCCAGAACCTCTGGAGGGAGCTTGGCCCTGTCAACTTCTTGATTTTAGATTTCTGGCCTCCAGAATGTAAGAGAATAAGTTTCTGTTTCAAGCTGCCACCAAGTTTTTGATAATTTATCATGATGGCCTCAGAAAATGAATACAAAATTCTATGAAGAAGGCATGGGGAAATCAATTCTCTCACAAGTTACTGATGGAGGTATATTGGAGGGCAATTTTATGGAGAGCAATATTTGGCAGTCTCAAAGTCCCCAGTTCTTCCAGTCTGTGACTTCTCCATTTTCTAGGGCGCTATCCTGCTCTGCTATGGTGGAAAAGAGAAAAAGGAAAGAGGATCCCATGGACATACTTTATTTGGGAAGGTGTCTGTTGAACCACTCCTGCCTACGGTCTATTGGCTATAACTCAGTCACATGATCCCACAAATCTGCAAAAGCAGCTGGGAAATGTGGTCTGGGTACCCAGAAGTTGGAATGCACAGCACTGTCTCGACCATAAGAGATTCCTAGAGCTAATTCTTTCTCTCGTGGGATGCTCTGAAGAATTCCCAGAGGTGCCTCATGTGATCCCAGCATCCTTAATGTAGAGAATTTGTGCCCCTCAGTAGCTACTTATAATTCCTCTTAAGCCTGTGGGCATCTGGCTGTTCACTTGCTCTCTTGCAGTCACACTGCCCCTCTGGAAGGTGCGAGAGAGTCCAAGATGCCTTCAAGCTAGAATTTTCCAAATTGTCATGCAGCTGGTACCCCAGCAAGTTTGTGCTCTCCACCAGTGAATGAGAATTTACTCCCAGTGCAGACCTTTCTATAATGCTTGCTTGCCTCAGGCAGCATCACCCAGTCACCTACCTGTAGAATTTTTCAAAGTGGGTCGAATGCAAATCCATGTGCACCTTCAACTCTAGGGCACACATGCCACTGGTCTCTTGGAACCTTCAGAATGTGACCATGGTGGGAAGGCAGTGCTTTCCTCCCCAGCCTTACTGAAGGAAGACAGGACGCACAGCACGTGCAACCCAGTCTCCTGAATGCTGAATCTCCAGATCCTTCCATTTGGGGAGCCACAAAATAGGTTTTTCAAAATACCATTTGCAAGTCTTACATAGATAATTCAGCACCGCACTTTGAAATGTAGGGGTTCTTGTCTTATTATTTCCTTATAGTTTTTTTTATAAAAGGTTTTTGTTGTTTAATGCAGTCATATTTGTGATGCTTTTGACCCTGGGTTCAAAAAACAATTCTCATCCTACTCTTGCTCTTAGAAATAATAAATGGAATATTTCCTGCCATATCATTAAAGGAGGGATATCACAGTCATCAATGATTGAAGCCTTTCAAGTGAGCAGGTAAGCCCAGAGGAAACTCAGGATGTAAAAACACAGAATACTTGCCCCAGTTAGCTGAGGTGCATATCAAAGGAATGCTTTTGGTGAATCCAGACTCTTGCATCTTTACCTACTCAGGAAAGCACTAAATTCTTGGACATATCTGGCTTATTTAATGAACAGTAATCCTTTATTTTATTTTACTTTTTGACTGCATTGAGTCTTTGTTGTGGTGCACCAGTTCTTCGCTGCTACATGTGGGCTTTCTCCAGTTGCTCTGCCACATGTAGGATCTTAGCTCCTCTACTAGGGATCGAACCAGTGTCCCCTGCACTGGCCAGTGGATTCTTAACCACTGGACCACCAGAGAAGTCCCTAACAATAATCTTTTGATGTTCCTGACCATCTGCCTTTTGTCGTAAAACTTCTATATATTCTAGCGCCTCCTCTTACCTCAGAGCTATCTGAGGTGCTATCTCCCAGGCTGCTGTCCTCAGTTCAGTTCAGTCACTCAGTCGTATCCGACTCTCTGTGACCCCATGAACCACAACACACCAGGCTTCCCTGTCCATCACCAACTCCCAGAGTTTGCCCAAACACATGTCCATCGAGTTGGAGATGCCATCCAACCATCTCATCTTCTTTCATCCCCTTCTCCTCCTGCCTTCAATCTTTCCCAGCATCAGGGTCTTTCCAATGAGTCAGTTCTTCACATCAGGTGGCCAAATTATTGGAGTTTCAGCTTCAGCATCAGTCCTTCCAATGAATATTCAGGACTGATTTCCTTTAGGATTGACTGGTTAGATCTCCTTGCAATCCAAGGGACTCTCAAGAGTCTTTTCCAACACCACAGTTCAAAAGGATCAAATCTTCGGTGTTCATCTTTCTTTATGGTCCAACTCCTCATTTTACCCCAAATAAAACTTAACTTGCAAGTTCCACTTTATGCAAATTTTTTGGAACAGAAACTTCGATTCTCCTTCCATTTCTCCTGTTACTTACTGAACTGCTACAGGCAAATTACATTACAGGTTTAAAGCTTAGTGTCTTTACCAGTAAAATGGAGTAATAATATGCAATTTACAGAGTCACTGTAGAGATTAAGTGGAATATTATCTGTGAAAGTATCAAATACTGTGCTTAAACTAACTTCAAAGAAAAAGATCTTCTGCTTTCATTCTCTTCTAGAACAGAAATGGCCAAGCTCCTTCTAAACTGTATATAAACAAAAAAATACGGTTTTAGACTTATGTTTGTAATTAACACAAAGCTCTGAAGAGAGGCGCTAACAAGAGACTTGAATTTGCAAAATTTAACCTGGACTTATCCTTTCATGTTTCTTGGGGTTAGATGCAGGCAGCCTGCTGCTGATTTAAGGTAAACTAAGAGCTTGGAATGAAAAAGACATTTGGATTTTATTCTTTCAGCCACCTCCAAACTCAGCCACCTCCAAACTGCATGCACATTGCCGGATTGTAAAAGCTACCTACTGCTCTCTGGGAAGATCTTTTCTGAATATAAAGTGCCCTGGGGAGACTGATATTATGCTCTGAAACAAAACAAAGAAAATATATCCGGCTTGCAATGGCCAACCTGGTTCCTGGTGGGTATCTGGATATTATTTAGTCCTGACAGAAGAAGGGAGCCCTATTAAGTTTGCTTGCCAAGCACAATGAAATGGGTAATCCTGATGGGTTAAAGCCAGTCTCTGAGTATGCAGTTAATATAATGAAATTGCAAGCCAAGCCAGAGGGTTACTGTGACCTGCTGGGTGGCTTCTCTTACATTTGACTGTAAAAAGCATCTTCTATCCCTGAAAAATTCTATGTGTTTGAAAAAGAGGTAGCTCAGATAATTTCAACTGTTTGGGATTCCAGGGATTTTGATCAAGCTCCTACTGCATGTTAGGGTACATGCCAGGGCAGTAAATTCTGAGCTAATTGAGAAATAAGAAAAAGGCATTCTTTTTAACAAACATGTTTATTTGCTCTTCTACTATGTACTTGTCTCTTTAAAGTAGTAAGGAACTCAGTGCTCACGTTTCCAGCTGAGGTTGAATCAGGTGATGTTCTACGTCCTCATTTCAGCTTTCATACTATAAACAAGTGCCTTTCTGCCGTCTATTTAGTGCCATTATGTATTCATTTCTTGTGCTTTTTGGGGTGATGTCTATTTAGAATTGTCCCCACGTGTATTGGTGAAGTGATGTCTAGGATTCCTTAGTGCAAGAAGACTGCGCTATGCCCTCTAGAAAAAATATGTGTGTGAGATAAGAGTTATGCAGGCACGAATTACGGTGCTGTTGGCCAGGAGTTCAATGCTAATGAATTGACAATAGATGCTAATTAAGGTGTCTTTAAGCAGAAGCATACAGGAAATGAGGTATGTATTGATTGATTCATGAAAATGTTGTAACCAGAGGCTTACAAGTACTGAACCTTGTATTTCCTCTAGGAGCAATGGCTTAGTATCAACTAATTTAAAGTTTTCATCAACTCTTTAGAACATAACAATTGCAAAGAATTAAATTAGAATCAGTTGTGATAGTAGGAAATGGCCAACAACTTCAGTATTCTTGCCTGGAAAATTCCATGGACAGAGGAGCCTGGTGGGCTACAGTCCATGGGGTCACAAAGAGGCACAACCGAGCACACACACACAGCACCCACATGTAGTAGCAACAACAATAATAATATATCAATATGGTCATTTTGTTACTGTTAATGATAATAATTAAAACTATTATTATCATTACGGCAGAACAAGCGTTGTAGCCACGTGTTCCGGGAAACAAACTCACTCAGAAGGACAGTGCAGATAGTGGCATGCAGTTTATTACACCGGTGGGCCCAAGGCAGAGTCTCCTCTTAGCCAAGGACCCTGGCCAGTTTTTGTGAAAACATATATACCCTAAGTGTACATGCTCAAACCCACCTCCCCAAATTCTCTGAAACTAGTCTGAACAAAGGAAAAGAGAGATACAAAGTTAACCCATGATTCATGTCTTCAACCCGTGATTCGTATGCCTTAAGCCTAGGTAGTTAACAGCAGACAATTATCAATAGGCCTGTGGTCATACCCCAATAAGCATAATAGATTTATGATTCTATTCAGTTACACAGATAATCAGGGTATCTTTTTAGGCGATGGAGAGACTAGGTACAAGACCTGAGGCTCTTCCATTGCAGGGGGGAGGGCATCTGATTTTCCAGTTTATATGTCTTTTCCATAGATACAGGGCATATAGCTCAAAGTCCACAGTCCAGCCCAAGATGGAGTCCTGCTTTCAAGATGGAACCTGTTCTGTCTATTTCCTCCTTCACAAGTAGCAATGGAGCATTCTGGTCCCCAGGTCTTATGATAACAGAAATTAAAGTCTTCCCCTGGATGAGAGATGCAGCAAAAACTTAAGGCATGATAGCAAGGCAAGAAATTGCTGGAGGCCTCTGGGGGCCCATGTAGTCACTATGCCTTGTTTAGCCCTTTCTCACATACAAGCGATCTGGTAAGCTTTTATTTTAGACTCTCCAGATGTCTGTTGAAGGATGTGGTCAACCTGCTTTGAGGGAGGTCAGTAACATGTAATTATTTTTTAGACTTGGTGGGATTGTCAATTGGAAGTGTTAACATGATGAAAGGGCTGGGAAAATTGGCTCTAGGAGAAAAGACTAACAAAATTGGTGTCATTTTCCCTAAAGAATGAGGAAGAAGCATCATTATAGTCTTCAAGCACTGGAAAGACCATCATTAAGGGCTATGAGTAGGTATTCTCCCGGTCAGCTAAGGATGGATGGTTGAGCTGGGAGTATAACAAAGACTTAGCAAGGTGAGACTTCTGTGAATCCATAAATCCCAAGTTAATCGTGAGTTCTAAGCTTTTTAAAAAATTTGAAGTGGCTTTCTTGCTTCTATACAATAAAAGCAAAATGTTCTTACAAACACCATCAGAAAATACAGAAAAGTAGAGAGGAAAAAGTTAAGTTTTTTTATAACTCATCAATAAGAGAGGGCCACTATTAATTTTTTGAAGACTGTTTTTAGGGCAGTTTTAGGTTCTCAACAAAATTAAGAGAAAGATATAAAGATTCGCCACTGTTTTTGTGGGAGGTGGGTGGGGGAAGCATGCTGACCAGGGATGGAACCTGGGCCACAGCAGTGAAAGCACTGAGTACTGACAGCTGGACTACCAAGGCATTCCCAGAAGAAGGGAGTTTTAAACCGGCCTCCTCATTGGTCCACAGTGGCTGTCCTGTAACAGAATTCACTGTCCACTTACTGGGGACGAGCTGACCACTTCAGCAGGGAGTGCAGGCTCATGGCAAGGAGAGGGCATCCTGCCTCCTCTCATCTCCAATACGGACCAAGAATTCCAGCAATACACCTCAGAATGACTGGAAAATTTTAGTTTCCAGAAGGCTCTGAGACAGTGTCGGTAGCATAATAGCAATAGCTAATACTTTGTGTAGCATTTTCTTTATGCGAGATGCTGCCATAAGAACCTCAGGCATTAAATCATTGAAAATTGCCAAGAAACGAAAAAGGTAAAAACAGAAACAAACAAAAAAAACCCGTCATCCTCGTCTGAAAATGAGGCACAGAAAAGTTAAGAAACTTGTCCAATATCACAAAGTCGGTCAGTGATGGAGGTGAGCTTTGAACCAATGGCTTCCTTGCTTCTATACAATAAGGGCAAAGTGTGCTTTTTTTCAAAAAAAATCAGAAGATACCGGAAAGTATGAGGAAAAAGTTAAGTTTGCTTGTAACTCATCAACAATAGAGGACCGCTGTTAATTTTTTGAAGACTGTTCTTTTAAAGCAGTTTTAGATTCTCAACAAAATTCAGAGAAAGGTGCAAAGATTCCCCACTGATTTTTTTTTTTTTTTGGTTGTAAGGTATCCTGCCCAGGGGTGGAACCCAGACCCAAAATCTGACTCCAGAATCTATACATGTGACCATTAGGCCAATAGCCTCTCAAACAACATTTAAATACTACTAGGACATTGTTTCTATGAGAACGAAAGGCTTGAAAAACCAAGGAATAAAAGGCCCATGAAACACTTAAGTCTTGAATATTGCTTATCTGAATAGTAAAAGATGAAAAGCAGTACAGAAAACAAGTAAGATAAGGCAGAAAGAATTCAAGCAGTGCTATTAGAGAGAACTGGAGGTGAATCCCACTGCCTCCATTTCTAGGCTGTACTACCTGGAAACATTGCTTCACATCTCAAAGCATTTATTTGCTCAAATGCAAATGAATTGAATGCTACCTGTCTCCCAGGGTGGCTGACAACATGAGACGCTGCCTGATGTCTGCGCCCTGCACTGTGCCTTCCTGTCCTGCGGTTCCAGCATAACCACGGGCAGCCACTGTGTCTGACTGTTGCGCTTGCACAGAAGAACTCTCAAGTAACAAAGACTATGATGAAGATTGCATAGAACCATGAAGAAGAGCTTACGTACTACCCACCATAGCAAACGACCCCTTCTCTTTCTCCAGCACCCTTCTCTGCTAACCTGCCACCAGAGGGGCTGGGGGAGCGTGGGGTGGTGATTGGAGCTTCTCTCTCTATCTCACTCTATTTGTCTTTTTCTTGATTTCTCATTCTCTTTTTCTCTTCTCTTTTCTTTGCCCCTACTCCTTCTCCCTCCAGGATCTCTCACCCCAAGCAATTTCATCAAACCTTTATTACCCTATGACTTTGGCCCCAAGCCAGCTCTGAATTTTCCACTCACACATGAAAACTTGACACACTGCTCAGCATAAAAAGGGTCCACCAGTCATTTTATCAGGACTCCCTATTTTGATTGCCTATTGCTGCAAAAACCGCCCCCAAAACTCCCTGGCTTAACGTAGCAACAAGCATTTGTTATCTTTGTCACAGTTCTTTGGGTTGGCTGGGCTCAGTCAGGTGGTTCCTCTACTCCACATGGTGTCAGCTGGCCTTACCTTCATCAGAAGGATGACATATCCAAGACCATTTACTCACATGGATGGCCGTTGGTGCTGCCTCTCTGCTGGGAGCTGAGCTGGAGCGACCCAGTTCTCCTCTGTGTGGCCTCTCCATTTGCTTGGTCTTGTTGTCGTGTGGCAATTGGGTTCCAAGAGGGAAGATTCTCAACACTTGGAAGCAGAAGCTGCAGCTTTCTTAAGGCCCAGCCCTGGAAGTTCTTAAGAAAAACTTTTGCCACCTTCTACTTGTCAAAGCTAGAACCAGCTCAGATAACAATTTGCACCATCTTTAATCTGTCATACCTATTATTTTGAAATAAGTGTTGTTCAACAGCAAAACTATTTTTCTGCTACCTATTCAAAGTACTTGGCATATAAATACCAGAATGAAGTTTTCTGACTTTTTCTGTGTTTTGTGATCAAATGAGTACATGGGTAGGTTTACAGGGGTGGAAGTGCAAAGGATGGAAAGGACTGGCTGGTGATAGACCCTGGTTTTCATAACTGTTTATGAGTATTCTTTTTTGCTTAATCTTAGATCACAAACTCCACAATAATTAAGTCACATTGATCAGCTAGCCCTTCTTTATCTCCTTCCCCTATGTAGGGTATTGTTCATCCGTTCCCCTACAGTGGTGAGAGCAGGCTGCCATGGGGGAGATGCCCCCCACATCTGCATTGCTCTACGCTCAGACCTCAGCCTCACATCCATCAGCACATCTGTGTCGAGACCCTGATTTGCTCTTCTTCTTTTCCTCATTTTCCTCGTGTCCATGCCATGCTCAGTCGCTTCAGTGATGTCTGATTCTGCAACCCTATGGACCATAGCCAGCTAGGCTCCTCTGTCCACAGGATTCTCCAGGCAAGGATACTAGAATGGGTTGCCATGCCCTCTTCCAGGGAATTTTCCCAATCATGTGAATGATATATTGAAATCTGACAAAGAATCAAAGAGCATATATTTCATGTTGTCAGCAAAATGCACCCGTCAGAGCCCAGCTAGCCCCCAGAGCTGAGCCCCAGAATTCTCCAGTATCTATAATGAAAAGAAATAAAGAGAATTCCTCTTACCCACCCCATGTCGCACTCCACTTTAACAATAACACATCCAACAATAACCTTGTAAACAGAGCTGAGGGAACTGCAGGAAGCATCGACAATATTACCGAGTCATTTCTCTTTCTAATTAAAAGAATCTCATGAGTCTAGACGTGGATTAACCGAAATAACTCTAAAAAGCAGAATGTAATTTGGACAATCAAAATAATTAAACTTTCCAAATATGTAAAAGCAATTCTTAAGAGACTGGGAAAAACCAAAGCTTCTTCCTTAGAGATATAAATCATCCTCTGGAGGAGACCAGAGCTGGGTTTTAGGCACTCTGAGATGACCAAAGTAGTTTCATGTGGACTCAAACTGTGTGATCTCTAATGAGCTTCCAAACATTGTATTCAGTTCCCTTTGGCCTTACGTATGTGTATATTTCACGAACTATAGAGATGATCTCTGAAAGTATAGTCTTGCATGTGTATATTTTAAAGGGAGCAAATGCTGCATGGGGTGATCAGTTAAGAGGTTTGCAGATTACTTGATGTAAGAAGGATTGGATTTTTAAGCAGCTGGATCTATTGATCTGTCCCTTTGTGATTTCCTTTATTGCTTTTATGCTCAGAAAGTCTTTCCTCATCCCAAGATAGGTTCAACATTTGATTGTATCTTCTTCCAGTCTTTCTAGGGCTCCCTTTTTTATAGTTAACTCTGTAATTCCTAGAATTTATTCTGAAGTATTACAGTGAACATTTATTATGTTCCTGGCTGACAGCAACTTGGACACAATCTTTCCTCTGTGTGTGTGTGTGTGTGTGTGTGTGTGTGTGTGTGTGTATGGAGGGTGTTCCCACCTTATCTGTTTGTAAGCCAGAAACTCAATGTTCAGCTGCCTTTTCCAATAGGGCACAAGCATGTGACCAAGGGGGCTTCCCAGGTGTCAGTAGCGGTAAAGAATCTGCCTACCAATGCAGGAGACGCAGGTTCAGTCCCTGGGTTGGGAAGAACCCTGGAGTAGGGCACGGCAACCCACTCCAGTATTCTTGCCTGGAGAATCCCCATGGACAGAGGAGCTTGGTGGGCTACAGTCCATGGGGTTGCAAACAGTTGAACATGACTGAAACGACTTAGCATACATGTGACCAAGACTCTACCAATCCATGTGAAGTTTCAGTTTAGAAAGCAGTGATGAGTGGATAGAGGCCTCTAAAGAACCGCCCTGGGCAAGGTGGTGGCACAGGCCTCCAGATTGCAGAGGCAGCAATGGTAGAGGTTCTGGTGTCACCAGCTGTTGTGCCTCTTACAGTGGATTAGGTCTGGAGGTCAGTACTCTGGACAAGAGTAATACGGTTTCCATTTAAGCTGGCCTGTGCTGTAATTCGGAGAAGACAATGGCACCCCACTGCAGTACTTTTGCCTGGAAAATCCCATGGACGGAGGAATCTGGTAGGCTGCAGTCCATGGGGTCGATAAGAATCAGACTGAGCGGCTTCACTTTCACTTTTCACTTTCATGCATTGCAGAAGGAAATGGCAACCCACTCCAGTGTTCTTGCCTGGAGAATCCCAGGGACGGGAAGCCTGGTGGGCTGCCGTCTATGGGGTCGCACAGAGCCGGACACGACAGAAGCGATGCAGCAGCAGCAGCAGCAGTGCTGTAATTTGGGCTGTTCCTAGCTTCAGAATCCTTGGGCTTGATTCTTGTCCTTCTTAGAGAGTCTCAGGACCACCTAATATCCTTTAATTATTTAACTGTTTCTATTTCCGCTTAAACTAGCTAGAGTGGGTTCTATTATCTGCAACCAAGCACACTGACTACTTAAAGTATGCTGTGTGGTAAGAACAGAAAATAACTTTTTCAGATAGATAATCTATCACTCTTATATGAATTATTTAATAATAATAATAATCCATTTCCCCTCAGCTAACTTGAAATGCCATCTGCTATAGACTGAATGTTTTTTTCCCCCAAATCTATATGTTGAAACCTGAATCCCCAATGAGATGATATCTGGAAGTGGGCCTTTTGGGAGGTACTTAGGTCATGAGGGTGGAACCCTAATGAATAGGATTGACACCCTTAAAAAAGAGACCCAGGGAACTCCCTGCCCCCTTTATCCACATCACTCAGTTGTGTCTGACTCTCTGTGACCCCATGGACTGCAGCACACCAGGCCTCCCTGTCCATCACCAACTCTCAAAGTTCACTCAAACTCATGTCAGTGATGCCATCCAACCATCTCATCCTCTGTCATCCCTTTCTCCTGCCTTCAATCTTTCCCAGCATCAGGGTCTTTTCCAATGAGACGATTCTTTGCATCAGGTGGCCAAAGTATTGTAGTTTCAGCTTTAGCATCAGTTCTTCCAATGAATATTCAGGACTGATTTCCTTAAGATGGACTGGTTGGATCTCCTTGCAGTCTGAGGGATTCCAAGAGTCTTCTCCAATACCACAGTTCAAAAGCATCAATTATCCACATGAGGACACAGAAAATAACTGTCTGAACAAGAAAGTGGATTCTCACCAGACAGTGAACCTGCTGGCACACTGATCCTGGACTTCATAGCCTCCAAAACTGTGAGAAGTGAATTTATGTTGTTTGCAAGCCACTTCATCCATGGTATTCTGTTACAGCAGCCTGCATGGATGAAGACACCAACTTATTTTCTTAGATACACTGAGGTCAGTTTCTGTGCTGTCGACTGTGTTTGATTGATCAGTAGTCAGTGAAATTGTCTGGAAAAGGAAGGAATGCAGACGACCACAAACCTCGTTCTAGTCTGCGACAGTGAATCTCTGCTTTCTGATTCCACCTGCAGATAATTGTATTCTTGCCTTGACTGCTATTTATATCATTTCAAGTAATTTGATTTTTACATTCTGAGTCACCACTCTAATTTTTTTTCCTTCTATAAAGCCGACTATGGAAACATCTAACCCTGTCTCTGCCTGTGCCAAGCAAACATCCCTATGGCAGCTAGAGAATTCTGTTATTTAGCCCTTTGGAACTAGCAAAAACTGCAGTGATGAACAGAATTTTTCCATTTCATTGTGTTGAGCAGGTTGTGTAGACAGCTCTCTCTATTTTTTTGTCTTGAAGGAAGGCTGGAAGTTAGGTAACAAGTATACCAAACCAGTAAGACTATCATGAAGTCGCTAGTGGTCAGGGTTGATGGTATCAGGGGCATTTTGCTCCCTGCTGCCTCAGGGAGACAGCTTTTAATCAGCTGCTGCCTTTAATCAACTGTTTCCACATAAATCCCTCCTACAAGCCTAAAGCTAAAGAGGTAGAGGCAGGAGGTTTAATTTGGGCATCATAAGGCCCAGATTCAAGCCTCACTCCACTAACTGGCTTGGGGTTGCCATAACAAATAACCACAAACTGAGTAACTTGCAACAGCAGACATGTATTATCTCATGGTTCTGGGATTCAGGAATCTGAAATCAAGGTGATGGTAGGTTTGGTTCCTTCTGGAGGTTCGAAGGGAGAATCTGTCCCAGGCCTCTCCGCTCTCCTAGCTCCTCGTGGTAGCCTGCAATCCTTGGTCTTCCACAGCCTGAAGATGCATCACTCCAATCTCTGCCTCCATCTTCACATCACTTTCCTGGCTCTGTCTCTGCCTCCTCTGCATTTCTTATCAAGATGTCTGTCACTGGATGCAGGATCCACCTTAAGTCCAAGATGATCTCATTCTGAGAGTCTTCACTTAATTGAATCTGCTAAGACCGCTTTTCCAAATAAGGTCACACTGTGGGGTTCCAGGTAGACATGACTGGGGTCAGGGATGGCAGCATTCAATTCATTACAAGGAGCAAGGAGACATCAAAGTCTAGAGTCCTGCCGAGGTCATTGCCTGATTCCTGCATTCTCCTCTGGTTGCCTGGGAGCTAAAACAAGCTATGCTCGTTACAGAGAAATAAGGCAAGAGGGAGAAACGGGGATGTCAGCAAGATTAAGCAGAAGGGCAGGAATACTTGGAGAAGTAAGACTATTACCAAAGGACTGGGGGAGTCTGGGTTACTGCTACTGGCCCAGATACCTCCACTGCCCTCTCACTTCCTGAGTAAACTGGGTTGGGCCCCCAGCCTCTCTGGTTCTACAAGAGACAGCTCACTCATTTCCCAAAAGTTCCCTGGGTTGATGCACCCCCAGCAGCTGGAGTCTGAAATTCGTTTTGCCAAATAAGCATGTGTTTTGCCTGGGGGAGCTCTTCTTCACTGGGCCGCCCTCTGGTCCATAAGCCTTCTCTGTGCTTACTCAGTTCCCAAGTCCTTTCTGTTTGTTTGTTTTTCTTTTTTTCAAATTTATTTATTTTAATTGGAGGAAAATTACTTTACAATATTGTATTGGTTCTGCCACACATCAACATGAATCTATCACAGGTGCACACGTGTTCCCCATCCTGAACCCCCCTCCCACCTCCCTCCCCATACCATCCCTCCGGGTCATCCCAGTGCACCAGCCCCAAGGATCCTGTATCAAACCTGGACTGGTGATTCGTTTCTTATATACTATACATGTTTCCATGACATCCCGCCAAATCATCCCACCTTCTCCCTTTCCCACAGAGTCCAAAAGACTGTTCTATACATCTGCGTCTCTTTTGCTGTCTCGCATACAGGGTTATCATTACCATCTTTCTAAATTCCATATATATGCATTAGTATACTGTATTGGTGTTTTTCTTTCTGGCTTACTTCACTCTGTATAATAGGCTCCAGTTTCATCCACCTCATTAGAACTGACTCAAATGTATTCTTTTTAATGGCTGAGTAATACTCCATTGTGTATATGTACCACAGCTTGCTTATCCATTCATCTGCTGATGGACATCTAGGTTGCTTCCATGTCCTGGCTATTATAAAAAGTGTTGCAATGAATATTGGGGTACACGTGTCTCTTTCAATTCTGGTTTCCTCGGTGTGTACGCCCAGCAGTGGGATTGCTGGGTCATAAGGCAGTTCTATTTCCAGTTTTTTAAGGAATCTCCACACTGTTCTCCATAGTGGCTGTACTAGTTTGCATTCCCACCAACAGTGTAAGAGTGTTCCCTTTTCTCCACACCCTCTCCAGCATTTATTGCTTGTAGACTTTTGGATTGCAGCCATTCTGACTGGCATGAAATGGTACCTCATTGTGGTTTTGATTTGCATTTCTCTGATAATGAGTAATGTTGAGCATCTTTTCATGTGTTTGTTAGCCATCTGTATGTCTTCTTTGGAGAAATGTCTGTTTAGTTCTTTGGCCCATTTTTTGATTGGGTTGTTTATTTTTCTGGAATTGAGTTGCGGGAGTTGCTTGTATATTTTTGCAATTAATTCATTGTCAGTTGCTTCATTTGCTATTATTTTCTCCCATTCTGAAGGCTGTCTTTTCACCTTGCTTAGAGTTTCCTTTGTTGTGCAGAAGTTTTTAATTTTAATTAGGTCCCATTTGTTTATTTTTGCTTTTATTTACAATATTCTGGGAGGTGGGTCATAGAGGATCCTGCTGTGATGTATGTCCGAGAGTGTTTTGCCTATGTTCTCCTCTAAGAGTTTTATAGTTTCTGGTCTTACATTGAGATCTTTAATCCATTTTGAGTTTATTTTTGTGTATGGTGTTAGAAAGTGTTCTAGTTTCATTCTTTTACAAGTGGTTGACCAGTTTTCCCAGCACCACTTGTTAAAGAGATTGTCTTTAATCCATTGTATATTCTTGCCTCCTTTGTCAAAGATAAGGTGTCCATAGGTTCGTGGATTTATCTCTGGGCTCTCTATTTTGTTCCATTGATCTATATTTCTGTCTTTGTGCCAGTACCATACTGTCTTGATGACTGTGGCTTTGTAGTAGAGCCTGAAGTCAGGCAGGTTGATTCCTCCAGTTCCATTCTTCTTTCTCAAGATTGCTTTGGCTATTCAAGGTTTTTTGTATTTCCATACAAATTGTGAAATTATTTGTTCTAGCTCTGTGAAAAATACCGTTGGTAGCTTGATAGGGATTGCATTAAATCTATAGATTGCTTTGGGTAGTATACTCATTTTCGCTATATTGATTCTTCCGATCCATGAACATGGTATATTTCTCCATCTATCAGTGTCCTCTTTGATTTCTTTCACCAGTGTTTTATAGTTTTCTATGTATAGGTCTTTAGTTTCTTTAGGTAGATATATTCCTAAGTATTTTATTCTTTTCTTTGAAATGCTGAATGGAATTGTTTCCTTAACTTCTCTTTCTATTTTCTCATTATTAGTGTATAGGAATGCAAGGGATTTCTGTGTGTTGATTTTATATCCTGCAACTTTACTATATTCATTGATTACCTCTAGTAATTTTCTGGTGGGGTCTTTAGGGTTTTCTATGTAGAGGATCATATCATTTGCAAACAGTAAGAGTTTTACCTCTTCTTTTCCAATTTGGATTCCTTTTATTTCTTTTTCTGCTCTGATTGCTGTAGCCAAAACTTCCAAAACTATGTTGAATAGTCGTGGTAAAAGTGGGCACCCTTGTCTTGTCCTGGACTTTAGAGGAAATGCTTTCAATTTTTCACCATTGAAGATAATGTTTGCCGTGGGTTTGTCATATATAGCTTTTATTATGTTGAGTTATGTTCCTTCTATTCCTGCTTTCTGGAGGGTTTTTATCATAGATGGATGTTGAATTTTGTCAAAGGCTTTCTCTGCATCTATTGAGATAATCATATGTCTTTTATTTTTCAATTTATTAATGTGGTGTATTACATTTATTGATTTGCGGATATTGAAGAATCCTTGCATCCCTGGGATAAAGCCCACTTGGTCATGGTGTGTGATCTTTTTAATGTATTGTTGAATTCTGTTTGCTAGAATTTTGTTAAGAATTTTTGCATCTATGTTCATCAGTGATATTGGCCTGTAGTTTTCTTTTTTTGTGGCATCTTTGTCAGGTTTTGGTATTAGAGTGATGGTGGCCTTATAGAATGAGTTTGGAAGTTTACCTTCCTCTGCAATTTTCTGGAAGAGTTTGAGTAGGATAGGTGTTAGCTCTCCTCTAAATTTTTGGTAGAATTCAGCTGTGAAGCCCTCTGGACCTGGGCTTTTGTTTGCTGGAGGATTTCTGATTACAATTTCAATTTCTGTGCTTGTGATGGGTCTGTTAAGATTTTCTATTTCTTCCTGGTTCAGTTTTGGAAAGTTGTACTTTTCTAAGAATTTGTTCATTTCTTCCAAGTTTTCTATTTTATTGGCATATAATTGCTGATAGTACTCTCTTATGATCCTTTGTATTTCTGTGTTGTCTGTTGTGATCTTTCCATTTTCATTTCTAATTTTATTGATTTGATTTTTCTCCCTTTGTTTCTTGATGAGTCTGGCTAATGGTTTGTCAATTTTATTTATCCTTTCAAAGAACCAGCTTTTGGTGTTTGTTTTTATTAATCATTTTATTTATTTATTTATTATTTGAGTTGGATCTTCGTTGCTGTGAGGTCTTTTTCTCTAGTTGTGGCAAGTGGGGACTACTCTTCATTGCCATGTGCAGGCTTCTCATTACGGTGGCTTCTCTTGTTGCTGACCACTAGCTCTATGGTGTGTGGACATCAGTAGTTGTGGTTCAAGGGCTTCAGTAGTTGCAATTCCCGCACTCTAGAACACAGGCTCAATAGTTGCGGTGCGTGCGTTTCATTGATCTACGGCATGTGGGAATCCTCCCAGACTGGGGATAGAACTGGTGTTTCCTGCATTGGTAGGTAGATTAATTACCACTGAGCCACCAGGGAAGCCCCCAAGTCTCTTGTGCATCACTTCCTTGGTCTTTATTAGGATTCTTCACTTGGATGGACCTCCATTTATCTGCATTTTAGACCTTCTAGTCTATATGTTCCACCACTGCCTTGAGTCCTATTTCAGCTGGACATCTTGCTTTTGCTGCTGACATATATTTGTCCTTTTCTGATTTATCTCTGAAGGCCCAGTTTCTCCCTCACTTTTTGTCTTTGTGCCCAAGTAGACTTAACTCTACTTCAGCTCTGGGTTGGGCATGCGACAGGACTAGTCAATCAGATATTATTTTTCTCTGACCATAGTGATGAGTTAAGGGAGGGGAATGTTGCCCAGTAGAAGCCAACAAGATATAAGTAGACCTGTACCAAGACTTTATAGAGAGAGGTACACCCTTTTTTCAGCTGATTAAGAACCTGGAAGAATGTGGGCCAAGGGCTCTTTACCACACAGTAGAGCCTGAGAATAGAGTAAACATACAGGAGAGCATTGCTCAGAGAAGATGAGACTGGACTCTAGTAACATTATTTGAATCTCTGGATAGGACATATTTAAAACAAAAATATTCTTGTCCATTTCCATTTTATTTGGCAATAATTTTTTTTTTTGCCTAAGGTAATTTGCTTTTATTTTTTGAAGCCCATAATTTTGATTACTACTGCTCCACACTTGATGAATCCCCTCTACCCCAGAACTAAACCCTGCCAACATCTGGCTTCTGAGATCGCCAATGCTGAGAGTTCTTTATGACCATGCCTTTCCTCTGTACCCCAGTATCACTGTTTTGATGGAGTGTATGTTCATTACTTTTGGCTACCCAGAATCTGTTCACCACTCCCTTTCTATTCAAAGGGATACTTCTTCCTGATCCCCTGCTTCTTTAGCAGCAGTTCCTGGCCCAGATTTTTGGAACTCAATTATCCATCTAGATGATGATACAAAGATGTAGAAACAATACTCAAAGCAGACATAGCAGTTTTTAATCCAGCAGTCACAGTGGCAATGATACACTTGCCAGAAAATTCCCGAGATGTGGTCATGGCTATGTTTCTGCTAATCTGGGCTCCTGCCACTTTTTAAAATTTGCTACCTAAATCGTCCATCATTTCTGTTGGAAACAGAATATCCTTCTACTGATTCTCTTTTCTGCCCTCGTCAACCAAACTTAGTTTCTGTTTTGTGTGTTTATGTGTGCTCAAATTGTTTTACTCTTTGCAACCCCATGGTCTGTAGTTTGCCAGGCTCCTCTCTCTGTGGAATTTTCCAGGCAAGAATACTGGAGTGGGTTGCCATTTCCTACTCCAGGGAATCTTCTCCATCCAGGGATCCAACCCGCTACCTCAGCATTGCGAGGTGGATTCTTCTTCAACGTGCCACTGGGAAAGCTGTCTCTGTTGTTTGCAGTCAAAAACCCTGATGATATATTTGGATATGCACAACAGTGGAGATGAAGTCTATGGTTTCCATGGCCCACTAAACATTAAACTTCATATGAAAAATAGAGGAGCTCAGGAAGAAGTGAGCGAGAGCTATGTTGAGCAATGCTTTCCTCCTGAATCAAATGCTACTGGAAGCAGAAATCAGAAATAAGTACTGTTCACTGGAAGCCCACGTCTAAGATGGCTCAGTGAGTCAATGAGAGAGGTCTCCTTACCCAGAAAGAGCTTAGTAGAGACGCCTAACTTCTGTGTGCTTCCTTTCCTACATCTGTAGAGATGATAATCTGTACTTTACAAGGTTTTGAGAGCCATAAATCCCCCACTAGATTTGTGGGGCAGGCATCATGCATATCTTGTTCACTGTTGTGTCCTTAACACTAACAATGCCTCAGACTTGGTAGACACTGTAGATATTTCTTGAACAAATTAATAAAATAATGTTTGTAAATCACTTAATTAGTCCACTGTGAAAAATGTGACAAGATTATTAGGATCACAAGAAAAATAATTTTTTTTATTTTTTAATTTTTGTACCTATAAGAAATGATGGGTGCTCATTAAACTTACTGTGATAATCACTTTATGATGTAGGTAAGTCAAATCCTTATGCTATATACCTTAAACTTAACTAGTCTGTATGTCAACTATATCTCAATAAAACAGAAAGAAAAAATGATTAGGATCATACAGTGCAGCTCCAGGACTATCACTCAAGCGTGATAAATCTCCAGGGTCAGGATACCTTTCAAGCAAGATTCCTGCTTTTGAGAAAGGGCTTCATAAAAGTCAGACCTTTTCACTAGATTTTGTAGACAACAATGATTTGTGTTTATATTATGACAAGTAATTCTAGCTGCTGTAACACATCTCAGTGACTTGACAACAACAACAACAACAACAAAAACAAACAAAACATTTATTTCCAGCTCAGAAAAAGTCTGATACAGTCAGATGATGCTACTGGGCAGAGTGCCTTTTATGGTGACTCAGGCAGGGATCCAAACTCCTTCCATCACGTGGCTCTGTCATCTTGGAGGACTTCTAGCCACACAGCTAGGGAACAAAATAGCACAGAGAATGGCACAGTGTATTAATTAGGGTTTTCCATAGGAACAGAACCAGTAAGATGCATGCATATAGGAAAAGATTTATTTTAAGGAATTAGCTCATGTAATTATAGAGTCTGGCAATTTCAAAATCTTCAGGGTGGGTGGATTGGAGACTAGGGAAGAGGTGATGCTACAGACCATCTGCTAATAGAATTTCCTTCTGCTTGGGAGAGACCAGTCTTGTGTTTCACTAAGGCCTTCCACTAATAGGATGAAACCCACTCACATTATGGAGGGCAATCTGCTTTGCTCAAAGCCCATTAATTTAAATGTTATTAATTTAAATCTCATCCAAAAATATGCTAACAGAAACATCCAGGATAATGTTCAACACATATCTGGGAACTGTGGCCTGATGAAGTTGATACATAAGATTAACCATCACACACAGTCTATTCTGTTGTCAGACCTGGAAGTACTGTGTGTCATTTCTGACCACACTCCACTGGCCATAACTCATCCTAAGGCCTCAATCTACCCATAAAGGGAGGCAGGGAATATAATTGTCCCATGTGTCTAGGAAGTGGAAACTGGCTCAGTGAACATCTAGCTGGTCTCTGCCACAGTGGGTTTTCAGCATAAAGGATCCCTGACCTAGGAAAGAACAATCCCAGAAGAACTGGAGCCAAGTGAGGATGCCCAACAAACTGCCAAAGAAAGTGGAGGGTGGCAGAGTGCAAGATGCCCTGGGAACTCAGAGCAGAGGGCAAACCAAGAGCACGGTGACCAAATCCATTACCAGGAATATCATTTTAAAAACCCAGTGGAATAAAAAATAATTTTAAGCTTTGGCCAATAGTCTATGTTGAATAATCTTTGGAGTAACATAACTATGAAAACCACCACAGTAGAAAATGTATTACTCTGGCTTAGGCTTGTTTGTTTTCCCCAATTCTTGGTGCATGGGAAGTCCCCTAGGAGAACTAACTTTGACACAGATATCTTTCCTCAGCATGGAAGCCAGGGGGTCAAGAGAGGGTTAAAAAGCCGTGTTTGAAGGGAAAGCTGATTCCAGATTTAATGGGACTGTAATAAGAATATAAGAAAAATATGAGTCACAAACTTCCACTATTGCAAAGTGCCTGTTGTTTAAAATAAGGATGATATAGTGGAATGGAGAAGGAAATGGCTCCACTCCAGTATACTTGACTGGAAAATTCCATGGACAAGGGAGGCTGGTGGGCTACAGTCCACGTGGTTTCAGAGTCGGACATGGCTAAGCATGCACTCACGTTCTATATAGTGGAAAGGGAACATGTCTTCTAAAAAGACAGACTTTAGAACCAGAGTTCTACCACATTATACAAATTTCTTAAAATTTATAAATCTTACTTATTATTTTTTTTTAATTTTTAAATTGAAGGACAATTGCTTTACAGAATTTTGTTGGCTTCTGCCAAACATCAACATGAATCAGCAATAGGTATACTTATATATACTTATTTTTCCTTTTTTGTGGAGATTTTTTAAAAACAAACATATCTACAAAAGAACCACACAGCACATGGTTCGGACTTGAAGTTTCATAGGAATGTATTGCTTTTAAAGAACTAGGCATTCAACCAAATGCTTGGCATATTTTATCTCATTTAACCATCACAATATCTTCATGAAACTAAAATTGATATTGGTCACATTTTCCAGATGTGAAAAAAAAATCAGGAGAGATTTAGTACCTGGCCCAAAGTCACACAGCTAATAAATTATATAGGCAAGATTTGAACCCACTCAGTATGATTTCAGAGCTTGTACTTTTAACTATATAATGCATGTGATGGATAATTTAGGGCATAGATATACTGCAACACTGGTTCAGAATACATGCATATATTGCTAGAACAGAACAGGGAGTCCAGAAACAGAACAAAGACTGGTTTAGGAAATATAATACAGGCAGCATTTCAAATTAGAAGAAACTATATGACCTATTCAATAAAATGCATAGGAATAATTGATTACCAATTTATTAAATTTAAATGAAGTGTCTATTTAAAATTAAATTAAAATAAAAAGTTTAACAAAATATATTGAAGAAAAATCAATTATTGATTGCAGTAGATTTGCTTAATGAAATGAAATTGAGAAGACCATTATCTTAGGAAAAATCAAAATAAATATGACTACCTAAAAACAGGGCGATAATCTATTTGGAAAATTAAAATGAGTCACATGTGAGTCACCACAATATACATAATCCAATAATCTGAAAGCTTTCAGAGTACATGAAACAAATGAACAAAGAAATAAATAATATAAGGAGCCCTACAAAATCAATTTAAAAAGTCAAATAACTCAATAGAAATATGGTCAAATGATATAGTAAGGAAATTCACTGGAGAAATATTAATGGTTAGCAAATATTTAAAAGGTGCAAACTCCTTCAATAGTAAAAGAAGAAGATTTAAAACAGCAAGATTCTATTTTCCACTTTTGTCTGCAAAAATGAAAAAAAAATTGATTGCCTCTAGTATTATCTCATTTGTATACTTTGATGGCAGAATAAACTGATAAAGCCTTTTTTGGAGCATTATTTGACAACCTTTAAAAAAGGATGACCCAGAAATTTCACTTTTAGAAATTGAAACTTCAGAAATACTTGTGCAGAAATACAGTATAAATACTTCTTTATACCGTGTATAAAGAAATGTGTGAGAGGCTATTTATTGCTTTATTGTTCATAATTATAGAAAATAGACACAATTTACATGCTCATCAACTGGAAAATGGTTAAATAAATTATGGTCTAAATAGACAGTGGATGATCACATAGTCTTTGCGAAGAATGAGGTAGAACTACGTATGTTGATCTGGAAAGTGTTCATCATATATTCCTAAGTAAAAAATAAAAACTACCACCGAACAGTATAAAATACTCGATTGCTACTGTAAGGGAGTGAAATTTGAAAATGGGGGAAAGACATATTTTCTATACATATATGTGTGTGCTACTCGCACAATTGTGTCCAACTTTTTGCAATCCCATGGACTATACATAGCCTGCCAGGCTCCTCTGTCCATGGAATTCTATAGACAAGAATACTAGACTGGGTTGCATTCCCTTCTCCAGGGGATCATCTCCACACAGGGATCAAACCCAGGTCTCCTGCATTGCAGGCAGATTCTTTATCGTCTGAGCCACCAGGGAAGCCCATACATATATGTACTTTTTTCAAAGAAGACATTTGAAATGTATAAAAAGTCATTAGAAAGATTCAAATATAACTTGTTATATTTCTGGATTCCTTGTTCTGTGATTATTTTTTCGGGGCTGAACTGAGAAAAGAGGGCTATTGAATGCTGGGAGTATGTTTTTAATTTTATGTTTTCTACTTTAAATTTTTGCAGGAAGTATGTTAATTTTGTAATAAAAATCAGAGAAAAACAAAATGTAAAAGAAATAGACCCAAAAAATAGCATCACTAACGTTGGCAAGCTCTTACTGTTTTCTCTTTAATCTCTGTCGCTACAAATAGGAAGAATGACAGAGAATATTTAGAACCTGAACACACTTCAATTAGCCAAGCTAGATGGTATTTATTCTAAGGCATTCAGGGAATATGAAGATATTACTGCAAAGCTATTAGCTATTATATTTTAGTTCTTCAGAAAGATAAAGGAAACTCTCAAAAATGAGAAAGGTCACCCTTCTACTCAAAATGAAAAAAAAGAGTGACCTTGAGTTTACAGGCTGGACATTTTTAAGTCTGTTTTTATCACTGGAAAGATCTTAGAGAAGATCCTTAAACAAGTAGAAACATAGCTGCCAGGATAAAAATGAAGTTCTAGGGGTGTTCAGGAAAGGGGTGACATCATAACGAAGTCACACTCAGATGGGTGGGATGGCTGGTCCTTTGAAGGTGCTCTGAGCAGGGACAAACACACCAGGGTGGAATTAGGTGAGCTGGGTCACATCGACTTGCTGCTTTGAGCACATGGGGTGTGATCTGGACTCAGTCCCAGAAACCCAGCTCACCTGGCATAAGTCAGAAGGGGTGGGTGTTGGCTCTCTCAACCATAACTTCCAGCTGGATCCAGCTTATAAAGAGGCTGACTGTCTTTAGCTCTTCATCCTTCAGGGTCAACTCCATTTTCAGTCATGTTTTTCTCCTGTGGGTCCTCAGGCTTCAAGGTCAGTAAAAGCAAAGCCCTTCTGAAGATCACTCCCAGGATAAGCTTTGATCACCTCTGTGGAAGTCACTGACCAATTTTCAATGACGCTTGGGTGGTGTATTACTCTAATAGCTATTTGTGAAACCATTGGCTGACTCAGCTTCACAAGGACCTTACACCCGAAGATGGGGCAGTTGACTCCAATAAAAATTGGAACAATGTTGGAAAAGGGGTAAATGGATGCTAGGTGGACAACAAATGTCCACTCCTATCATGTTGGACAAATCACCAAAAATACCTGAGTTTCAGCTTTCTCATCTGTATAAAGGGTATAAAATGCCCATCACATGAAACTATCAAGAGGATTAAATAAATGAAAGCATTTGTAATTCAGAGAGCACTGTGCAAACAGAAGATATTAATATCACTATTAACCCTGATTAACAGGAAGAAAAAACTAAATGAGCCAAGATGAAAAAAGTGAGAGAAATGAATCCAGGAAAAGGTATGTCATTCACAAGAGAAATGAATACGGCAGTGGAAAAAAAAAAAAAAAAAAACAAACCTGGGCCATAAATGAAGGAGGAACACATCAATCTGCTGAAGAATTACTCCTGGCATTGGCACAGAAAATAACTGTCTGGAACTGGTAGCCAGGTCAGTCTCAGTGTCCTGAGGATAAAGGGGAGAGTTCTGTCTTGGCAGCGGTTGTGGGGAGCAGCAGCCACAAACAGCGGTGGGAACTCAGAACAAGCTCTGCAGACAGAAGTTAGCATTCTTCTGTAGACAAGAAAAATGCTCAACTGTCTTCTCAGAATGTAAATAAAGGCTTCCTCGGACTGCCTCTGTTCCCTGGCTCCCCAAATGGCCTTGTCGGCACTACACACATTTGGAAAGATAAAGGCATTAAGGTTTGTTTTATGAAAAGCAAACATTTGTCCAGCAGTTAACTCATTAAGGACAGCGTGGGCAGACTCATTAGATAACACTTGTTTCTCCAGAGGGAATAGGTCTTTGCACTCCTGCGGTAGGATGGTGTCTTTGCAGAGTGGCAGCTTTGAAGGCCAACATCTGGTTTACATCTCACGTCTGCCAAACCCTTGCTAAGTGCTTCAAGACCTCTGTGCTCCATCGTCCTTATCTTTAGAATGGGGGAACACAGATACTGGCTTTACCAGCGTGATGTGAAGGTTCAACACATCCACACATAAAAACTCCTCAAGTGCAAGCAACAAATATTAGCCAAGATCATTACTATCATAACTAATAGATACCATATTAATTAAGAGGATTGTCTGTCTATGCAGATGTGAAATCAAGGTTGCAATGAGACCCAAAATGTCTTTTTGGTTTCCTTATCTCCTAAACTGAAAGCTTCTTGAGAAGGAAGATAAGAAAAATGACCACTTATTAAGATCCATGAGGGCAAGACCATATCAGTCCTGCCTATCTCTCCATTCCTACCACATAGAATTGTGACAGGTACATATTAGGTGCTCAGCATGCTGTATGGCAAGCAATTCCACGTGACTTGCTTTAATTATTCCTTATAATACCAAAACGGCTTCCCTGGTTGGTCAGATAATACCAAAACATAGACGCTAAACGTGCTTCTGCACATAATCCAAATAAAACAAGAGCACTTTAAGAGAAGCACAAGTCTGACCTGGTGGCCCTGAAAAGCAACACGAATCCTTACGGAGAGTTGTATTAGGGTGGGAGCGGGTAGGGACGTAAAGGAGGGATTACGTTGCACAACCCCACAGACTCTGTCTCCATAATTAAACCTGGCTCATCAAGGATCTGAGCAGCTCCTCTCCCTCTCCACATCACCCCACTCTCTGCCACCTGGCATTCCCTAGCCCTCCCCTCTCTCCATTTGCAAATCTTTTCTCCCCCTGCAGTAGTCTAATAGTTTTCTACTTTTTTCCCCACAAAAAAATCTTTTCATGTATACAATATATTAAATTACTTTCACATGAAACAATAATACAATCCCCAATGTTTACGTTCACTGTGGATTAAATGAAAGCCCTGCTTCAGTCTCCCCCCAAGACGGTGGCCCTTCATTTCCATTTGCCTTGCTCACACTTTCTTCTCTACGTGCTTTCTGATTGCAAAGAAAATAGATCCCTCCGATTCCACAGATCTCCATCCTGAAGCTTGTCCTTTGTTTCTTCTCCACATAAGTTAACCCTCACCACCACTGTGAATCTGCTGGTTCCTCTAAAGTCACCAGGTTCCCCCAGTTTGCTCCTGTATCTTCCTTTCTATGCTCATCATCAGAAAATGGTAGTTCCTCTTAAGTATCAGGACTTCTCTCCCTTGGAAACCTTTCATTTTGGAGTGATTCGTTCTTCATTGTCTCCTTGGAGCCATTTGTAATAGATTTAAAACTTCATCCATTAAATTAATTCATTCACAGTTCCTGCAATACACGTTATTAAGACAAGGTTTTTAAAAACAAATGCCCTAGGCTTTCCTTATAACAAAGATTTTGTCTTGTCTGCAGCCACTGCCTCAATTGATTTTGACTCCAAGACAAAAGTCTTCCTTACTATTTGGCTTTATTTATCAACCTTTTCTGTGAAATGGTAATGAAAACCACATATTTACACAGACAAATGGATTTCTTCACATTTCTCATGCTTTTTGACCTGTGTATTCAATTACTCACTTGCTCCACAATTTGGATTTCTCCCCAGTTAGAATTCCCTGCTTGTCAGCAAGGTTGAACTATGATACAGTGAAAATGAACATGAAGTCTCTCAGTTGTGCCCAACTTTGCAACCGCAAGGACTGTAGGCTACCAGGCTCCTCCATCCATGGTCTTTTCCAGGCAAGAGTACTGGAGTGGGCTGCCATTTACTTCTCCAGGGGATCTTCCCAACCCAGAGATCGAACCTGGGTCTTCCACATTGCAGACAGGCGCTTTACCATCTGAGCCACCAGGGAAGTCCATACCAGAGAGCTATGACAAAAGACACTGAAAATTCAGAGGTTTCTCATTGCTGCAATTTTTTTTTGAACATTAAATCAATGAAATTTATACCTAAGGGAAGTTCCACCCTCACTCCCCAAAAATACTCTGATATGAGTAAGGAGTGACACAGGCTAAAGCTGTCCCCACGTTCTTTGCATTTATAGGGGTTGCTTGATGCATGAATTGCCAGCGTTACTTACATGGGAATTCTGAAATGTTGATCAATGTTTGAGCTCTGTCTAAAGGACTTTCTACAGTCATTACATTTGTAGGACTTTTCTGCAACGTGAATTCTCTCATTCTAGGCCAGGTTGGAAGCATGGCTAAAGATCTTGCTTGCTCATAGTCCTGACTCCATGCTTGGAAGAATGAAACTCACAAATTTCATCTTCATTATTAGTTCTTTGGTACCTAGCAAGGTCTGAGCACTTGCTAAAACTTTTGTATATCGGTTACATTCATAGGCTTCATCCATGATATGAATTTTTTAATAGAGAATAGAATTCAATAGCCAATAGAATTTTTCAATTGGCTAAAATTCAGCATTGGCTAAAAGCCTTCTCGCATTTATCACATCCACAGCATTTTCTCTAGTGTATAGTCCTTGATGTTGAGTAAGATAAGAGCCATGGCTAAACAATCTCCCTGCTGCTGCTGCTGCTGCGTTGCTTCAGTTGTGTCCGACTCTGTACGACCCCATGGACTGCAGCCTACCAGGCTTCTCCGTCCCTGGGATTCTCCAGGCAAGAACACTGGAGTGGGTTGCCATTTCCTTCTCCAATGCATGAAAGTGGAAAGTGGAAGTAAAGTCGCTCAGTCGTGTCCAACTCTTAGCAACCCCATGGACTGCAGCCTACCAGGCTCCTCCATCCATGGGATTTTCCAGGCAACAGTACTGGAGTGGGTGCCATTGCCTTCTCCCAAACAATCTCCCTACACTCATTATATTCACAAATTTTTATTCCATTATGAATTCTGTGGTGTTGATAAGATTTTGAACATTGATGAAGGCCATCCAGTAATCTTTATTCTCCAAGTATGAAATTACCCCAAAGTATGAAATTACTGTTCCTTCTAGAAAAATGGTACTGATGAACCTATTTGCAGGGCAGAAATAAAGATGCAGTCATAGTGAATAGACGTGTGGACACAGCAGGGGATGAAGAGGGAGGGACAAATTGAGCGAGTAGCATTAACATATATACATTGCCATGTGTAAAGCAGATAGCTAGTGGGAAGCTGTTGCATACCACAGGGAGCTCAGCTCGGTGCTCTGTGATGACCTAGGCAGGTAGGGTGGGGGGTGGTAGGAAGGAGGCTCAAGAGTGAGGGGGCATATGTATACATGTAACTGATTCACTTCATCGTGCAGCAGAAACTAACACAACATTGTAAAGTAATTATACTCCAAACAAATAAAAAAGTGGGGGAAAAAAGAAACTACTGTTCCTAAACAAAAGAACTCAATCCTTTTCAAAACTTTTCACTCTATTTCAAGATTTTTCTTCTTTTTTCTTAAATCTGTTAATTTTTTGGCCCTGACATGCAGTCTCTAAGATCTTTGTTCCCCAACCAGTAGTTGAACCTGAGCCCTTGGCAGTGAGAGCGTGGAATCTTAACCACTGGACCACCAGCGAATTCCCTCAAAATTGTTATTCTTACACAGACAATTTAATGCTTCATTGAGAAGAGATTTCTTTTGAAATTTTGATTAGATGGATGATATTTATGTATCCTCCTTGTGGGAAAATGCTCTTGGACAAAAAAAACACAACTTCAGATGAATGCATCCCCCAAACTTATTATATTTGTAAGTATTTTTGTCAACGAAATTCTGTCAGCGCTACCTCTGTCCTCAAATTGATCATCCCCTTCCCATTTTCACCTGAACAAAACTATTTTTAGTATGACTTGTAAGATGTATCCATCATTAACTTCCTGCATAATCCTTGATGAATGTCTCCCTTTGGAGTTCACCTATTTGCCTCACAGCCCGACTGCTTCCCTCTCTGTCAATGGCTGGCTCCACAAATTGTGTTTCCAATGGAACACAGAATCAGAACTGAAAACTCACAGCTGCCACGATGGGCAGAACAACAGTGTCCATGCCCTGACCCCTGGAACGTGTGACTGTGCTGGATGGCACAGCTAATAGCACTTTGCAGATATGACTAAGTTAATAACCTTGAAATGGGGAGATTTTCTAGAATTATCTGGGTGGGCCCAATGTAATGACATGGGTCCATAAAAGTCAAAGAGGGAGGCAGAAGAGGAGAGAGGGAGGGAGAAGTGAGTACAGAAGAAAGGCCAGAGTGATGGGATGGAGGAAGGCCTTCTGTCTGCTGTAGCTGGCTTTGAAGACGGAGGAGACAGGCCATCAGCATTTGAAGTCTGGGAAAAACCAAGAAACACATTCTCTCTTAAATCCTCCCAAAGGAAACACAGCCCTGCCAATGCTTGCCTTTAGCCCAGTGAAACTCTTCTTAGACTTCCAAACTACAGGCCTACAAGATAATAAGGTTGTGTTGCTTAAAGCCCCTAAGTTTTGGGTCATTGTCAAGAGAAACAATAGAACAGTAACACAGCAGCAGTGACCATCAACCCTGCAGCCATGATGGTACACAGAGCAGGACCATCTTTCCACGGTGGTCTATGGCAGATATGGGAGCATGCCTCTCTAGTCTCCCTTCAAGAGAGAACCTGCTGTGGCTGACAACCTGGTGCTATAGCACCTTTGGACCCACCACAGTATCAGCAGGGCTTTGGACCCACTGCAGCCCTCCCTGGGTTGCTCCCAGCCAATGTGCATGGTGCAGGTACTTGAGCCCAGACATTCCTGACCAACAAAGGACTCTTCTCCTGGGCAGTCTTTGGTCTGGGTCTCCCATCACCTGGCCAAGTTGCCTTCAGAGCTATACTGTAGACTAAAGCTCTTACTCAATCCTTCCTTCCCATTCTTTCTTCACAGAGGTCAAACCTCCCTTCTGTTCTTCCTGCTTCCTCTCTTACCTCTTTTATTGCACAGGCATTTCCCTAAGAAGTCTCTGTCCTTCTAATTCCATCTTGCTGTCTGCTTCTTGGAAGATGTGAAATGACACATATAACCCCCAGCTGCAAAACTCCCATGTCCTTGTATTGGCCATGAAAAAGTTCCTACTTGCTTCCTTCTGGCTCACCACTGCCCCTTCATATCTTTCTTAAACAATGTAACCTGGTCTCTCCTGGTTTCTTTAATATTCCTCTCCATCTCTCACCCTGTGGAATCCATACAAAGCCCAATAGCTGATTATGTAGGCAAAGAATCCTTGTTCACTTCCGGTATTGTTTTGTGGAATGTGTGTGTGTGTGGAGGGGGCAGGATGCAAGGAGTCATAATCTAATATCTTTCCTTTTTTCTCTGTCACATGAAGATAAGGAATCCAAGGCTCAGAAAAGTTGAGTACCGTGGCAAGGTCACACACTGAGCATATGATGAAATCATGTTCAATTTCAGCTCCTGCTGACTGCAAAACTCATGCTATTTCAACAAAACTGTGTAGCACTCCTGTGTGCAAGTATATTTGTGGGGACTCCCATGGGCTTTTACTCTGGGTTTCAGTCGCATTTGGAAGAGCAGTGGGGAGAATCGTATGGAGACCTGATTAGCATGAGGAACAGGAGAGCCTCCTGGGAAAACTCTCGTTCCCAGGTAGAGTCAAGTACGCAGATGTAATCCAAGCTCAGCAGGGTTAGCATAAAGGGAGAGTTTGAACCCACAGTGAGATCCCGCGGTCGTGTCCATGGTCTGCCGTCTGTCTCAGCCCCCAGGGACTCACACCTGAGTCCTGGGAAGAAGGAATTATAACAAGCAAGCTGTTTTTCGATATATTAATAAAGATGAGAACACCCGTGTTAGCCTATCCAGTTTAATAAAACCAAGAAGAAAGATATTCAGGACACAGACACCGTGTTGAAAATGTTAATTATAAATAAAGCCCCTCTCAATGCAGCTAGAAGAGAGAGAAGGCTGGAATGGGCTGAAAAGTCAGTTCCTGCAAAAGGCAAATTACAAATAAGACAGGACTGGGAGGGGCCCAAGAGGCTAGCAAGGAAAATACCTAGGGGAGCAGCTGCTCGGTCCTGCAGTGCTGACACCAAGGTTAGGCTCGAGAATATTTAGTGCCCTACAGATGCTCGCTACACTCTGGAAGCAACAAAGAATCGTTCCGTATGTGTGCTTTCCTCCTGCTTTTTTTCTCATTTAAAAGGGAGGTTGTGCATCCTAGAAATTGAGACTGTTGTTTTTGCTCTTAATTCCCAGCTTCTCATAATGCCTAGCAAGTGGACTATATTTAATAAGTAAATTGGGAGCTACTCTACTTAAAACTAAAGTAGCACATATGCACTCCAGAAATTTGGAAATTAAAGGAGAAAAGAGGAAAAAAAAATAAAGAAAAAGGGGACCATTCCCACTCCCAAGTGCCTGCACTAAAAAAGAAATATATACAATTTTCCAGTTGGTCCTAAAACCTGTCCATATGCCTTTGTTATCTCATGGCTGGGGTCATCCCTGAGATTCTACATTGGTTGTTCAGAAGGATCAGCCCCTCAAACCATTCACTGGGGTGAGAGGGAACATCGGGAAAGATTTGAGCAAAGACAGTGCCCTCAAAGATCTTTTGGAGGATCCAATAAATTCACTGCTTGATTTATTCTTTTTTCATCCCCAGTGTTAACGTCTATCTAGGTCTTCTCTTACCACCATCTCTAATTCACTGGACTCCAAAGTGGATGCATGAAACAATTCATCAATAACTAGGAAGTTCTATTTCTTCTTTTCTTCTTATCCTTTAGAATTTTTGACTTAATTGAGAAACAAATAGTCCTATAGTTGGTGTACATGCTCAAAAAAATTTTGCTGATGGAGGATAGATGAAAAAAAGGTTGGAAACTTGATTTAGTCTCCCATATTTTGAGCTTTCCAGGTCTTTTAAGTTTATTCATTTCTTCACTCATTCATTCATCAAATATTCATCCAGTGCCTACTATGTGCTATGCTTTGTCCAGGCATGTGAATACAACATTAAAATTGGAAATTTCCTTGCCCTCTTAGAACTTACTTGGCTTAATAGGCAGTAAAAAAAAATTATTTAAAGTATTTATATAGTAACAGATACAATAGGCTTCCCTGATGGCTCAGATGGTAAAGAATCCACTTGCAATGCAGGAAATTTGGGTTCAATCCCTGGGTTGGGAAGATCCTCTGAAGAAGGGTTAGGCTACCCACTCCAGTATTCTTGCCTGGAGAATCCCATGGACAGAGGAGCCTAGCAGAATACAGTCCATGGGGTCACAGAGTCAGACACAGCTGAGTGACTTTCACTTTCCACTTTCCTTTCCTAACAATACACTTAAAAAATCAAGCAGGTCGAGGAGCTTGGGATATTGGCAGGTGCTATTTTAGATAAGATGGTCAGGGTACATCTCTCTGAGAAGATGGCATTCAAGCACAAGTTTTAAATAAAGTAAGGGCGTGAGCCAAGCAAGGACTGGATAGGCTGCTGTAACAAAGAGACCCTACAAAACAGCTGCCTAAATAAGATAGGTATTTATTTCTCTCTCACCCAACAGACTAAAGATAAGTAATCCAGAGCCGATAGGATAGGGATCTGGAAACTTTCTCTGGCTTATCTGCCATCTCCATCTCTTTAGTGAGCTGCTGCTGCTGCTGCTGCTAAGTCGCCTCGGTCGTATCCGACTCTGTGCGACCCCATAGACGGCCTCCTACCAGGCCCCACCGTCCCTGGGATTCTCCAGGCAAGAACACTGGAGTGGGTTGCCATTTCCTTCTCCAGTGCATGAAAGTGAAAAGTGAAAGTGAAGCCGCTCAGTCGTGTCTGACTCTTAGCGACCTCGTGGACTGCAGCCTACCAGGCTCCTCCTTCCATGGGATTTTCCAGGCAAGAGTACTAGTGAGTAGGAGTCAGTAAATCATGATCCACTCGTGGGCAAATGCCAGTCCATTGTCTGTTTTCATCAACAAAGTTTTATTGGAACACAGCCATGCCCACCTGTTTACATATTGTCTTGGCTTCCTTCATGCTCCAGGTAGAGCTAAGTAGTTGCAACAGAGAACACATGGTTCATAAAGCCAAAAATATTTACTATCTGCCACTACACTGAAAAAGTTTGCTGATCCCTGCTTTAGCTTATTGTTCAGAGCACACATTTTAAGGGTCACCTTTCCCGTTTGTTAAGCAGTGAGTTTCACCCATGCAGGAAAGACCAAGCAGAGAATGGTGTAGGCCATTTCCCTGGTTCCTCACTGTCAAGGTCCTACAGAATGGCAGGAGCATACAGTAGATTCAGTAGCCCCCAAATCCCTTCTCCATCTCTTACATTAGGGAATTTTGTGTCGTGACCCCATCAGACTCATCACCCTTTGAAACACCCTAAGTCCACACACTGGTCCCCACTCCTCACTGCTGTGTAGTCTACAAGCCCCAGGGAAAAGCCCAGCTGAGGGGCAAAGGAGCTCCTGGTGTGCCTGTTACCCCACCAGTGTAGGAGGGGCCACAACACACTGAACGCTGAGCTACGAAGCCCATGAACAATCTGCTTGCTGTAATGACAAAGTCCCAGCAGGCCAGTCTAGGAGGCGGCCAGCAGGGCAGGAGAGTTGGCGGGGAAAGGGGGCAAGGGCGGGGGCAGACCTACCTGAAGCCCTGCCTCCAGCAGGCAAGCGCTACAGCCCTGGGCCCACGTGGCCCTCTGGCCTCACAGCGACCAACGCTAGTGTGAGTTCCACTGACAGATGGCACCAGCACCATGTTGGTCAAAGGCCCATTAGAAGAATGTGGGTCTGCATTGTGTCAAGATTTCACAAAGAGAGAAAGACCGAAAGAGCCTTTTCTTTCCATCCCCTGTATTTGTGAAGTTTGTCAAAAGTGAAGCAACTCAAATAACATCATGATTTGTGGCTGTGAAGTCTGATATTGTATCTCATTGTCAGGCAGTGTTTAAAATCACAGATAAAATAAAGAGCATGAGGCTTGAAATATGCCACATAGATTATTTTAAGAGGCCGTGGTGCTTTCTCCAAAGTTTTGGGGAGCCAGAGCATCTTGCATCTTATAGCCTGTGTTATTTCAGGATTCCCCTGCCTTCCTACCATGAGCTTAGTGTCAAATTAGAACAGTACATAATTAAAACCTGAAGAATGAAGCTGTGATGTGAGATGTTATTGTACCTGGGACTTCATAATCCCTTAATCTAAAACTATCTAGCTTGGGTCTCTGTGCTAATCACACAATATGAAAGGTTGCACTCAAGGAACCAGTTGCACTGTGTTCATTGTGGTGAAATGAAAGGGGAGAACTGGTAGATTATAGGGAAAGGAAAGGGTGGAGTGTGGGGCAACACCACCCCCCACACCTCCCGTTACTAAGAGTCAGAGTGTAAGGGAGCAAAGGTACCTCAGACAAACGGCTGATGGACCTCCAGAGCTGGGAACCCTCTACCTTCCTCTAAGTCCCTCCCAGTAACTGCTCCTTGCCGGCACCACACCCTCCCCCATGGTTTCTCTACTTTCCATATCACATCCATACTTGGGAAAACCACGAATATGGTTTGTTCTAAGAAAAGTATGACTGATAAGAGCTCATTGTGTACCAACCCTGACCATCTGCTTTTTAACAAGGATGAAAGGTAGACTCTGGTGCTGCAGAAGGGAAGACATTCCAAAGCCATGAGGGAGAGGCTGGGGTTGGGGTGGGGTACATCTTCCAATGCCGCTGTGGATGGTTGCCTCCTGCCTCCTCAAGCTGTGGAGTTCAGCGAGGCACCCAGAATTCTGAAGAGCACAGGGAGGGGAAATTAAATAAGGGGAGCCTGGGAGAGAGATCCTATCTCAAGAGAGGGGGAAAAAAAAGAATGGATTTTTCTTAAAAGATTTTATGGTACAAAGGTAAGAATGCTTGATAACAGCCTCTGTGGAAAATAGTTTGGTAATTTTTTTTTCTTTTTAATTTATTTTTTATTGAAGGATAATTGCTTTACAGAATTTTGTTGTTTTCTGTCAAACCTCAACATGAATCAGCCATAGGTATGCATATATCCCCTCCCTCTTGAACCTCCCTCCCATCTCCCTCCCCATCCCACACCTCTAGGTTGATAGAGAGCCCTTTTTTGAGTTTCCTGAGCCATACAGAAAATTCCCATTGGCTATCTATTTTACATATGGTAATATAAGTTTCCATGTTACTCCTTCCATACATCTCACCCTCTCTTCCCCTCTCCCCATGTCCATAAGTTTATTCTCTATGTCTGCTTCTCCATTGCTGCCCTGTAGATAAATTCTTCAGAATCATTTTTCTAGATTCTGTATATGTGCATTCAGTTCAGTTCAGTCGCTCAGTCATGTCTGACTCTTTGCAACCCCATGAATCGCAGCACGCCAGGCGTCCCTGTCCATCACCAACTCCCGGAGTTCACCCAGACTCACGTCCATCGAGTCAGTGATGCCATCCAGCCATCTCATCCTCTGTCGTCCCCTTCTCCTCCTGCCCCCAATCCCTCCCAGCATCAGAGTCTTTTCCAATGAGTCAACTCTTCGCATGAGGTGGCCAAAGTACTGGAGATTCAGTCTCAGCATCATTCCCTCCAAAGAAATCCCAGGGCTGATCTCCTTCAGAATGGACTGGTTGGATCTCCTTGCAGTCCAAGGGACTCTCAAGAGTCTTCTTCTCCAACACCACAGTTCAAAAGCATCAGTTCTTTGGCGCTCAGCCTTCTTCACAGTCCAACTCTCACATCCATACATGACCACAGGAAAAACTATAGTCTTGACTAGACGGATCTTTGTTGGCAAAGTAGTGTCTCTGCTTTTGAATATGCTATCTAGGTTGGTCATAACTTTCCTTCCAAGGAGTAAGCATCTTTTAATTTCATTTTAATTTCATGGCTGCAGTCACCATCTGCAGTGGTTTTGGAGCTCCAAAAAATAAAGTCTGACACTGTTTCCACTGTTTCCCCATCTATTTTCCATGAAGTGATGGGACCGGATGCCATGATCTTTGTTTTCTGAATGTTGAGCTTTAAGCCAACGTTTTCACTCTCCACTTTCACTTTCATCAAAAGGCTTTTTAGTTCCTCATCACTTTCTGCCATAAGGGTGGTGTCATCTGCATATCTGAGGCTATTGATATTTCTCCTGGCAATCTTGATTCCAGCATGATGTACTCTGCATATAAGTTAAATAAGCAGGGTGATAATATACAGCCTTAGAATACTATATTTATCTTTCTCTTTCTGACTCACTTCACTCTGTATAATAGGTTCTAGGTTTATCCACTTCATCAGAACTGACTCAGATGTGTTCCTTTTTATGGCTGAGTGATATTCCACTGTGCATATGTACCACAACTTCTTCATCCACTTTGAGTTTAATTTTGTGTATGGTGTTAGGAAGTGTTCTAACTTCATTCTTTTACATGTAGCTGTCCAATTTCCCAGTATGATTTACTGAAGAGGCTGCCTTTGCCCCATTGTATATTCTTGCCTCCTTTGTCAAAAATAAGGTACCCATAGGTGCATGGGTTTATTTCTGCACTTTCTATCTTGTTCCATTGGTCTATATTTCTGTTTTTGTGCCAGTACCATACTGTGTTGATTACTGTAGCTTTGTAGTATAATCTGAAGTCAGGAAGGTTGATTCCTCCAACTACATTCTTCTTTCTCAAGACTGCTTTGGCTATTTGGGGTCTTTTGTGTTTCCATATGAATTGTGAAATTTTTTGTTCTAGTTCTGTGAAAAATGCCATTGGTAATTTGATAGGGATCACATCGAATCTATATATTGCATTTGATAGTATAGTCATTTTCACAATATTGATTCTTCCTACCCAGTAACATGGAATATCTCTCCATTTGTTTATGGCATCTTTGATTTCTTTCATCAGTGTCTTATAATTTTCTGTGTACAGTTCTTTTGTCTCCTTAGGTAAGTTTATTCCTAGATATTTAATTCTTTTTGTTGCAATGGTGAATGGGATTGACTCCTTAATTTCTCTTTCTGATTTTTCATTGTTACTATATAGAAATGCAAGTGATTTCTGTGAACTGATTTTATATCCTGCAACTTTGCTAAATTCACTGATTAGCTCTAGTAATTTTCTGATACTATCTTTAGCGTTTTCTATGTACAGCATCATGTCATCTGCAAACAGTGAGAGGTTTACTTCTTCTTTTCTGATCTGGATTCCTTTTATTTCTTTTTCTTCTCTAATTGCTGTAGCTAGGACTTCCAGACTATGTTGAATAATACTGGTTAAAGCGAGCACCCTTGACTTGTTCCTGATCTTAGGGGGAATGCTTTCAATTTTTCACCATTGAGAATAATGCTTGCTATAGGCTTATCACATATGGCCTTTACTATGTTGAGGTGGGTTCCTTCTATGCTCATTTTTTGAAGAGTTTTAATCATAAATGGGTGCTGAATTTTGTCAAAGGCTTTTTTTGCATCTATTGAGATGACCATATGGTTTTTATCTTTCAATTTGTTAATATGGTTTATCACATTGATTGATTTGCATATATTGATGAATCCTTGCATTCTTGGAATAAATCCAACTTGATCATGGTGTATGAGCTTTTTGATGTGTTGCTGAATTCAGTTTGCCAAAATTCTATTGAGGATTTTTGCATCTATGTTCATCAGTGATATTGGCCTGTAGTTTTCTTTTTTGTGTTGTCTTTGTCTGGTTTTGGTATCAGGGTGATGGTGGCCTTGAATGAGTTTGGAAGTGTTCCTTCCTCTGCAATTTTTTGTAAGAGTTTTAGAATGGTAGGCATTAGCTCTTCTCTAAGTGTTTGATAGAATTCTCCTGTGAAGCCATCTGGTCCTGGGCTTTTGTTTTTTGGGAGATTTTTGATCACAGCTTCAATTTCAGTGCTTGTAGTTGGGTTGTTCATAATTTCTATTTCTTCCTGGTTCAGTCTTGGAAGATTGAACTTCTCTAAGAATCTGTCCATTTCCTCCAGTTTATCCATTTTATTGCCATATAGTTGTTCATAATAGTCTCTTATAGTCCTTTATATTTCTGCATTGTCTGTTGTAACCTCTTTTTCATTTCTAATTTTGTTGATTTGATTCTTCTCTCTTTTTTTCTTGATGAGTCTGGCTAAAGGTTTGTCAATTTTCTTTATCTTCTCAAAGAACCAGCTTTTAGTTTTATTAATCTTTACTATTTTTTTTAAATTTTATTTTTAAATTTTACATAATTGTATTAGTTTTGCCAAATATCAAAATGAATCCGCCACAGGTATACATGTGTTCCCCATCCTGAACCCTCCTCCCTCCTCCCTCCCCATTCCATCCCTCTGGGTCGTCCCAGTGCACCAGCCCCAAGCATCCAGTATCGTGCATCGAACCTGGACTGGCAACTCGTTTCATACATGATATTTTACATGTTTCAATGCCATTCTCCCAAATCTTCCCACCCTCTCCCTCTCTCACAGAGTCCATAAGACTGTTCTATATATCAGTGTCTCTTTTGCTGTCTCGTACACAGGGTTATTGTTACCATCTTTCTAAATTCCATATATATGCGTTAGTATACTGTATTGGTGTTTTTCTTTCTGGCTTACTTCACTCTGTATAATAGGCTCCAGTTTCATCCACCTCATTAGAACTGATTCAAATGTATTCTTTTTAATGGCTGAGTAATACTCCATTGTGTATATGTACCATAGCTTTCTTATTGTTTCTTTTTTTTTTTTTAGAAGTTTAACTGTACTGTCAAGGAATTTGATAGTTACTTTATTCCTTCACTTGTAAAAAGTCTGATATGTATTAAAGAGTATATGTTAATGTAAGTTATTAAACATAGTAAAGTGAAGATCTGTGAATGTACAACCAACTTATGAAACAGCCTGTATTATTGATGCTTTCTTTTTTTAATTTAAATTTATTTATTTTAATTGGAGGCTAATTACTTTACAATATTGTAGTGGCTTTTGCCATACATCAACATGAATCCGCCACAGGTTTACACGTGCTCCCCATCCTGAACCCCACTCCCACCTCCCTCCTCATACCATCCCTCTGGGTCTTTCATTTCTTTTTCGTTTATCTCTGCTTGGATATTTACGATTTCTTTCTTTCTACTAATTTTGGGTGTGTTTTTTTTTTGTTCTTCTTTTTCCAGTTGTTTTAGGTGTAAAGTTAGGTTGTCTATTTGATATTTTTCTTGTTTCTTGAGGTAAGATTGCATTGCTATAAACTTCACTCTTACAACTGCTTTTGCTGCATCCCATAGGTTTTGAGTTGTTGTGTTTTCATTGTCTTTGTTTCCAGAAAATTTTTGATTTCCCTTTTGATTTCTTCACTAACCTGTTGATTATTTACAAATGTGTTACTTAATCTCCATGTGTTTGTGTTTCTTACAGTTTTTTTCTTGTAATTAATATCTTGTCTCATAGCATTGTGGTTGGAGAAGATGCTTGATACGATTTCAATTTTCTTAAATTTACAGAGGTTTGATTTGTGACCCAAGATGTGTTCTATCTTGGAGAATATTCCATGTGCACTTGAGAAGAAGGTGTATTCTTCTCTATTTGGATGGAATGTCCTGAAGGTATCAATGAGATCCATCACATCTAATGTATCATTTAAGACTTGTGTTTCCTTATTAATTTTCTGTTTTGATGATCTGTCCATTGGTGTCAGTGAGGTGTTAAACTCTCCTACTATTATTGTGTTACTGTCAATTTCTCCTTTTATGTTTGCTGGTGTTTGTCTTATGTATTAAGGTGCTTCTATGTTAGGTGCATAGATATTTACAATTTTTATGTCTTCCTCTTGGATTGATCCCATGATCATTATGTAGTGTCCTTCCTTACCTCTTATAATCTTTATATTAAGGTCTATTTTGTCTGATACAAGGATTGCTACTCCAGCTTTCTTTTGTTTTCCATTTGTTGGAGTATATTTTCTTATCTTCTCACTTTCAGGTGATATGTGTCTTTAGGTCTGAAGTGGGTTTCTTGTAGACAGCATAAATATGGGTCTTGTTTTTGTATCCATTCAGCCAGTCTGTGTCTTTTGACTGGAGTATTTAATCCATTAACATTTAAAGTAGTATGTTCCTATTGCCATTTTCTTAATTCCTTGGGGTTGATTTTGCAGATCTTTTTTCTTCTCTTGTATTCCTTGACTATATAAGTTCCTTTAACATTTGTTGTAAAGCTGGTTTGGTGGTACTGAATTCTCTTAACTTTTGCTTATCTGGAAAGCTTTTTATTTCTTCATCAGTTTTGAAGGAGATCCTTGCTGGGTACAGTAATCTTGGTTGTAGATTTTTCCCTTTCAGTACTTTAAATATATCCTGCCATTCCCTTCTGGCCTGCAGTTTCTGCTGAGAGATGTTAGGCGTATGGGTTTTCCCTTGTATATTACTTGTTGCTTCTCTCTTGCTGCTTTTGATATTCTTTCTTTGTGTTTAGTCTTTGTTCATTTGATTAGTATGTGTCTTGGTGTGTTTCTCCTTGGGTTTATCCTGTATGGGATTCTTTGTGCCTCTTGGACTTGATTGACTATTTCCTTTTCCAAGTTGGGGAAATTTTCAACTCTTCAAAAAGAGTTGAAATAATCTCTTCAAAAATTTTTTCATACCCTTTCTTTTTCTCTTCTTCTTCTGGGACCCCTATAATTCGAATGTTGGTATGTTTGATATTGTCCCAGAGGTTTCTGAGACTATCCTCAGTTCTTTTCATTCTTTTTACTTTATTCAGCTCTTCAGAAGTTATTTCCACCATTTTATCTTCCAGCTCACTGATTCATTCTTCTGCTTCAGATATTCTGCTATTGATTTTGTCTAGAGTATTTTTAATTTCAGTAATTGTGTTCTCTCTGTTTGTTTATTCTTTAATTCTTCTATGTCTTTGTTCACTGATTCCTGCATTTTCTCCATTTTGTTTTCAAGGTTTTTGATCATCTTTACTATCATTATTCTGAATTCTTTTTCAAGTAGTTTGCCTATTTCCTCTTCATTTATTTGGATTTCTGTGTTTCTAGTTTGTTCCTTTATTTGTGTAGTATTTCTCTGCCTTTTTATTATTTTTTTAAACTTATTGTGTTTGAGATCTCCTTTTCCAAGGCTTCAGGGTTGAATTCTTTCTTCCTTTTGATTTCTGCCCTCCTTGGCTTGGTCCAGTGGTTTGTGTAAGCTTTGTTATAGGGTGAGATTTGTGCAAATTCTTATTTGTCTGTTTGTTTTCCCCCTGATGGGCAAGGCTGAATGAGGTGGTAATCCTGTCTGCTGATGATTGGGTTTGTATTTTTGCTTTGTTTGTTATTTAGATGAGTTGTCCTGCACAGGGTGCTACTGGTGGTTGGATGATGCCAGGGCTTGTATTCAAGTGGTTTCCTTTGTGTGAGTTATCACTATTTAATACTCCCTAGGGCTAGTTCTCTGGTGGTCTAGAGTCTTGGAGTCAGTGCTCCCACTCCAAAAGCTTGATCTCTGGTCAGGAATGAAGATTCCACAAGTGTTTTGTTATGGCATTAAGTGAGATTAAAACAAATATCCAAAAATGAGAAACAAAAGAGGAACCCCAGACAAATGGCAGTTACAAAATCAGGCTAATAATAATTAAAATAATGGAATATACACATATACATATACACCCATGGGCAAAGTCAAAACAGTTCAACAAAAATAAAGTACAATAGATTGACCCAACAAACAAAGGAAAGAAAAAAAATTATATTTACCAATTAAGAACAAAACTAACTAAAGCACAAACTGCAAAACAAAACTAAAGCAAGGTGCCAAGTGAGAAATAAAGCAATGAAAATAAAGCTAACAAATATGTTGAGAGGAAAGAAAAGAGAGAAAGGATAGATATGCAACAACCCAGCAATCCCACTGCTGGGCATACACACTGAGGAAACAAGAATTCAAAGAGACACGTGTACCCCAATGTTCATTGCAGCACTGTTTACAATAGCCAGGACACATAAGCAACCTAGATATCCATTGGCAGACGAATGGATAAGAAAGCTGTGATACATATACACAATGGAATATTACTCAGCTATTAAAGAGAATACATTTGAATCAGTTCTAGTGAGGTGGATAAAATTGGAGCCTATTATACAGAGTGAAGTAAGTCAGAAAGAAAAACACCAATACAGTATATTAATGCATATATATGGAATTTAGAAAAATGGTAATGATGACCCTATATGCAAGACAGCAAAAGAGACACAGATGTAAAAAACAGACTTTTGGACTCTGTGGGAGAAGGTGAGGGTGGGATGATTTGAGAGAATAGTATTGAAACATGTATATTACTATATGTGAATAGATCACCAGTCCAAGTTCGATGCATGAAACAGGGCACTCAAAGTCAGTGCACTGGGACAACCCTGAGGGATGGGATGGGAGGGATGTGGGAGGGGGGTTCAGGATGGGGGACACATGAACACCCATGGCTGATTCATGTCAATGTATGGCAAAAACCACTACAATATTGTGAAGTAATTAGCCTCCAATTAAAATAAATGAATTAATTTTTAAAATAAAATTTAAAAAAAGAAAAAAGAGAGAAAGAATAGATATGCAAAGTTAAATAGAGGTAAATGAAGAAGATTTATATACATTAAAGATTAATTGCAAGGAGAATAGAACAGTAGGAAAGGCAAACAAAGGAATAAATGTAGAAAAAATACAATAGGTTTTAAAAAATTAAAATTATGAAAAAGAGAAAAGAAAAAAGAAGAAGAAAGAAAAACAGGGAAAAAACAAAAGAAAAATTTCACAGAACTGCTAAAGCCCAACGTAGAGGTAGAGGTTTATAACAACAATAAAAAGTGTGACTAAAATATACACATATACACCCATAAGCAAAATTAAAACAGTACAACAAAATTAAAGTACAACAGATTGACTCAGTGAACAAAGGAAACCAAAAATTATGTCTACCAGAACAAAACTAACTAAAGCACAAACTGGAAAACAAAACTAAAGCAAAGTGCCAAGTGGGGAATAAAGCAATGAAAATAAAACTAACAAATATTTTGAGAGGAAAGGAAAGAAAGAAAAGAGAGAAAGAATAGATATGCAAAGTTAAATATAGGTAGATAAAGATTTATATACATTAAAGATTAACTGCAAGGGGGAAAGAACAGTAGGAAAAGCAAAGAAAGGAATAAATGTAGAGAAAATAATAATAGGTTTAAAAAATTAAAATTAAAAAAAGGGAGAGAGAGAGAAAGGAAAACTGCAAAAGTCCAACATAGAGGCAGAAGTTTATAACAACAATAAAAAATGAAAATAAAATAAAAAATGTGACTGAGGAAAAAAAGAAAACCAAACTCAAAAGCTTAAGCAGATTTCATAGTGCCAATGAAATCAACAATTACAACAGACTTGGGGGAAAGGAAAAGAAAAAAAAAATCCAAAGAGTCTACAGAACAAGTCAAAACATGAAAGTAATAAATGTTTTTCTGGAGTCACTGCTGTCAGAGTCCTCTCCCTCTCTGGGAGTCCCAGTCCACCTCACCTCCCTAGGACGCCCTCCAACACTGTGCTGATCTCTGTACCTGCTCTGGGGGCAGCTCAGATTCTCATCTGGTCCTACTGTTCTGTGTTCTTGCCTCCAATGACCACAGCTATCAGGACTAGTGCGTTTTCTTTTGTGGGAGCTCTCAATGATCTTTTATATATTCCATAGACACAGAGTCTGCCTAGTTGATCGTGTGGATTTAATCTGCAGCTTGTACAGCTGGTGGGAAGGTATTGGGTCTTCTTCCTTAGTCACACTGTGCTTGGGTTTCAATTGTGGTTTTATTTCCACCTCTGCATGTGGGTCATCTACTGGGGTTTGCTCTTGAGGCTGCCCTGCAGAAGGTACGGAGGTGGTGCACCTGCTTGGGTTGCAGGGGTTCTGAAGGCACCAGGTACTCAGGGGAGCTGGTGGCTAGGGCAGCAGGAAATACAGCGCTCTAGAAGAATACGGCAACCACTAATGGCCAATACACTCCAGTATTCTTGCCTGGAGAACCTCCCTTCCTGACAGAGAAGCCTGGCAGGCCACAGTCTACAGGGACTCAAAGAGTTGGACACTATCGAAGCAACCCTGCATGCACAGATGCAAGACCTTTTTTGCCCGTGACAGCTCTGCCCCAGTGAGAGTTGAGCATGAAGGAGGCACAGCTGCTTGGCTTGCAGGGACCCTGGCAGCGCCAAGTGTGCAGGGACATGGACTGCCTCCACTACAGAGGTTATGGCCCTGTCAGAGTCTTTTTTCAAGCCTCTTGTAGCTGGCAATCAGAAGGTCTCTTTGGCCAGTCTTTCTCCGTAGCTCCACCCATACAGGCACTTAGACGGCTCCCTTGCCTGGGGTCCTTCTCTGTTTTTCCACATGTCAGGCACATAGAGGGGGCCCCCCTGGCTGGGGTCCTACTCTGTAGATCAGTGTATCAGACCCTTAAAGGGGCACCCTGGGTGGGGTCCTACTCTGTAGTTCAGTGCGTCAGGGGTTTGATGGGCCAGCTTCTCTATTGGTCGGCTGCCGATGCTGCCTTGCCAGGGATGAGAGGCTATGGTAATGGCTCCTCCCCCTACACGCAACTCAGCAGTATCACCTTGCTTTCATTGCTGCCTGGCTTTTCTCCACAGGTATTTCCTACCACAGTCTCCTCCCTCACATCCCCCTGATCCATCTCTCCACAGTCAACAGCAGCCCTCGCCCTGGGATTGCTCCACAATCCCTAAACTCCAGCTCCCAGCCATTGCATTTTCTAGGAGATCTGCATCCCTGTCTGGGGTATGTATGACTGCGGCAAGGACTATCTGATTCTCATCCCATTTAGGCTACCACAGATTGGCTGTTTCACTCTCAGCCTTAAATGTTTCTCCTCTGACTCAGACAATTGCCCGGATGTGGGGATTAGAATCCTGCCTCAGTTCCCCCACTTCCAGTCCTACTAACACTCCTGTTTTTCCCCCTAGTTCCTTCGTCCTACTGAGTTTTGTGCGGGTCTATATATTCTTCTATGCTGGTCAGGTCTCCTGTATGCTCTCAGCTGGTGTTCTGCATGCACTTCTGTGTCTGAGGGTGTATTCCTGATGTACCCGTGGAGAGAGATGTACTCCACATGCACCTACTGCTCCGCCATCTTGTTCCACCAGTAATTTTTTAAAAAGTTGAATATACACTTACCATAAGACTCAGCAACACCATTCCTGGGAATTTGCCCTAGAGAAATGAAAACTTAGGTTCACATAAAAACCTGGACTTCAGTGTTCACAGCAGCTCTACTCGTAGTTGTCCTAAACTGGAAGCAGTCTAATGGTGAGTGGATAAAGTCTCTGTGGTTCAGGCACTCAAAGGAGTATTTCTCAGTCCAAAAAAAGGAACAAATTATTGATACACATAACAAGAATGAACCCCCAATGCAGTACACTGAATGAAAGAAAAGAATATCAAAGGCTTATACTGTATGATTCCATTTATATGACATTCTTGAAAGACAAAATGTTAGTTATGGAGACTAGACTCAGTAGATGCCAGGGGCTGGGGAAGGGAGGAGGTGACTATAAAAGGCAATGAGAGGGAATTTTTAGTGACAGTTGAATATTTCTATTACTTGATTGAGGCAGTGAATATATGAATCTATGTCTGACTCTTTGCAACCCTATGGACTGGATACCAGGCCCCTGTGTCCATGGGATTTCAGGGACAGGAATACTGAAGTGGGCTACCATTTCCTTCTCCATTGGATCTTTCTGACCCAGGGATCAAGCCTGTGTTTTCGTGCATTACTGGCAGATTCTTTATCACTGAGCTACCTGGGAAGCCCATATGAATCTATACATATTCTAAACTTCAAAAAACTCTATACATACATCCCCCAAAGTCTTTTATACTATATGATCAGTTCAGATATTAAAAATTTTTGCTAATACATCTAGAAAAGTGCTCTATATGGTTTATGGAAACCTGGGTACCACTTTTTAGCATGTATGACATACATCTATCCATCCATGGGTGGATGTATCCATGGAGTCTAGTCTCCATAACTAACATTTTGTCTTTAAAGAATGTCATATAAATGGAATCATACAGCATGAGCCTTTGATATCCATCCATGTATGCATTCATGCTAGGCAGGTATTAGAGATGCACAGAGCAAAGGTAGAATTTCTGTTCATAAGAAACACATCAGAGCTCATTTACTGAAGAAAAGACTTATATACTTGACTTGAACATGGTTTGACAGAGGGATACAGGTGCCTAGGAGTGGACTCTGAGTCAGATTGGGAAATTCAGAGACGTCTTTGCCGTCAGAACTTCTGTTTCTTTATTTGGAAGTTTGGAGGAAATAGTTATTCCTGTCCTACCTATTCTAGAAGCGTATGGCGGATCTGGGACAGAGAGTATGTGGAATCAAGTTCATGAGCTGGTCTGTGACCTGTAGAGTAAAGCTATACAGATAGTCTTATGATCATTCAGATTCAGAAGAAGCTGTTTGACCTATAGGAACAAATGAATAGTTTTAAGAGCAGTAATGTTGTAGGTGTTAACAGTGGTAAGAAGACAGGATGCCTCTGCCTCTTTCTGAGCTGTTGTGAAAAATGTCTTTATACATTTGCTTTAAACAGTTTTTTCAATAAAGACAATTTTACTTCTGTTCAGGCTTTCCCTTGCTGTGATAACAGTTTGATTTCTACAACACTGACTGGACGTGAAAATAAAACAGACCTATTATAGAAGTTATAAACAAAAATCTGATGTGATGCTTTTGCACCATTCATCCTAAAAGCAGACTTTCATTTTTGTTTTCCTGTAGAAAACAGGTCAAAACCCTAAAACCACTGGGTAAAAGTCTGAAGGTAGGCATTATTTTTGCTCATTCATTGAGGAATCTTTTAAATATTAGCAATGAATATTCATAATATATATGTAAGCACTTATTTGAGCACTTATTTTATGCCAGGCACCAAATCAAGCATTTTCAGTCATTATCTCACTTAATCCTGACCACAGCCCTAAAGGTGAATGGCACTTTATTTCACAGGTAAGGACTTGCAGGCTCAGAGAGGTAAGTATTTTTTTCAAGTCATCCAGAAGTCAGTGTTAGTGCCAGGAATTTAAGCCAGGTATGTAAATTACAATCACAATAAATAGATGGGGAGAAAATATTTATAACATGGTTAACAAATTTTAGTATCAGAATATAAGAGAGAGCTCATAAATCAATGGCAAGAAGAAAATGCATAGAAAAATGAGCAGGTAATTCACAAGAGGAAAAAAATACAAATGATTCAGTTCAGTTCAGTTCAGTCGTTCAGTTGTGTCCGACTCTTTGTGACCCCATGAATCGCAGCACACCAGGCCTCCCTGTCCATCACCAACTCCGGGAGTTCACTCAAACTCATGTCCATCAAGTCGGTGATGCCATCCAGCAATCTCATCCTCTGTTGTCCCCTTCTCCTCCTGCCCCCAATCCCTCCTGGCATCAGGGTCTTTTCCAATGAGTCAACTCTTCGCATGAGGTGGCCAAAGTATTGGAGTTTCAACTTCAGCATCAGTCCTTCCAATGAACACCCAGGACTGATGTCCTTTAGGATGGACTGGTTGGATCTCCTTGCTGTCCAAGGGACTCTCAAGAGTCTTCTCCAACACCACAGTTCAAAAGCATCAATTCTTCAGTGCTCAGCTTTCTTCACAGTCCAACTCTCACATCCATTCATGACCACTGGAAAAACTTGACTAGACAGACCTTTGTCGGCAAAGTAATATCTCTGCTTTTCAATATGCTATCTAGCTTGGTCATAACTTTCCTTCCAAGGAGTAAGTGTCTTTTAATTTCATGGCTGCAATCACCATCTGCAGTGGTTTTGGAGTCCCCAAAAATAAAGTCTGACACTGTTTCCACTGTTTCTCCATCTCTTTCCCATGAAGTGATGGGACCAGATGCCATGATCTTAGTTTTCTGAATGTTGAGCTTTAAGGCAACTTTTTCACTCTCCTCTTTCACTTTCATCAAGAAGCTTTTGAGTTCCTCTTCACTTTCTGCCATAAGGGTGGTGTCATCTTCATATCTGAGGTTATGGATATTTCTCCCGACAATCTTGATTCCAGCTTGTGTTTCTTCCAGTCCAGTGTTTCTCATGATGTACTCTGCGTATAAGTTAAATAAGCAGGGTGACAATATACAGCCTTGACGTACTCCTTTTCCTATTTGGAACCAGTCTGTTGTTCCATGTCCAGTTCTAACTGTTGCTTCCTGACCTGAATACAGGTTTCTCAAGAGGCAGGTCAGGTGGTCTGGTATTCCCATCTCTTTCAGAATTTTCCAGAGTTTCTTGTGATCCACACAGTCAAAGGCTTTGGCATAGTCAATAAAGCAGAAATAGATGTTTTTCTGGAACTCTTTGCTTTTTCGATGATCCAGTGGATGTTGGCAATTTGATCTCTGGTTCCTCTGCTTTTTCTAAAACTAGATTAATATAATACAAAAAGATGTTCGACATCACTAGTAATCAAAACTGCAAAATAAAACAAGATACCTTTGTTCACCTCTCACATTAGGGAAAACTGAAATGACTGGTAAAGGTAATGATTGAATGTGAATAAATAATGGATTATGTACATTTTTTGGAGGGGTTCAAATTAGCACTGTCACTTTCCAGGGAAATTTGGTGGTAGTTTTTGATATTTAAAAGTGCACATATTCTATGGCCCAGTAATCCCAGAATTTTGGTATTCTTCAAGACAAACACCTGTTTACATGCTTAAGAAGTATTTATAAATGTATTCACTGCAACTTCGTAAGAGCAAAAATCTAGAAACAATCTAAAAAGTCACTTAGTAAGAAAATGGTAATACTGTGCTATGTCCACACTGTGGAGTACCACACAGTAGCTTAAAAAGATATGGCAGCCAATCTATATAGGCTGAAAAACCTCCAAGATGATTCTTAAGTGAGAAAAAAAGCAAGTTGCAGGGGGAAAAGATGCAATACAATATACCTCTTGTAGATTCCGAGATAACATACAACCATACCAAGTAATTTCCATGGATACATAGATAGGTATTTAATGTATAGAAAGTGGATATAAAGTGAACTGGTAGCAATGGTTACTTCTAAGAAGGGACCTGGAATTAACTGGTCAAAGGTAATTTAGATATTACCTCTGATGGCTGGCTTGTAGTTTAAATTATCATTGGGCTTCCCTTGTGGCTCAGCTGGTAAAGAATCCATCTGCAATGCAGAAGACCTGAGTTCAATTCCTGGGTTGGGAAGATCCCCTGGAGGAGGGAACGGCAACTCATTCCAGTGTTCTTGCCTAGAGAATCCCTATATACAGAGGAGCTTGGCGGACTATAGTCCACAGGGTTGCAAAGCCAGATAAGACTGAGCAATTAAGCACACATTCTGATATTTGGATTTTCACTAAAGAACATGTATTCTAGTATTAGTTCTCAATTAACAATGAATAGTTTTTAAAAAGAGAAATAAACAAGGAGTGTCTGATTCCAGAGCCTAAGGATATTGTCACACTGGTTATTAACCTACAGTTTATGAATAGATTTTGGCAGGTTCCTACACTTTTTGAAACTGTGCACCACGGTGTGTTTTGAGGAGTGCGCGTTTTTCCCTTACGTGGAAACTCATAACCTCAGATTTCTAAAGGAGGATTTTTGAGCCAAAGAAGGTAAGGAACAACTTTAGTGGAAAGCATTCCTTTTCTGTTCTGGTCTTGGGGGAAGTTGCTCAGCCTCTCTGGAAAACGGGGGTCATAATAGTTCCTCCCTCAGGGGTTAATGTGAGGATTACATGAATCAATGTTTATAAAGCTCATGAAACAGAAGTCAATCTCTGTTAGCTATTATGTAGCTTTTGTTGTTGCTGCTATATTATTAATGGCTTAGAAAGAACCCTTCACTGAAGAGACTTGAGTTGTTAGAACAGTTATATCACAAAAAAAGTAAGGAAGATGATTCCGCCTAGACTTGAAGATCTCACAGCTTCAGACTCCAAAATTTTCTTCTTTCTATAAGAATGGTAAAATGACATTTGTTGTTGTTGTTGTTCATTCACAGCACGCCAGGCTTCCCTGTCCTTCACAATCTCCCAGAGTTTGCTCAAACTTATGTCCATTGAGTCAGTGATGCCATCCAGTCATCTCATCCTCTGTCGCCCTTTGTCCTCCTGCCCTCAAACTTTCCCAGCATCAGAGTCATTTAAATGACATCAACAGAGGATGAGATGGTTGGATGGTATCACCGACTCGATGGACATGAGTGTGAGAAAGCTCCGGGAGTTGGTGATGGACCGGGAAGCCTGGCATGCTGCAGTCCATGCAGTCGCAGAGTCAGACAACTGAGCGACCGAAATGATACCGAATCCTTCCATCTGTTCATGCATTTACCCAGCAGTCATTTAGTGAATGCTTACAATGCACTAAATATTGCAGGAACAGCTGGAGATATAATTGCAGCAAATGTGTCCTACAAGGCCCTGCCCTCAGGGAGCTCAGAACACCCACCCTCCTCTGGGGAGCCAGAAGGAAGGCAAATTACAGCACCGCAGAGTAAGCTTTGAGCCTGGAAGTGTAATGTAAGTATTCTGTGACCGCTAGTACCATTCTAAGATACCTGAATTTCCAATCCAAGCTGTTATTACTGACGGGCATAGAAATGATACCTTTTAATGCTTAAATCTGCCATTTCTCCTATAGTGTATTGGGCCATGAAGAGGGCTGAGATCAAGATTTCTGTTCTGACCCTACTTTTGGCAGTAATGAGGCCAGATCAGCAGTATGGTGCTTAAACATTTCAAGCCACTTGTGCTTCTGATGGCTTTCACTTTGGGGCCATTTAATGGATTCAGTAGCTGTTACAATCTCCAAATATCGAGGGGACACGTGGGTGGAGCAGATACCAGCAGGCACAACTCTCTAAGAGGTTCCCGGAAGAGCAGTGTTGCTGGGGCCCCACACCTCTGAGGCATGTGAACCCTGGGTTTTTAGTGACCTAATGGTGTGCAGCAGCTGGCATAACTGGAACATCTTCCAGAATAATGACAATAAGGGAGCAGGACATTCAGCTGGCAGAGGTTGGTCGCAGACCTCCCACCACCTCAGGGAGGCGCATTCAGCTCTTTGCAGCCACTAAGATCTCTGGGGGCCATCTTTTATCTCTGGGAAGAGAAAGGCCTTTGGGTGGGGGAGCACAGCAGGAGAGTGGGAGATAGGGAGATGCAGGGTCAGGGCAGCCGTTGGACGGGATTCGAGGACTGGAGGTGATGAAGAGTTTTCATAGAAGGTTTTCTGAGGTTTTGTTCCAAACAGAGCCATTTGGGTGTTGGCTTCCCACTTTGGACCAAGCACTGGCCACTGCAGGGTTAAATGGAAACACTATCCTTTCCATGGCCAGTGGTGTCCTCATGGTGGGATTCCAGCGGCTGCATGGGTAGCACACGTCCACAGTGGGACTAGGATGGGAGGTAAAGTGATAGATGCCCGGGGGGAATGGCAGCTAGAATGGCGTGCAGGTGCCTCTGCTTGAGGACTCTGGCATGTAACTGGGGGACACTCCAAGGAGGAGCAGCAGATCTAATTCCTAGGACTCTGAGTTCCCTCATGGGTAAAACGGAATGATTGAAGCCACCTCACACGGTGTGTGAGGAACAGAAATGGTAGAATGAATCACCTAAGGGAGAGTTCATGCTCAGTAATGGTGTTTTAATCACTCACACAATCTCTCCAGAGTTTAGACAGAACTTTCATACACATACCCCATCCCATGGGATCCTCTCATGACCCTGTGAGGTTCCCATGATAATCAGAACTTCATGAATGAGGATACGGAAATTCAGACCGTGAAGGTCAAGGGTGGAGTCCGACTGAGGCCAGATCATGGAGATGACACAGTAAAGACACGTGCCGGGGTCCTGGCATGCTAATCTCTGGATGTCCTGCTCTGAGTGGTCCTGGGAGATCCTAAGGAAGGATGGGAAAATTATAAGCTTATTCTGTCTTCTTGCTGAGTATCTCACCCAGTGTTTGTGATCCACCATGAAATTCCATTCTGAGAGTCAGGCCCTTAACGACCCACAGCCCCTCCCAACTGTGCTGAGGACCAGAGGAGGTGGGAGTTAGTCAGTTGTTGGTCCCTGCTCTCATCAGACTCAGAGAATTGTTAGGTGGTATTTTCACCTAGTCGTGGAATGAAATGAGTGTAGGTCTTGGCACCAATCTTACCTGGGTCTGAATACTGATACTGTATTTCTAATCTCTTTGCGACTTACCTTCCTCATCTGCAAAAGGAAACTCTAGCAAGAGATAATTATTACTTCTTGAGGTTTTATGAGGAACATGCCAGATCCTTTGATTGAGGACTGAGGAGTTACTATAAGTGAAAGTGAAGTCTCTCAGTCCTGTCCGCCTCTTAGCGACCCGTGGACTGCAGCCTACCAGGCTCCTCCGTCCATGGGATTTTCTAGGCAAGAGTACTGGAGTGGGGTGCCATTGCCTTCTCCGTCATGATGTATATATCTCTTATAATATATACACATCTATATATGCATCTCATTATATATATATATATATTGTTCAACCTCATTGGACTGTAGCCCGCCAGGCCTTCCTGCCCTCCACTGTCTCCCAGGAATTTGCTCAAGTTCTTGTCCTTTAAGTCCAGGGATACAAGTGTGAAATCCATTGTGTATCTCACACATGCAGCCCTAGAACTATATACCCCAAGAGTCCAACAGGTATCAGCCAGACACAAGGACGCGCTTGTTCCCAGGGCCTTCATTTATTCTGTCTCTCTGCATCCCCTTTCTTCTTCAGGGGCAGAGTCTGGGATGGAAAAAAAAAAATGGCTGAAGCGGTGAAGAACCTCCCCCCACTGCCCCCCACCTCCAACTGCATCGTCCCCGATGGGGGCCGTTTTGCAGGTGGCTGAGATTTCTCCTGCGGTCAGAGGGTCTGCGCCCATCAGCATGGTTTGCACTTCTCACCGCACTGGGCCAGGGGTGAGGATGGGGGCGCTTCAAGTTCTAGGGGGATTCTCCTGGACCCCCACAAAGTCCTTCCCAGCACTTGGTGCCCAAAGGGGCAGAGAGGCCTCCGCCAGCCACAGCACCCCGGGCGGGGGGCGCGGGGCGGGCAGCCGGACCTGCCGAGGGGACACTTGGCCGGGCTCGGGTTTCCTGGGCCGGATGGCCGGCCGCAGCCCAGAGGCCGCGAGCGCCGGACGCCCGGCGGGCGTGCGCGGCCCCACCCGCCCGCGCACGGCCCCCGGCGCAGCTGCCGCCTCGCGGCCCCTCGGCGGGGCCCTGGGCGGAGCCACCCACCTGTCCCCCGGGACGCCCCACGGGGGCCGCGCGGGGGCGGGCGCGGAGGGCCGGAGAAAAGGCGCGGGCGGCGCGCGCGGCGGGAGTGAGGGCGCTAGGCGAGTGCGGGACGGGCACGCGAGCTGCGAGGAGTTACTATAGCGATGTGCAAAAAAGACATGACCTTGGACTTTGTGGACCTTCAGGCTAGTGGGGAGACCCATAATGATCCAGCAGCCACACAAACATAACATCACAAACCACAGTAAGTGTGTAGTAAGTGAAAGATGAGACCTGTGGGCTATACAAACATCCAACAGGGAAATGCATTCTAGTTTGGGTCCAGGGGAGATTTCCCTGTGAAGGTGGCATCAGTGGGTGGGGATTAGTAAGGGTGAGATAACAGGCAGAAAGAACAGCCCGGGCAGAGAGAACAATGTGGGCAAAGGTGCTGGGGAAGAGAGTGGGCCGGGAGCATGGCACAGGAGGGAGAAGAAAGTGCATCTGGTACACACAGAGCCAGGGAGTGGGTGGAGAAGAGTGTAAGGTGAAGCCAGGGAGAGAGTCGGGAGTCTATCCATTCTGGATTGGGCTGGAGAGTTTTAGGTAGATAATAGTATCCTCCTCTATGTTTTGAAACCACCATTTTTCCAGACAAAAGGAAAACCACCCTTTTCCTTTTATATGGAAAAGGGATGGGAGAAGTCAAAGGGAAGGTAAGGATTTCAGTTAAGGGTCACCTGGACCAGGACAGAGCAGTGGAGATGGAGAGATGTGAAGTAACGGGGCAGAAAGTTATCTTCAACCTGAGAAAGAAGAAGGCCATCTGATTGAGTCCCAATGAGTGGGATCAGTGAAAAGGACTATGACAGTTAAAAGAAAAGGCAGAGCCATGAGGGCTGTAAACTGGAGAAGGCTGTTTGGAGACAGGATGCAGTTGGGCCCTGAAGAACAGTAGACCCTGACTAGGAGGGAAGGAGTCAGACCCACTAGGGGCTGGAAAATATGAGCATGAGAATGACTGCTCCCATGATGCATCCTGAGTGCAGTTGAAGAATCACGTGAGAAAAGGTCATAAATTAAATATGCAGACTCTACTCCACACTGTTTTAGTTAGGATTAGGTTGCAAATGGCAAAAAAAAAAAAAAAAAATTGGCTTAGTAAAATAAATTTATTTTTCTTTGGAAGCAGTCCAGGGCTGGCTAGTATATAAATTCTAAGACCATCAGGGATCCACATTTCTGTTAGTATCCAGGTTTCAGCCGCATTCAACTTTGGCACCTGTCTCAGGGTACAAAATGACTGCGTCAGCTCCAGTGCTCATTTCTTCATTCTAGCCAGAGGACAGATGAAAAGGAAAGAAAAGAGTATGCTCCTTCTCTGCAAAGATACTTCTCAGGAGCTGCATATTCATTTCTGCCTATTCCCCATTGGCCAGACCTTATCATAGAACCATGTCTAGCTGCAAAGAAGGCTGGAAATATATAACATAAATTCTAGGCAGCCATGCCCCCAATTAAAAATTGGAGCTCCAATTATATATAAGAAGGGGGAAAAGGGATGTAGTCTGTGCTACACACAGCAGTTTATGACAGTAAATTGTAAATGAGAAATCATTGTCAACTCTTTAGGTAGCTTTCTTGTCAAGTGATGAGAAAAACATTTTAATGTGGCAATAAATACACTATGTGGAATGTTCTATTCCCAGATAGTCATGAGACTCAGTTCATTTAGCTCTCTGCTCAAATGTCACCACCTCAGAAAGACCTTCTCTGGTCACCCATCACTCTACATCCCCTAAGCTGGCTTTGTTTCCCTGCAAAGAACTAATATACCATTTGATATTCTCTGCTCTGTTCCATGTTTCTGTGTGTCCCTCACTAGGATGTGAGCCCAGTTAAGGGAGGGACTTTGTTTTACTCACTACTGTGAACAGGACCTACATCAGTTCCTGGCACATACTAGGTGTTTAATAAATATTCGTTGATTTAACAAAGAAATAGGCAAAGCACATAAACCATTCATAAAAAATGCTCTGGCTTATCCTAGGTTTACACAAGTGACAGAAGAAGAAATACAGCTAGTAAATAAACCCATGGAAAATATGGAGCATCTCTGATAATAAAAGACATGCAAATTATCTGAGTCATAAAAAGGAATGAAAATCTGCCATTTAGCAACAACATGGAAGGACCTGGAGGGTATTATGCTCAGTGCAGTAAGTCAGAGAAAGACAAATACTGTAGGTTTTCACTTAACATGTGGAATCTAGAAAAATAAAACAAATGGATGAATACAACAAAACAGAAACAGACTCACAGATACAGGGAACAAACTAGTGGTTACCAGTGGGGAAAAGGGTAGGGAGACGAGCAAGATAGGGCTAGGGGGTTAAGAGATATAAACAACTAGGTAGAAAATAAGATACAAGGATGTAATGCACAACATAGGGTGTATAGCCTATATTTTATAATAAATATAAAGGAATTATAATCAATCAAAATATTGTCTCACTATGCAGTACACCTGAAATTAATGTAATGCTGTAAGTCAACTATACTTCAATTAAAAGGGAAAATGAAAATTTAAACAACCACGAGGTACCTTTTGGTGGAGAAGGCAATGGCAACCCACTCCAGTACTCTTGCCTGGAAAATCCCATGGACGGAGGAGCCTGGTGGGCTGCAGTCCATGGGGTCGCTAAGAGTCAGATACAATTGAGCGACTTCACTTTCACTTTTCACTTTCATGCATTGGAGATGGAAATGGCAAACTACTCCAGTGTTCTTGCCTGGAGAATCCCAGGGACAGGGGAGCCTGATGGGCTGCCATCTATGGGGTCGCACGGAGTCGGACACGACTGAAGTGACTTAGCAGCAGCAGAGGTACCTTTTATGATTAAATTAGCAAAATGAAAATGTGAACTAATAATATCAAATGCTGATAAAAAGTATAATAGGCCAGTACTAATAAACAGCAGCCTTATATAACGAATCTGATCCTTTGGAAAACTATTTGCCCAGGCCTCAGGCCTCCAGTGGTGTCTATTAATGAAATAATAGACAACCCTGAAAATAATACCATGGAGAAGTACTGAAACATGATGATGAAAGAATACTAAGTGAAAACAATAAATATGCAAACTAGTATGTATGCAAAATACTTTTCAAATTTGCTGGATGATGGGGTTGTAATATTTTAACTTCCTTACCTAAATGTTTTAAAAATAAGGTTTTCAGAATCTTAAAAAGCCATGTTTCTCATTTTGAGGGAAAATTCTATATTAAAAATACATTTTCAAAAAATGGTAAGTAGGATGATTCTTGGAGAAGGCAATGACACCCCACTCCAGTACTCTTGCCTGGAAAATCCCATGATGGAGGAGCCTGGTGGGCTGCAGTCCATGGGGTCACAAAGAGTCGGACACGACTGAGCGACTTCTCTTTGACTTTTCACTTTCATGCATTGGAGAAGGAAATGGCAACCCACTCCAGTATTGTTGCCTAGAGAATCCCAGGGATGGGGGAGCCTGGTGGGCTTCCGTCTATGGGGTCGCACAGAGTCAGACATGACTGAAGCGACTTAGCAGCAGCAGCAGGATGAATCTTGTATATAAGGCAGGAGTTCAAATTTGTTTTTGTTTGTTTGTTTGTTTTTTCAATTGTATAGAGGTGAAGTCTGGACAGATAGCCTCCAGATCTTTAACAAACATTATCTTGCTGCTGCTGTGAAGTCGCTTCAGTCGTGTCCAACTCTGTGTGACCCCATAGACGGCAGCCCACCTGGCTCCTCTGTCCCTGGGATTCCCCAGGCAAGAATATTGGAGTGGGTTGCCATTTCCTTCTCCAATGCATGCATGCAAAGTAAGTCACTTCAGTCATGTCTGACTCTGTGCAACCCCATGGACAGCAGCCCACCAGGCTCCTCCATCCACGGGACTCTCCAGGCAAGAACACTGGAGTGGTTGCCATTTCCTTCTCCACATTATCTTGAGGCACTGGTATTAAAGATGATTTTAATGTTTCTGTCAACATGAAACATGGCATATTATTTACTAGGCCTCTAGGCAATGGTACCCCACTCCAGTACTCTTGCCTGGAAAGTCCCATGGATGGAGGAGCCTGATGGGTTGCAGTCCATGGGGTTGCGAAGAGTCGGACACAACTGAGCGACTTCACTTTCACTTTTCACTTTCATGCATTGGACAAGGAAATGGCAACCCACTCCAGTGTTCTTGCCTGGAAAATCCCAGGGACGGGGGAGCCTTGTGGGCTGCCGTCTATGGGGTCGCACAGAGTCAGACACGACTGAAGCGACTTAGCAGCAGTAGCAGCAGCATGACATGCCAGGGGCTTCCAGGGTGGCGCTAGTGGTAGAGAACCCACCTGCCAATGCAGGCGTCATAAGAGATGCGGGTTCAATCCCTGGGTTGGGAAGATCCCCTGGAGGACCGCATGGCAACCCACTCCAGTATACTTGCCTGGAGAATCCCACAGACAGAGGAACCTGGCAGGCTACAGTCCAGAGGGTCGCAAAGAATCAGACATGGCTGAAATGACTTAGCACACACACACACACACACACACACACACGACATGCCAAACACTAGGCTGTGTACTTTAAACACACTGTGATGCAAAATGTCCCGGCATTCCTCTGAGGTAGGCGTTACCTCTGTTAACCCATTTTAAGGTGAGGAAATAAAGACAGAAAAGCTACTTGTCCAAACCCAGCCATGACTTGCTAAGTGACAGCTTCATCAGACACAGACATAATGCTCGCCTTTCTCTGTAGTAAGGAGGGGTTTTTCACTTATCAGAAAAGATCCACTGTGATTTCTCAAGGAGGGGGATAAGACCCGCTTCGGGGGGGTCACACACAGTCCTCTGAGGGCAGCAGTTGTACCAGAATCAGCATGCCCCCCTCCCCCACCTGAGGAACCCAGCATTACCAGCATAGGGTGAGGAGGGAGCGGAGCCCCAGTCAGGCACTTCCAGAAGTCTGAGACGGTTACAGGGAGGAAAAGAGAGAAACCCTAGCCGGCAGGCAGCGGTGGGGCTGGGTTTGGAAAGAGGATGAGGAATAAAGAATTTAGACAGTGACATTTAAGCAGCAGAGAGAGGAAATTGCAGAGCAGAGGCAAGAGAACTTGGAGAAATGTCAGGCTGCCCTAAGAACTGGGAATCCTCAACCTGCCATTACCTGTTAACTACCTCTGGCTTCTGGACTGTGTTTCAATCATGTGGGGTCCTGAAATATGTTTGTGTGATATTTATACTTACCTATTTTTATTTATTTAAAAAAAAATTGCAGGGAGCATGTGATTCAGTTATAATGAGGAAAAAATACAAACAAATCTTAGGTGTTTTAGAACAATTGTTTCTTAAGATGGAGAACAATTTGGGGAGCAGCTACCAAGGGGGCCATTATCCAAGGGTAATGGATAGCTCATGTTCTACATACACTGTGCTGTGCTTAGGCACTTCAGTTGTGTGACCCCATGGACTGTAGCCCGCCAGGCTCCTCTGTCCATGGGGATTCTCCAGGCAAGAATACTGGAGTGGGTTGCCATGCCCTCCTCCAGGGGATCTTCCCGATGCAAGGATCAAAATCAAGTCTCCCACATTACAGGAGGATTCTTTACCGTCTGAGCCAACAGGGAAGCCCAAAAATACTGGAGTGGGTAGCCTAACCCTTCCCAATCCAGGAATTAAACCAGGGTCTCCTGCATTGCAGGTAGATTCTTTACCAACTGAGCTACCAAGGAAGCTCTCTACATACACTACCATGCATAAAATAGAGAGCTGGTGGGAGGCAGCTGTATAGCACAGGGAGCCCAGCTCAGTGCGCTGTGATGACCTAGCGGGTGGCATGGGAGAGGTCAGAGAGAGGCGCAAGAGGGAGGGGATATATGTATACATATAGCTGATTCACAGTGTTGTACACCAGAAACTAACACATGTAAAGCAATTATCCTTCAGTGAAGAATAAATTTTTAAAATTTACAAACCTAAAAAAAAGATAGCTCATGCTCTGTCTTCCTAGGACAGCGTTTGCCAAGAGTCCTCAGTACCCAAAGGGCATTGTGGACCTCAGGAGGCACCCATCCTGTGGGTTTCAGAGAAAGGGGAAGCAATTTTTCAGCTCAGTTTAATCAATTTTTATCAATTCGTCTGGGCCTGTGCCCAATTAAGGGACAGGACTCTGAGACAAGAGGACTACTTCAATTTTGCCCCATCTGTTTATGGCCTGTCTCCCACAGTGGACCGAGAATTTCCTGAGGGCAGGATTCCATCGACTTGGCTCATGGCTTATCCCCAGCAGCTGGCACCGTGCCTGGCACTTAGAAGGCATTCAATAAATGTGCACTGAGGAGTGAAATAAAGACTAACGCCCTGAGAAATGCATCAGCTCTCACCTTGAAAGCACTATGGTCTCTTGTTAGAATTTTCTCTTTTTCAGTTTAATTCTACAGTAACATTGGCTCAGAAACTCAGAGTGAAAAATCCAGAGATGGCCAGGAAAAGAATAGATGTGATAGAGATATTGCTGCTGCTGTTTAATTCCTAAGTCATGTCCAGCTCTTAGAAACACTATGGACTGTAACCCACCAGGCTTTTCTGTCCATGGGACTTCACAGGCAAGAATACTTGAGAGGGTTGCCATTTCCTTCTTCAGATAGAGATATAAAAGGGTAGAATAAGCAATGCAATATTGACACTCCTGATGTTTTACTCTTTATTTCCATTTCCCAAGCACATACTGTATGCCAAGCACTGTGCTCGGGTGCTGGAGACATAAGCCCTTAATCTGGCCGTGATAATAGCGACAAATAGAGGATCCCTGGGATTAATCTTCTTCACTGACAATAATTATTAGAGTCCAGCCCTAACTTCCAGGCATTGTTTGAGGTGCCTTCCAAGTGTTGCTTTGTTTATAGATAGTGCTGTGGTATGTGCATTTTACAGATGAGCAAGCTGAGACTCAGAAAGGCCAATTAAGTTGTTCATGATCACAGCGGAGGTGGCAGGGGTAGAGAACAGGCTTAGGTTACTGTTGTCTGATGCCTGGGCTCACCGGCATAACGGCTTCCAGGGAGCCTCCTGAGAGTGACCCTGAGATCACTGGCCTCTGAAGCACCAGGAATGCTGGATAAAAATGCAGATTCCCATGCCTGGGGCTAAAGGATCAGAATCCCAGGAAGGGAGTCTGAGGATCCCAGTTTTTAACCACTAACTCAGCTGATTCAGATTTGTACTAAAGCTTGTAAAGCACAGCACTCAAATGTGCCACACTGACTCCTTCTGAGTTTACAAAATCTCCAGTACCCGCCTCCCACATTCTTGTGTGTGTGTGTGTGCTAAGTTGCTTCATTCGTATTCGACTCTACTCCATGGACTGTAGTCCGGTAGGCTCCTCTGTCCATGGTATTCTCTAGGTAAGGATACTGAAGTGGATTGCCAAGCCCTCCTCCAGGGGACCTTCCTTGACCCAGGGATCAAACCAGTGTCTCCTATGGCTCCGGCATTGCAGGCAGATTCTTTATTGCTGAGCCACTGGGAAAGCCCCCTGCACCCTTGCTACCTGCCAACCGATGAACAGATGGAGTAGAAAGGTGGGGAGGAAGGAGAAAAGGAAGGGAGGTGTTGAGGCGGTCTGAGCATGGGTTGGAAAAGAATTTCCAGACACAGGGCATTTCAGAAAGGAGGGAGTTTATTGAGAACAAAGAGCAGAGATAAAGCGGGCACCGCAAGTGCAGTAGGCCAACAACTCCTGACAGGCCAGGGAGAGCTGACCTTTTGTGGGTTAATAGCCGATTTGTAGAGCCTCAAGACAAAGAAAATTCCTGCTTGATGGTTGGCATTAGGTGACTGGTTGGGGCTCTATAGAGTGTTTACTGGAGTAGGTTGGCATCTTTGCTTAGTTGGGAGTCAGGAAGCTTGTTAGTGACTATCAGGGGGTTTTGGGCGAGGTTACAAAGGGGCCCAGTCAGCTTCGGAGGTGTCCTTGATTATGGGCTCTGCTGCTGTGGCCTCGGTACAAGGCCTCGCACCTGTGGCTTTAGGGCAGGACTCAACAGAAGGGAGGGAGGGAGGGAAGGAGGGATGGAGGAAGGAAGAACTTGCTCCAAGTTGGGCTCCATTTCAGTTCAGGGCTTCCCAGGTGGCACTAGTGGTAAACAACCCACCTGCCAATGCAGGAGACTTAAGAAATGCCAGTTTGATCCCTGGGTCAAGAAGATCCCTTGGAGGAGGAAATGGCAACCCACTCCAGTATTCTTGCCTGGAAACTTCCTTGGGCAGAGGAGCTTGGTGGGGTTGCAAAGAGTTGGAGAGCTGAAGTGACTCAGCACGCACACACGCATCCTCCTCGTTCAGGGCAGGTGGACACCAGCCCTTGGCTCCTCTGCTCTTGGACCCACAGCAGAGGTTCCCTGTAGCGGCTGAAGCCACAGCTGATGGGCCTCAGGAACCTCCGTAGGAAACACCTGCTATGGATGGTGATGTCTGCCCAGTTAAAGCAGCTGAAGCAGCCAGCTGCTGAGAAGAGCAGCGTGATGAAATTCAGCTGTACCCAGGGCTCAAAATCTGAATATCTGTCCCTCCCCAAATCAGGACAGTACTGCTCTGGGTCCCTCCTAGTGGGTAGGGTCCATATCAGTCTGCAGACTGAGAAGATTCAGCCAACAGGAACCAAGGCAGGAAGGAGAGGCAGAGACAGGTTCTGGCTCCAGATAGGCTACAGGACATAGAATAATGAAGAAAGCTGAACACTGCAGGAAGAGGAGCAAGGACGGAGCCACTGGTCCATGAGGGGGATTCCACCATTCATTCTCACCAGCAAACCATGGGGCCACTCTGAGTCAAATCCTTGTGTATAAAAGAAAAATAATAGGGACTGCCCGGTGGTACAGTGGATAAGAATCTGCCTGCCAATGCAGGGGATGCAGGTTTGATCCCTGGTTGAGGAAGATCCCGCATGCCACGGAGCAACTAAGCCCATGCACCACAATTGCTGAGCTCGCATGCCCTGGAGCCTGTGCTCTGCAACAAGAGAGGCGACCACCATGAGAAGCCCACTCACCACAACAGAGAGCAGCCCCGGCTCGCTGCAACGAGAGAAAGCCGGCATACAGCAATGAAGACCCAGTGCAGCCAAAAAAATAAAAGGAAAAATCATAATAATCGTTTTTATTATCTATGGTTTATTGAACACTTTTTGTGTGTCAGGCACTGTCCTGAGGCAATCAATCTTTATAACAAGTATCTGGGAAGTCATTTGGTCCCCCTTTGACAGAAAGAAATGAGTCTCGGGTTAGGAAACCTGCCCAGTATTTGCCAACGGGTAACCAGTGAAGCCAGGACTTGATCTGGGGTCTGTCTCTCTTGTTAATAACTGCTAACAGCTTCTCCAATATTCCTCGCATTTCTAGTTCTTGTGACTAAGTACCTCCAATATGAGCTGTTCGTGGTTTCAAAGAAAAGAGGTATCGGTCTCTTTCCAGCCCCACATCCCAAGCCTGGGTGGTAAAAATGCCCATCGGTTCATCCATGTTCGGCCGGGAATCGGCCACGATAGAACACATAGGACTGTCAGCTGAGAAAGCTGTCAAAGCACGAGGGACCCCTAAAGGGTCTCGATCAGGTCTCAGCTCAGCTAAGCAGCTGTGAGCAACAAAGAGCCTCTGCTGTCAGCTGCTGTCCCAAAGGTCTCAGCAGAGGACACCACGTGTACGAAGGGGCTGGAGGAGCTTGCCGGCACCACAAAGCCTCACAGAAAGCCCAGAGCCCTGGCCAGGCCCCCATCTCTAACCCCATCTCCCACCATTGGCCCCTCATTCATTCCTGCTTCTAACTATTCCTCAAATAGGCCAAGTTCATTCCCACACAGGGCCTTTGCTCTTGCTGTGACCTCTGCCCAAAAGACTGCTCCTCCTGCCTAGAAGCAGCTTTCCCCACTTGTCACAAGCCTTCCGCTCCTTGTCATCCAGCTCTCCAATCTTGGTCCCCTCCTGCAAGAGACCCCATCTAAATGAGCAACAGCCCCCACAATCCATCATCCCTCTCCAGTATACCTTGCTGCTCGACTTCCTCTGTGGTGCTTTACACATCTGAAATGATCTTGTTCCTTATTTGCTTATGTGTTTAGAGAAGTACCTGGCAAGCGGGAGGCTCTCAATGAACATGTGCTGAATGAATGGACGAATGCGTAAATGAATGAATGGAAAATCTTACTAAGTGTTTTCTATATTAAGGATCCAAGCACCTACAGTCAGGGCACCCCCTCCTTTCAGTTACCAGGGGCAGAGACCACAAGAAATAGCCCTGTGGTTGGTAACAACTTAACAACCAGCCAGCAGTTATATCCACACACATTGTTGGGCATGGTTCCAAAGCTAAAAGGCACTAATTGCTTTTATATAAGGAGGGAGAAACACAGTGCCTCCGTGTCCTTTAGTCCTGATGCTCTGCATATCGGTGTCTGTTGCCGTGTTAGTCGCTCCTGTCTCACACAGCCTGTTTGAGCTTTATTCTGCCTATGTCTGGGATGGTGACAGGTTCCTATACAGAGGAGAGAGGTACTGTGTCCCTGTATGTGTGTGTCCACGTGTGTGTGCATGTGTGCGGAAAAGCAGCGATGCTCTGGGAAGGGTTAACTCGCAGTCAGGCTGCCTGTGCTCAGGGCCCTACGGCTGGCCCAGGAATGGGGTGGGCCTGGAAGGTGGAGCGGGCTTGGCTCGCATCAGCTGCTCTTTCCAAGACAGGAGTGCAAATGCCTGCCCAGCTGGCCTGAGCGTGCTGAACTCCAGTCGCCTTTAAGAATGGCCGCAGAAGCCCACACCTGGCAATCACGCCCCCTACCCCCCTGCCTCTCCACAGCAGGTCGCATTTGGGAGACTCTCCAGTCAGTCATTAGAGGAATGAGCCGAGAGTGAGCCGTTCACCAGCTTGCCAACACTTGGTGGAAAGCAGCAGGCAAGCATGGATGTGGTTGACAGCCTTCTCATGAATGAAAGCAACCTGACTCCCCCCTGTAAACTGGGGATCGAAAATGAGACGCTTTTCTGCTTGGATCAGCCCCATCCTTCCAAAGGTAGGTGTCAGGGGATATTATCTGAATTCAGAAAACCTTAAGTTTGTGGGAAAAATCAGCAAAGGCAAGGCTGACTGTGAAAACAGAACACAGTCCTCGTGAGACGAGGCTGGATAAAGTCATCTGCTCAGAAGTTTGGATAAGAGATCTAAAAGCAGAACTGAGTCCAGTGCTCTTATTGTTCCCCATGGGAGAGTTGGGATTAATGTACAGGACTTGGGGGGCACAAAAGCAGTGGAGGAGGAGCTGAAGTGGAGCCAGAGGGAGTACAAGTGTAAAAGCTGGAACTTACCAGCATCACAGAAAAGGTGCTGTCACAATCTAGCTGTCGGCTTTCCTTGGGGGAAATCGGTGTGAAGAAGTGATTAAATCGAAAAAATGCTTAGCAGCTAGGAAAGAAAGAAATCACTGGAGGAGCTTTGTTCTTAAGAAAAAGTGGTTCCCCGAGTGAGTGATCCTTTAACAGACCAGCCTTTCAGCAGCAACTGAATCACTCCGTGCTCTCCTCGCTTTGTTTCTGCAAAATATCTAAGTATGGGGAGAGCTGGGTTTGGTGATGCACACCCCTGAAAATACAAACCGGCAGGAAATAAGCGTCCACTTGGTGTACTGGGTTTTAACATTCTGCCCTCATCACCTGCATCGCTCCGTCTTGTCCGGGTTCCTCCTTGCAGAGTGGCAGCCGGCCGTGCAGATTCTCTTATACTCCTTGATATTCCTGCTCAGTGTGCTGGGAAACACGCTGGTCATTACGGTGCTGATTAGGAACAAGAGAATGAGAACAGTCACCAACATTTTCCTCCTCTCCCTGGCTGTCAGCGATCTCATGCTTTGTCTCTTCTGCATGCCATTCAACCTCATCCCCAACCTGCTTAAGGATTTCATCTTCGGAAGCGCTGTTTGCAAGACCACCACCTACTTCATGGGTGAGTTGCTGCTGGTGCCTATTTCTGGAGTTTCGCCCTAAATCAGTGAAACTCAGTCCCAGACCTTCCCTAACCCCTGACAGCCTCCACAGAGAAGCCCTGATGGGTGTACAGAACAAAACATCTGACTGTATGGAGCTGGGTACAAGGACAGAGGAGCTGGCTTTATGGGAGGGTCAGTCCTCGTAACGCCCCAGAAGTCACTCCCCAGTCAGGGGACCAGTTCCTCAAAGTGGAATAAGTTGGTAAGAAACTACAGAAGACACGGGTTTTGCTTGCTTCTGTTAGAAAGACAGACAGATTCAAGCTGATCTGTGCCTTCCTGGAAGTCATTGATTGTACTCAGCTCTACCCAACCCAAGGCATGGTTTTGGGGTGGCCAGGCTGCTGGAAGAGGGCTTTTTCTGCTGCCATTCTGGCTCTTATAGGGAACAGGGTTATTCAAAATCCAGTTTCACCAGAGGTCTAGATTCCCTTCTCAGGATTCACTTTTCGAGCCTGTTTTCACAGGGGCTGGGACCATCTTAGGCAGAAAGAGAGACAGAACCTCTGCCACTAGACAACAAGTTGAATTTGCTCCCAGTGCCTGGGTGGATAAGCTGACCCTGATTGATTGAGAAATGCAGCTCACTGCCTTTGCCAATCAGAATGATGGTGATGATGAAAAATCATAAGAGCTAATGTCTTTGAGTACATTTTTTTTTGAGTACCAGATGTTCTACTAATTGCTTTAAGTTTTTACTTCCATGATCATATTTTATCTCACAACCACTCTATGAAGTATACACAGTTATTCTTCCCTGTATCACTGAGAGGGGAACAGAGGCATAGAGAGGTTAATAATGTGCCCAAGGACACACAGGTGGTAAGCCACAGAGCTGACTTGAACCCCAACTGGTGGCCACTACAATGGTGAGTGAATACACAGCCTTGTTTTGCCAACTGCTGTGGCTCATCTGAGGCTGAAACAAGACATTTCTCTTGGTCCCCTCTGCCTGCCAAAACGCCTCATCCCTTGCCCATTCTGAGAGCTGGTTGGGGGAGGAAGAGAAGAGGCAGGAAATGAAGAAGGAGTTGGTTGTTCTGACCTAAGCCTTGCAAAATATGCAGAGCTGAGCCGCCTAGGGCAGCTATCAGTGACCAGAAAGCTTTAAAAGCCTTTATTTCTTCCAATTGAGGAAGTAGTATCCAGCGCTGACAAAACAGTGATGAATGACTGATCTACATGCCATGGACAAATAACCGAGAAAGTGTCAATCTGGGTCCAAGTAGTCTAAAAAAGAAAAATGGACTCACAAATGAAAAGGATCGTTGTTAAACAATGACGCAATAATAATAACCAACATCTCACAGTGCCTCAGGCTTTCAAGGCCTGTCTGTATATATCCTACGGTAATATTTAATCATTTTAACCAGGGTTTATGAAAGGAGATTAGAAATTAGTCCTTGTGTAGTTGCACAACATAAATATGCTAAATGCCGCAGAGTTGCTCACTTTAAAATGATTACTTTTGTGTTATATGAATTTTACCTCAATAAAAAAAAATGTTTTAAAATAGCTGGGGTCTGAGCTAGGAGCCTTAACACTCTTTCTGAAAATACCTAGTACAGACTGTTCTAGAAAATGAAAAGCAAGATAATTCTAAAAGTGTTTGCAATACCATAATGGTTTTGTTGGATTTCTGATTCCAGTCATTTCAATTCTTCCCTTAATTTCAGGTTTTTAACAGTTAACACGCATTAAATTCCTAATACATAGCCAAAAGGGCTTCCCAGGTGGCTCAATGGGCAAAGAAACTGCCTGCAATGCAGGAGACACAGCAGACAGAGGCTTGATCCCTGGGCTGGGAACATCCCCTGGAGGAGGGCATGGTAATTCACTGCAGTATTCTTGCCTGGAGAATCCCACGGTCAGAGGAGCCTTCCAGGCTACAGTCCATAGAGTCCCAAAGAGTCAAACACGACTGAAGTGACTGAGCACGCATGCACATAGCCAAAAAAAAAAAGTGCTTGCCTGATGATGGGTTTATAATTACCCATTATAAGGCTGAGCACCGAAGAATTGATAGTTTTGAACTGTGGTGTTAAAGAAGATTCTTAAGAGTCCTTTGGACTGCAAGGTGAGCAAACCAGTCAATCCTAAAGGAAATCAATCCTGGATATTCACTGGAAAGACTGACACTGAAGCTGATGCTCCAAAACTTTGGTCACCTGATGTGAAGAGCTGACTCAGACTATGATGCTGGGAAAGATTGAAGGCAGGAGGAGAAGGGGGGCAACAGGGGATGAGATGGTTGGATGGCATCACTGACTCAATGGACATGAGTTTGTGCAAGCTCCAGGAGATGGTGAAGAACAGGGAAGCCTGGTGTGTTGCAGAGTCGGATATGACTAAGAGAGTGAACAACAATAGATTTCACTCTAAGTTTGGGGCTGTATTCTCTAACCCAAATGTTATCAATTCCTTAGGGTAAATTCCTATAAAACAGCAAATCCTATCTCAGAACCTGAGTTCTTAGCTATGGTTTTGGGGTTCTAGATTCCTTCAAGTCTCTGAGGAACACTATGGATATCCTTCCTAGAAAAAGGATATTTTTATACATAGTTTCACAAAAGGCCCCAGGCTAAGAACTTCTCCCAAATTTAAATTAGGATTGATTTGAAGGTTTAAGAAATCATGGTAAGAGATAAGAGAAGAATCAGCTGAATTTATGGATGAAGAATTAAAGGGAATTTTACAGGGATAAGACATTATAATCATTATATATGCACACAAAATACAAAAATTAAGTTTTTTGACTATGCTGTAAGTATATCCTTTTGTTGTTGTTGTTGAGTTGCTCAGTCATGTCTGACTCTTGTGACCCCATGGACTGCAGCACACCAGGCTTCTCTGTCCTTCACTGACTCCTGGAGTTTGCTCAAACTCATGCCCATTGATTCAGTGATGCCATCCAACCATCTCATCCTCTGTCATCCCCTTCTCCTGCCCTCAACTTTCCCCAGCATCGGGGTCTTTTCCAATGAGTTGGCTCTTCGTATCAGGTGGCCAAAATATTGGCGCTTCAGCTTCAGCATCAGTCCTTCCAATGAATATTCAGGGTTGATTTCCTTTTAGATGAGGTGTTTTGATATCTTTCTCACTGATGATGAATGTTTGATGAATGTTCCTTCTACAAAACACAGAAAAGCAAAAAGAATTAGAAAGAAGACCCATTCCTCCTACCCTGAGAAAAACATTAGTTACAATATGGGGATTTTCCCCTTCATCCTTTTTCATTAGGTATTTTTTCAACACTCCATTTTGAAATTTAGAATGTTTCACTCAGAAACAGCCTGCGTACTAGACATTTTCAGGAAGAGTCTTAATGCTCCCATCTCAGACCCCACTGAATTTTTGGAGTCACTGTCCTTGAGAATATTGGATTAAAAGGTCAACTTTATGCACATCATGCTCAAAACTAAAGCTGTTCTACAGGTCACTCAGAAACTTCTTCTGTGGGGTAGGAACATAGTTCATCCACTTGGTTATTAATTAATGAGCACCTCCAGCCTAAGAAGGAGCTAGGTTGTAATCAAAGTTCAATAAACTTATCTAAAATACATTGGCAATACAATGTATTTGCAAATACATTGCTTGAACTGCCTCAAATCCTTTTGGGAACAAAGCTGGGAATAAATCATTTTTTAAAGATATACATACACAGTATTTCTTTACCTTCTGAGTATTTTCCTTTACTATCTATCAAACCTGTGCAGATCAGGTAAACTTAAGTTCATGTGCAAATAAACTTCGGATTTCAAAGCCGACGTAAGCAGCTTCTTTGTTCCTTTCCCAGGCACCTCTGTGAGTGTCTCCACCTTTAATCTGGTCGCCATATCACTGGAGAGATATGGTGCAATTTGCAAACCCTTACAGTCCCGAGTCTGGCAGACGAAGTCCCATGCTTTGAAGGTGATTGCCGCTACCTGGTGCCTCTCCTTCACCATCATGACTCCATACCCAATTTATAGCAACTTGGTGCCTTTTACCAAAAATAACAACCAGACCGCAAATATGTGCCGCTTTCTACTGCCAAGTGATGTCATGCAGCAGTCCTGGTAAGGCCGCCTGGGTTTATTTGTTTACTATAACTTGATAGAATTTTTCAGTTTTAATAAAAACTGGAATGTATTGTCCAGTGTCTGAGGGATCAGTTTCCTAGAGACTTTTTGAGAAGACTTAACCTCTTTCTAGAATGATAGAATAGAGCGAACACTTTGAATGTTGTATTTGAAATGCCATTTGCGACCCCATGGACTGTAGCCTACCAGGCTCCTCCATCCATAGGATTTTCCAGGCAAGAATACTGGAGTGGGCTACCATTTCTGTCTTCAGGATATCTTCTTGACCCAGGGTTTGAACCCGGGTCTCCCAGATTGTAGGCAGATGCTTTACCATCTGAGCCACCAGGTAAGTCTCTGAAATGCCATACCTGTATTAAAATCAACTAATCCTCTCAAAACCTCATAGGGTGGGTACTATTACTGTCCCTATTTTACAAATGAAGAAACTGAGACCGGCAGAAGTTAAGTTGCTCAAGTTCCCAATCCTGGAGGAGACAACAGAGTGTCTGGGCTTAACCACTATGCAGTGTGCTTCAGGATAGTCTAGTGAGGATCTTGGCTGAGACAGTGGAAGAGCTCTGGTTTTCCAAAAACTGGAGATAGAACTGAGGAGTCCAAAACCCCAAATCCCATGGGATTTTTCTTAGAGTAGAGTTGCAGCAGTGGTACTTACACAGAACACTTTACTAGAAATACAAATGCAAAGTTGTGCTACCTGTTTCTTTGCTCACTAGCAGGTGATGTTGGACAAGTTTATATAACTTCCTTGACGTTAAAGTTCTTTACACAAAGATTTAAGAATAAAGATACCGTTTTTATCTACATCACTAGATGGATGTGAGATTCAAATGAGAGAATGTTTACGAAAACATCATTAGATATATTCAAAAAGGCTACACAAGTGCAGGGCATTATGTTTACTAATTCCCAGCATGTTTTAGAAGCAGAGGGCTAGACATTCAAAAATGGCTCAAAACCAAGATAATTTCTGCCTTCTTTGCCTTCCTTTTTTTCATTTCAACCAAGACACACACATACTCAAAGAATTACGTTGCAAATGAGGGACATTTCCAAGACTTGAAAAGAAATCTTATCAAAACATGTCCAATTGAAATGAGAAATGGCTCAGCCACTGTGAGCCTCTGACAATTTTATGGCCTAATTGTGTAACCTTACACATGCCAGACTGCAAAAGTGATTTAGGGGCCAGACTCAAGAAGAAGGAGGCTGCAGTTCTTCAGGAATCAAACATGTTTAGAGAAAGCATAACTCTGGCCCGCCAGGCACTAGAATGAGTTTGCCACTGTGCCTAATGGGTTGAAACAGCCAGAATATTTTATTTTGCAAAACCAAGATTTTCCAGCATTGCTACTTATGCACTTGGTGATTCTGGTGCTATAAAGTCAACAAATGGTATTAATCTATTGTGATGCTTAAGAGCATAACGTCTAGAATCATATTGCTTGAGTTCAGATCCCATCTTTGCCACTAGCTGTATGACTTTGGACAAATTATTTATTCTGCCTGTTTCCTTATCTGTAAAATGGGTGTTAGGTTAATAGTACCTACTTCAAAAATTATTATGGGGATTAAATACAGTCATGTATGTACCATATTGAAATTAAATAATTTAACAAGTCATCAATGAATATAAATTCTTATGATTTTATTATTATTATTTCAGTAACAGCTTTATTGAGGTATTCAAATACTCTCATTGGCTTGTTTTTTTTTAAGCTCTCAGTAGTTTAAATGTACACTTGTTTCAGGCACAGACTTACACCAAACTTCTCCAATTTAACTAGTCCTTCATAAGAGACTTTATCTGGGAGAAAAGAAGTAACATTTTCTAATGACTGAACCTCCAGACATGGAATTTCCAAAGATATTAAATACTGGTAATTAATGTGTTTGCTCCAACTCATTAAAATGGAGATGAACCCTGTTTATTCCATCTCATCTTAGTTTGAAATGCTGGAGTTGCTGGTTATTGGATTGCTTTTTATTTTATTAGGCACACATTCCTGTTACTCATCCTCTTTCTTATTCCTGGAATTGTGATGATGGTGGCATATGGATTAATCTCTTTGGAACTTTACCAAGGAATAAAATTTGATGCTAGCCAGAAGAAGTCTGCCCGAGGTAACTATCTCTTATCTGTTGGTTTATGCCAAAAGATTACACAAGCCTTGTTTTCTATAACTTAGATATACCCAGAGTATATACTTTTGAAAATACTTTTCAAAAGTATTTCAAAATACTTTTCAAAAGTATTTCAAAATATTTTTCAAAAGTATTCTTAGGAGTGTTTCTCTGTGTCGTAACACATGGTCAGGAGACCCAGTGTCTCTGTTTCCTGTAGAATGAAGAAATTATTTCTCCCAAAAGGGTACTAAATGGAATAAAATGAGATAATATACCCATTGCCCAATTACAAGCTCAGGGCCCATAGGTCCAGGGTCTCTGTGATGTCATATTCAAATGGACCCCCTCTGCAAACAAAGCAAATTGTCATTTCAGGTGCCATCCTCTCTTCCCCCCTTCACTCCCACCCTTCACTCCTGATATATCTGCCATGGAACCTCACATCTCCTCCCTCTTCCCTTTTTTAATGTTGGGACCTGCATGTTCTTTTTGTTTTTTGGCTGTGCTGGGTCTTCACTGCTGCGCAGGCTTTTCGCCAGGTGCGGAGAGCAGGGGCTACTCTCCAGTTGCAGTGTGTGGGCTTCTCACCATGGTGGCTTCTCTTGTTGCGGAGGATGGGCTCCAGGGCTCTAGGTCTTCAGCAGTTGCAGCACATGGGCTCAGTCGTTGCGCTCCTGGATTCTAGAGCACAGGATCAATAGTTGTAGTGCACAGGCTTAGTTGCCCTGCAGCATGTGGGATCTTCCCTGATCAGGGGTCAAACTCATGTCTCCTGCATTGGTAGGTGGATTCTTTACCACTGAACCACCAGGGAAGCCCACCCCCCATCCCTCCCATTCATTACAGCCCACTCTTCATTGGAACTTACCCCACACCTTTGTTGACATCACTCACCACCGCTCTCACTCCATCCTTCTGCTCAGCTGTTTACCACATATACACCTAGGGTCTTCCTTGGCTTTTGTTGATTTTTGCTCATTATGCAATAAAAGCAATCTGGAGGTTTCCCAAGCAAGCAGAAAACTCCCCGCCTTGAGGAGCTGGAAGAAGAGTGTGAATACTCATTCTTTAACAAATTTGTATCCTTATAGTCTACACACATAAAATATTATTTTACTATTTTAAATTATGCACATTTTATACTATACATTTTTTTTATTAGTTATAAGTAGCATTTCATTTGAGTAGTATAGATCAATACCTACCCATGTTAGTGCAGGCCCAAGGTGGCCTGTCAAGTAATACAGTTCAAGTGTGATTTAGCCCCTGGATGGAGGGTGCAGGGATCCCGTGCCCTCTGTCTGGCATGACCCATCCCCCAAAATAAGTGACGTGGCTTGCCCACCCAGAAAGGAAACGGAGCTCGGCCAACAGCGGCAGGTACGCGGACAGCGCCGGGTGCTGCCTGCAGCGGCCCAAGCACCCAAGGCAGCTGGAGCTGCGCCAGCTGTCCTCCGGCAGCGCCGGCCGGGCCGACCGCATCAGGAGCAGCAGCCCCGCGGCCAGCCTCATGGCCAAGAAGCGCGTCATCCGCATGCTCATGGTCATCGTGGTCCTCTTCTTCCTGTGCTGGATGCCCATCTTCAGCGCCAACGCCTGGAGGGCCTTTGACACCGCCTCTGCCGAGCGCCGCCTCTCGGGGACCCCCATCGCCTTCATCCTCCTGCTGTCCTACACCTCGTCCTGCGTCAACCCCATCATCTACTGCTTCATGAACAAGAGGTTCCGCCTCGGCTTCCTGGCCACGTTCCCCTGCTGCCCCAACCCCGGTCCCCCAGGAGCACGAGGCGAGGTGGGGGACGAGGTGGAGAGCGGCACCACGCGGGCGTCTCTGTCTAAATGCTCCTACAGCCACGGGAGCGCCTCTGCGCCGCCCCCGTGAGCGGTGCCCCGCCGGCTGCCGGGCGGGAAGCATGGAGGCAGGGACCGAGGGAGGCAGCAGAGAGGGAGGGAAAGAAGGCAGCAGGAGGAGGAGGAGGAGGGAGCCGGAAGTGAAGGAGGGCACCGGTCCCAGTGGGAACCATTCCTCGTCTGCCTGGCACCCTTCACCTGGGTTCCAGGGGAACACTCCGAGGGTGGGGCCGTGACTGGGGCCCCAGGCGGGACGACTTCAGTAACATTCACCATCAGAAAACCTCAGCAGGCCAATGACAGGAGTTCACCAGGGCTCCTGCTGCACATGTAATTGCTAAGCACATGTTCAAACAGGGATTTGGACCCTACTGAGCTTTAGAAGGTTCTAGAACATCCAAGGCGGGCTCTTAACTCCTCTTAGTGACACCCTTCTGTGTTCTGCTGCTTCTGCTGATGCAGAATTGTGGAGGCTGCTTTGCGCCTGAGGAGTCCATCCCTCTTTCAGGAACATTCTGTAACCACCCACCTCACCATGACCACACACGGGAACCGGAAGCAAACCCTCTTCTGGCCATTTTCTGTAGTAAGAAAACAGCCTGACCTGTTCTTCAGGTCAGTCAAGGACATTCAGAGACATCAGGTGATGTCATCATCAGAACAGCATATGGAACATTGTCTAAAGGATGGAATTTGGAACTCATATTTCTGAAAAGAGTATGTAGCCAGTAACTGTCTTAGCATAAGGGATGTTGAATGCCAGGAGGCGCCAAGAAATAGTTTTCTAATTTAATAATATATATTGCTTAACTCCACCTTTTCATGGTGATATTAAACCCCATGGCTGCTTTGCCTCAACTTCATTTCTCATACTCATCCTCCTTTCTGCAAAGACCTCCAAGTCCAAAGGAGAGCTGTAATGTGTACCTGGCCAAGCTGGAAACTCAGGGAGTTGGGCCCAGAATAAAAACTGGCATACTTGGACTCAACTAACAGATAGTCAAAGCCTTCTATGCCTTTAGATACAATCTATGTGTTTGTTAATACTTGTGGTAATTTTATGTGTATGTGAAACATGAACAGAGCAGTATGTTCTTTACATATAAGTATACTCTTTGGTGTGTTTAAAAAAAAGAATAGTGGATGGAGGTTGCAATTGAGAAAGTATTATCATTCTACATTCCTGTACCACAGTTGGAGTTTCATGTGAACTCTTTTTCTTCGAAAAATTGGTGTTGAAATTTCTCTTCTCCAGTGTAGAAATCCCAACTTAATATAAGATATGAGCTATACACTTAGATACCAGGAAGTGCATTTCTAAAACTGCATGTGTCAATCCAATCTAACAGCCTCTTTCCTTCCCTCCCTTTCTTTCCCTTCCTCCCTCTCTCTGTCTCTGTCTGTCTGTCTGTCTCTCACTCTCTCTTTCATAGTTTTCATGCTTCCAAGCATCTGAGAGCTTTTCTTTTTCCTGTTTGTGGGGGTCCATGACCACCCATTGATCTATACCTGACGGACACTCTTTGTGGTGCACAAGGGCTAGTGATTTTTCTATTATCAAAAAAAAAAAAAAAGAAAAGAAAAGAAATCTATATTGGGCGGGTAGTACAGAGAGTGGCAGGAAGTGATCATGAATAGGGGAAGGGATGTGGTATATCTAACAAGATGTGAGTGTTGCCTTTGTTGTGTTTTTGCCAAACAGGGTAGAGAGGATAGTGTGCTTAACAGAAGAAATTATTGAGGATGTGAACATTTTTTATAGGGGACTTTCCAAGCCAGATGTTAATTTTTCTGCTTCTCAGATGGCAATCTTATTTTCATACTTCACACCAGTCATCTCTGTCAAGAATTTCAAGGTGAAAATTCAACTGACTAAAACGTGCACTGCTAAAATAGTAATGATAAAAGATGTAAGAAAGAAAGATGTCTCCAATATTTGAGTGAATCCTGCAGAACCTACAATTTTCCTGCCAGAAGAAGAAGCCTTCCCATCTGACAGTGTTAGCATATAAATGAAGATTAATTAGCCTCGCTACTCGCCCCACCCTTATTGGAAACCTCTGGAAATTCCAAAGGTAACTTAACCTAAAAATAGAGTCACCAGATTTAGCAAATAAAATACAGGATGTCCAGTTAAATTCTAATTTCAAATAAACAACTAATAATTTTTTTTAGTATGAGTATGTCTCATGCCCTAAAATACATCTTGTGTTTTATCTGGCAACTCTACTTTAAATTAACTTTAAAAGCACGTAAGAACATAAACAAGATTTCCCAAAAATAGAGCAATAAAATGCCTCTGTTCACTAAATTTATTGGAAAGTCTTTCACATAATGGAAGTTATTTTTAAAAATAAGAAAAATGCTATTAACTTTCAGAGTCTGTGTCTGACCTTTGGAAATGGTACTATCAACAGGCTGATTTTACTTCCAGAAAAGTTTTTAACATAAAGCTATTCTAGCACTTTGTTGAGTCAATTGCCTTTATTTCATACTAAACTGAATTCTTAAATTTGAAATAGTGACTTAATAGAGTTAAGAAAATAGATTCACCAAGTTTCTGGTGTTTTCTCTTGTCTTCTGGTAGCTTCCACTCATCAGAATGGTAAGTTTGAACTCTGTAACTTTGATCTTTACCTAACTCATGTGTCTCAATGGCTTCCTGTGCCCTAGTTACTGGGTAAACTCTCATAATAACTTGTAGTGGTGAATAAGCCATGCATGTGTCTAGATGTCAGTTATACTTGTTCGTGCATGCTTAACAGGTTATCTTCTCCATTCACCTAAAACGTAATCCTGAGGTGAGCGGCAATAGCTGTTGAATTGCCACTGTATTTCCTTCCAGTGTTCTGCCCAGTACTCTGTACACCATGAGTGCTCAATAAATGTTGTGACTGACTGCTGCTCTGCCTCTGATGATTCGGGGAACTCCTTTTCTCCACAGCAGTGAGTCTCAACAAAGGGGGCATGGTCTCAGGGGACCATGGGAATTTCTGGAGGGCTTTCTCTAACTCTGTGTGCATCCCCACCCAAGATACGGCTGTGTGAGCCTTTGCTGCCATCACTCCCTCCCTTTGCTCTCCCCTGGGGAATGTGTGTATAATCGGAGATGCTACCCATGGAAGGTTCTCGTGCCTGTAAACAGTGCTGGGACACAGGTTTTTTTAAAGGGCTGAGGAAAAGGATAAATACTATAATTCTATATACATGAGGTATCTAAAATAGTCAAAAACCATAAAAATAGAACATAGAAAAGTTATTACCAAGGGCTGGGGATTTAGTGTTTAGTGAATGTAGAGTTGCCGTGTTACAAGATGAAAAAGTTCTAGGATCTCTTGCCCAACTATGTAAAATATACTTAACACTACTGAACTATGCACTTAAAAATGGATAGGATGGTAAATTTAAAGTTGCGCGTTTTTCAGACATAAAGAACAGACTTTTAGACACAGTGGAGGAAGGAGAGGGTGGGGTGATTTGTGAGAATTGCATTGAAACAAACACATTACTGTCTGTAAAATAGACAACCAGTGGAGGTTTGCTGTCTGACGCAGGGAACCCACATCCAGTGCTGTGACAGCCTAGAGAGGTGGGCTGGGGAGGGAGATTTAAGGGGGGTTCAAGAGGGAGGAGACATATGTATGCCTGTGGCCAGTTCATGTTGATGTATGGCAAAAAGCATCATAATATTGTAAAGTGATTGTCCTCTAATTAAAAATTTAAAAAGAAGAAATTAAAAAATTAACTGTCTTTTACATTAGAAAAAAAATAAAGTTTTGTGTTTTTTAGCAGAATAAAAAAGGGGGGAGGGAGTGAGGAAGCCCTGGTCTGTAGTATTCCTTGGTTTTGCTCCTTCCTCTGCTCATTCCCTTTAAGGAGAACAGTGGTGATACAGCAAAAAACCATCACTGTGTTCCTGGTCCATGTTTAAGTCCTCTGCTCACTCTTTAGGGCTTATATGTATCATCGAAGCCCACCCAGCACCCCTGGCTGTTCCCTCATAACTATCTGATTTCCTGCAGGACTCCTCCTGGAGCCTCTGGGCGTCTTCCTGGCTTTCCCCCACCCCACACCCTACCTCTGAGCCCTGCGGCTGCTCTCAGCTCCAAGCAAGGTGCTTCCTTGATTCGGATCTCTCTGGTCCGTCCAGCTTCCTGGTCACCCTCAAGTGGAGCATAGATTCCAGTTTTCCTAAACCTGCTGCCACAGCTGAGGACCAGCCCCACAACCCTAATCCCCAACCCTGGCTCTGAGCAGCCCAGCCTGGGAGGAATTTCAGGTCCCTCTTGCTCAGGAAGAGTGGTCAGACAAGTATGAATTGTCCAGCAACCACTCTTGTACGTAACATGTAACAGGTGGTCAGTGAGTGTCTGGGGCGAATGACACAGTGAATGGGTGAGGACATTTGAATGGAGTCCTTTGTCAACGCTGGGCCTTTCTGGGCTGCTCTGGGGACCCCACCATCCTAACCAGAAGCATCTTGCCCAGAGTGTGCAGTGGTGCTCGACAAGAGGTGAAGTGCATGGGACAGCCTTGTTCTGTTCCCAGTCCTCCACACTGCACGTCAAGTCCCGCAGATACTGCTTTCAACTTCACTGATCATAAAGGCCTCCTTCGTTAGTGAAGAAGATACATTTTGGACCCCAAGTCCATAAATCTGTGTCCCAATGTTACACACACACACACACACACACACACACACACATACGCTCAGTCATGTCTGCCCTGTCACTAAATTGTTGTGTGACTCCAGGGAGGTCACATACCTTCTCTGGGTATCATTTCCTTCATATAAAGTGAGAGATTGTCACACCATCTCTGTGGGACTTGGTGAGTCAGAATTTGCTATGAGCTTTTACTCTTCTATATCCTTACTCAATTTTGTTGGGTTCCCATTGTTTTTGCAATCAGAGAAACTCCCTGATGCCCAAGCACATAACCACCTCTGAGGAAGGCTTGATCTCCAGGGTGCCTCTCAGAGCAGGTGGCCAGGGTGAGAAAGAAAAGGTCTCACAGAGGAATCTGTCAACTCTCAACCCCTTCTAGGTCACAGCTGACCAGAGCAACTCATGGGAGGCTGATCCCTGGAACATAAGCCCCAGTCCCACTGACATGAAGGCATAAAAATCCACTCCCAAACCAAATTTGGCCTAAGTGAAAGGGGTACAAGCATCCTTTAAAGCCTGCTTAAAGCATTATGAAGTCACTGGTGACAGCAAGCGACAATACACACTCATGGAAGGATGAAGGAATGTCTGGTGCTCGTGGGGTTAGAGAAAGTCACCAAAAACATGCTTCTGTGCTTCCCTGGTGATCCAGGGGTTAAAAATCCACCTTGCAACGCAAGGGACATCCGTTCAGTCCTTGGTCCCAGAAGATCCCAGATGTTGAGGGGTAACTAAGCCCAGTGTGCCATAACTACTGAGCTCACGCTTTCTGGAGCCCGCACTCCGTAACAAGAGAAGCCACTGAAACGAGAAGCCCATGCGCCACGATGAAGAGTAGCCCCCACTCTGCAACTAGAGAACATCCACAGGCAGCAATGCAGACCCAGCACAGTCAACAATCCTATGTTAATTAATTAAAGAAAAAATAAAAGATGGTGCCATCTGTTGACCCTGGAGCTGGACCCGGGCAATTGGAGGCTCCCCTTCCCCTCCCCTGTCCCTGGAACGTGCCTTCCCCCTTGCCTGGAGGTGAGCCAAGGATTCAGCCGTGAGATAGAAATGTGGTGCCAAGGCTACTGGACTGTGCATATGACTGAGCCCAGGGAGTGCACGCATGCGTGCTAAGTCACTTCACTCAGGTCCGACTCTTTGCCGTCCTGTGGACTGTAGCCTGCCAGACTCCTCTGTCCATGGGATTCTCCAGGCAAAAATACTGAAGTGGGTAGCCATTCCCTCCTCCAAGGGACCTTCCAGACCCAGAGATCAAACCCGTGTCTCCTGTCTCCTGCACTGGTAGGCAGGTTCTTTTTTTTTTAGGAAAGAAGAATTTTTTTTTTTTATTAATTATTGAAGGATAATTGCTATACAGAATTTTGTTGTTTTCTGCCACCAAACATCAACATGAATCAGCCATGGGTATACATATGTCCCCTCCCTCTTGAACCTCCCTCCCACCTCCCTGCCCATCCCATCCCTCCTAAATTGTTACAGATCCCCTGTTTGAGTTCCTTTACCACTAATGCCAGCTAGGAAGCCCAAACCCAGGGAAGGCCTCTGCATACATTGCTAAGAGTCTGTGGGCAGGCCTGGAGACCCACTCACCCCGCTGCCACCCAAGCAAGTCCCCTTGCTCTGTGCACCTGCTGCTAACCAGCATGGAGGGGCTGCCTCTGTCCTCAGTGTCTCCCTGCCCTTCACCAAAGTCACTGGTTTCAGATTCACCCAGGAAGTCCTGGAGAAGCTTGCCTGCCAATCAGCATCTGATTTCTTATTTAAATTTCAAAAATAGCATGTGAGGCACCATTCTCCCCATTTCACAGGTGAAGAAACTGAGGCTCAGGGGAGTGGCAATGTGGACAAGGTCTGACACCTAGTAAACAGTAGAGACTGAGTGGGCTCGCTTTGAAGCCACCAGGCTGCTGTTGGGATTAGGTGACATTTAGTAGCCTAAGTAATCAGCAGCTGGTGATTTTGTTTCCTATAATGCTTCCCAGTTCCTAGTCCTGGTGCTGTACCAACCCTAAGGATGAGGAATCCCATCTCCCCTCCTCCTCACCAACCCATCACTGCACACCAGTGTTCTTGCTCTGAGTTATCTGAGTGTGGAGGATTGGAGATCTGGTGTTTTGTACTTGTGTCTTAGATGTTTCTATGTTTATTTTTAGAAAGGAGGTCATACACTTTGCCACCTCACAGGGAAGCCAAGAGATACTGTCAGCCAATGAGCTTTCACCTCTTGGCCGAATGATCAAAGTATTAATGTAGATCTCTTTTCTCAGAATAATCAGAGAGGAAACAAATACAGGCCAACTGTAAAGCTTCCTGGTCCACCCCCTTCGCCTGTTACCCTTCTCTCAGGTGCCCCTTTCCCGGTGGAATCTGCAGATTATCATTACCTGCATGCCAGACTAAGATGTCCCCATAACCCCAAATCCATCATTAGAAATGGAATGGTTTATCCTATCTCAAGGGCTTCCCTGGTGGCTTAGACGGTAAAGCGTCTGCCCACAATGCGGGAGACCTGGGTTCGATTCCTGGGTTGGGAAGATCCCCTGGAGAAGGAAATGGCAATCCACTTCAGCACTCTTGCCTGGAAAGTCCCATAGACAGTGGAGCCTGATAGGCTACAGTCCATGGGGTCGCAAAGAGTTGGACACGACTGAGCGACTTTACTTTATCCTATCTCAAAGTCTTCCCAGGTGGCGCTAGAGGTAAAGAACCTGCCTGCCAGTGCAGGAGACATAAGAGACCTGGGTTCAATCCCTGGGTTGGGAAGATGCCCTGGAGGTGGGCATGGCAATTCACTCCAGCATTCTTGCCTGGGAAATTCCATAAACAGAGGAGCCTGGCGGGCTATAGGCAATGAGGTTGCAAAGAGTCAGAAACGACTGAGTGACTTTCACTTTTTCATGTGAGTTGTAGGGTAACTGAGACATTCAGTTCATAGCAGAAAGGGAGGAGGGTATGGCTCATGAGCCCGGCCGACATCACAGGGAGTAGCCAGGCCTGAGTACTGTGGGACAGAGAGAGGTCATGCACCTCCCTGGCTTCAGATCACTGTGCAGGGCCGGAAGACCCCACACGGTACACATGCATGGGAGGGTGGAGGTCTCTGGAAAACCTACAAAATCGCCCCACAAGAGAAACAGCATTTGCACATCTGCCATGACAAAGGTCATTTGTTCACTGAAGAAAAGCCACAAAGACCATCACTTAGCCCCTTCTACTACTTACAGCCCCACCCCCACCCCTGCCATCCTCAAGAAGAGGAGATGAAACAAGGAAGTTCAGTTCAGTTTAGTCACTCAGTCGTGTCCGACTCTCTGCGACCCCATGAACCGCAGCTCGCCAGGCCTCCCTGTCCATCATCAACTCCCGGAGTTTACCCAAACTCATGTCCATTGAGTCAGTGATGCCATCCAACCATCTCATCCTCTGTCGTCCCCTTCTCCTGCCCTCAATCTTTCCCAACATCAGGGTCTTTTCAAATGAGTCAGCTTTTCGCATCAGGTGGCCAAAATACTGGAGTTTCAGCTTCAACATCAGTCCTTCCAATGAACACCCAGGACTGATTTCCTTTAGGATGGACTGGTTGGATCTCCTTGCAGTCCAAGGGACTCTCAAGAGTCTTCTCCAACACCACAGTCCAAAAGCATCTATTCCTTGGCCCTCAGCTTTCTTTATAGTCCAACTCTCACATCCATACATGACTACTGGAAAAACCATGGAACAAGGAAGAATGAGAGGAAAAAAGACCACCAGCTTCTTTCCCACCATAGAGGTTTCACTTAGCACCTGTCTGACTCAGAAAAAACTTCAAACTATGTGTGAGATAAAAGGTTTGATTTTTATCATACTAGGTACCTAAAGATGAAATTGTTCTAATGAATAAATAGGAAAAGCTATGGGATCTCCCAGAATATCATTGGGTGGGGAGATAATCTAACAGATAAGTAATGAAGACAGAGGTTGGGGAATGATAAAGCTCTTTCCTGATTGTCCCACATCTTTCAAGACACCTGTTTCATGTGAACAATGTCTGGCAAACAGGAGGTACTTAATGAAGCACAACCATTAAAAATAATAGTTAAGACATCTAGTTCAGTTACTAACCTGGTGCAGCTGGCCTTTTCCATTTTTACTGAGAACACCCTAATCAGATTACTTTTGTAACTTATCACCCAGAAAATCATAGTGACTGTTCAACTGTCCTTCTGACCCCCAATTCGCTCTCCCCTCCAGCCTACTCTACTCTCCAGGATGAGCTTAGTTTAGCCAATATCAGAGGTGGGCATCTCACTCCCTGTCCAGGAATCTCCAGTGGCTTCTTATTCCCTAAAATCCCACTTGTTTGCTTGGCATCAATATCCCCAGCTACTGGGAGTTCATCTTCCTTTCTCATTAGTCAATTTCCTCTTCTTTTCAGAACAGAATAATTTGCTTTTCCCCAAGTACTTCAGTTAGGAAATGGCAACCCACTCCAGTATTCTTGCTTGGACAATTCCATGGACAGAGGAGCCTGGTGGGCTACAGTCTGTGGGGTTGCAAAGAGTCAGATACGACTGAGTGACTGAACATGCATGCATATACCCAACTACTTCCTTGCCTTCATGCCTCCCCCAATTTGAGATATTCTCCTTTTCCTTTTAGCTCTTCCTCATAAAACCTTATCATTCTTCATGGCTCAGCTTACATTATCTTCTCCATAAAATCCAAAGTCCTGTATTGGAGAGATTTCTCCCTCCTCGGAGTTCTCAAAACACTGACTCTGTGTACATGTAATTGCCCCATAAGAGTTTATTCCTCCAACCCTACTCCTCATTGCTTGCAAATGAAATGCCATTATATATAGGCTTTGATAGTATCATGTTCAGGGGGAAAAGTCTAGTTCTGAGGGGTAAATTATGGTGGATGTGTGTTAGACATGACAGTCTCATTTCCTTTTGTAATGAAGTCCTAGAGCTTGGGGTGAGGGGCGGCAAGGAAAGGAACACTGAGCAGAGGGGGATCCTTTGCAGAATAAAATTAGGGTGCAAGAGAGCATAATATGACTTAAAGACCCTGAGTCCCATTTGCAATTCACTACCCTAATTCTGTGTGGACTCAATAAAACTGAAAGGCTTAGTGCAATGGGAGGCCCATTTCAAGGCTGCTAAAAATGACTTTCGATACCCAGGCCTGAGAAAGATATTGTTCAGCCAGTATTCTTTCTCTTGACACTACCACCTCCTCCCTAGGAGGCTTTTACTTTCCTGCCCCACAGATATTGGGATTGGCCTTGTGACTTGCTATGGCTAAAATAATTTGGGGGCAGGGAAGTGACAGTGAGCAAGTTTGAGCCTATGACTGAAGAAGTGTTGAGGGTTTCCATTTACTCCTCAGTCTGCAGCTGGTCCAAGGATGATAGACACATGGAGCATAGCTGGACTCCACCCACAGCTTGGAACCAAGCCCAGCAGAGCCTAGCACAGATCAGCTGGAGCCAAGTTGACCAACAGACAATTGAGCAAGAAATATATTGTTATATATTGTTGTATATTGCTGAGGTTTGGAAGATTTGTTTTGCGGCTTTACTGCAGCAATACCTGACTGATGCTTTGCTCTTTTCCTGTTTCCTACCACCTCTCTCTGTGTGTCTTCTCTCCTTTCTCCTCTATCTTCTCTCTATCAAAGTATTTATTTTTCAAAAAGTTTTATTGGAGTATAGTTGATTTACAATGTTGTATCCGTTCCAGGTGTACAGCAAGGTGAATCAATTATACATATACATATAGCTATCAAAATATTTCAATCTACAAAATCAGCTTCTTATCACTTAGACTGAATTTTAGTTACACACTTTCTTTTTCCAAATATATACACACACACTCTCACATATATATGGGTTTCGATTCATTGTCTCTTTTCAAAAAGAAAGACTTTACTATTAGGACTTCAGGAATCAGTAACCAGGTGAGAAAGGCCTTTACAGACTGGAATCAGTTTTATAGGTCCCCTGATTTCACACTTCTCGTAGCCTAGGTTGAAACAGACCCCAACCAATAGCTGATTTTTCAAGAAGACGCAAAATACTGAAAGAAGGGTTCAGCAAAAGGTACATATCTGCTTCATTCCATCGTTTACTCTAATGAAGTGGCAGCATGGATTGGTGATTCCAGCCATCCAACCCCTCCCTAAAGCTTGGCCAGCTCCGCAGTCCAAATGGCAGCATGTGTTGGGAAAGATGATTAATGTTAGCAGAAGGCTCTGGAGAATCTCTCAGGAACCTTTTGTTTATTAAATATAAAAATCTATGTTTAAATATAATGTCAAAGGTACAACACAGACCAGCATGATCTAAGACAGACCACTGCCTCCAATCTTCAACAACTAGATGTTCTTCAAGTTCTGGCTTCTAGGCTCAAAGCATCTAAAGATTTTCCAGGGAGCCTCAAACTACTCAACAAAGAGGTCATAGAGGTTGACAGAGCCCATCTATTTCTGTCCATCATCTGTTCCTAATTGCAGAGGCGGTGGCTTTCATGTTGGGGTCCAGTATGTAGTTGGGTCTGGGTCACTTTCCATGGAAGGCAGCTATTCCTGACTGCTACTGGGCTTGGGCTAAGCACACGGCTCTGTTCTGCATGGAACCCAGACCCCATGCTCACTTGCCCACTCCTTTAATTCCGAGCTATGGTGAACCTTCTGGGTGGTGGGCCTGGGTTCAGGACGCGGAGGCATATGGAGTACACACAGTGCCCACGTCTGCCGGTTAGACTCTGGAGGTGGAGACACAGACCACTCACAGGTAAACACAGAGTGGTTTGGTCACAAGGACTAGGAAGAAAATAAAACAGGGTGATATGATACATGTGAATAACAGGGGGTACATCACAATTAGGTGGGGGTGCTCAGGGAATACTAGAAGCAGGAGCTTCCATGCTGCCTACCCTGTTACACTATTTAAGCACTTTGTGTCTATTTGTTGTTGTTCGGTCACTCAGTCCTGTCTGACTCTTTGCCACCCCATGGACTGCAGTACACCTGGCTTCCCTGTCCTTCACTGTCTCCTAGAGTTTGCTCAAACTCATGTCCATCCCATTGAGTCAGTGATGCCATCCAACCATCTCATCCTCTGTTGCTCCCTTCTCCTTCCCTCAATCTTTCCCAGCAACAGGGTCTTTTCCAATGAGTCAGCTCTTCGCATCAGGTGGCCAAAGTATTGGAGCTTCAGCTTCAGCATCAATCCTTCCAATGTATATTCAGGACTGATTTCTTTTAGGATGGACTGGTTGGATCTCCTTGCAGTCCAAGGGACTCTGAAGAGTCTTCTCCAACACCACAGTTCAAAAGCATCACTTCTTTGGCAGTCAGCTTTCTTTATAGTCCAACTCTCACATCCATACATGACTACTGGAAAAACCATAGCTTTGACTATATGGACTTTTGTCGGCAAAGTGATGTCTCTGCTTTTTAATATGCTGTCTAGGTTTGTCTTAGCTTTTCTTCCAAGGAGCAAACGTCTTTTAATTTCATGGAGGCAGTCACTGTTTGCAGTGATTTTGGAGTCCAAGAAAATGAAGTCTGTCACTGTTTCCAGTTTTCCCCCATCTATTTGCCATGAAGTGTTGGGACCGGATGCCATGATCTTAGTTCGTGTCTATTACCATCTTCAATTTTCCCAGCAACAGTATGGGGAAGGTATGATGACTGTCCTTTTACAAATGAGGAGACTGAGGCACAGAGACATGAAGTAACTCTCTTTCGATCACACAGTAAATAAGGAGAGGTGCTGGAGGCACGCCGAGGGATTGGCACTGCAGTCTAGACACACTCTCACCTGTATAGACATATTGCCTCTCAGAGTAGGTGACAGTGGGGCAGAAGTCTGTGATAGAAGGCGCCAGCCATGTCAAGGTCTGAGCAAGAGTGTCCTCCTCAGGTGGACGAGGAGACCAGCACAGTCCTCTAGAACCTGAGTGGACACAGTGAGAAGTAGCAGCTTTGGGATGTTTCCACTCTGTGGTGTTATTGCTCATTCAAGTGACACCTATTCTGCTAAAACTTCATAAGGACTTGTGTTCACCTTATGTCCTAATGCCTTCAGTTCAGTTCAGTTGCTCAGTTGTGTCCGACTCTGCGACCCCATGAATTGCAGCACGCCAGGCCTCCCTGTCCATCACAAACTCCCAGAGTTCACTCAAACTCACGTCCATCGAGTCAGTGATGCCATCCAGCCATCTCATCCTCTGTCGTCCCCTTCTCCTGCTGTCCCCAATCCCTCCCAGCATCAGAGTCTTTTCCAATGAGTCAACTCTTCGCATGAGGTAGCCAAAGTACTGGAGTTTCAGCTTCAGCATCAGTCCTTCCAAAGAACACCCAGGACTGATCTCCTTTAGAATGGACTGGTTGGTTCTCCTTGCAGTCCAAGGGACTCTCAAGAGTCTTCTCCAACACCACAGTTCAAAAGCATCAATTCTTTGGCGCTCAGCTTTCTTCACAGTCCAACTGTCACATCCATACATGACTACTGGAAAAACCATAGCTTGACTAGACGGACCTTTGTTGGCAAAGTAATGTCTCTGCTTTTGAACATGCTATCTAGGTTGGTCATAACTTTCCTTCCAAGGAGTAAGCGCCTGTTAATTTTATGGCTGCAATCACCATCTACAGTGATTTTGGAGCCCCCCAAAATAAAATCTGCCACTGTTTCCCCATCTATTTCCCATAAAGTGATGGGACCAGATGCCATGATCTTCATTTTCTGAATGTCGAGCTTTAAGCCAACTTTTTCACTCTCCTCTTTCATTCTCCTAATGTCTTATGCAGTGTTTAATTCATTTGTTGTTGTTGTTTAGTCTTTAAGTTGTGTCTGACTCTTTTGTGATCCCGTGGACTGTCGCTTGCTAGGCTCCTCTGTCCATGGAATTCTCCAGGCATAAATACTGGAGTGGGTTACCATTTCCTTTTCCTAGAGATCTTCCCAACCCAGGGACTGAACCTTTATTTCCTGCATTGGCAGGCAGATTTTTTTACCACCGAGTCACCAGGGAAGCCTGTTTAATTCATGGATATATTTAGTAATTCTTTTTTGGATCAATGAATGTGCTTTTTTGTTTTAACTAATTAATGAATAAGCACTGGACCAATCCAGCGTTGGTTTGAATCTTAAATCCTTCACCTGTTAACTGTTCAACCTTGGGCAAATAATCAACTTCTCTGATCCTCATTGTCACTTTCTGTGTGGTGGGGATAATAAAACAATCCCAAGGTTCATTATTGAGAGGGTTAAATGAAATAGCTTTCGTAAAGAGCTGAGAGCAAGGTCACCAGAGGATTGGTCCTGCAGAAATGTCCAGCTTTCTTTCTCCACTGCAAACAAGACCAGGTTTTTTCCATGGCATGAACCCACTGTAGAATATAGTGTTGAAAGGGACTCCTTGCTACCTGAAGTGTGGTCCAAGGACTAGCCCATTAGAATCCCACAGGAGCTTGCTAGAAATAAATAAGCTCAGGCCCCAACCCAGACCTACTGATTAGAATTTCTGGAGGAGAGGACTGGTTACTTGTGAAAGCACCTCTCTCCATCCCAGGTGATTCTTATCATCAAAGAGAAAGTTGAGATGTTGATAGATGGAGCCTGCCCCAGTCCAAGGGTCTATATCTTTCCTACTGCTTCAGCCCTACTCTGGTGCTTGCTGCCTAGTCCGGGTTTCTGAACATTGCTGCTGATCTGTTTCCTGCCCATGCTTTCGCACCTTCCAGTCCTAGCTGCACCCCACCCACCGCCCCACTGGATTGACAACCACCCACCCCATGAGATGTCCATGCTGGACCAATCAACTGGGCTTGGGGGGGTCCAGGGAAGCATCTCACAACACAAGAGCCCAAGCCTGGCTGGCTTGCTGACCAGTAAGGGGCCTTCTCTCCTCTACTGTCCTCCTGGCTCACCTGCTATACCTGAGGAAACAGCACGGAACAACATTCTGACTGGCAGTGCAAGGCAGCCTCAGGTCTGAATCTCAACCATGTCAACACACCCTGAAGACAGAGGTAAAAGAGAGGGTCACTTCCTACTCACCTGTCAAACATTTTCCAGGCTTGTCTATGCCTGTTGCACATTAATCAACTTTGATGCCTGGGTGTCATAAAACTGTTTTTGTTTTTTTTTCGTTGTTAAGATATGTTTAAACCTTCCAGAAACTGCATTGTCTTCTTAGCTGGTGCAGCCCTCCCTTTAGTGAGGTGTGGAACCTGCTTCTCAGTCTCAGTGGTTGTACTCATTTTGCGTTTTGGGGGAGCTGAAATAAGGGTGCTTTCCACACCACCCTGTAAGTCCTGGCTTTGTACCTCGGCACACCTGCTTTTGATATCGTTGAGGAACCGTCTTTGTCGAGATGACAACCCAAGTGATGGTGCCAGAACATAACTTCAGAATGGTGGTGACCCCATCTGCCATGATGACTCCACCCGGCACAAGAGGGGGTTTCGATGTGTATTTCTTAATTAATGCCAAAAAGCATAGAGATGTAAATGAACTTTACAAAGATGCTCATCAAGATGAGGACTGGAGACTGGACATTTTTATCCAGACCTGTTTACCTTTAAACCTTCACTGCTCTGGCAGACGCTCATAATCTGTTCCAGGAAACTCAATTTCCCAGGCCAAGTTCAAACTTGCTGCCATCTACTGGCCAACCCTTAACATTACATTTACCTGCATATACTTAAATTTTAACCAAGCCCATTGAAAAGACCCTGATGCTGGGAAAGCTTGAGGGCAGGAGGAGGAGGGAGGACAGGGAGGACAGGGGACGACAGAAGATGAGATGGTTGGATGACATCACTGACATAATGGACATGAGTTTGGGTAAATTCCGGGAGTTGGTGATGGACAGGGAGGCCTGGCGTCCTGCGGTCCATGGGGTCACAAAGAGTCGGACACGACTGAGCAACTGAACTGAACTGAACCGATGTGTAACTTAAAACATTTGCTGAAAGTTATGGAAACATGAACTTGGCAGTAATATTCCATCTCAAGAAAATAAACATAAACTGTTTTGTATCAGATGTTTTAAAAGCTTAAATTGTAAATCAGAGCACAATGAAATTTCCAATCAAAAATTATGTTATACCCTCAATGGATGAATATGTTGCTTCTGTTGGGTTTTATGGCTACTACTTCATAATCTGTGAGTTTGGGAAAAATCAAATTCTGAAAGTCAGAGAACATCTCCTGAAGATACTCAAGCCCATAGTGTATACATGCAAGAAAGTGCAGTAGGAACAGTTGCCCACTCAATAGAAGATGCTGCTGCTGCTAAGTCACTTCAGTCGTGTCCAGCTCTGTGTGACCCCATAGACGGAAGCCCACCAGGCTCCTCCGTCCCTGGGATTCTCCAGGCAAGAACACTGGAGTGGGTTGCCATTTCCTTCTCCAATGTAGGAAAGTGAAAAGTGAAAGTGAAGTCTAGGAAGTCCATTTTTGCTGCCCCACACTGAGAAAGAGCATGCTTGTGTGTGTGTGTTTATTTGACATACTTTTTTAATATGTCTGCAAACACTGGAGAACAATAGATCACCTAGCATTGCTTGGTGCGTATGAGAGGTAAGTTGGGTCTATAAGTAAAAATCCTTCAAAAAAAAAACCAAAACACAGACACACAAACCTCTGATTTCAAAGATTCTTCTGAGACTCAGTATGGCTTGGGACTGGCCATCAAAAAACATGGTTCTGGAATGGGCCCTGAGGTTTACTCTGATGGACCCAAAGTCTGGCTGGTGGTTCTTTAGTCTGCTCAGAGTTGCCACTGCCCCACAGGACCACAGAGACCCCTTCTGGGCAGGCAGGCAGAATTGTCTCTGAGAATTAATGTTTGTCCTTGAGAATAGAACAGTGTGTGTGTATGAGCGCGCGCGCGCGCGTGTGTGTTTGAGTAGCCTCTTGGACAACTGCTCGCTGGCAGGGATCACCAAAGTCCCCCTCGCCCAGTCACCTGCTGAGCAATCCCCACAGAGTGCATTCATTCTACAAATTCATCCACTAGTATTTATGGAGCAGTCACAGACCCTGTTCTAGGCTCTGGGGGACACGGCAGTGAACATGGCAGACACTGCTTCCCTTCTCTCGGGTCTTGCCTTCTAGCAGGAGAGAAAGGCAATGTACAAGTGCAGAGACTCAGGAGCAGTAAGGGCTACACAGAAAATAAAACAGGAAATGAGATGGAGTGTGAATGCAGGAGAGAGACTTATTGGACTGGCCGTCTTTTTCTCAAAGAACAGTCCTATCCCATATTCATATAAAATATCCACATCCCATGTCAAACATGGGTTTGCAGGGTTTTTTTTTTTTTTTTTTTTTTTTGGTAGTTTTAATTGAAAATATTTTAATCATTTTGCCTTTCAAATTATCTAGTCCATGTAAACTATTACATTTAGAATGGATAAACTACAAGGTCCTAAGGTATAGCACAGGGAACTATATTGTGGACTTAATAATTATTCACCTAGAAGTTGAGAGCTATGTTTTATTCAGTGGAAATTTTTAGGACTTCAGAGAACTGCTCCAAAGAGGCAAGCAGAGGAGCCAGGTTACATAGAAGTTTTGCAAGAAAGGGCATGCAGTGAGAACATTAAAAGATTAATTAAAGAAAACCAGATATCCCAAGTTAAGGAACTCAGTGCTTTGCTATATATGGGAAGGTCCGGGCTTACTGAAATCATCCCTTTGATATGCACCCCAGCTCTCTGGTGCCAGTATCCTGTGTTTTCACATCCTGAGTTCCCTCAGAGCTCACTGGCTCACCATCCATGGTGGCTGCAATCCCTGATGACTATGACCTCCTTTGTTTACTAATATGGCAGGAAGTATTCCATTTCTCAATACTCAATATCCTGTGACAAACCATAATGGAATAGAATATAAAAAAAGAATGTATATATGTATAACCAAGTCACCTTGCTGTACAGCAGAAATTGGCACACATTGTAAGTGAACTATATTTCAATTTTTTAAAAAGTGAAAAAAAAAAGTACCTGTAAAATTAATATTTTTGCAATTTGTTTCTTGGCGATCATCAAGCAAACCCCAAAATCCTACCCAAGGGAGAAAAATCAAACCTACAAATTGTTTCCAATATAATCAAAATGTTTGAATGTTACACTGGATAGTATATTTGACCTATGACCTGACCTTTGCTGAGGGCAGATTTTCCCCATTTCTTTTATTCTGGGTGTGGCTAGTGTTCATTTATTCAATGTACACAATTTTGAAAACACTGCCTTGGCATTTTTTCACTTAAAAAGATTTATTGGGGTATCATTTAAATCTAGTAAACTTTATTCTTTTTATGTGCATAATTCTATGGGTTTGACAAATATGTGGAGTTGTGTGTGGCTACAATCAGGATATGAAATATTTTTCTCCCCCACCAGAAGTTCCCTGGAGCCCCTTCTGTATTGAACCCTCCACCCTCTCCCGGTCCCTGGCAACCACTGATGTGATGTCTGTGTCCCGCGTCTTGCCTTGTCTAGGTCCTGTGATGGAATCACAGAATGTGGAGTCTTTTGTGCCTGACTACTTTCACACGCACATGCGCACACTGTGCACATATCATTGGTCTGTTGCTTTTTGCTGCTAAGTAGCGCACCCCACTCCAGTACTCTTGCCTGGAAAATCCCATGGATGGAGGAGCCTGGTGGGCTGCAGTCCATGGGGTCGCTAAGGACACGACTAAGCAACTTCACTTGGACTTTTCACTTTCATGCTTTGGAGAAGGAAATGGCAACCACTCCAGTATTCTTGCCTGGAGAATCCCAGGCATGGGGGAGCCTGGTGGGCTGCCGTCTATGGGGTCTCACGGGGTTGGACACGACTGAAGCAACTTCGCAGCAGCAGCAGCAGCATTTCCTTGTGTGAAGAACTACCATGAACTTGTTTATTTCTTATAAATTTATTTCTAGAAACTTATCCTGTCATAATTCTGGAGGCCAGGCCCATGCCCCCTCCTCATCTCTGGGAGGTTTGTTTATCTCCTCCAGCTTCTGGAGGCACCAGGGTGTCCCATGGCTTGTAGTTCCATCACTGCAGTCTGCCTCCATCCTCCCACGCCCTCCTCCTCTCTCCTTCTTGTCCTTGGATATGGGATCCACTTGAGAATCCAGTGTGAATACATCTGGTGGTGGTATAGTCACGAAGTAGTAGTCAACTCTTTGAGACCCCATCGACTGTCGCCAAGTAGAATTCGACTCTTTGAGACCCCATGGACTGTAGCCCTCCAGGCTACTCCATCCATGGAATTTCCCAGGCAAAAATACTGGAGTGGGTTGCCGTTTCCTTCTCCAGGGGATCTTCCCCACCCAGAGATTGAACCTGGGTCTGCAGCATTGCAGGTGGATTCTTTACCAACTGAGCCACCAGCGAATTATATCTGCATAGATTCTTTTTCCAAAAAAGGACACCTTCACAGTTTTAAGGAGCAGCACACAGATATGACCTCTGGGGGCCGCCATTTAACCTATTACATAAGGATAGACCACAGCTTGTTCTCTTCTCTCACCAGCTGATGGGCATTTGTGGTTTCCGGTTTGAGGAGGCTAGTAACGGCCCGCTCTGAATACCCACAGATCTTAGCACAGACCCATGCTCTCTTTTCTCCTGGCTGCAGGACAAGAGGGTCATTCCTCTACCTGGTAACACAGGACATGCTTTAAAGCATGGTAGTAGCCTGCCCCTCTCTGTCCATCTCTGAGCCGCTGTGCCTGGGGACCTGAGCATACCCCAGCCTCACCCCAAGTCTGGTCTTGCCTGCAGCTCCAGATGAGTTTGGGTCCAGGCCCTAGTCCCCTGCCCTTGGTGAGTCAAGAAACTTTAGATAAATGGACTTTGGAGAGGAAGAGCCCCAGCAGGGCCGGGGACTGAATCTCATTTCCCCAGGTTTGCTTCCTGGAACACCAGCCTCCGGCCTCAGACAAGGCAGTTTCTCTTCCTGTCACTATCCCTGTCCTAGTGTCCAGGGCAGGCTCCGGAAGCCAGACACACACGATCCTGTGGCACTGCATGCCTCGGCCACCCACCAGGGACCATGACGCGCCGGCCCAGACGGGCTGACTGGGACCCGCTGAGAGGCAATTTTATCATCAAGCTGTAACTTCGTTATCTCCAATAATAAATGAACAGTCGATACTGCTAATCCCCTCAGACTCCCCCACTGAGCCCGGCTTCTGTTTGGCTACACATGTCCTCCTGTGGGTTCAAAGGAGCCTTTTGTTTAACATCAACATTTGTTTCTGAACTCTTTTCACGTATTTATTTTTCACTGTTTGCGTCTGCTTGTCCTTGCCCAGTGTGGGAACACCCGGATGAGAGGCCCTTTGGTTCTAAGGCTTTCCGCCCTGTGAGATCCCACACACCTGGGTGACCCTCACTACCTGCTTATCTCGCTGACTAGGACAGCTTCAAGCTCCCTGAGATGAAAGTCAAGGAACTTGTTTACAAAAAAGGCTTGCTGGTGACCTCACCTGTTCCCCAGGGAAGGCTGCCTGCTCCCCTGCAGGGGAGAAGGATCTTGTCGGGGTTGGGAACTGGGGAGCCACGGGAGGCCCAATTCAGTCTTCACCTCCTGCTTGAATTCTATGTCCTTGAACTTCTGCTGTACTGCAATACTAACTCAGCCAGTCACTGCTGTGCATAGTATAGTCCCTTCCAGGATTCATTCCATCCTTTAAAAAAAGTCCCTTTCTGAGACTCACAGGCTTAGAGATGGAACTTACAGTGGTGAGGGAGCAGGATGAGAAAGGTTAGGGAGTTTGAGATGGACATGTACACATTGCTATATTTAACATAGTTAACCAACAAGGCCCTACTGTGTGGCACAGGGAACTCCGCTCAGTGTTTTGTGGCAGCCTGGATGGGAGGGGAGTTTTGGAGAGAATGGATACATGTATGTGTACAGCTGGGTCCCTGTTCACCTGAAACTATCACAACATTGTTAACTGGCTACACCCCAACACAAAATAAAAAGTTAAAAAAAAAAGAACAACAACAACAAAGCCCCTTTCTAACCATCTGAGTTGAAATGCCTGGGTTTTTTGCAGGAATTCAAAATCCTAAGAGTCAACTTCTACAGGCGAGATGGAGAAATCTGCCTAGTTTCCTCTCAGTTCAACTCAGTTCTTCTCTACTACTCCAGGGGACCTCCTGAATTCTGTGCAGCTTAATTCACAATGACAGACATGGTTTCTGGGCAGCTGAAAATGGGGAGTGTTCATCCTTCTCACTAGAGAATTCAGGTGACTGCTCAGACACAGGTAACTTTCCCTCATTGCCTCCAAGGGGGAGAAACCCCAGAGGGGTGAAAATCAAGGTGGCTCCAAATGTAATGAGGGCCTGCCTCTTTTCTTCCAAGCCACTGCCTCCCACCTAAAGACGTGGCTGCATTTCCATGGGACCCAGATCAAACTTAGCATTATGTGAATGTGAACTTTATGCCAGCCATTTCACATAGTTCCTTGCATTTTTATGTTTATCATGAGAAATGGAATATTTCCTGCCGTATTTGTCAGTAAACAAGGATGTCAGTCATTGAAATTGCAGCCCTCCAGTATGAACTGATGAGGGCACTCGGGAAGAATACCTGAGATCTAGCAGCCATCAGACCTGATGTGAAGAGCTAACTCGCTGGGAAAGACCCTGAGTGAGACTGGGAAAGATTGAGGGCAGAAGGAGGCAACAGAGAATGAGACGGTTGGATGGCATCACCGACTCAATGGACATGGGTTTGAGCAAATTCCAGGAGACAGTGAAGGACAGGAAGCCTGGAATGTGTCCATGGGGTCACAGAGTTGAACACAACTTAGGGACTGAAGAGCAGCAAAGCAGTCATCAGAATACAGCCACTCCCTGTAGCGAGCCCCAAGGAAGCTGAGAATGTGAAAAACAGAATACTGGCCGCAGACAGCTTTCAGTGATCCCAAACTCACCTCTTCTTGTATAGACAAAAGTGCTAAGTTCCTTAACTCGGGTTATCTACCTTCTTTAATTAACAATAATCTTTTGATGTTCAGATTACCTGCCCTTTGTTGCAAAACTTGTATGTAACCTGGCTTCTTCCCCTCACCTCAGAGCAGTTCTCTGAAGTCCTGAAAATTCTCGAGTAAAACATAACTCTCAACTTTTAGGTTGTGAATATTTTTTAAGTCAACAGCCTCAATGAAGCAGGTATCATTATCTTTTTTTTTTCTTTTACTGAGGAGGAAACAGGTATGAGATTTAGAGAAATAAAGTGAGGTGTCCAAGACCCTAAAGCTAGCCAGCAGTGAAAGAGGAAATCTGAACTTCCGCCCAAGTCTTTGCATCTCTCATGCTCATATTCCTTTCCCAGCCATGCTACCTTCTCCAGCTCAGACATAATTCAGTGTGCTTTTGAACGAGATAGGCTCTCTGAGCCTCGGTGTCCTTGTCTATGAAGTGGGAATGTTAAGTCTTGCTCCCCAGTGTTCTTGAGAGCTTTAGAAATGTGATCCAACAGGTAAACAATTTAGCATAATTCCTAGAACATAAATGTTCAGCGAGTAGCACCAACTTCTGTTTTCTAGTAGCAGCATTCAAGCTTTTGATGGTAGGGTCAGATCATAGAATCTTCCAGCTAGACGCTCCTCAAGACTATCTGTTAGTCCCCTCACTTTACAGATGAGGAGATAGAGGTCAAGGAGGTTAGGTGAACTTCCTGTGGTCAGGCAACGTGTTATTCACATACTGAGTCCATGTTCATGCTCTTGCAAGTACAGGTTCAAATGCATCACTGTTGATTTCTAAAACAAAGAAATGTTTATATCTTGTTCTCTGAGCATCTTGGCTGCATTCCAGGCTATTCAGGGTTGTTCTTGTTTTGTATCAAATCACAATTGAGAAAAAGTTGTAAAGGAAAGGCAGATATGACCTTGACCTTTGGTCAAGATACTCCTTGACCTATGGTTCTCAATATGAGGTCCTGAGATCAGCATCACATAGAAACTGGTTAGAAATGCAATTTCTTGGGTCCCCAATCCAGACCTCCTGAGTCAGAAACTCTCTTAAAATGGATCTTATGACAAATACTTCATCTGAAAATACTGTATTCATAAAATATACCAAGAACACAATTTAAGAAAAAAAGAACAAGAAAGAGCTTTTGAAGACTTAAAATTAGAGCCAAGATGGAAAAAACACAAAGAAGGGCTGGAAGGAAAAGTAGAGGAAATCTCTCTGAAAAATGAAATAAAAAGACAAAGAAATGGAAAACAGGAAAAAGATAAGAAAATCAAAGAAGCAATCAGGGTAGTAGATTGGGAGGGTCATCTGATTGGTAGAGAGATCACCATGGGAGGAGTAAGGCTGGGGAGGAGGGGATGGGTCTTGGCCCTGGGACTATCAAAAGTTTGCAGATTGGGGAGCTGAGAAGGAACCAGCAAGGCAGACTGAGAAAGCAGCCGGAAAGTTTGGTGTCCCAGAGGCCACGAGAACAGAGAATTTCAAAACTGAAGAGGTAATCAGCTGTGTCAAAGGAGTGAGCAAGAGGGATGGGCACTGTTTCAAAGCAACACAGTAATGAACCACTCACAGTGAGCAAACAAAACAGGGGCTTGCAAGCATTTTTTTCTGATAACTCAGGAAACAAAGTATTTCATGGGCTTTAACATATTGCTTTCTAGCATTTAAAATATCTCCACATTTGTGACAAAGTTTAAAAAGGAAAAAAAAAAAAAAGCAAAGTGTTTTTTGCACTGACCCACAAAGCCAAGTCTTTCTCTGCTTGTCCTCAGTGACCCAGTCTCCAGGGATTATGCCCAAAGCTCTGCTCTCTAAGCACACTTGGCTAATGTTCAGACCACATGATAGACAAAGTTAAACATCACGTTCCAAAAAAAGACTCCTTGGTTTGGTTGAAGTATTATCAGAGCAGGGTGCGGTTGTGTGTGTGTGTATGTGTATGTGTGCACACCTTTGTGTCCGTAACATTTCTGATGATCTGTTTTGCTTCTCTGATCACCTTGAGTCTACAGTCCTATCCCCTAGAAGTACCATGTGCATCGTTTGCTCCATTTGGACCTACAATCACAGGAAGGAGAAAACACAGTCTTCCTAGAGGCAGGCCACAGAGAAGCAGAGAAACTTAAGGCGAAGGGTCTGCCTCTCTCAGCTCTGAGAGTTGTCTGTGAATCTCATTCGCAGCTGGACACCACTTATTTGAGTTTTAGGTTTCTGTGATAATTTTCTGAATTTGCAGAACCCAATTAAAAGAAGACTCCCCTTGCCCCAATCAAAGAGTTTTAAAACTCTTTCAGCATTCCTCTGACTCCTGGGTACAGCAATTCACCAAAGACGCTCAAAGATCTCTGGACGTTATGACCCGTGATCATGTAATGTAGGCTTCTGTGTCTTGTAAATATGACTGCATATGAACATTTTGATCTTCATCAGCACGGACAGCAGAATCTGATGAGCCCATTTGCAATTTGGTGTAGAAGGTCTTCTCAACGGTAGAGAGAAATCTTGACCCTGTGCTTCAAAAACAGTAAGGCTAATTCTCAAACCATTTGTGAGTTAATGCCAACCTGGAAATAGTGAGGTTAGTTAAAAACTATCACTTTTACTAAGTGAAGAGGCTGCTGCTGTGCTAAGTCTGTTCATTCGTGTCCGACTCTGTGCAACCTCATAGACGGCAGCCCACCAGGCTCCCTTTCCTTGGGATTCTCCAGGCAAGAACACTGGAGTTGGTTGCCATTTCCTTCTCCAATGCGTGAAAAAGTGAAAAGTGAAAGTGAAGTCGCTTAGTCGTGTCCAACTCTTTGCGACCCCATGGACTGCAGCCCACCAGGCTCCTCCGCCCATGGAATTTTCCAGGCAAGAGTACTGGAGTGGGGTGCCGTTGCCTTCTCCAAGAGAAGAGGCATGTTACCGTTTTTGTCAATCGTTCCCATTTCTGTCTCGGCTAAGTGAGGCCCTCGCCATTCTAGGTGGGGTCTCTAGACCTCAGTTCCTGTGCTACAGCATTGCTGAAATACAGGATCTCAAGACACACAGAATCAGCCTCGAATTTTAACCCCTTCCCCTGCTGGCTCCTAGCATAAAAAGTTTGAGAACCACATCTTAAACAGGGACTGTTTGCGGGGTGGGTGGGGCTTGGACCTCTTTTCTACATATTCTCCTCCCTCCGAGATTTCATCAGGCTGGTGGCGTCGAATCCCATCTATATGTGACTGACTCCCAAATGTGTGTCTTCAGCACAGATGGCCCTGAGCTCCGGTTCCGGATATCTAGCTGCTTAATTGCCTTTCTAACTGAAGTCTAATAGGTGTCTCAGAATGAACCTGTGCGACTCTTCACTCTTGCAACCTTCCTCCAGCTGCACCCCAGGGGAGGGACAGGACACGCCTTAATCAAAGCAGCAGAGTGGCAGGAAACTGCTGTGTGGGCACCGGGGTCCCTGCATGGCTCCTGCCTTCCCTCAACCTTGCTTTTTGACCCCAGCCTCCAGAAAGCTAGGCTCTTCTCTCAGGCGAGACTCTGGAAGCTTCCCAGACCCCATGTAGGTCAAGCCCTCCTGGAGTATGGGAATCCCAGTCACAGCCTGCTTCCTGCTGGGCTTTCCTGGGCAGACTGTAGTCATCTCTCAATCACCAGGAGCTCACAGCACCTCACCCCACCCTTTGAATGTGTGCCCAGGGATTACTGCAAAGTGGCTGAAAGGGACCCCGAGAAAGACAACAGGGGCAGGCCTCAGTTCCTCGGCTGGCTGCACAAGATTGTGAAGTGACGGTACTCCCACTCAAACAGCAAAGTACTCGTTAAAAACAACAGATTTTTATAGTGAACGTTACCTACTCACTACTTCTAGGACACAGTAATTCTCATCCATAGATGATGGCCCATGGAGGGTCTTTTTTTTTTGATGGTCAGACTCCATCATCTCTGGGCTCGAGATGGTGACATTTTCGGTTGTGATTTAGTTGCTAAGTCATATCCGACTCTTTGTGACTCTGATGGGCCGTCTCAGGCACGGATACTGGAGTGGGTAGCTGTTTCTTTCTCCAGGGGATCTCCGCGACCCAGGGGTCACACCAGAGTCTCCTGTATTGGCGGGTGGATTCTTTAGCACTGAGCCACCAGGGAAGGACTGACATTTTCAGTAGGAGCACTTTAAGACCTAGAAATGCATATGAAAGTCGCTCAGTCGCGACCCCATGGACTATACATTTCATGGAATTCTCTAGGCCAGAATACTGGAGTGGGCAGCCTTTCCCTTCTCCAAGGGATCTTTCCAACCCAGGGATCAAACCCAGGTCTCCCACATTGCAGGCAGATTCTTTACCAGCTGAGCCAAGGGGGGCCCAAGAATACTGGAGAAGGTAGTCTATTTCTTCTCCAGCAGATCTTCCCAACCCAGGAATAGAACCGGGGTGTCCTGCATTGCAGGTGGATTCTTCACCAACTGAGCTATCAGGAAAGCCCATGACATGCATATACATATATTGAATACTTGAACTTAGTTTTGCTTCTTTCTGTCCCACCAGGAAAGCCCCATAAGTAGCAGGATTTTATTACTGTATCTGCAGTTCCTGGCTGATGTTGAGCTAAATTAACTCATTCAACAAAGTTAATACTGTACTCGGAGAAGGCAATGGCAACCCACTCCAGTATTCTTGCCTGGAGAATCCCAGGGACAGAGGAGCCTGGTGGGCTGCTGTCTATGGGGTTGCACAGAGTCGGACACGAATGATGTGACTTAGCAGCAGCAGTAGCAATACTGTACTGAGTAGAGGGCAGAGGCCAGGAATCTTAGCAAACAGATGCTTCCCCTACAAGGAAGGATATGAAGTGCGGAGAGAACCGTTCCCCTTAACAGACATGGCAGGACATTCTTACCTATGGAACCCTGGTAGCCTGTTAAAATTTATACACAATCTCATGACAATTCCTACTGCTCCCATGGTTCCATTACACTAGGACCTGCCTGGACTATGCTCTTGCCTTCATCAGCATATCCACTCCTGAAACATCCACACGGGCACATCTACCTGGTAAAATCCTGGACCCCTCACTCTTTTGACATGGTTCAAATGCTTCTATCTCGATGCTGCTCCCCAAGATGTTGGTACTGCCTCTGAACCCTGACCTCCCCTCAGGTCCAGAGGGCCTAGGTTTGAACCATGGTTTTGCCACTTACAGCTGCAGAACCCTAAAAACGGCATTTCATTGATGAAATTAAGGCAACAGTGGCAAGACTTTTCTATTACAACACTGGTTGCAAGTAATATGAACCTATTCAAGTTCACTGAAGCACTGAATGGATGAGTTATCTCATGGTCCTTAAGGCAGGAATATAGTCAAGCTTCAGAAAGGGGTGGAACTGGGAATGTTCCCTCTTTAGATGTCTCCTTCATTCTTCTTCCTGCAAACCTGTTCTTTGCTTCTCAGTGGATGCGTCAGAGTTGCTACGTCAAAACAAGCTCCCTGCAATCTCCTGTTTGCTTCTTGCCCAATAACCTGCAGAAACCAAGAGGAAGTCTCTCCAGCGGCCCTGAGACTATCAGTTACTGGGTGTAGGGGGCGGGTGTGGTAAGCAGAGTCAGAGTTTCTGAGAGCCTACTGGGTAGAAGGGGCCCTTCTAGGGATGGCTGGAAAGCTAGAGGAGATAGAAGGGGTTTTGGTGTTCTGACTCATCTGAGAATCCTTTTCAAAACTGCCTATTAAATGGACTCAGAGACTTGAGGAATATGAAATATTTCAAGTAAAGCCTTTAGCACAGAGAATACAGTTAATACATTTTACTACAGAACTTATTGCTTGTAGCCCTCTAGAGCAGCTGCCTGGCACCTATTCCTTATCCTAGCAACCTCAAATTCCTTACTGGGGAAATATTTCTTCCCCTGTTTGTTCTAAATCCAGGCTTGCCTGTGACCACAGAAGCCAAAGAGCCTCTGTGCTTAGTTGGTCAGTCATGCCTGACTCTTTGCAACCCCATGGGCTGCAGCCCGCCAGGCTTCTCTCTCCATTCGGATTCTCCAGGCAAGAACACTGGAGTGGGTTGCCATGCCCTCCAAGAAGTTCCTTTTAACTGACCCTTCCTCTAAGTGCACAGGACAGGCAAGTGAGCTGGGCTCACACTGCCAGTGGCTGTCATCTGCAAACTGAATCTAGAGCAGCTGACTTAAGGATTAAAGAGGTTAGGCTCACAGTCGTGGCTCCCTGGGCAGACCATTCCTACGATCCAGGGTTCCTCAGTTCACAAGAGCTGCCCTCCTTAGAAACATGATCCAGGCTTCCCTTCAGTCCTATGGGTTTCTGCTACTCTTACAAAATCCCTTTTCTCTAAGTTAACCAGGATTGGTTTCTGACTTAATTCTTGTTAACTCTAATAACCACTATTGTACTGAAGATGTAAACTTTTCTATCTTTCAAGTATTAAATACAAAACCACCATATCACTGTTTTCTTGAATGAGCAGCAAGAAAAAAGCCTGAAGACCATGATCCTGGAGGACCCAGACCAAGTAGCCTCCTGTTTCTCTCCAGAGTTGTATAATTTAGCACATATTTATGTGTAAGGCTTGGCTAGAGTGAGTAAGAACATTAACCAAGAGGCCAGGACACTACATTAATAGTGAAAACAAACAAACACCTTGAAATTGGATAGCACGTTCAAGTGAATAAAGCATTTTCAATCCATAATCACATTTGGGCTTTTCACATTCTCTGGGGCTATGTCTTTCTCAACTGTGAAGTGAGGACTGACACAGAATGGCTATTCCCTATAAAGTTCCTTAGGGAGACAGAGCCTGTAACAGTACCAGCCCCTAGTAACCTGAGTCCCGGCTCCTTCGTGACTGAGACATCTAGTGTGCCCCTCGAGCATGACTTTGGGCCACCTGGGTCCACTTTGAAGCCCAGCTCTGCTAAATTTAGTGTACGACTTTGGGCAAGTCTTGAGCCTGTATCATCTCTGATACAAGCATATTAGCTCACAGTGTTGTGGTGAGGATTAAATCATGGCCACAAAACAATTCACAGGTGGTAAAAGTGATTTCCATCTCAATCTTGCCTCTCCCCTTGTCCCTCAGCCCAAGTCCGTTCATCATCTTAGCTGACTTCTGAAAACCCCCATTCTGGACTTAAAAATCCAAGAAACCTGAATACTATTCTATAGACTGGTATCCAATACATTATTGAAACTGTAATCTAGAAAGTTTTTAGGAAGGGCCCTGCTATGAACTAAATTGTTTTCCCCTAAATTTCATGTTGAAGCTTAACTTTCAATCTGACTGTATCCGGAGATAGGCCTTTAGGAGTTAATTAAGGATTGGGTCCTAATCAAAAAGGGACTGTGGTCTTAAGAAGATACAGATATCTCTGTGCTGTGGAAGCACATAGCGAAAGGTGGCCCCACCTGCAAACCAGTTAAGTGAACTCACAAGAGCCTAACCATGTTGGCACCTTGATCTCAGATTTCTGGCCTTTAGAAATGTGAGAAAATAAGTTTCTGTTGTTTTAAGCCATGCAGTATTTTCTTATGGGAGCCTAAGCAGACAGACAAGTCCTTCGTGAAAATTTTTACGGAAACAGCCATGCCCTGAATAAGCTCAGTGCCTAGAACATTACTGGCTGTTTAAACATTCCTAGCTGTGTCTTTGGAGAAGGAAATAGCAACCCACGCCAGTGTTCTTGCCTGGAGAATCCCAGGGACAGGGGAGCCTGGTGGGCTGCCGTCTATGGGGTTGCACAGAGTTGGACATAACTGAAGCGACTTAGCAGCAGCAGCTGTGTCTTAACTAATTCCAACTTCTAGCACTACTCAGAAATAATAGGGATGGATATTCATGCTTCTAAGCAAATACGTGCATATTCCATTATCCTTCACCTGACATTCTTCCCAAAGATCACATTTGCACCTCTGGCATCTTACCAGCTGACAACCTTTAGAGCTACTCTCTAGGATAATCAATGATTAAAGTCACAATGATTGTTTGAGTCACAATTATTTTCCAAAGCTTTTCATTATTATATCAAAGTATCTGAATTAAGAATTTAGCTGTGAAGGTTTAAGAAGCAGGAGAAGATCACAATCACTGACTTTGTGTTGTGTGGTGAGTGAGGACAAAGAGAACATCCTTGCAGGGAGAAAGCTTAGTTTCAGGAAAAAAGAACAGCTGTCAAAATTGGCTCAACAGGCCACTGGGAATGGCCTCATCACACTCTACTTTCTTAAATGAAGAAGACAGGGCGGGGTGGGCTGTTTCTGGATCGACAGTCTGGGATTTCAGCATCAGCAGAAATGATCCACCAGGCAAAGGTGCCAGAAATGAACGACCTGCATGCTGACTGCACTCAATGAGCAGGGTCGTGGAATACAAGGAGGTGAGAAGCAGGGACTACAGTTGATCGTGCCAGAAAGAACTTAATACACACCTGAACTTCATACTTATCTTTTAGAAAATGTGTTATAGAATTTCACGTGTTAAAGTGCTACTTCCCCCAAAGCAAAGCATTCTATAAATTCCATTAAAAAGAAAAAAACCTGAGTTCAGCATGAATGGTTCTTGTTAAGAGTTGAAACCCTGTTCCTTTTCTGGATTAGATAATGTTCACCTGTCTTTTATTTAAACCAAGATGAGTCACGACTTCTTACATATGTGTGTATAACACCTTAAACTATTTGTTGAACGCCTGCACGCCAGGCACACAGACAACTTTATCCTTAACACACAGAACTGCGAGTAACTGTCCAGTCTTGCAGGTTCTCGCCAGGGCTGTGTATTCTATCTCCCAGCCTAAAGCTTTAGGGTCTGACCATAAGTCAAAATTAATCACCTCATTTGTACCTTATATACATCAACTTAATCGTTGCCCTCGTTGTCTAGCACTAAACTTGGGAAAAAGATTTTTCTTTGGGAAGAGGACTTACTACTGGGATCCTTCACCACTAGCATCTGATGTAGCTTGCCCTCTGTATCTTTTAAACTGGCAACCATTTAGGGATCCAAGGACAAAAAATATACACATATACACTGAATGGATCTTTCATTAGGTTGCTTAGAAAGTGATCACATACTCTTTATATATTGTATTACTCCCATCTAAATTCTAAAGGAGCTATTACTTAATCTAGAGATGAGAGCCTGGAACTGACACATACACACTGCTATATTTAAAACAGATAACCAACAAGACCTACTGTTAAAAGAATAATAAATTATTTTTTAAAGGAAGCTATTACCAATCTTAGCCATTGAAAGTCTCACCATTCAAACCCCAACTAAATTATTTATTTAACAATCACTATTTTCAGAAGCAGAGAAGGCAATGGCACCCCACTCCAGTACTCTTGCCTGGAAAATCCCATGGACGGAGGAGCCTGGTAGGCTGCAGTCCATGGGATTGCAGCGACTGAGAGACTTCACTTTCACTTTTCACTTTCATGCATTGGAGAAGGAAATGGCAACCCACTCCAGTGTTCTTGCCTGGAGAATCCCAGGGACAGAGGAGCCTGGTGGGCTGCCGTCTATGGGGTCGCACAGAGTTGGACACGACTGAAGTGACTTAGCAGCAGCAGGAGCAGCAGCAGCATTTTCAGAAGATGTCTTTAGCAAAATCCTGATAACCTGGCTTACGTTTTTTTCCTTTAGGGGATGTCAGATAAATAAACTTGCTATGATTTAAAAAATACGTAACAACCTCCTCCTTTACTGTTTCCCTATTGAACAAAGTGGGTTTCCCTCATAGCTCAGTTGGTAAAGAATCTGCTTGCAATGCAGGAGACCCAGGTTCGATTCCTAGGTCGGGAAGATCCCCTGAAGAAGTAAATGGCAACCCGCTCCAGTATTCTTGCCCAGAGAATCCCATGACAGAGAAGACTACAGGCCATGGGGTCTCAAGAGTTGGCCACGACTTAGCAACTAAACCACCATTAAACAAAGTATGCTTTCTCTGAAAGCCTACTGAAGAGCCCCCAACAAAAAGCACAAACCATTCTATGTTCTTTCATACATCAGGCCCAAATGATAACCTCATACTGGAAAAGCAAGCTGTCATTAAATAATGCTCGCCAATCATGTTGAGATTAGTTCAAAATGTTCCTGAATTAGGAGACAACTCGAGTTGTCCAAAGTCTATTTCCCCATTTACAAGGATTAAAAAAACAAACAAACCCTCTCAAAAAAAACCCTTTCTTTTTAAAGCACTATCTAGTTAAAAATGAAAAAAAGAAAAATAAAATCAGTACAGTTATTACTTTGATGTCATGAAGCTTAGACAGCAAGGTAAAACTATAAACAGACAAACTTTAAGTATTCTGAAATCAGTGATGATAATACATGTATCAGGCACGTCCAACAGAACACTTTTACAATGGTTTACATTTCCTTTTTATTTATTTCTTGAAACTGCCCATATTGCAGGTTTCTCATGGATGAAATATGGAACTGAGCAGATTCTTTTTTCTACAAAATTATGGTATAAACTTGCTCAATTTTCTATCTTATTGCTAATAAACCTTACAGGCGCACAGTTTGTAAAATAAACCCCTTAAGGACTGAATGCGTAGAGCATGCTGCAAGGTACAAGAAATAAGCTAAAAATGAGCATATAAACCTACATCTGGACCAACACAGTACTGAATGCTGGCAAACATTTATCACAACACAGGGAAAAATTAATAAAAGAAAATACAGTTCAGTCCTGAAAGGGTTAAATAGAAACCCTAATATATTATTGTTTCTAACCATCCATCCCACGTTACAGTGCTTGAAAACAAAGTCAAAAGTCTGGCACAGAAAATTACACACATTTGTTCAGTATTCATCAGAAATACAGCTGCTTTTGAAATCAAAAGTAAGTAACTTAGTTAATAATTGAATAACATTTTGATTCAAAAAAGAACCCCACCACCCCCACCCCCGCATGGATTATCTGATTAAACATGAATAGTTTAGTTCTTAAAAACTGTTGACAATTTCCTGTGAGGGCACAGACAGTACTAGTTTCGTTTAAAAAAAAAACAAAAACAAAAAACCTAACCAGTTATTATCGCACATAAGTCTGTGCAGTAAGAGTGACAAATATTTTACCAGTTAATAACGCACATACGGGTATCTTTACTTGTCGTGGTTTAAGAAAAGTCAGCAGCAGATTATACTAGTGTTCAACTCTGAAACCGTTCAAAATAAAAAGGGCATTTTATATTTATAGCTTTTTGTTTGCCTTCTCAATCTATGTAATCAATTAATATATTAGATAAGAGACAGCTTCTATGCATATTTTCAGAAACTGCATAGAATCATAAAAGCATAGGATATACTTCTAATACATGACTTAAAAAAAAAAAAAACTTGAACGTACTATACTTTAAGTGAAGTGGTTACCATTCTGAGGGCCTTTATGAGGGAAAATGATCAGCATCTCTAATAATGCCACAACTGGAGGAAGGGCCACGTTCTACAACACTATAACTGGAGGACGAGGCTCCTGTCAATTATACACTGAAAATAATTCACAAAAAAATTTTTAAGCAGCTGACGAAAGAACTACAGATAAACGATAAGCCATAACAGACAAATCATTTCAGTTTGTGGTATGTAGAATGGCATAAAGCAGTGGCAGGGGGTGGGGGTGGGGCCTGTAGGAGTATACTCTTAAATCTGAAAAAAAGAACCAACAACGAAAAGGGTTTACAGTCTAATATTTCAATTATCTTATTAAAATAAACAGAGCCAAAATTAGACTTAAACAGTAAAAAAGCAAAAGTTCATTTTAATGAAGTCATAAACTTGAAAAAAAATATTTGAGTTGCAATGCTGGGTAGGAATAGTTTGTGCTTCAAAAGCATCTTATTTGTTATCAGTTAATTTAATATAAATTGGTAACTAAAGAACAAACTTGGGAAGTGGAGGAAACCTGTGGCCCATTTCAGCAGCACTGAAAACATTTCTGCGCTCTGAACAAAAAGCACTGTGTGAAGGCTACTTCCAGACTCAACAGAGAGCAGAATAAATACTACTCAGAAATAAGCAAGTTTGCAAGAAAAAGCCAGTAAACAGTTAAAACAAAGAAAGATAAGGCCACAAAGAATTCTGCCCTTGGTCACTGAAACAGATTTAAAGTATGAGGCAGGATTAGCTTACAAGAGAAGCTAGTGACGGGAGCAGACTTAAAGAGAGAAAGGCTATATATAGCATAATGCAGCCTGTATTAATTAAAAAGGCTTGCAGTAAAGAAAAGACCACAATAACTTTAACTACGTGTTTTACAAATGACTTCGCCCTTGAAAACCGAGGAAAAAGTGATTTCAAGATGTTAGGAACTATATTTACAATGGCATAGTCTGAGCAAAAGAATGAGTAATGAAGATTTATCAAAGCTGTGGGGTGGGAATGGGGGGAAGCTACTAATGATGATGTTTTAAAAAGCCTACAGGTGGAAACTTTTCAAAATAGCCCAGGACACCAAAAAGACAATTTCTGTACGGAAAGATATGCAGGAAGTTACAGTTTTGCATCCTTAAGGTACTTGTGGCTTCTGTTTTATGGGACAGTAAAAGCTTACCACAATCTAGAGGTAGTTTTTACTCGAAGAAAGATGATTGTATTACTAGACCATGTCCTGTAACATTACACACATAGATCCTGTACTAAATGTAGCCCAATGAGTCTGCCGCAATTTCTAAGAAACCAAACAAAGGTATAACCAAAGTGCAGGAACAAAACCAATGTAAAAGAGGTGAGTCCAGCACAGATAGGGAGCACACAACCCGGAATGCAACCAAATCTTAAATGGAGAAGAAATGTTTTCTGAGTGGGTGACATTTGCGAAGACACTCAGTGTTGGGGAAAAGAAGACCAAAAAAAGGGAGAGAAATGGAAAGATGAATTACATTTGCATTTTTATCATTTTACAACTATCCTTTTCTAAAGTATTGTCTTCCAGCTATTTTAGTTGGTCATCTAGTAAGAGCATCCTATTTCAAGGTTACAGTGATGTTTTGACCTAGGCTACCCCCCCACCAAAAAAAAGTAAATAAAACCATGCTTTTGCTGAGATTTTTTTCCTCATTATACAATAAGGGCACCATCTACCAACTGGTAGCAAATACTTAGCATGATACTTCTTTGTTATCTTATGCCAACAAGGCAGAAAAACACCCTGCTGAATGAAATCACTGGGAATATTCCAAGTTCAAAATAAAATGTTTAACTTACACATAATACAAGTTATGTACAAGATAAGGAGGGGGAGGAAACCTGAACAAATGTTGACTGAGTAGATACATTTCTGCACAGGAAAAGGGGAGGGAACACTGTAAAAACCAACATGTTCCATGCCATTAACTCATTAATGACTAAATGGCCACATTTAATTTCAGGTAAATGTTAGAACCTCTTAGATTACCACTATAAATACATTAAAAAAAAAAAAGTAACACAGAGAAATAACTATCAACGGTATTTGAGAATAGAGACTAAGTACATTGAATGTATTGCAGGCAAGGCAGAGGCATTTTTTTTTAAAGCTTTTGCACAGACTTCATATAATCTTAAAAGAAATATGAATGCAGGCCTTTACAAGATTTGACTTGCTGAAATCAAAACACCTTCCATTCAAGAAAAGTCATATGACTTCAGCTTTTAAAAAAATAATAAAATAAAAAGAACAGTTCCAGCCTTGGACCAGAAAAGACCTGGAAGAGTATGGTAATTAGATTAAACAAGCATGGTCAGGCTTGGAACCTGAATGTACTTAAGAGCAAAAGCTCAAAGTGGGTGGGGAGGAGAACAACCTATTTGGTAACAAAGGTGTATTATATAAGTGATATAAAAAAGGTATGGTGAAAATGTACCTTTTACTAAAGCTTATACAAGTTCCTTGGTCCATAAAAACTATGTTAGATTTTTGTCTTCTAGTTTGATTAACATTTTTTTTGAGGACTTCCCTGGTGGCTCAGACGGTATAAAGCGTCTGTCTACAATGCGGGAGACCCGGGTTCGATCCCTGGGTCGGGAAGATCCCCTGGAGAAGGAAATGACAATCCACTCCAGTACTATTGCCTGGAAAATCCCATGGACAGAGGAGCCTGGTAGGCTACAGTCCATGGGGTCGCAAAGAGTCGGACATGACTGAGGACTTCACTTTGATTAACTTTTACTCCAGCCACATCTCTATTTCTCACCCATTTAAACAAAATCAAACAAAAACCAACCAAACAAAAATAACAGCTGAAAAAAATCGATTTCCAGAAGTTTGTACATTTAGATGTTTTTTTGTTTGTTTGTTTTGTTTTACTGTGGCTTCTGCACTTCAAATCAGCACTTGCAGGTAATGGGGTTTTTGAATAGTATAACCTGGTATGAAAAGTTTTCCCAAGAAACCACAAAAGATTGTTCATTTTTTTCTTTTTTTTTTTTTTTTTGTCAACATTTTGCCGCACTCAAGTCAGTGTAAGTCCTAGCAAAAAGACGGTAGTTAGGACACAACTGTCGCTGTAGATGATGTGACATTGGTTGAATTTGTGCTGACGTTTGTGTAACTTCCCTCGCTGTTTGTGTTTGATTCATTAGGGGGCACTTGGCTTGAGTTGGCTCGAAGGATTGCTCCCGCTGCACTGCAATGTGGCCGTGGCCCTGGTTCTGGGGTATAGGTAAAGGTAAGGCTGGTGGAATAAATGATTCCATCATTACGGACCAAAGTTACTGGAACCTGGACTGGCTGCCGGACCCATCTCCAGCCTTCTCGGAATGCAGAAATGTCTGGGACAACACAGAGCATACTCTCTCCACATCTGAGGAGGAAATAGAAATCACTTAAAAGCATGGCAAATTTTATAACTGAAACTTAAAAACAAGGTTGCTTAATACAGGACCATCAACCTCTTAATACAGGACTCTTGGGAAAGAGTCTCACATACCCACCCCCATCAAAAACTCTGGATAATGTAAAAAATTGTATTAAGTACCTGTACATAGTTTCAGCTTCTACATCCCCAAACCACACTCGTAAATTTGGAGTGAAATTCTGTCCTGTAAGTTCAAGCATTGCTACGTCCCCACCGCCATTCAACTGCAATTCACAGAAAATCAAAACAACATTGAGGAAACTTTTCATTTTTCATTAAAGTATACAGATGAGTTTTTCACTCAACTATCATGTGCAAAAAAAAAAGATAATTAAAATACTTCCTTTAAATAACATGATTATAAAGACAAAGTGAACTAAAACTCGATATACAAGCTGATTTACATTTAAATTTTCTTGCTAAAATTATGTGTGCTCCTCTGATTTTCTTCTTCTTCACTGTGTAAAAAACCCTCCAAAGCACAGGATTTGAAGAAAAATCAAATTTATTGTGAAGTAAAATTACGCCATGTCATAGATGAACAGCTGCAAAAAGCTGAAGTCAACTTGTAAGAGGTCTCACCTGAAGACTTTCTACGACAGGCACAGGTGTGACTGGGGCAAGGACAGGGCCCATCCCCTCATAAAATGTATACTCTGCCTTATCCGTACTAATGATTGTCCAGGAAGCTCCATCATTTATCATCTCTTTATTTGGTTCTTTTGGGCATGGAGTGGCCTTAGAAAAAAAGAATGGTTATAAATTATATACATTGTGGTATTATATAAGACAATTTTAACAAAGTAACACTCATGAAGAGAATTAGTACAAATTTACAAACTTCCCAGGCACCATACTTTTCCAACCCCTAATTAAAAATAGAATATTAATATGGAAACCTCACATAAGGCTAGTTTTATTTTAATATGAACTACTTTGTGACATACAAAAAATTAATAATACCTTTCAGAACAACCATTTAAGTAAAATTACAAAAGATCAGTATATGTGATATAATTAGCTGCTTAAAATGCTTCAGAGATCCCTAAGAGAGAGGAGGGCTTCCCTGGTGGCTCAATAGTATAGACTCCACCTGCCAATGCAGGAGACATGGTTGAATCCCTGGGCTTGGAAGATCCCCTGGAGAAGGAAATGGCAACCCACTCCAGTATTCTTGCCTGGGAAATGTCATGGACAGAAGAGCCTGGCAGGCTATGCCCATGGGGTCACAAAGAGTCAAAAACAGCTGAGTGACTAAACAACAACAACAAGAAAGAGAGAAGGGGAGTTCCCTCCTCCTTAGAGAACTATAGAAACTTCTGTACTTTCAGCAGGAAGGAACCAAGATGTGAACAGCAATCCCCTATCCCTACCTCAAAACACCTAGGCCAGACCATCAGTGCTGGGCTGAGGAGACCAGCTGTGCGTGGCCATCTCTCTGGAAAAAGTCTCCAGATGTCCACAAATGAGTTTCATGTGGAAGTGTAACTATTCTATTAAATCATTTGTTCATGTCATAAATGTCCTCATGAAGGTCTTCTGAGTCAATATAGTTAAAAATTAGATTTTGACTAATTAGCTTTTAACATGTCATTATTGCCATCTTAGAAGACCCCAATATATAAATCTGATGAGAATTATGAAACCCTCCTCCAAAATATGCATGCACCACTATATACAGTGTTATCTGCACATATTTCAGGTGACTCTCTGAACACCCAACATCTACTTTTGGATACTCTGAAGAACTTTTCATCCCTCAGAATTAGATGTTAACTGTTTCTCTTAGAACATTCTCATAGTTTTGAGTTCTTTGAGGTAGAATGACTACCATGTCTGAAGAACATGTGGGCTAAGGACCCTTGAAATCGGGATAAATACCTGAACACAGATTCATGTATTTGGATACTATTAACATTTTTTAAATGAAAGTTTCATGTTTCTGAATGCTGCTAACCTAACAGTTTGCACATTTTAGATTTTACCAGCAATTTAGAAACATACCTGAAACTGGATTATTCTTTCTTGAGAAAGGCACAAGTACATTCTTTCTGTATCCTTAAGGTAAAACGCACATTTGTGGAGCTGTGACACAGGATCATCGGCATCCAGTAACGCGGTCTGCTTATCAACCTTCCTAATTATCTGCATTTCAACAATTAAAAAAGGAAAGGTCATCACATATGGAGAGTCTTCATTTCCTACACTGTTAAGAGTCCACGGCAAGAATCTGCCATGAAATAATACATCACAGATACCGGTCACATATCTACATACATAACACCATTTACAAACAATAAAGTTAGGCATAAAAATACTTTTAAATTGCAAGCATGTTAAGAATGCAGAGATGTTACCTTCTCCCACCAACTCCTAAAAACAACAGGGCAGGCAGGCACTTGCTTTCTAAATCTGTGCTTTTCAAATTTTGACATCTGTACAAATCATATGGGGTTCCTGTTAAACATATATCTGTTCTGAGCCTGCAAATCATAGAGAGGACCTGATATTTTGCACTTCTGGCTAATTTCCAGCTGATGTTCATCCTGCTGGTCTATGAATTGTATTTTGAGTAGCAAGTTCAGATGGCCTCTCCAATAACACACAATGACAAACATTCCAACATCAAAGGGAAAATTATCTCTAAAGGTCACTATGGGTATGCTAGTTAGTACCTAAGTCTACTATCACACTTACATGCTGTTGCTTTGTTTTAACATAAAATAGGCATCATTCTGCAGATTAGGAAACAGGCTCAGAGGTCAGGTTAAGCTCCTCAAATTCACCCGGTCAGTAGCTGAAGAACCAAAGTATGATTCCAAGGCTGGCTGCCTGCCCAGCTTGAACTCTTTCCATTATATAGTATGACCTTACACTATAAATATTCCACAAAACACATAGGATATCTGAAAGATAATACTATTCAAACCTTCAGTGTTACTTATCACATGGAAGGTAATCACTAAGTGTTTGAGGACTGTGAAGATTACGCTCAACAGCATACAAACATGTTGGAACTACTTCTCATCTTTAAATCAGAAATAAAGAAACCCCTTCCTTGGGACTTTCCTGGTGGTCTAGTGGTTAAGACTCCATGCTCCCAAAGCAGGAGGCATGGGTTCTATCCCTGGTTGGGGAGCTAAGATCCTGCATACCAAGTGGTGTGGCAAATCAATAAACAAAGTCTCCAGTCACTGACATTAAAAAAAAAGAAGAAACCCCTTTTTCTCCTTCCCTCTCACTGCCCCATTTCTCTGTTTCCCTTTATAGCAAAACTCCTCTTCCTCACCATCTCATCTCCCGAAATCTCTCCAACTTTGTGTTTCAAACTTGCTCTTGGTGAGGTCCTTAAGGACTTCAAGACAGATGAATCCCATGAGCACCTCTCTGTCCTCACCTTAGCTTTCTCAGAAGCATCTGACCCACACATTCTTCCTTTGGAAATACACCTGCTCTAACTGCCTTCAGTGCTCCAGAGCTGAGTCCCCAGATCTCTTTCCCTCTTCCCATACTCTACAGACCTTCTATTCTCTTTAGAGGTTAGCAGTAGTAGTGTTAGTCACTCAGTCGTGTCCGACTCTTTGCAACCCCATGAACTGTGGCCCGCCAGGCTCCTCTATCCATGGGAATCTCCAGGCAAGAATACTGGAGTAGATTGCCCTTCCCTTCTCCAGAGGATCTTTCCGATCCAGGGATCGAACCTGGGTCCCCTTCATTGCAGGCAGATTCTTTACCATCTAAGCTCTAGAGGCTGGCAATTCCTAAATTTTTCTCCAGTCATAGCATTTCTCAAGCACTCAACTTGTATATTTAACTACCTATTCAACAGTTCCACTTAAAATGCTTATTAATAGCCATCTCAATCAAAAATATAATTTTTTTTTCTTCCTAAGCTCAATAAATGACACCATGTTCACTCAATCCTAAAACCGTGGAGTCATCTTTGACTCCTTACTTTTTCTTACACACCATCTGTCAACAAATTCTGTTAGGTCTACTTTCAAATAAATCAGTCACCTTTCATCCCTTTTCCAGTACCATCTTGGTCTAAGTATCATCATCAGCTTTTTGCCTGAATTATGACATAAGCCAAGTCATCTTTCTCTTTGCTTCCACCGCTATATCTCCCTGTGCTCTTATTCACAAAGCAGCCAGAATTATTCTTCCAAACATAAACCAGCCATCATTCTCTGTTTGAGAGCCTCCAGTGGGCTCCTACTGTACATAGGTAACAGAAAGTTTTGCCCTAGACAGAGAGAGGGATTTGACAAGATGCTGCCCATGGCTTACTCTGCAGCATCACTTCCTGGCACCTGCCCTCTCCACTGTTCCCTCAGCTCTCGCTACAATGGCTTCCTTGCTAGTCCTCACACATTTCTGTCCTAAGTTCTTCTGCTCTCATTCTGTCAGCCTGAAACGTTCCACACCCAGTTTCTGTTTCTGCAGAGCTAAAAACACGTAAATATGAAGAATGTTGGTTTTTAATAGTTGTGGCTTAGGTGAAAAAAAATGATCATGGAATATAAGTTAGGTGTGTGAATCAAGTAATAAAAACCCAATAGTACTGCATAATATTTATAGCACTGTTCTGAGCACTTTTACAAATATCAATTCATTTAACCCTTCAAAATTCTGTGAGTTATTAAGAATGTCCATTGTGGAGCAAAGTATTATCTGAATACTTGTCACTCAAGTAATATCTGAATATTTGTCACTCTACTTATATCACCACTAATTTTCGAGTTTAAAGGGAGACAGTACACTTTTAGCAATTATATTTTCTAATATATTCTGTGAGACTAATAAACTCAAGTAAAATGTTTCCATTCAACTCTAGCCTTATAACTGTTTAAATTTAACAATGCTTGAATTTTAGACAAATAGTGAATTTTGAATGAAGTAAGCCTAAAACTTCCTATAAGTCTACCACACTCATTTATGACTTCACCACATAAGAATCAAGATCTGCCTATAACAGCTTTTATTCCTATAACCTACTGTTTCTCCACTACTTAATAATAATGAGCATATTGAGAACATGGGTCATGTTTGGTTCAATTTTATTTCTCACAATAGCTCTCTGGACATAGACACTGCTGAGTGACCAGGTCTCACCAATAAACAAACCAAAGATGCTCCCTACTATTTGGTATGAAAAACTTGCTGTGATAATTTGTAACTATTAAGAAGAGCAAAGAAATCTGAGAAGCCAGGTAGTGTGAATGTTATAATTAGCTATGTGTGATGAGAAAGTGATGAATTCTAACACCAGGAGTTACTCCCACCAGCTCTCTCTCCTCTATGCTGGCTCTGTACATTACTGGTACAGTGTTTACTATACTTCTTAGGTAACTGGGATGCAGCCCTTAAGGACAGAAAACATACCTTATTCATACTCTTAGCACTATACCTTGTAAATGCCCAAGCTAAATTTATGCTGCTGATTAGTTTATCTAACAGATGTTAGATGTCCCAAATTTCTGGGGTATCTAACAGACTTGAGGACGTGAGACAAATGCTAACTGGTGTTTCTTATTAGTTGGCTACATAGATTGTGCCTGTTCTCAAAGTACCCAAACCAGGACTTCTCACTAAGACCTTTACCCCACTGAAATTGGTCGTGGGGGGATAGTGTTCTTCAAGCAAGGATCTCTAATAATGCTAATATTCTAGGACACATAAAATGCAAACTTTAGATATTAAGGCAGTGTTATCCTTCTTAAAAGCATATGAAAACTATATAATGCTTCCTCTGAAAAACATGTTTTCATTGAAAACTGTATGTAAGTGGATGGAAAGGAAGGCAGGAAGTAGTGTAGACCATAATAAAGCCTAGCTATGATTCTGAAGAAACTAATGCCTCAGTCACATGATCTCTAGAAAGAAGTATTTACTGTTAACAATGTTAACAATGATACTGCAACTTTTCCTAAGGCATTCTCTGGATCAGGTTTTTTTATTTCAACATTTTTATAATGAGAGCCACACAGTTTTGAATGTAAAAATATTCAATTAAAGATGACTTTCAAGCAAGGTAGACTGGTACTTTACATGAAACTAAGTGAAAACACCATTTTTAGATTTGAGTCAGTCTTTTCAGTGGCCTATATATAAGTTGTTGCTGGTCAGAAACATAAGCCTCTGAATTGTGCCTCCAAAGTACAAGCATTTAATGCCAAAGCAAATAAACATTATCCTTGGAATATAGTGACACAGAATAAATAAGAAGAGAACTTTAGTCAAATTTATTCAGTCTGTTTTTTGGTTTGTGTCTTCCTAATTTATGCAACCTTCTTTCCCTACCTTTCTCCCTTTTATAATCTATCTTAGGTTCAAGGTTTTGTAAATTTATATTACTATGTTTCACATATTTTGACTTTAAGTTGAAATGGGAAATAAAATCACCTCGTACAATCACAACACAGAAAAATGTAACAAAAACCACAAGCTGATGCATTAACTTAGAGAATTATAGATAATATCAGAAAATATCAGCCAATGAAATATTTCATCAAAGAGATACAAAGCATATTCAGGAAAGTAATACTAAAGTTCTTCCATTTGCTCAGCCTCTCCCCCAAGCTGACCTTGAATTGAACTTACTCATAAACTCCTTCCATCTTTAATACAACTAAATTGTGTTGTTTCAGAAAACAAGGGGGAATATGATGCAGAATGTATAAGAGGCTTTTGCTTCATTCTGCTAAGAAAAGCAGTTTTTTACTACTTCAAAAAGCCCAAACACTGTCTCTTTTTGCACGAGAGTAAACTAAAAAAAACTATGCTTATATTTTTAAAGAAATGTACAATTTCTATGCTTTTGAAAACTTGGGCCTGTGGCAGGATGCAGCAAGCACCACAAAGAATGACTAATGAACCTACATTAGTTAAGAAAATAAATCATAATGTAACTTTAGAGTGCCCTCTATCGTCCAGATAAACAACCCAAAAAAGGGGAAAGCTGTCAAAATTTATTATAAACAGTCATGAGGTCATTAAAGCCATACCAATCTTGGGAGTGCCATGCCAGTAACTGAACACACAAGTTTGACTGTTTGTCCATAATGGATGTATCCATCGCGGACTGTGAATTCTTCTCCTTCTGATTCATCATCATCCACTGCAGTGCGATGGAAACAGAGATCAAATTATCATCTTTAAAATTTATTAATCTGCTTATAAAAATGGCAAAACTAAATATATCTGTAAGTCTTATTATTTAAAGAAATTTAATTTCACACTAAAAAAACCAAATGCATATTTTTATACTCACAGAGATGAATGTAAAATGCTCCCCACTGCTGAGAACTGGCATGGAAATTACCACCTTCTACATGCAAGTATCTGGTGCTAACTGTTTGGGATCGGAGTCTATTAAACAGAGCCACCTTTGTTCCTGAGGCAATGCAGACTGCAAAGAAAAAACAGCTATTTACATGATTGGTGGGGTGGGGGTGGGGTAACAGTAAAGAGCAAGAAGGGACCAGTACCTGGTAAGTTATGACTATTCTTTACTATAATAATTAATGGATTCTGCTAACACTTATTTCAAACCCTCCAAGAAAATATAGATAATACTCCCCCAGAAGTCAGGGTAACTCTTTTATTAATAATGTTAAGCTACAGATATATAATATGCCCATAAAAATGATTTTTAACGAGTGCTGTATATTTAAAAGTGTTGTTTTTTAAAGGAAGTTACTTTTAAAATAATAGGTGTCAATAGGAAATTGATTAAATAAAACATAGTATCATTGACCTAATTGAATAATGTGTATTTAAATGCACTGATGAGAAAACATCTCCCTGATATATCACTGAATGCAAAGCAAACTACACTGTGGTTTCATTAGGTAAACATACACATTTTCATGTGATAACATATGTCTTCACGTGCTCATATATAATCCCATGGAATATATTCAAAGAGAGGGGTCTAGAAGGTTGTTTACCAAAGATGATGGCAATTGCCTCTGGATACTGTGACTTTAGAGATTTTGCTTCCTTCTAAATACCTTAAAGTATAGCATTGCGTGAAATTTCTTGTAAAACCAACCACATCTATATAAGCAGGAAAAATACTCTATAAATGAAATACGTTCTCTGCCATCAAAAAACTCAAGAATCAGCAGAAATACAAAATTAAACACTTTAAATAAAATCCTATAATTTGAATTGGCTTAAGACATTTGTGCATGCTCAATCGTGTCTGACTCTTTGCGACCTCATGGACTATAGCCTGCCAGGCTTTCTCTGTCCAAGGGATTCTCCAGGCAAAAATACTGGACTGGGGTTGCCATTTCCTTCTCCAGGGGAATCTTCCTAATCCAGGAATCGAACCCGAGTCTCTTCCATCTCCCGCACTGGCAAGCAGATTCTTTAGTTACCTGGCCGTGCTGCACAACTGAATTGGAAACAACCTAAATACATGGCATTAAATGCCTCCTGATGCAAGAATACACAGAATAACTACACAAAAAAGATCTTCACGACCTAGGTAATCACAATGGTGTGATCACTCACCTAGAGCCAGACATCCTGGAATGTGAAGTCAAGTGGGCCTTAGGAAGCATCCCTACGAACAAAGCTAGTGGAGGTGATGGAATTCCAGTTGAGCTATTTCAAATCCTAAAAGATGATGCTGTGAAAGTGCTGCACTCAATATGCCAGCAAATTTGGAAAAGGCAGTAGGGGCCACAGGACTGGAAGAGGTCAGTTTTCATTCCAATCCCAAAGAAAGGCAATGCCAAAGAATGCTCAAACTACCGCACAATTGCACTCATCTCACACACTAGTAAAGTAATGCTCAAAATTCTCCAAGCCAGGCTTCAGCAATACGTGAACCATGAACTTCCCGATGTTCAAGCTGGTTTTAGAAAAGGCAGAAGAACCAGAGATCAAATTGCTAACATCCGCTAGATCATTGAAAAAGCAAGAGAGTTCCAGAAAAGCATCTATTTCTTCTTTACTGACTATGCCAAAGCCTTTGACGGTGTGGATCACAACAAACTGTAGAAAAATTAAGATCATGGCATCCGGTCCTATCACTTCATGGCAAACAGATGGAGAAACAGTGGAAACAGTGGCAGACTTTATTTTTCTGGGCTGCAAAATCACTGCAGATGGTGACTGCAGCCATGAAATTTAAAGACACCTACTCCTTTGAAGAAAAGTTATGACCAACCTAGATGGCCTATTCAAAAGCAGAGACATTACTTTGCCAACAAAGGTCTGTCTAGTCAAAGCTATGGTTTTTCCAGTAGTCATGTATGGATGTGAGAGCTGGACTATAAAGAAACCTGAGCACCAAAGAATTGATGCTTTTGAACTGTGGTGTTGGAGAAGACTCTTGAGAGTCCCTTGGACTGTAAGGAGATCCAACCAGTCAATCCTAAAGGAAATCAGTTCTGAATATCCATTGGAAGGACTGATGCTGAAGTTGAAACTCCAATACTTTGGCCACCTGATGTGAAAAGAACTGACTCACTGGAAAAGACCCTGATGCTGGGAAAGATTGACAGCGGGAGGAGAAGGGGATGACAGAGGATGAGATGGTTGGATGGCATCACTGACTCAATGGACATGAGTTTGAGTAAACTTTGGGAGTTGGTGATGGACAGGGAGGCCTGGCGTGCTGCAGTCCATGGGGTCGCAAAGAGTCGGACACAACTGAGCGACTGAACTGAACTGATGTAAGAACACTATATCACTGTGAAGCAGGCTTGCCCTCCAGCAACAAAGAACAACAAAAGAACAACAAACTGAAATTTGATCAAGTTTCTAAATTAACTACTAACAAAGACTCTCTCCTTAACCAAACTTCAGACAGGTTCCTCTGAGCCCTTTACCCATGGAGACTCTTCCTTGGGTCCCAATATTGGCCTAGCTAGCCCAGTTATTGCCAAGAATCCTGCTAAGTCATCCTTCCATCCTTGATATCTGATCAAGTTTTTTCTCTCCACCTTTATATCTAATCATCTTGTTCTTGTTAAATCACTAAGTTGTGTGCAACTCTTTTGTGGCCCCATGGATTATATAGCCCTCCAGGCTCTTCTGTTCATGGGATTTCCCAGGCAGGAATACTGGAGTGGGTTGCCATTTCCTCTCCAGGGGATCTTCCTGAACCAGGAATCAAACCTGTGTCTCCTGCACTGGCAGATGGATTCTTATCCTCTGAGCCACCCAGAAAGTCGATCTGATCCACTTGGCCTATCTTTATAAAAATTCTTGTCAAGAATACCCACCCCCTCGATGTCTCCTCTTAGTAACTTTCCACCTACTGACAACGTTCAACTCTGCTCCTTGACTATAAATTCCACTTGTCCTTGTTGTATTTGTAATTGAGCTCAGCTCTATACTGAAAGCTCTTTTCCCTATTGCAAATGTAGTGAATAAAATGTGCTTTTACCGCCTTTAATGTCCAGTTCTGTTTCTCTTTGACACTACCAATTTACAGAAAATACATTAAACTACACCAAGGGAATACAATTATTGAAATCCAGTATGTGAAAATCTCTCATAGTCAACTGACTTAGCCTCTTGAATAAATAAATATGAGAGAGAGAAAGATGAAGAGAAAAATCCACAAATTTAAAAAGAAAATTAAATGACATGTCAACACAATATATAATATCTGGTGAATCATATTTGAATTTTGATTCAAACCAATGGCTAACCAACACTCCCAACCCCTACACACATTTTAGACAATTTTCAATTTGAGCACTGACTAGGATTTAATGATACTAAGACATTATTTCTTTTTATAGTTGTTTTATGTTTGTTTTTGTATGATCATGGTTATTATAATTATATTAGAATACAAAGACACACTATCTTTCTGAGAGGCATAGAAACAGTTATAGGTGATACAACGTCTTGGATTTGTATCAAACTAAAGTGAAGGCAGAGAAAAGTGTGGGTGGAGTAGGGTTACAGATCAAGATGAATCAAGACTGGCCTGAAGTTCCGATCACTGATGAAAAGTTGGAGGATAAACACAAGAGGTTTCACGTTATTATGCAACTCAACTTTAGTACGTTTGAAATTTCCATAACAATGATGATAATGACTAAAGCAGACTAAAAACCACCCACTATATAACATCGCATAAGTTCATTAAAAAAACAGAAAACAAAGTAAAAACAAGCAAATTAACCAAAATCCTAAAACTTCGCCTTCAAAGAATGAAACTATTATCTGCAAATTAGTAGACAAGCTCTTATCCTGCCTTTTCTTCCTAGACTACATTTAAAGCAAACAGCTAACAAATGCAAAAGGTAAGAATAAAAGAATTAGAAATGCCATTATTTTGCAACCATGATGAAGGACTACTAAAATCATTTGGTTAAAGTTTCCTGAGGAATTTTGTAACTGTTGGATTAGACTAACAACTCAACTTAATATAACCAGTCTTAGTGTGACAACAAGTGGGATAACCAGACAATAAGACTTCTGATCTGAGAGAAATGAACATATGCAGAACCAGCTAATTCTAAAATGAAGGTCTTTAGGTCTAATCAACAGTTTATAGGAGATATGAGAGACAGAGGAAACACGAATCAGTCAGATTCAGAATATGGAAATCCCATAGGAAAAAAATCAACCAATTTCAACAAATAAATAACAAAGAAAAAAAAGGCTAGTAGAAAGAACAGAAACTATTTCAGGTTAAAATATATGAACCCTGTTTGGATCCAAGTTTGAACAACCCAACTACTGAAGACAACAAAACAATAAAAACACAACTGTAAAAAGATATTTTGAGACAGTATGATCAATCTGCACATGGACTGGCCAGTAGATGGCATTAATGAACTATCATCAACTTTTGTTGGGTATAATGACGTTTAAAAGGAAAAATTTCTGTTAAGAGTCACTATTACAGAAATGATTGAAAGGACAGGATGTCTAAGATTTACGTTAAAAAATTCCAGCAACTGGAGGAGGAAGAAGAGTTGGTGGTGACAGAAATGATAAAATAGAATTGGTAAAATCTGTTGAAGTCTGGTGGTTGGTCACCTTATATCAACACTACCCCTTTCATGTAAGTTTGAAAGTTTTCATAATAAAAAGTCAAAAAAAAAAAAGAAAAATGGGTATAAAAGTTGAAATGTATAATTCAAACAGCATTTACCCGTGAAAGTCTAAAAATGTACAGAGACAGCAGTCTGACAGACAACCATATTAAATTTTTTTTAGGTTTTCATGATGGCCTTCCAAAGTCCATTTGATATAACAGTGCTTCTCGAAGAGGTGTTCTGATATTCTGAGTGAATCAATTCTTGTGGAATAGGACATCTTGCACACTGCAGGATATTTAGACACTCAGTGCTAACATTACTCCCTCTAGTCACTGACAGCAAAAGGAAACTCCCATTTCTCCTAATGCCTCTGGGGAGCAGTGAGGAAGCAATTCTGGTTAAGAACGACTTTGCTACACCAGGTATTGCCCATGTTTAATTAGAGAAAAAAGACAACAAAGCAGCCACAAAAACTGAATATAACTTTTTCAGATAAAATGAAGACCAAAAAAATACTTTAAAAGAATGAACTGGCTACTGAAAAGAAAATTTTATTTTAAAAAATAGTTGAATTAGTCTTATTAATTCATATTGGGAGTTGAGGGGAAAAAAAGAAAACATGTATACACACGGTCGGCATTTTTCAGTGACTGCTTCTTTTTGGAAGGTTTGGAGATGACTTTTATCCGCTTGCTTAGGAACACACCAATGTCATCACTGTTGCCATAGAACATCTTTACAGACAGCATGAAGTGCTTTCTCTTGTCTGAATCAGATATATACAATGTTTTGGCTGTGCAATAGTTCTGTGAAAGAAAAGGATAAGTCTTAATAGCATCAAAACACTGTCAGCTATGTACAAATAACTCAGTAAGGCTATGGCTAAGTTTGATCAGACGTAAGGCAGTAATTCCACTGAACAGCTGATTAAACCAACTGTAAAAAGTACTGAAATTGATCTCTGAAAACAAAGTACAAAGTCTTCCTTACTGAGTCTACAATACCAACACTGTATTCTGTTTCCCCCTCTCAAAAAGACTTAAAAAAAAAAAATCTTTTATTGTTTTATATAGCTCTCCATCTATTTACAGAATTATCAAGACCTTCAGACAATAAAAACATTTGCCTTGAAATGAAAAAGAAATACAAAATATAATGCTACAAAAGTCTATAGAAATTTCTGAATTGTAGAATTTGAATTATAGAAACAAAACAATACTAGCCACAGAGGTATAGGGCACGTAATTCTTAAAAATAAAAATTCAAGTACTAATTAGGGTAAAAATTCATGTTGCACAGCTTACCTAGCTTCAACTATATAAAACAAAAACTGAGAAAATGAATATTTAACAAATCATCTTAAAAACATCAGATCCAAAATATAACTATATAGTCAAATACCATGACCATAATAAAAATAAGGGCTACATATACTAGAGCTTTGTTGTACTAAGTATTAAAATAAGAATGCAACATGCAAAATAAATCCCAATAATGCAAAATAAAATCCCTCCTTTCCCAATAATGACTAATCGTACCATTCAATGAACATGCTATTGAAAGAAAACAATATTACCTTAAATGAATGGTTGTTAAGTAAGACAGGAGTAAAGTGCCACTTTCTGAAGCTCAGCATCCATCTCACTGCTTGGTCCATCTTTGCCTACCTGGAACCAAACTGACCTCGTTCTTGTATCTTGATGGTCCAAGCATATGATTATATTGTTCTTTCTGCCTGGAATGCCTTCTGCTGACTCTCAACCAGTCTTATTCTCTATAGACTCCTCTAATAGCATTTTTCATTAAAACTAAATATTAACACATAATTTTGGCTTAGAGACACTGTGCTTCCCTGTAATTAAGTGTTTTAAGTACTAGTTAATACTCAAGCTCTCAGGTATTATTTTCTGCAAATTTCTAGGGCCTGGGGAAATGATATAATGGCAGAAGTTGATGAAAGATGTACTAAGCCACGATGCTGAGAAAAGCGAGTGGGCATGCTGTTTGGTATTACTGCCCTCAGAATTGCTGGAAGCAGTTAAAGCTAGCAATAAAGTTCAATTGGTGTTGTTTAGTTGCTAAGTCATGTCCAATTCTTTTGCAATCCCATGGACTGTAGGCTGCCAGGCCCCTCTGTCCATGGGATTTCCCAGGCAAGAATACTGGAGTGGGCTGCCATTTCCTTCTCCAGGGGATCTTCCAGACCCAGGGGTTGAATCCACATCTCTCATGTCTCTTGCATTGGCAGGCAGATTCTTCACCTCTGTGTCACCTATGAAACGGCTGGGCTTCTCACTACCTATCTAACTATCAATCACAATTACAAATGTCTAGGTGTACAGCTTGGAGACATACATAAAAAAAATACATGAGATGTGACCAAAGCCTCTTTGTTCAACCAACTACTCAAATATATCTTTAACTTTGGCTCAAGAGTTGTAACTCAGATATATTTTATATTGCTCTATTTTAAAATGAAACAATCTTTACAATAGTAAATTTTCTCTCAAACTTAACTTAAAATACATAGTTGACAACCCTTAATGATAACAATTTTAAGAATATAAGTGAGAGAAACACACTCAAATTTGAAGGAGACTGATATTAAGGCTCTTTATTCTCAGTGCTCATTATCTGTAGAATGACTCATTATCTGTATCATCACTAAAAAAATTAAATGAGAGTACAAATCTCCTAGTTTACCACCCTCAACCTCGCCCTCCAATTCCCATCCCTAGTGTCAACTACAATACCGCAAACACTAAGACATTCAACAAATAGTTACTGAGTGAGAAAACAGCTATTTATGCAGTATTTTAAAAGACATTCATGTGGTCATTGAGATCAGAAATATCCATTTTTCAATTTTAATAGCAAGAGAAAACAAGTTGATGCTAAGTCAATAAAGAATTATTTTTGGGTACTAAAGGTACAGACTGAGATAACTGCTTTCTAAATTCATAAAATACAATTAGTAAAACTAACTCATAAACTGCATTCCTTAGCAAAGTAATCGAAGAAAATCCCTTAAAGTTTGACAAAAGCTATTCACAGTGTTCCTGTCTACACAAGATAGTGCTTTTCCACACTGAAGCTAAATAAAACATTTATGATATTACCAACTTATTTAATACTTTGCTTCCAGTAAAAGACTAAGATTAAATGAGCAGAGTAAGGCATTAGTGAACTATGTATTTTCATTGTTATTTGAATATCATGCCCTTATAAGGATCGGCAGTTAGCCTCCTAAATTTATTATTGGCCCCCAGTAGAAATATGATTCGCAGCCTGCTAAAACTGCTGGCAAGCTGAGAAAGCTTTCTGTGTGCCACCTTTAGACGTCAAAGCTCAAGCTTCACGAGTCATGACTAGACCTCAGCTATTAGAGGTTATTCCAGTTCTGATTTATATATTCAAGAATGCTACCAGTAACCATAAAATGAAAAAAATGAAAAAAAAAAAAAAAAAAAAAAAAAATCACCACTACAAAAATAAGAAAACTACATTATGGTATCATGGTGCTCTTTACAGGGAACCATGTAAACTTACCTTTCCTTCCAAGTTCAGTTGCTGCATTTCTTGGTCACTATTTCCTATTCCAATAAAAGCACATGGTTGAGATTCCTGTTCTGAACAACCATCGCGTTCCATTTGTTCTTTTTTTTTCTTCCATCCACTGCCCATAAGATACACACAAGGAGGAGGGCAAAAAAACCTAAAACAGAGGGGAGGAAACACAATGAAATTACACTCAAGAAAGCACTTCCTTTTCTTGAACATATGAATACAAAATCATGTTGAACTATATCAAGTTAGCTTCTAAAGAAACATTTTGGTGAAGCCTTGTGTAATGCAAATAACCATACCCACAGCGCAGAAATCAATACTTCCATTTGTTCCAGTTAAGGTTCATCTATATTGACATTACACATTCACTTAGCCTAGATACTTTCAGAGCAGGGAACATAAATTTTCACACAGCTCAGAGCTTTGAACATCTGCACTTCAGGAAATCCAATTTACTCCAACGTATACAAAACAGGGTACAACACCAAAGAATCTGCAATTAATGGTTAAGGTCTACTCAAAATGATGTACTGTTAATTAATGACATTCTTGGTATGGATATCACTCTCAACTTCATTTGGTAACTAATCTGGAAAACAGAGCAGTGCCCAAAGTAGACACTTCCAAAATATTAATACAAGTAAGTAAAAGAATTAAAGGCAAAATGGATAATTAGTTTACTATGTATCTTACAACCTAAATACCTGCTGCATGTGGGTAAAAGAACAATATATTATGTCCCTTTAACTCAAAGACAACCAACAGATTTGTTTTGTTAGATGCCAATAACCTGCCATCACAAATTCTTCCCACCTAGAATAACTTTCGTATAGTTTTCTCTTAGCAGTTAGATTATTTTGAAGTCTAGCTCAAGCCCCACATTTTACCTAATTCAGAAGACCATGAATCCAGTCCTTATATAGGGGGTAACTCCTTCACTTGATTACACACATTGACTTATATACACTTTAAAACATTTATTAATATGTCATGTCTCATCAAGGGGCCTGAAAACTCAAATACCTACTCAGATAATAGCCAAGTAAACTCAAATAGTGGCCAGGTAAGTAATCCGAATGAGTGGACAGGGTGTACAATAAATAAGTAGAAATATTCTTTAATTATCCAAAGATGTATGTTCCTTCCCTTCTTTATTGAAACACAAAACCCTCAAGGCAATTCCCACTTTTTATATAGTTATAAGCATAGAAATTTCTATCTTAATTCTTTTAAGTTCACTGTAAGGAAAAAAATAAAAGCTTAACCGCAAAGATCATCAGCCACTAGTGTGTGGCTCTGATGGCAAGGAAACAACTGAGAACTGCAAGCATTCCCACATGGCTGAACTGAGGGCATGGAGGTCGCGTGTTGGTCACATCCTCCAATTTTCCAGTAGTCACCTAAAACCAAGTTTTATATGAAATTCCTGATTCTAAAATTTAGCAGCTAATTTATTATTATTTTTTACCACTTTTTAGGCCAACAATGTACAGACTTTTAAAAAAAGAAGTGTATCCATGTATATCACACACACACACACACACACGTGTGCATGCACAGAAACACACAGATACCACCATGCTGGATTTAGTTTTCGGTCCATCCTAAAGGTAGCAGAATATCTACTTGTTTGCTCCCCCCTCAGCACCTACTACAATACTGACTGAATTGAATCAAAATAAACAATGGCATCCACATTTTGCTCAACTCTACCAAAGACTACTACTTAAGAGGCAATCTACACACAATTTATAAGAAGTGAGCTGGGTGTTTTTAATTTTCACTAATTCACAAAAATTTACTACATTCCTAGTCTGTATCAGGCACTGGAAAAATAGTAGTAGTTAAACAAAAATCCTTGCCCTAAGGGAACTCATACTCTAATAAGATAGACAATTTTAAAAATGTCGATGACTAAAATAAAATAAATACTTTAGCTGGTGAGGGGAAAAATAAAGCAAGGAAGGGGTACTTAAAAATGTAAGTGGCCAAGGAAAATTTCTTAAAGAACGTGACCTTGAGTTAGGACCTATGGCATGGGTATCTGGGGAAGAGCCATTTCAGAAGAGGGAACAGCAAGCACAAAAGCTCTGAAGTAGGGAGGACTAACATAGACAGCAGAGAAACAACAGACCAGTGTGGCTGGAGTCCAGAGGAGAACAATAGGATATGAAACCAGGAGTAATTGCAAAGTAGACCTAGTAGGCTGCAAGGGTCAGGCTGAGTGAGGAGGAAAACCTTCTGAGGGTCTTCTTTTCAAACCAAGAGAAGGGAATCAGAGTGGCTTTTTTGCCGGTATAACGCTCCTTGTTGCCATGAGTACAGAGGTCACAGCAGAGGCACTGGGCTCAGCTTCAGGTCACTCCAAATCTGGAGGGATGCCTAGATTAGCCGGGCAAGTTCTGGAATTTGCTCATTCAAGTCTATACCAGGGATCTCTCTGGCCTCTAATGCTGGGAACTACCCAATACTTACCATGGCACAGACTCAAATTCCTCGCTGGCACACTATTAGGAAGCTGAGAAGGCCTCAATTTTGGAAAACTTATCTCCTATTAGTATTTTATTGAGCACTGACAAATAATAGGTCTCCTTAGTAAACTGGTATACAAGCTACAAAACTTGCTGCGTTTTAGTATAGTGTACCAAATATAGTAATCAAATCCCAACAAGTTATCACAAAAGATACTTTTATTTCACATCTGGAAAGAGGTCTAAACTGTTAAAGACTCAGTGAAAGTGAAAAAGAAAATGAAAGTCACTCAGTCATGTCCGACTCGTGCACCCCATAGACTATACAGTGCACGGAATTCTCCAGGCCAGAATACTGGAGTGGGTAGCTGTTCCCTTCTCCAGAGGATCTTCCCAACCCAGGAATCGAACCCAGGTCTCACGCATTGCAGGCGGATTCTTTACCAGCTGAGCCACGAGGAAAGCCCAGAAGACTCAGTAGTGCTGGTTTTCTCAAAAGTACTGTGATGAAGTGGTATGAAACCAACAGGGCATAAAATCAGAAAGACGGTCAAGAAATTCTTTATCACTTAAAACACTGACTAAGGTTCTATACTGAAAGTGCTTTCCAGTCATGTAATAAATCTAAGAAAAATGAAGAGTCTTCAACTGTCTTTAAACTAGCCTTAGTTTTTTTATCAACTCTACAACTAATTTTAAAAAAGCTGTGATGCAAGAAAATAGCAAATCCAATATAAACATTAAGATTATTTCTACCATGTGATGATGAAATCATATTTTAAACATTCCAATACTGCCACCCCCTAAAAAATCAGCTAATGAATCAAATCTTCATCTCCAGAGACTTCTGCAGTAATATAATAATCAAACAGAAGATAATCATCAATTTAAAAATTACAGACAAATGAAAAGAAATTAAAGGAAGGAAGGGAAGGAAAGAATATCACCTAATTAACAGAAGAAAAATTAATTATATACCTTTACAGTAGTATGTAAATCGATGTTTTTAACTTGGACAGATGGTCAATATGTCCCAAACAATCAGTGAAAAGTCTGAAATCAAGTGGTCAGCTTTCAGAGTTTAACAGCTGCTATGAAAGCATACTTTATGAAACAATGTGCCTTTATTTTCTAATCTTTCCCAGTAGCTGCTGCTGCTGCTGCTAAGTCGCTTCAGTCGTGTCCGACTCTGTGCGACCCCATAGACGGCAGCCCACCAGGCTCCCCCGTCCCTGGGATTCTCCAGGCAAGAACACTGGAGTGGGTTACCATTTCCTTCTCCAGTGCATGAAAGTGAAAAGTGAAAGCAAAGTCGCTCAGTCATGTCCGACCCTCAGCGACCCCATGGACAGCAGCCTTCCATGCTCCTCTGTCCATGGGACTTTCCAGGTAAGAGTACTGGAGTGGAGTGCCATTGCCTTCTCCAGTAGCTACATCTTAGCAACTTAGGCAAACAATGCTTTTATCTACCACTTGGTGGCGATATGCACACATTTATGATTTTATTCATTTCCTAAGTCAAACAATCAGTCTTTATTTTCAGGGAATGGTTCAACAACTTTTCCCTCAAATCCTAAGATGAGGTCTGGAAAATACCTTACAGATTCAAAGAAGTCTTTTTATTCAGCCCAATACATAATATCAGACAAAATCTAAACACATCATTTACATTATCTGACTATTCTGGCAGAATCATTACCCTTTGATGATTATTCATACTTCCCCTAACACAAAGTTGAAGAAATGTTAATACATCAAATGGCATTTCCATATCTTTAATGGAAATTTTCCTCTAGACAAAATAATTTTTTCTGTAAGTTTATTTTTCAATCTTGTAAAGAACGTCTTCAATGAAAGGTTAAAACTAACCACTAACATAAGTGGGGATACCAAATGTGTTAAGCAAAGAAATATTCCTTATTAGGCACTAAAGTGAATTCTCAGAACAATTTAAATTTTAGGATAAAACTTCCATCTCAAATATTTCTAGCATCATTCACTGGAATTATTTTGTAAGCCAAGAGGACTGTGGTCATGTCCCCAGGTTACCTCATGCCTAAACTTAGCAGCTTTTCGGAAAGGCCTGAATCTGATCAACAAGAAAGAAAGCAGATATTCCTCTTTCTACTACACTCTACCAAGCAGCAAGGGACAAGACCTCTTCCAGTAAGAAGCCCTGACAATCACCCAGGAGACTGGCCTCTGTTAGCAGCCCCTGACTACTAACTAATACTTTTTAAAAATCAAGTAATTTTGAGAAGTTTTTGCCTTTACTGTAAAACTAGTGCCATGTCTCTTCTGGAAATGTTAATAACACAGTAAATATAAGAAAGTAGTTACTCTGGCATTTTTTTTTAAATCTTTTCATTTTTTGGAGTCAGAAGCTTAGATTCCTTGATCTTTCCTTAATAGAAAGAAATTGAAAATAAATACAACCATAATAAAAGATAATCACTAAATCACCTATTTAAACTCGATAAGCCACTACAGCTTTATATTTTTAACAGTGACTAGCAAACAGGAATCTTATCTGGGACTTTGAGAAGCTCTTCCTTGTCTGTATCTCCATTGGGTCTCAGTTATCCACTTCAGTATTAAATGACATAGCGACTTTTAAAACTCTTGGCTTAAAAGAGCCTTTTGCATAGTACCTAGAATCTAGCAGGCTGTCAAAAATAAAGAAAAAATGAGTTAATAAATGAATCAAAACATACTAAAAAAATGGATCTTCAAAAATACATGGGTGGGGAGAGGGAAAGCAACACTGCCCAGGTGAGCAGCTATACAATGAACTTGTTAAGTTAAATTAGTCCTATTTTCACTGTTGTTGTTCAGTTACTAAGTCATGTCCAACTCTTTGCAACCCCATGGACTGCAGCACACCAGGCTCCTCTGTATTTCACTATCTCCTGGAGTTTGCTCAAATTCATGTCCATTGAGTCGGTGATACCATCCAATCATCTCATCCTCTGTCGACCCCTTCTTCTCCTGCCCTCAATCTTTTCCAGCATCAGAGTCTTTTCCAATGAGTCAGGTGGCCAGAGTACTGAAGCTTGAGCTTTAGCATCAGTCCTTCCAATGAATATTCAGGACTGATTTCCTTTAGGACTGACTGTTTTGATCTCCTTGCAGTCCAAGGGACTCTCAAGAGGCTTCTCCAGTATCACAATACAAAAGCATCAATTATCGGCACTCAGCCTTTTTTATGGTCCAGCTCTCATATCCATACATGACTACTGTAATCACCTCTGTTGGCAAAGTGATGGCCCTACTTTTTAATATGCTGGCTGCTAGGTTTGTCATCGCTTTTCTTCTGAGAAGCAAGCATTTTTTAATTTCATGGTTGCAGTCAGTCTGCATTGATTTTGGAGCCCAAGAAAATAAAATCTGTCACCGCTCCCACTTTTTCCCCTTCTATTTGCCATGAAGTGAGGGACCAGATGCTATGATCTTAGTTTTTTAATACTGAGTTTCAAGCCCGTTTTTTCACTCTCCTCTTTCACCTTCATCAAGAGGCCCTTTAGTTTCCTCTTTACTTTCTGCCATTACCGTGATATCATGTGCATATCTGAAGTTGTTGATATTTCTCCTGACAATCTTGATTCCCGCTTGTGAGTCATCAAGCCCAGCATTTAGTATGATGTACTCTGCATAAAAGCTAAATAACCAAGATGACAATATACAGCTTTGACGTACTCCTTTCCCAATTTTGAACCAGTCAGTTATCCCATGTCCAGTTTTAACTGTTTCTTCTTGACTCACACACAGGTTTCTCAAGAGACAGGTAAGGTGGTCTGGCAATCCCATCTCCTTAAGAATTTTTCAGTTTCTCGTGATCAACTCAGTCAAAGGCTTTAGCATAGTCAATGAAGCAGATGATTTTCTGGAACTTCCTTGCTTTCTCCACAATCCAACAAATATTGGCAATTTATCTCTGCTTCCTTTGCCTCTTTGGAACACAGCTTGTACGTCTAGAAGTTCTTGGTTCACATAGTGCTGAAGCCTAGCTTGAAGGATTTTGAGCATGACCTTGCTATATAGCATGTGAAATGAGAGCAACTGTATGATAGTTTTGACCATTCTTTGGCATGGCCCTTCTTTGAGACTGGAATGAAAACTAATCTTTTCCAGTTCTGTGGCCACTGCTGAGTTTTCCAAATTTGCTGACATATTGAGCACAACACTTTAAAAGAAGATGTTCTTTTAGGATTTTAAATAGCTCAGCTGGAATTCCATCACCTCCACCTCTAGCTTTGTTTGTAGTTATGCTTCCTAAGATCCACTTAACTTCATACTCTACGATGTCAAGCACTAGGTGAATGACCACATCATTGTGGCTATCCAGGTCATTAAGACCTTTTTTGTATGGTTCTTCTGTGTATTCTTGCCACCTCTTTTTAATCTCTTTTGCTTCTGATAGGTCCTTACTATTTCTGTCCTTTAACATGCCCATCCTTGCATGAAATGCTCCCTTGATATCTCCAATTTTCTTGAAGAGATCTCTAGTATTTTCTATTCTATTGTCTACCATCCCATTTCTAAAGTCTCTGATCTGTTGTTTCCTAACTAATGCACTCCTATCTACAAGATTCTTCTAAAGATTAAAACTTTAAAACATCTGTAAGGCATTTCCTGAACAATGTCTAGATCATGACTGGATAAAGGAAAGCTGTTCCTTCTTCACCATGAGGTGCAACACCGGCCTTTTAGATCCATCTCAAGTAATGAAGGTACTGACTTGGTTTGCTTTGCTTAGGAGTTTAAAAAAAAAAAAAAAAGACCGTCTCCTATATATTTACATGAGGTCATGGGGCAGGGAGACCTGAATATCCAGTATCAACTTCATGCAAAAAGGGGCCACTATCTTGATTTGGCTTCTATGTCCCAAACCATAGGTACCAACTTCTTCTAGTATTTGAATCAGATGATTAAGTTTCATGAGTAATTAGAAATTTAGAGAACTTGAATAACTAAAAATGAACACTTGACAATGAGTCCTAAATACTGTTTTCAGCTGCTAATCCTCTTTGATGATAAGATTATCAACTAAATAGTTTCAGCTCAGATTTAGAGGACTTTGAGAAACAGACTATTTAAAAATTTTTTAGCACATTCAATCAATGTACTCCATTTCCTTTCTCTTATGCATATGCTAAGGTTTCCTTTATCTCACAAACTCAAAGATTTTGTGGAATCAAAGACTCCACTCATTCCTTTCAATCCAATACTGAAACCTAAATTTTCATTCCTTCTTCCAGTTCAGTTTTATTACCTTTCGAGCCAACCCAAAAAATCTTTCATATTCCTCCATAAGCAGCCTTGTCCACCAAAGCATGTTATTTTATGCTTAACATAAAAATGCTATCTGAAAGACAAAGACTTAAGAAACTATTAACAGAAAAATTCTAGGAACTAAGTGAAAAAACAAGTAACAAAAACCCACAAGTATATACCAAAAATGTTGAAATTTAAAAGATACTAAGATAAACACTAAATATTAAAATCTGTTATCTAATTTTGGCTAATCTGATTTATAGGTCATTTCTGTAATGCCACATTCATGTAATATGAGCACCAGCTCAAGTCTGCTGTTTTTCCCTTAGCCTGAACAGGCACACAGTCAAGGTGGAAAAGGCTCGGAGTACTTTTCTTCACAATCACTCTATAATTCAATTCTGGGGTCTGTTTAAGCCTTTTTCTTTTTAAAATGGTAATATTGAGGTCATATTTCTTTATAAAACTACATTTTGCACCAAAAGGAAAACTACTTTTTGAATGAGCTAATGTACCACAGAAGTACTTAGGGAATACTATAGAGTCCTGAATAAAAATTATGGATTATTTCATTTTGTGAAATAAGGGATTTAGCCAGAGGATCTATACTAAATAGAGACAATAGAGACAAATCCTGTACTTTTCACTTTGTACTTGCAAATAACCCAATAACAGAAACCATTCTCCTATTTGCATATCAATACATCATTTGTAAATTCATCTGATAACTATTAACTAACTATCCACAAAAAGAAAAAATAATCTTACCTTTTTTCATTTCCATATGACTTCTGTGCAACTTTTGCATGAAGAATAAGCACTGTTTGATCCCCTCGCTCTTTTAAATAATTTCGCATAGCTTCCCTAAAATAAAATATAAATATTACTATTACAGGGGTAAGATTTGGAATATTACTATGTTCTGTAAAAAGAATGCTTAAATGTTTCAAACAAGTAAATCTAAAAATGAAAACAATAAAGCAAAACAAACCATAACTAAATTTTAAAAATATTATACAATGGAGAAATAAATACTGCTCGTCTTCAACAGTACACTTTTTTCTCTGCAAAGAAGCTGTCCCTCACTATAGGAATTTATGATATAACTCAATTAAACCACAATTACAACTTATAGAGTAACTAGAAACACCAAGTACATTGCTTATTAGGCTTTAAACCCTTTGTAAAATTAATCATGAGCAATACTTTTGTACTTAATAATCTAATTCACCACTAAGACTAGCGCCTCTCCTCCAGCTATTAGAATGAGTGTTTTTCACCAAATACAAATCCATAAGAAATTCTCAGGTCATTCAAATTTATTATTACATGTTCTTAAAATAACAACCCTACAAAAGGAATAAGAAAGGGCTATTATTTATATACAAACTCATAATTACTCTCAATGATGTTACTAAACACAAAGTTTAATAAAAGATAATTCAAATTAGGGAAAAACAATTAAATTTTGGAAAAAATACAATGTTAACTGTTTTGGGTACAAAGTACTCCAACTATCCATTTATTACGCAAATACTGTATAAAAAGTTCAATGTCTTAAAAACATTTATCAATTATTTTGCTAAGCAATACAATAGAATACAAAGAACCCAAGGTCTACACAGATCAAACTTTCACATATCTGAATCAGTAGAATCCTAATTCTTAAGATGTTTAACACATTACAAAATTAAAGCAGAAGTGCTTCAAAAACAATCATCAAGAAGCACTTTTAATACACTGAATACTGTTTTATTTCTAAGTAAAAAGACAAATGTGTAAGAGGACAGCTATAGATTAATGAAAAGTGAAGTGAAAGAGTTAGTTGCTCAGTTGTGTCTGAGTCTGTGCTACCCCATGGACTGCCAGGCTCCTCTGTCCATGGGATTCTCCAGGCAAGAATACTGCAGTGGGTTGCCATTTCCTTCTCCAGGGGATCTTCCCGACCCAGGGATGGAACGTGGGTCTCAAACATTGCAGGCAGACTCTTTACAGTCTGAGCCACTAGGGAAGCCCACAGAATAGTAGTAAGTTATCAAAGGTGGGGAAATTATACTTGTAGCACTCTGAAACTAAGTGGCCTGGGGCATATCTCTTAACCTCATCTAGCTTGGTTTCTGTATCTGGTAGTAAGAATAATGCTGACATAATATAGAGTGGTTGTAGGTAAATGAGATGATCTAGATGACAGTGTTTATATTTACTGATTCAAGGCAGACAAGGTAACACTGGAATCTAACAGATTGAGAATTAATCCTTACCACAGGAACAAAGCTCAAAGTCCAGTCAAGACAGTAAAACATATTTGGAAAACAAATTGTAATGAAATACATGGGAGGGGTTGGGGGCAGGAGGAGAAGGGGACGACAGAGGATGAGATGGTTGGATGGCGTCACTGACTCGATGGACGTGAGTCTGAGTGATCTCCGGGAGTTGGTGATTGACAGGGAGGCCTGGCATGCTGCGATTCATGGGGTCGCAAAGAGTCAGACACGACTGAGCGACTGAACTGAACATGGTTCAACTAGAGGTCTGACCAAAAGTTTTACCAAGAGAAAGCACTGGTCATAGCAAACACCCTCTTCCAACAACACAAGAGAAGACTCTACACATGGACACCACCAGATGGTCAACACCAAAATCAGACTGATTACCTTCTTTGCAGCCAAAGATGGAGAAGCTCTATACAGTCAGCAAAAACAAGACGGGGAGCTGACTGTAGCTCAGATCATGAACTCCTTATTGCCAAATTCAGACTTAAATTGAAGAAAGTAGGGAAAACCACTAGACCATTCAGGTATGACCTAGGTCAAATCCCGTATGATTATACAGTGGAAGTGAGAAATAGATTTAAGGGACCAGATCTGATAGAGTGCCTGATGAATTATGGACAGACGTTCCTGACATTGTACAGGAGACAGGGATCAAGACCATCTCCATGGAAAAGAAATGCAAAAAAGCAAAATGGCTTTACATTACAAATAGCTTTTCATTACAAACAGCTGTGAAAAGAAGAGAAGCAAAAGGAGAAGCAAAGGAGAAAAGGAAAGATGAAATCATCTGAATGCAGAGTTCCAAAGAATAGAAAGGAGAGATAAGAAAGCCTTCCTCAGCAATCAGTGCAAAGAAATAGAGGAAAACAACAGAATGGGAAAGACTAGGGATCTCTTCAAGAAAATTAGAGATACCAAGGGAACATTTCATGCAAAGATGGGCTCAATAAAGGACAGAAATGGTATGGACCTAACAGAAGCAGAAGATATTAATAAGAGGTGGTAAGAATACACAGAAGAACTGTACAAAAAAGATTTTCATGACCAAGATAATCACAATGGTGTGATCACTCACCTAGACCCAGACATCCTGGAATGTGAAGTCAAGTGGGCCTCAGAAAGCATCATTACGAACAAAGTGGGTGGAGGTGATGGAATTCCACTTGAGCTATTTCAAATCCTAAAAGATGAAGCTGTGAAAGTGCTGCACTCAGTATGCCAGCAAATTTGAAAAACTCAGCAGTGGCCACAGGACTGGAAGAGGTCAGTTTTCATTCCAATCCCAAAGAAAGGCAATGCCAAAGAATGCTCAAACTACTGCACAATTGCACTCATCTCACACGCTAGCAAAGTAATGCTCAAAATTCTCCAAGCCACGCTTTAGCAATACGTGAACCGTGAACTTCCAGATGTTCAGACTGGTTTTAGAAAAGGCAGAGGAACCAGAAATCAAATTGCCAACATCTGCTGGATCATGGAAAAAGCAAGAGAGTTCCAGAAAAACATCTATTTCTGCTTTATTGACTATGCCAAAGCCTTTGACTGTGTGGCTCACAATAAACTGTGGAAAATTCTGGAAGAGATGGGAATACGAGACCACCTGACCTGGCTCTTGTATTTGCAGGTCAGCAAGCAACAGTTAGAACTGGACATGGAAAAAAAAAAAGAACTGGACATGGAAAAACAGACTGGTTCCAAATAGTAAAAGGAGTACATCAAGGCTGTATATTGTCACCCTGCTTATTTAACTTATATGCAGAGTACATCATGAGAAACGCTGGGCTGGAAGAAGCACAAGCTGGAATTAAGACTGCCGGGAGAAATATCAATAACCTCAGATATGCAGATGACACCACCCTTATGGCAGAAAGTGAAGAGGAACTCAAAAGCCTCATGATGAAAGTGAAAGTGGAGAGTGAAAAAGTTGGCTTAAAGCTCAACATTCAGAAAACGAAGATCATGGCATCCGGTCCCATCACTTCATGGGAAATAGATGGGGAAACAGTGGAAACAGTGTCAGACTTTATCTTTTGGGACTCCAAAATCTCTGCAGATGGTGACTGAAGCCATGAAATTAAAAGATGCTTACTCCTTGGAAGGAAAGTTATGACCAACCTAGATAGCATATCAAAAAGCAGAGACATTACTTTGCCAACACAGGTCCATCTAGTCAAGGCTATGGTTTTTCCAGTGGTCATGTATGGATATGAGAGTTGGACTCTGAAGAAAGCTGAGTGCTGATGAATTGATGCTTTTGAACTGTGGTGTTGGAAAAGACTCTTGAGAGTCCCTTGGACTGCAAGGAGATCCAACCAGTCCATTCTGAAGGAGATCAGCCCTGGGTGTTCATTGGAAAGACTGATGCTAAAGCTGAAACTCCAGTACTTTGGCCACCTCACGCAAAGAGTTGACTCATTGGAAAAGACCCTGATGCTGGGAGGGATTGGGGGCAGGAGGAGAAGGGGATGACAGAGGATGAGATGGCTGGATGGCATCACTGACTCGATGGACATGAGTTTGAGTAAACTCCAGAAGTTGGTGATGGACAGGGAAGCCTGGCGTGCTGCGATTCATGGGGTCGAAAAGAGTCAGACAAGACTGAGCAACTGAACTGAACTGATGTAAAGGAGGGCAGAGGTAATAAAGGACCCTGATTCAATCCCTGGTCCAGGAAGATCCCGCATGCTTCGGAGTAACCAAGCCCAAGCACCACAACTACTGGGCTCTCACTCTAGAGCCCTTGAGCCACAACCATTGAGTCGTCCTGCAACTACTGTAGCCTATGTGCCCTTGAGACCGTGCTCCACAAGAGAAACCGCGGTAAAGAGAAGACTGTGCACCACAATGAAGAGGAGTCCCCGCTCGCCGCAGCTGGAGAAAAAAGCATGCTCAGCAACAAAGACACAGCATGGCCAAAAATACATAAATCTTTTAAAAAAAATTAAATAATGAATATAAAAGTTTAAGTTAATTCAAATCCCACCCTATGACAGATGATGATAAAAGCAATAGCAGGTAATAAAATTCTTAAAATACCTAGAAAAAACTTAAAATATTAAAAAAAAAATTCCATCTCTTTGAAACTGGGAAAAGATCATCATTTAATTTTATCCCAAAGTGAAAGTGTTAGTTGCTCAGTCCTGTCCAACTCTTTGTAACCCCATGGACTGCAGCCCACCAGGCTCCACTGTCCATGGACTTTTCCAGGCAAGAATACTGGAATGGGTTGCCATTTTCTTCTCCAGGGTATCTTCCCATTCCAGGGTTGGAACCTGGGTCTCCCACATTGCAGTCAGATTCTTCACCATCTGAGCCACCGAACCCCATTACCAAAAAAACACCATGCTGTGATTCCCCTGGTGGTCCAGTGGCTAAGACTCAGCGACCCCAAAGGAGGGGGTCGGAGTTTGATCCCTGATCACAGAATTAGATCCAACATGCTGCAACTAAGACTTCACATGTGGGCAACTAACAAAAAGATCCCACATGCAGTAATGAAGATCCAAAATCTCACAAGCTAAAACTAAAGAAACAAAATCATAAAAAAAAAGAAAAAGCGCCATGCTGTGGAATCTGGATTTTCAATGGACACAAAAGGCAACGTAAGATCTTGAGGGTTTTTTTTTTAAGACATACAGTCAATTTTCTTTTTCAGTTAATTTTAGTGGTGAAATAGGGAAAGGACTTTAGAAAGCACAGAGAAAAACTTGAAATAAGGCTGACACACTAAGGAAGAGGTAATAGAAGACAGTACAGAAGACAACTTTTAAGCCTTTTGTTTCAGGAGAGGCAAGTGTATAATAAGTTCCATCATATTTGACAAATGTCGACTCTGAAATGCCCCAGAACTCCAAGCTGGTAGGTTGTTGGAAATAACCACCTGTAGTTCCTGAGAAGGATCTGGGCTGGAAAAGTAGGGTTCATTGGTATATAGCTCACAACTAAAGCCATGGAAGTGAATTAAATCTCTGAGAAAGAAAAAAAAGTGATAGGAATGTCAAGAAGAAAACGTATAAAAGGAAATGAAGAAGAACCAGTAAGGGTAGAACTGAAACTGTCTATTAGATGCTAAGGAAGGAGACAACCTCAAAAAAAGGTAACAATCAAGAGTGAGATGCTGCAGAGGTGTAAGTCTCTAATTTTACCAAGAAGTCAGCCACCAGCTAACAAAAAGTCTTACCAATTTTTGTAAAATGAGAGTCTGCTGCCATGCTTAACAGGTCAGAAGAAGGCCATAGGTACTACTGATATTTGAAAATACTCTCTAGGGAATGGAGAAAGACGCTGACAATGTAAATGACTGAAAATCTGTACTGAAGGACTGGCTAATGTTGAAATTCATAAATGATAGTGACAATTTCCACTAACATTCCAAGGGAATAGACAGCACATTCTCAAACCTGCTAGGTAGTGGACAAGTCGTGTAGCATGAGGAGGATAAGGATAATACGGGATCTGAGGCGCGACTAAGTCACATGACTGACCAAAGTGTTCAAGGTAGATAAGGAAACAAAAGCTAAGCCAGAAGGTCAATATCTTGACAAAACTGACACAGATGTCCAGCCACTGGCATAAAATGTGAATAGTCACAATATACTTGAAAAAAAAATTTTAAGAAGCAATTTCAAATATATTTCCCCACACTGGATTCTACTTGCATTATAGTCTCTATTATATCATTTAGCAATTACTTAGTGTGTCAGATGTCAGGGCCTTTTCCTTGTCATCCCAAACAGTATGCAAAGCCTCTAAGACACACTATCAGACACATTTTAGAAATGGAGGAACAGTTAAGTAACTTTCCAAAATGACACTGAAGTCTCAGGATTCAAACTTAGGCAGTGTGGCTCTTGAAGACAAAATTAATATTATTAGATATTTTGCACTGGTTATGAGCCCAGTTTTGGTATAAAACAGGGGTCTGAATCCTAACTCTTATCAATTGCTAAGCCTGAGTTTTCTCACCTGTTTAAAAAAAAAATGACATTAATAGCTCATATTGTGAAAAATATTTTAAATTAAGTATCCCCACAAACTGACAAATATCAAGGGTCAGGCAACTCTATTATTATTATTTTCTTAGAACAGCAGGAGGAAGGGGGCAGGAGGTAGAAGTTGGAAGACTTCCACTTAAGTTTGACAGCAAACTTGAAAGGAAGGGACCAGGAGGTAAAGGATCAGGTGTCCCACCTGACTTGCAAGGCACAAGTTTCTGCAAGCATAACAGGTAGGCTACACTTTTATCCATCTTCCCATTAAAGATTTATTGAGAGCCCATTACCTCCCAGACATTGGTTATCATGCTAGCTGCTCATATTGGAAGTAACTGTTCACAATGTCATCATGACAAACGAGTACAGATCTCAACATATTTATGATGAATGCAAGATAGCTCCAGTTTTCCTTGTCTTTTCCCTTCATATTTATAATACAAATTCTTGAAAAAGCAACTAAAAACTTTAATAATAGTTGTTCTGTAATAACAGTTTAACAAACAGCTTCTTCAACAAGACAAAATCCAGTTTGTTAATAGAATATCAAACATTAAAATTATGTTCTCTGGCAATTGTAGGTTGATAGTTCTATTTCGTATCTTAAAGAGCCATTAAAAAAAATTAAGGCAATATACTCAAAAGAAACACAATTAAAAAGTAAAGCCCATAAAGTGATAACCCATATGCTCTTCCCTCAAACAGAGTTGAGTGTCTTCAAATGAACAGGTTTTCAATCTAGGCACTGTTGACATCCTGGGCTAAACAATTCTCTGGTGTGAGGGGGCTGTGCAGCACACTGGAGGGTGTTTAGCAGTATCTCTAACTTCTACCGATTAGAAGCCAGTAACACCTTTCCTCCATTTGTGACAACCAAAAATGTCTCCAGATATTGCCAAATATCAGAGGGGTGGGGCAATTCACCTGGGATGAAAATAAGTGGATTAAAGAAAACCAAAATTGTTCCTTCCAACAGTAAGATGAGAAAATCATCCAATGTCTTTTTAAGAAAGAACAAGGGAAATTTTATCATTTGAAAACAATATAGGTGCTATAAGAACCTTACCAGTAGAATTACTACTTTGTATTGCTGAATTATTTAAAAAAAAAACAAAACAAAACAGTAACAATAAAGCTAAAACTCATAATCTGTTTTAACAGTTACTATTTAACAAGTTTTGAAGTTTATGTATTCTTTATTTCATTCCATAATTCCTTATAAAATATTCATTCTGAATGGAAGCCAATTAAAAATTATTTGAAGAAGAGTATGGAGCAACTATTTTTGAGTTTACTTACTTAAAACACATTTAGCTTAAATGTTTAGAAAAGCAGAAATTTTTATCAGTATTTTTACTAACATGAAATCATGGCAAATGCCATTATAATTTGACATGGTTCAACTATCACTTTGTCAACCTTCTGACTCTTTTTTCCTTTATAAATGTGTACTTCTTTTATATCGCAAGCAAAATTCAAAAAAGAATGTCCTTAATGCTGCTAACCCCTAATCATCTGAAAAAAGAACCCTTACTTCCCGACCGCATTCAGTTAAGCCGCCATGACTGCGGCAAAGGGTGCATAAGTGAGGCAAAGGGTGCGTAAGTGATTTAAACCATGCGTGACCGCACACCCGCGCGTGTGTGTTTGTGTTGGGGGCTGGGGATTGTGGGAAAGGCATTTGAGCTGGGAACTAACCATAGCCAATCCCAAATACTCAAGAAGAATGGTGGCCCACAAAGATGGAAGGTCTAAACTGTCACCCTTACCAACGGTATCAGTCTCTGTACTCCTCAAGTTGGATTTTTGTCACTTGTAAAATCCAAATAATAAAGGTTCCAACATGAACTGTCTGCTGGTAAAGAAACTTGTTTTTGTTGCATTAAGTAATTCCACACATACACCCAACACCTGCAAACATTTCAGAGCGCTGCAGAGTACAGTTTGAGAAAAACTGGGAGGCCTGGCATGCTGCAGTCCATGGTGTCGCAAAGAGTTGGACATGATGAGCAACTGAACTGAACTGACTACAGGCCACAGAAAACCACACCAGTTGTTTCTGTATCTCAGTATAAAACCTGGTTATTCTGGTGTTTTAATCCACAGTCAAGTAAAGTCAGTTATATCTGTGATCCACATTAAGGGGACTATTTTCAAGAGAGTGGGATGCCCTTGAGAGTTAGCATTCAATTCCTACCATATGTATTCATCTATATATCCAGAAGACTGTAGTATTTTTAAAAAGTGAAATGCTTAACAGTACATAGTATTAACTATACTTAATCAAAAATAACTCTGTATCAGTAAAATAGTACTTTTAGAACACTATCCAAAAGATCATCCTCTAAGTAACAACATATTTTTTTAAACCACTGCTTAATTTGGAAGACAGGGATTAGAAGAGGGTAGGTTTAAAAGATTATTTTTTTAAAGAAAGAAACTCTGAATTAAACTGTCCAACCTCCATACACTCCCAGAGATACAAAATTTCTTATCATTTTGCATAAAGGATTTCTTTAGCACTTCTACAGAGAAGGCAATGGCACCCCACTCCAGTACTTTTGCCTGGAAAATCCCATGGATGGAGGAGCCTGGTAGGCTGCAGTACGTGGGGTTGCTAGAGTCGGACAAGACTGAGCGACTTCACTTTCACTTTTCACTTTCATGCACTGGAGAAGGAAATGGCAACCCACTCCAGTGTTCTTGCCTGGAGAATCCCAGGGACGGGAAGCCTAGCGGGCTGCCGTCTATGGGGTCTCACAGAGACGGACACAACTGAAGCAACTTAGCAGCAGCAGCAGCAGCACTTCTTATAGCTCAGGCCTGTTTATGATTGATTCCTTTTCAGTTTCTTATGTCGAAAACTGCCTTTGTTTTTGCCTTTGCTGGGTCTAGAATTCTAGGTTGCCATATTTCCCCCCCTTGAGAACTTAAATACTCTTGTTCCACTGTCCTCTTCTTTCTAGCAAGGCTTCAGATGAAAAACCTCTGTCATGCTATCTTTGTTCCTCTGTATATAATGTATCATTTTTTTCTGTTCTATTTAATATTTTCTCTTTATCACTGAGGTTAAGCAGTCTAGTCAAGGCTACGGTTTTTCCAGTGGTCATGTATGGATGTGAAGGTTGGACTATGAGGAAAGCTGAGCACCGAAGAATTGATGCTTTTGAACTGTGGTGTTGGAGAAGACTCTTGAGAGTCCCTTAGACTGCAAGAAGATCCAACCAGTCCATCCTAAAGGAGATCAGTCCTGAGTGTTCATTGGAAGGACTGATGTTGAAGCTGAAACTTCAATACTTTGGCCACCTGATGTGAAGAGCTGACTCACTTGAAAAGACCCTGATGCTGGGAAAGATTGAGGGCAGGAGAAGGGGACGACAGAGGATGAGATGGTTGGATGGCATCATCGACTTGATGGACATGGGTTTGGGTGAACTCCAGGAGTTGGTGATGGACAGGGAGGCCTGGCATGCTGCGGTTCATGGGGTCGCAAAGAGTCAGACACAACTGAGCAACTGATCTGAACTGAACTGAACTAAGCAGTTTGATGATGATGTTTCCAGAAAAAAAAGGTAATAGTTTTTGCACTTGGGGTTCACTGAGTTTTAGAATTGTTGTTTTATTATATAGTTTTCAGCAAATTTAGAAAATTTTCACTCATTATCTCTTGCAACCCACTCTGGTACTCTTGCCTGGAAAATCCCATGGATGGAAGAGCTTGGCAGGCTACAGTCCATGGCGTCGCAAAGAGTCAGACATGACTGAGCAACTTCACTTTCTTTTTCTTTCTTTCCCCTTCAATGACTTCAATGACATGTGTATTGGTCCATTTGAAAATAAAATACAGTTCATTAATGATATTTTTCAGATATTTTATCTGTGTGCTTCATTTTGGATAGCTTCTATTGGTATGCCTTCAAGTTTACTAATTTCTTCTGTAGCATGTATCTGTGATTAATACCACAAGTGTATTTTTTCATTTAAATAGTTTAGTTTTCATCTCTACAAATGTGAATTGGATCTTCTCTTTTTTTAAATCTTCCATGTCCTTTATTTAACTTCCAATCTCTCTTCCAGCTCAGGGATCTGCAATTACAGCCTATAGGCCAAATGCAAACTACCACCTATAGTAGAAATGAATTTATATTCCAGTATACAGTAATGTCCCTTCGTTTAGACACTGTGTCTGGCTACTTTTACGCCACAATAAAGTTGAATAGTTACAACAGAGGCTGTTCAGGCCATAAAAATATTTACCATTTTATCCTTTGACAAAAATTTTGTACAGTCCTGATCTTAGCTTCTTAAACATGAAGAAGACAAATGTAATTAACAGTCTTAATGCCCTTTTCTATCATCTGTGTCATTTCTGGGTTGGTTTAGACTGATTGGTTTTTCTCATTATGAACCATTTTCCTACATTTTTTATTTTGACCATATGTTAAGACACAATGAATTTTACCATCTTTTTGAGTGCTGCATATTTTTCCATTCTTTAAATATTCTTGAGCTTTGTTCTAGTTCTAATTTAAGTTATTTAGAAAATGTTTGATCCTTTCAAACTTGCTTAAGGTTTTTAGGTGAAACCAGAGCAGCATTTAGTCTAGGCCTAATTCTGTACCACTGAAACAAAACTCTTCTGAATACTCTAGTTGATGCGCTGTGAATTATGAGCTTTTTTCCCCACTTTGACTACTGGCAACAGGCACAATTCATAGAATTGAGAGAGCTATAGGAATTCTTTCCTCTAATTCTTTAGGTTTATCTTCCCCCAGCCTTGGGTAGTTTACTCACACATGTGTTGTTCAATACTCAGCTCAAGACTAGAGAGGACCCTCTAAAGATCTCTGAAACTCTGCATAGCTCTTTCCTCTCCAGTTCCCCACCCAAAGAATTCTGACCACTTTAATTAGCCTCCTTACATTCCCAGTTCATCTCCACAACTCAAGGTGCTTACCAGGCTCAACCTGGATTCCCCTTCCTACATCATATACTGGAAACTTTCTCCAGGCACTAAGCTGGGGCTCACCTCATTTGTCTCCTGTCTCTCAAGGCTCACTGTCCTTTCTTGCCTGCCGTCCAGTATCTTGAAAACTGCTGTTTCATATATTTCGTCCAGGTTTTTAGTTGTTCCAAGCTGAAGAGTAATTCCAGTCCCTGTTACTCTATCTTGGCCAGAAGCAGAAGTCCTAAAATCTACTAAAATTTTCTAACCAGGGAAAACTGCTTAAAGGGTAAATGGAAAGCCATGATAAAGTAGATGGGACCTAATTATATCATTGTATACACTTAAGGAAAGGAAAACCTCCTTTCCTTATATTATTACCATTTATTATATTTATTTATAACATTTATATATTGTGCTGATTGCTATTTTTATGGAAAAGTGAAGTGAAGTTGCTCAGTCGTGTTCGACACTTTGCGACCCCGTGGACTGTAGCCCACCAGGCTCCTTCATCCATGGGATTCTCCAGGCAAGAATACTGGAGTGGTTGCCATTTCCTTCTCCAGGGGATCTTCCCAACCCAGGGATTGAACCCGGGTCTCCGCATTGCAGGCAGACGCTTTAACCTCTGAGCCACCAGGGAAACCCAATTATTCATCAAAATATATCTTATTGTTAGGAGTCACTCAAACCTATTCCTGCTGGTAATGAAATGAAAATAGTTATCTAATAATATCATTTATCTAATAAATTTTAAATTTCAAAATGCCTAACATGTGAATTAAACAAATTCCAGTTAGAATTTCTTCAAGACATATAAAAACAAGTAGTTGACAATATATTTACATTGACCTGTGAGGTAAGTTATATTTTCCCAACCCACTTGATCTGAAAAATGCCTTAAAAATATTTTTAAATTTTGAGTTTCAGATATAAAGTTACAAAAGTAGTATAAACAATTCCTAGTCTCCTTTTCCCTCAGACTAGCAAATGTTAACATTTTACCATATTTGTACCATTTAAGAGCACATTATAGACATAAAACCACTTTACCCAAAATACTTGTGTTTATTGCCAAAAAAACATTGTCTTATACAATCACATGCAATTATGACTGATACAATACTTCCACAATAGATTTTTATTCAGTTGTTTCCAACTGTCCCTCTAATATCCTTTACTGGGGGGTGGAAGTGTGAAGTAGCCTTGAGAAACTCTGAACTCAGGCCAAATTAGGATAGCCTCCATTTTGTTTGTTATTTTAATTAAGCTGAGCTGGAACATGGACACACCACTCATTTACATATTGTCTATGGATGATTTGGGGACATAAGAACAGAGCTGAAGAGTCACAACAAACTCAGTGTGATCCAAAGAGCCTAACACTTTCATTATCTGATCCATTAGAGAAAATGTTTGGCAACTCCATCCTTGGAGCACAAGAAAAATTTGTTCCTGTTCCAGTTTAGTTAAATCTGTCATGTGTAACCTAGCTGTTGTGACCTTTGGGGTTCCTTTACTCTGGTACTTTGCAGTCTTTATTTTTCATAATCTTAAACATTTGGAAGAGTAAATGCTGTTTACTTTATAGGATGTCCTTCCATCTGTGTCTGTCTGACAGTTTCCTTAAGCTTAGATTTAAGCTTATGCATTTTTGGCAAGAATCACACCAAAGCTATACTGTGATTCTTCATGATGCATGTGGAATTTATTTGTCCATTATTGGTGATGTTAATTTAGAACACTTAATTAAGGTGGTGTCTGTCAGATTTCCTCACTGTCATGTTACTATTGCTCTCTTTATAGTTAACACTGACTCAATGGACGTGAGTCTGAGTGAACTCCAGGAGTTGGTGATGGACAGGGAGGCCTGGCGTGCTGCAATTCATGGGGTCGCAAAGAGTCGGACACAACTGAACTGAACTAAACTCATAGTTAACACATACTTTGTGAGATATGCTTAGACACTATAAAAAAGCTTTGTTTCTCATCAGACTTTAAACCAGTAGTTTAAACATCCATTGATGACGTTAGCCTGAGACGATGATCACTGTAGTGGTTGCCAATGTGTGGTTTCCTAGTTTCATCATTTCTTCTACATTTATTAGGTGGAATTCTTCTGTAAATGGAAGCTATCTCCTTTCCTCCATTTATTTAAGTATTTAACTCAGCATAGACTTCTAAACTGTCATTTTATTTTATGGGTTTTAATCTATTATTGTCATTATTTATTTTGATGACCAAAGTGTCCATGATTTAGCTAAAGAAGCCTCTTCAAACTGGCTCCCTTTGTGTGTCCTTCTGGCAGGTCCCCATCATTCTTTTGAGTGAAACAGCTTTTTTAATAATGGCAACAATGTGGAAATGACCCAAATGGCCATCTGTGTGAATTAAATAAAGACTGGTCAGAAGACAATGAAAAATTATGAAGACACTAAAGAGACCAAGGTAGAAGATCTACAGTTAACAGAACAATGCTAAGAGTATGATGCTAGACTTTAAAAAGAAAAAAAAAAAAAAAAAAGACAAGTCTCTGTTTATACATGCATACAATTTTCTTGAAAGATATTAACAAGGCAGGGTAGCATTATCTCCAGGACTGTAGCTGTGGAACTGAGCATCTTACTTTTTATTTTACAATCACTGGCTCTCAGAAATTTTTTGGAGTATTTTCAAGACTAACACTTTTAAATTTAACATGTAATTAAAATGCACACTGTAAAAATTATATAATTAGAACAGTATAATATTTATAGTCTCATTAAAATGTATAAAATCTGTTTTAAAATTCTTTCTAAAAGCATTTAAGTATCTTTCAAGTCCCAGTTGTAATCAACAAATTGTGATTGCCTAATGAAACTAGATAAAGGAAACCATCCTTATGTTGTAGTCCTTGTCACATTAATTATATAATACTCAATATTAACCTTGAAAGGTTTCATTTTCCCTTTCAACTGTACCATCTTATCTTGTTTTATGGGGAGAGAAAAGGGGTGATAAAAGGAAGGGAAAATGGAAATAGGCTTATGATCTAGATATCATTATGTGAGTAACTTCTTTTCAATAAAACCTGAGTTTCCAAAATGACAGGATCTAACACTTTCATAAAATGTTTGGGTAAAAGACTAATATAACGCTTACCTAGTGAGTCGTTTAGGTGGAGGCCGCTCACCAAATTTTCTGGAAGAAATAAGAAAAAAAAAATTAAATAGGCTATATGACACACTCCACAGTATTTTAGGCACCATGAAACCTCCTTTACGACTTACACTTCAACCCTACTAAAGACCACTGTAAAAAGAAAGCCTCCAGTAAATACCAACACGCAGTAGTAACAAAATACAGACTTTAAAGTTGTTTCTAAACAAAACAACAGACCCTAGGTAGGCCTGACACATCCACATGCTGAGTGTGTATTACACTGATTAGATGAGGATAGCAGGTACTTCCCAGAGACACCTTGCTAAAACACCCAACAAAAGATGATCTAGTCTCCCATAATCTGCAGCACTCAAAAATTCCTCAGAGCCCGAGGGGGTATAGATCTCACAGATGTTTACCATGTGGCAAGCATTATGTTATACCTTTTGTTAACCCTTTTTAACCATTATAAAATAATTCTGGAAGGCAAATTTTAAAGATGTACAAAGCAACTTGCCCAATGTCACAAAGTAAACTAAGTGGCAGGCAGAGTTAAGATTTAAGCCTAGATGTTGACTAATTAATTAGTTCATAATATATGGCCTTTCAAAAAGAAATATGCTAAATATTCTAGCATAGAACCACTGAAAGACAGTAACATTGTTTGGGAGAGGGCAAAGAGAAAAAGCCCAAGCAAAGATTAGCACAATTTAGGCTGGAATTAGAATAAGGTATGGGTGGTAAGAGAGACTCCAAGAGTAAGATTAGCTGAGTTCAAATCTATGATTTAGTGTTTATTTCCCGAGCAGCCCTGAAGTTATCTGACTCTCTAGTTCAGTTGCCTTCCTCATCTGACCTCAAGGAGTTGCTGAAGGATTAAAAGTGCTAACTAATATACAGAAGATACACAGAACACCTGGAACGCCTGGAATTATTAATTATTAGTAAATGTTAGTAATTATTACTGTTTTCTAGTAATAAAAGTTAAGCCAAAATAACTAAAGATATTAAGTGTGATATTAACAAAGATAAACAAGTATAAGGAGAAGAAACTAATCCTTATGTGATGACCTGTCTCCTCTGAAAATAAAACATGAGGTCTTCTGAAAGACATGGCAGAGGCACACAGCACTTGAAGAAAAAAGATCAATAGAATTTTTCTTTCTTTTTAAAGCCACATTGCAGTTATAAATAGGTTAAGTGACTTGTTCATAACGAGTTATAGGTTTGAGAAGCCTAAAAGAGTTCTATATTTGTGGTATTTCACACAATTATTAATTTGATGACAAAAGTCTTAAAATCCCATGTAGTTCATTCTGTTGAGTAATTTAATGTTCTATGACACTGTTTATGAACTTGGTTTATAAGAAATTGCCCTTGAATATTTTGGTATTTCAGTTAACCCTAAAATACTGAAAAGTGGCTATAACTGAAACAGCACCCCAAAATGAGTAAATAATCCCAAGTTTTTGTCAGAAGGATTAATAATAAGTAATCCTCTTTGATTTTTATCCTATAGGATGGTCCACTTTAAAACACAATGATTTATTAGTAATATCAACAAGGGTGCTGAAGGACATAGGTTTCAAAACACTGAACTACTGGTTAATCTATGATGTGAATTCCAATTATGGAATTAAAGGCAAAAATCTATTCCTGAAACTTTCCACAGGAAAGATTTTTTTTTTTAATTTATGAGACTGATTAAATTTACTATTGCAGCATATGATTAAAATTAAAAAGTTCCTCACTAGGTTGGATTTAGTATAAAACCCCAAAAGTTTAAGACAATCTTTAAATTACTTCTTTGCATATATATATTTAAGAACAGAGTCACACTTTATAAAGAGAAGCAAAGAATGTAGAGCGTATCTAAGAGCTTAAAATGGTGAAAATTTTAGAGAGACACAGCTAACAAATGAGATGAAACCTTTCAGTTAGAATCATGATACTAACCATATTAGCTAATAACTCTGATCATCACACATCCTTTGGAATCTAACAGATAATTTAACATAGGTCTATTATATAACCAATAAGATCCACTGCTCTCAAAATTCAAAAGCAAATTTTGTTTTCTGGTACTCTGAAATGCTTTAAAAATCAGATTAAATCAACTGAATGTTGGTTCAAATATCTGCCTACATTCTTTTTTGGAACTACCCATTAGATGAAGTCAACAATCATACAGTAATGCTTGTGCAACATCACTCCTGCCCCCATAGAAAACATGAAAAAGAGATTTGCCTGCTGAGCTTGAACAGTATTTCAAAATGATGTACTGTTCTATCTGGGTGCTATCTGAAAGTTAGAAATCTTATAAGTGATAAATCACTTCTTCAGTGTATAATAAAGTATCTCCAGTAAGTGTCTGTAAACTCAATCCTCTCTTTAATGCATATGCCATCACACTTCTACTGATCTCATTAAACCTAATGGTTACTGTATCTAATAGAATGGGAGAAGGGTAATAAAATGGGTCTCCTGAAGATAGAAAGCCTAGAGATAAACCCATGCACCTATGGGCACTTTACTTTTGACAAAGGAGGCAAGAATATACAATGTGACAATGATAGTCTCTTCAATAAGTGATGCTGGGAAAACTGCTAAGTTGCTTCAGTCGTGTCCGACTCTGTGCGACCCCATAGACGGCAGCCCACCAGGCTCCGCTGTCCCTGGGATTCTCCAGGCAAGAACACTGGAGTGGGTTGCCATTTCCTTCTCCAATGCATGAAAGTGAAAAGTGAAAGTGAAGTCGCTCAGTCATGTCCGACCCTCAGCCACCCTATGGACTGCAGCCTTCCAGGCTCCTCCATCCATGGGATTTTCCAGGCAAGGGTACTGGAGTAGGGTGCCATTGAAAACTGGACAGCTACAAAAGAATGAAATTAGAACACTTCCTAACACCATATGCAAAGACAAACTCAAATGGATTAAAGATGTCAATGAAAGACGAGAAACTATAAAGCCTTTAGAAGAAAACAGGCAGAACAATCAATGACGTAAATCCCAGCAAGACCCTCTATGACCCACCTCCTAGAATCATGGAAATAAATATAAATAAATAAACAAGTGAAACCTAATTAAACTTAATAGCTTTTGCACAGGAAAGCAAACTATAAACAAGGTGAAAAGACAACACTCAGAATGGAGAGTGTTAGTCGCTCAGTCATGTCCAACTCTTTGTAACCCCTTGGACTGTAGCCTGCCAGGGTTCTCTGTCCATGGAATTTTCCAGGCAAGAATACTGGAGTGGGTGGCCATTCCCTTCTCCAGAGGATCTTCTCAACCCAGGAATTGAACCCGGGTCTCCTGCGTAGCAGGCAGATTCTTTACAGAATGGAGAAAACAATAGCAAATGAAACAACTGACAAAGGATTAATTTCCAAAAATATACAAGCAGTTCATACAACTCAATACCAGAAAGACAAACAACCCAATCAAAAAGAGGGCAAAAGACCTAAACAGACATTTCTCCAAAGGAGACATACAGATGGCTAATAAATACATGAAAAGACGCTCAGCACTGCTCATTAGAGAAATACAAATCAAAACTACAGTGAGATATCATCTCACAAGGGACAGAATGGCCATCATTAAAAAATCTACAAACAATAAATGCTGGAGAGGGTGTAGGGAAAAGGGAACCCTCTTGCACTGTTGGTGGGAATGTATATACAGTCACTATGGAAATTTCTTAAAAAAACTAGGAATAAAACCACCATATGACCCAGCAATCCCACAACTAAGCATATAACCTGAGTGAAAAGAACACACGTACCCCGATGTTCACTGCAGCACTATTTACGATAGCTAGGACATGGAAGCAACCTCTATGTCCACTGACAGATGAATGGAGAAAGAAGCTGTGGTACACATATAGAATGGAATATACTCAGCCATAAAAAGGAATGCATTTGAGTCAGTTCTAATAAGGTAAATGAACCTAGAGCCTATTATACAGAATGAAAGTCAGAAAGAGAAAAATAAGCATTGTGTTTCAACATATAAATATGGAATCCAGAAAAATGGTACCTATGAAACTACTTTCAGGGCAACGATGGAGACGCAGAGAACAGACTCATGGACACAGGCGGTGGGGGGAGGAAGGTGGGGTGGGATGCATGGAGACAGTAGCACAGAAACAGATACACTATCCTATGTAAAACAGCCAACTGGAATTTGCTGCATGACTCTGGGAACTCAAACTAGGGCTCTGTAACAACCTAGAGGGGTGGAATGCAGAGGGAGGCAGCAGAAAGGTTCAAAAGAGAGAGAAAGGTATACATAGGTATACCTATGACTGATTTATGTTGATCTATGGCAGAACCCAATACAATATTTTAGAGCAATTATCCTTCGATTAAAAATAAGTAAATTTAATTATCAAAAATAAAAGAAAATGAGTTTTCTGAGAAAATTCATAAGAGTGTTTAGTAGGTTCACGATGCATAACTCTGAAGCTCACAACTGAACTAGATTCTAATTATTCAGTTAACTTCATAGATCTACATATTTAAAACTATCAACTTATACCAAGGTACTATATGCACCCTATACTTATCAAGAGCCACTTTCCTCTACTGATCTGATGTACAATAAATAACACTTCAGGAATTATTTTCTGCAGAAAGAAGGCCCATCTTTAAACATGAGTGAATCAAGAAAATTCATGATGTAGTATTTATATTATACAATCAAAATAACCAGTTTTCAGCAGAAATGACAAGTCAGATAACAATTACTCAGAGACTGATTATAATTTAAAGATTAAGTCCTATTCCTCCATTTTGCAGTACGGAGTAAGGACACTACAAAATTTTTATCTTTACTTCTAATCTATTTTTAAAACAAGATGTCTATTGACATGTGTTGACAACTGAAAACCAGAAATAAATTGGATCAGTCAAGTTTAGACCACTTTTCTGTAAGGCACTTTCATAAGATGTGCATGATACAAGTAAAAATGCAAACAAACAAACAAACAAACCCTAAATCCTTCACTATCTAGGGACACCTTTGATTTTATCAAATATGGAGTTAATTCCTCACTGTACAAAGAATCACTGCTATCCAGTTTATCTTTCTGATACTATAGGTTGTCAATATCTCATTTGCATGAATAGGTTTCTCAAATTTTATGTACACTATATAAAGCATATTTTGATTAATCATGATAATATAAATCCTGTTATATATTTGAAAGAAAAGTTATAATTCTGGAGTTTTTTTTAAGTAACAAGCAAAGGTTAGCTTATGTAAAGTTGATTACACCTATGTCCTTTCCCTCTTCCATTCTGTATGCTTTTCCCTCAGATTGGGACTGGCGAATAAAACACAAACCTAGGTGCCATCACTAGTTAGTTATGCTCATATAACACATGGCTCAAGAAAGCTTAGACTGTCCAAAGTATATGTTGTAAGTATAATTTTAGGCTAGCAAATTCATTTTACTTTAACTTCACTAGCTTTCCCTTTTTAATATAACAATCATCTTTTACTTAAAATAGAGTTAGGGAAAATATTATTATAACTGTATCTGTTTTCATACACCTGGCAGTGTTGAAGATTTTTCAAAAGTTTCCATCAATCACTTAATATACTTCCTACCTATACAAGGTTCCCACATATCCTCCAATCCATTAGAATTTTCAAGTAAGTAGAAGTCTTGAACTTTGCATACTTCTTTTACTTCTGTTTTGCTCATGGTGGACAGGTAATATTGTTTCCCCCACAACAGATACATTTCTTCTATATTAACCAGTCTGTTAAGGAAGTATATCACCACCAACATATTGAGGATAAACACGATAAAGTTATCAAAATTTTACCATCTTAACACCTTTTCTAGCTAACAGATGCTTCACATGAGAAAAATCAAGTCAAAAACCAAAAGGTGAGGTATGGAAAGAAAAGAAAAAACTTTGACTATAGAACAATTTAGTAATTACACTGCTAGGATATTGTCTAGTGATATTAGAACTTTTGAGTCTACAGACTCAAAAGCCAGCTCAAATCATGTGGGAAACTATTCTGCCCTTGGGTGTAGAACTAAAAGTAATTTCCTCTATTATTCTGAATTTCACAAGTTTTCTGCTTAATGGATAAATGAAATTAAAATAAATTATTAACTCAAGAAACATTGAAGAGAGCATGAACAAATCCAAACTCTTAATTAAGTCAAACTTCATGTAAATACAACATTGAATGAACAGCAAGCTGAGAAAAGTACACTTGTTTTATACACTTGTCAGGCTTCCCTGGTGCCTCAGATAGTGGAGCATCTGCCTGCAATGCGGGAGACCCGGGTTCAATCCCTGGGTCGGGAGGATCCCCTGGAGAAGAAAACGGCAGCCCACTCCAATACTCTTGCCTGGAGAGTTCCATGGACAGAGGAGCCTGGTAGGCTACAGTCCATGGGGTCGCAAAGAGTTGGACACCGAGCAACTTCACTTCACTTCATACCAAATCTTCTCTAGGTAGTATACAGTTCAAAAAAAGTACCAGAATTTTTGAATCATGGTTTAAGACAGTGAAATGAAACAGCATTTAACGAGGGAAAAATAAGGAAACCTGATTGATACCCTCAAGAATCCATGCCTGATCATTCCACCAGGATAAAGAAATAAATAGATGATATACGTGATCATCATAGTCTGTGCTAACATATAATATGAAAAACAAAGCAATAGGTACCAGAAAGTTGTTGAGCAATCTACTCACCAAAACAGAAGACGCTAATTAGAAAAGGCTACACATAATATACCAGCTTTGTCTTCATTCATTCATTCACCTAGTATGTACCGAGTATAGGTACTTGGTATACATCAGTGAACAAAAGAGACACAAAATCCATTCCCTTATGGCACTTACATTCAATTAAGACAAATGGACAATGGTATATATTCAAAGACGTTCATCAATGTAATTTATTTTTTAAAAAGCTAGAAATAAACACTATACTTATTGAATATGATTAAAAAGACTAATATTGGAACAATCTAAAAATATATTTCAAGTAAATATGTAACATCTTCACTTCTAAACCTTCATTCTATATTTATGACAGAAAATAGTCTATGTATTGAGTCAAATAACTTTGAGCAAGACAAGCGACACCTTGTCACAATTCAATTTTTAGCTTTAACCTACTCTTACCTTAAGACCTGTATTTAATGGCAATAATGCTCAAAACCTGTCAAGGTATAACCAGTGGTCTTGGATACAACAAAAAAGACAATCAAGGCATGATGCATTCTCCTGAACCATGACAATTACTAAATATTTTCTATTAGAACAAATATCCTATGGGGTAGACCAAAGACATGCCACACTTGGCCCCACCAGGTGAAGAAACCTGCTCGCTCCCCTTCTTAATAGTATGCTGCACAGAACATCTGAAAGGCACTGCTTCCTTAATTTTAAAATCCCTTTATTCTACCTTTTTTTCCCCCCAATTAAAACAACAGCAAACTTTGTTAGCCTGTCATCAGTCTATGTAAAGAAGCAGGCAGAGTGGAAAGGTACAAACTAGGAGTGACCGAGACCATCGTTTTCAGCTATTCTCTGCATCTGGCTTTTGAGGTATCTCCAAAATTAGCATCAGGTTAGGGAATAGGTGATTTTCCTAAAATTCATACCTGCAGAGGGATTTGCTCCAGTTAAATCTGCGACAGCCATAAGCCTCACAACCCAGACAGCAGAGCTGAGTTGAGAACCCTGGCATCCATTAACATCACATATAAAGACCTTATATGAAAAGTATATGTCTTAAAATCTATGGCCTCAACAAGAGAGAGCAGTAAGATGCTGGACAACTACTCCAATTTCATGCCAAAAGACTGAAAAGGACAAATTGACATCAAATGCCTCCTAACATGGTAAGAGCACAGTATCATTTCTGTAATTTCACTGACAAAAACGCAACTTGAAGCTAAACAAGAAGAAACGTAACAAACCTAAACTGTGGCAGAGTCAACAAAATAAGTGGATTACACTTTTAAAAGCATCAAGGTTGTAAAAGACAAAAAAATGAAAACTTGCTCAGATTAGAAGAGACTGAAGAAACATGATCACTGTATACAACAGACTATCCAGAATTTACTTCTGCTAGAAAAGGACATTATTTGGACAAGTGACAAAATCTGCATAAAATGGTAGATTAGAAAACAGGATCATATAAATTTTAATATCTAGTTTTGATAGCTGTACAGGCATTAAAGAAGAGAATGTCTTTAATTTTCGAAACACTGTAGTGTTTAGAAAGAAAAGGGAATGATGTCTACTTACCTTCAAAAGGTTCAGGAAAAATAAGATTGTGTGTGTGTGTGTGTGTGTGTGTGTGTGTGTGTGTGTGTAGATACACAGAGGGATAATGTAAATGTGGTAAAATGTTAGTAACTGAAGTATCTGGCTGAACTTCTCTGTAATATTTTGTTATATTTGCAATTTTTCTGTAAACTGAAATTATATCAAAACAAAAAAGGCCACCATCAGAGAAGCACTAACCTGATCTAGGTGCTGACATAACGCTAATCACCACAGAACCTGGTGGCGACAAACAGAGACATTCACTGGCGGCGATAAGAGACCCCACGGCCGGCTTTCTGGCACAGCTCTTATGTTCTTATGACAACTTGCTATAGACTTAAAGTCTGATTACACCCATGTTGATGTACAAGTGGAGAAACAGGAACTCTCATGCACTGTTGGGAGTTTAAATTTGTGCAATCTTTTTGGAAGACACCTGGCAGCGTCTACTATAATTCAAGATGTGCATTCCTTTGAATCCCTAGCACTCTCTATTCGGGAAATTTATTATATAGGTAGACAAATGAGAAGGAAATGGCAACCCACTCCAGTGTTCTTGCCCAGAGAATCCCAGGGACGGGGGAGCCTGGTGGGCTGCCGTTTATGGGGTCGCACAGAATCGGACACGACTGACACGACTTAGCAGCAGCAGCAGCAGCAACCTTAACCATCTGTTTAATTTCTGCAAAAGAATTCAATTTTTGCTAAGAATTCCTTCAGACATCTGACTTGATCTTATGCACTGCCTTTTAAGGCAATATTTAAGAGGTGAAAAGTGTCATCTGATAAGAGCACACACAATCTGTCACAAATACAGGTCATGGGACAGGTAGCCGCATATTACCGTACAGACATGGACTCAGGAGCAAGGTTGTTTAAGTTCACACCCTAACTTTAAAGCAAAGGAGCAGAAGTTACTTAAACTGTTTCAGTTTTCTCAATTCGAAACACAGATAAAAGTATCTCTGTACAGAATTCTTACAAGAATTTAAAAGGTTCGTAAGTGTACAGACCGAGGGATTTTCTGAAGGTTCAATGAGTGGGAACCCACCCTTCCAATGCAGGGGGTGCGTGTTCAGTCCCTGGTTGGGGAAATAGGATCCTGCATGCCATGAAGTGCAACCAAAAAAAAAGTGTACAGCACCTAAGAGTTCTAGGTACTAAGTCAGCACTCGATGAAACACCACTACTGTTTCAAGGCTGGATTACACAGTATTATTTACTCTTACAAATACGGTAAAATTGAAATAAGGCCTTCAAAACAAATACACATTTATATAGCTTTAAAATACATATAATTAATTCTACATTTCACAAAGAAATTGAGAATACATAAAGAACTCAACAAAAACCTGATTTAAAAATAAGTAAAGGACTGTTCTCTTAGCTCAGTAGGTAAAGAATCTGCCTGCAATGCAGGAGACCTGGGTTTGATCCCTAGGTTGGGAAGATCCCCGGGAAAAGGAAACGGCAACCCACTCCAGTATTCTTACCTGGAGAATCCTATGGACAGAAGAGGCTGGAAGGCTACCGTCCATGGGGTTGCAAGAGTCGGACACAACTTAGCAACTAAACCACCACAACTGAACCACCAACGGACTTGAAGAGATGTATCTCCAAGAAGATATACAAATGGCCAATAAGCACATAAAAGCTCAACATTACTAATCACTATGGAAATGCAAATCAAAAACATAAAGATAGCACTTCATACCATTCAGGATGCCTATTATCAAAACTGACAAAAAACAACAAGATTTGAACCCTGGTACATTGCTGGTGGACATATAAAATGGTATGGTATTATGGTGGAAATATAAAATGGTATGGCAGTATCTCCAAAATTAAACGTACAATTAACACATAATCTACCAATTCCACTTCTGTGTACATATCCAACAGAAATAAAAGCAGAAACTCAAACAGATACTTGCACACCAATGTTTAGAGCAGCATTATCGCACCAGGCAAAAGGTGGAAATAATCTAAATGCCCACTGATGGATGAATAAATGTGGTATACACATACAATTAAATATTCCAACTTAAAAAAAATTCTGACACAAGTTACATACAACATGGATGAACCCTGAATACATTATGCTAAATTAAAATAAGACACAAAAGGTCAAATATCCTATGATCCCACTTATATAAGGTACCTAGAGTAGTCAAATTCAGAAGACAGAGAAGTAGAATGGTGGTTTCCAGTGACTGTCACCATGGTTGAGGATATGGAAGGAAGCATGGAGAGTTACTGTTTAATGGGTATAGTTTGGGAAGATGAAAAAATTTTGGAGACAGAAGGTGATGGTGGTTGTGCAGTAATGTGAATGTGCCTAATGAAACTGAACTGAACACAAAAAATGATTAAAATGGTAAACTTCATGTTTTATATATATTTTGCCCCTCTAATAGTACATTTAGTTTTGCCTTAAACTATGGTTTAATGAGGAATACTGGCTCAGCTTTGAGGGGTATCCTATGTGACTGCCAGGATAAGTGACAGTGGCTGCCGTACAACTTAGAAAAAACAGACAAGTGGGTGCCAAGACATACAAAAGAAGAACATGAGGAGTACATGTATAATATATAAATGGTTCCTACTACCATCAAGGCAAAGATAGAAAAGGAAAAAGAGAAGTTCTTCCTAGAATCTATGCTTCCTAAGGAAGGGCAGCTCAGACAGCATGCAAACAATCCCTCAAAGACTGTTTGGGTTTGAACATCTCCTGTGGAAAATCCCAAGTGATCATGGAAAGCAGCTTGTACATGAGATGTCACATAGTTTTTGCCTTTGCACCTCCCCACTGACTTCTCACCCCTACCTCAAATTATAAACAGTGAAGATTTTTTTCCTCCACAAAACATCTGCCAAAGATGTTAAGGTTGTCAGTTCTCTGAAGTCATTTGAAAATTCTTCACAGGAAGAAAGAAATCTGATATTAATTAGAAGTTATTATTTTTTTCTCATCTTTTGAAATGGCCTTTCCAATCCAAGTGAGACTTAAAAAGGAAAGAAAGAGGGATGCCAATAAAAGAGATTTTTTTTTTTTTTGAAAGCCATGCTGCTGCTGTTGCTGCTAAGTCACTTCAGTCGTGTCCGACTCTGTGCGACCCCAGAGACGGCAGCCCACCAGGCTCCCCCGTCCCTGGGATTCTCCAGGCAAGAACACCAGTGGGTTGCCATTTCCTTCTCCAATGCATGAAAGTGAAAAGTGAAAGTGAAGTCACTCAGTCGTGTCCGACTCTTAGCGACCCCATGGACTGCAGCCTACCAGGCTCCTCCGTCCTTGGGATTTTCCAGGCAAGAGTACTGGAGTGGGGTGCCATTGCCTTCTCCATTTGAAAGCCATAGAATACAACTATCCATAATAGGATTTCTTTGCCTGATTTCCTTGGGTTCTTCTATCCTTGAAAACGTATACAACATTTACTGTGCAATACATTTATCTTAGAAGGGGTCTAGCTCAGTACAGGTATTTAGAACTGAGAGATCAGATCCCCAAGAAGTAACCATCAATGATTTCTGGTAGGGAAGCCTGAATATAGCAGAGAGGACCAAAGAGATTTTTAGTGGGGAACAATGAAGAAGACAAATAAGCTACATTTCAGGAGGCTGCTCAAAGTAAGTTTTTGCCTCCACAGAATTAACAAACTATGGAAAAATAGGTAATTTTCAGTTTTTAAAAAGAAACTACCAAGCCAGAAGACCTTGCAATTTTAAAGCTGGGCTCTATATTGAGTCCTGTGCTAAGCTGCTTCAGTCGTGTCTAACTCTTTGCAACTCTATGGACTGTAGCCCACCAGGCTCCTCTGTCCATGGGATTCTCCAGGCAAGAAGAATACTGGAGTGGGCTGGGGTGCCCTTCTCGAAGGGATCTTCCTGACCCAGGAATCGAACCCGTATCTCTTATGTCTCCTGCCCTGGCAGGCCAGTTCTTAACCACTAGTGCCACTTGGGAAGCCCATATTGAGTTCTAATATCCTACAAATAAAGTTTTCCAAGTACCTAGTGAGGAATCACCTCATCACCGACTCAATGGACATGAGTTTGAGCAAGCTCCAAGAGATGGTGAAGGAGAGGGAAGCCTGGTGTGCTACAGCCTATGGGGTCACAAAGAATTGGGACACCACTGAGCAACTGAACAACAACGAGGAATCAAAGGAGTAAACTTAGTAAAGAGAACCCAGGCATTGTAATACTTAGCTCCCATCACAAGGAAGAAAATACAAGTAGAAAAAAATAGTATTTCCCTGTAAAAGTTAGGTCCAACAGGCCTCTCCCTAAATTAATTCTGATTCAGCCCATGGAATGGAATAGCCTCAGAAGCAGTATCATGCAATTAGGTGGTACATGAAGGCCCATAATCTTTCCTTAATAAAAGTACACCTGAGAATGTAGCAATACTGCTAGACCACTGACAACAGCTTAAAATACATGCCTGTTGACTTGAGATTATTATTGCTGATGTTCAAAAATAATAAAAATGCTATACCCGCACAAATGTGTATATATGAGTACCAACAGACATGTAGAAGAATGTCCACAGCATCATCAGACATAATAATCCCAAATCAGAAACTCAAATGACCACTGTCGAAGGATCGGCTAAATTACAGAATCATCATACGATCAGATAAATTATAGAATCATCATACAGCACTGTGCTATTAGCAAGGAAAGTGAACAAATTATCACTACACATGCAGTAACACTGACTAATAGCAAAAGAAGCCAGACTCAAAAAGGTACAAAATTATATGATTTTATATGAAATTTTAAAAAGAAAAGCAAAACTAAACTACAGAGTTCACCAGGATACAGGTGACCTTTGAGAGGGAGGTACACACACCAGGAGGAGCTATATGAAAGGATCCGGAAGAACGAGTAATATTCTGTAACTTCATCTGTGTGATGGTCACACATGTACATTCACTTTGTGAAAATTTACTTTATTGTACATTTATGATTTGTGTGCTTTGTTTTTCTGTAGGTAATTACTTTAATTTATAAATACATATCCAGATTTATTAATATTCAAGTGTTTCAAATGAATGGATGGTTCTGGGAAAAAAGTTCTTTCCTAGACTTTATTCCTATTGTCTTTGAATTCTATTTTAACACCAGATTTTAGAAGGTGGTGATTTCCAGTCCTCAGCTACACCATTCCAGAATATATGTATTTCATATCAAAGGTTAGTATAAGGATTTAAGTCCTGAAACTGGTCTTCTCTACATCTAAACTGCAAATCAGAATTTAGTCTTCTTCCCTAACTTTAGTAGGCACAAGAATCAGGATCAATTGTGGTCCTCTGTTTGGCAAATCTACCCCAGAGTATGCATTTTTTAAAAGTCACTAGTTATGCAGTGTCACAGAAAAATGCTGAATGGGTAGTAGGATTAGAACTTTCCTATTGTTAACTTTTAAATTGGCTTCATTTGCCTCTCTCACCTAAAACCAAGATGAGGAGGAAGGAGAGAGAGTGTGTGGCATAACTGTTTTGAACATTCTCATTACTGTTCTTTCTTTAACGTTTAACACACATTTAAGGGCCTACTGTATGTTAGGAACTGCAGTTGACATTTGGAACATGTAGCAGCAAATGGAACACGGTCCCTATCCACATAGAATACACGACAGGAGCTGCTGCTGCAGGCTACCTATGCACTATGCACGCACATCTCACTTCACACACATGTCAATCTTACTACACAGACGAGAAAAATCTGCTTAGAAACCACTCTGCCTTGTTCACATAATGGTAAATTTGGTTTAAAATGTAACTACAGTATAAGGTCCATGATTTTCCATATATTCTGCAATAAGGTAGAATTCAAGTACAGTTCAATTCTAGATACTAACATATGAAGAGATACAATTTTTATGAAAGACTGTAAAGTGTACTAACTGATCCTAAAAATTTCTATGATATAGTATAGACTTGTTTTGCTTAAGTGAGGGGTCAACAAGAAACCAGAAAGGAAACCTTTCATTACCCTTCCAATACTTCAACTACTAACTAAATTATAAGGGTAAAAGATTCTTTTGTCTTTGACTGCTAGAAAGTGAAAAAATTCTCTTCGAAAGCTATAAATACATAAAACTCAGGAAATCTAAAGACACCTGCTGTGGTAGCCATACCTTAACTACTGCATACATATACATATACATACTGCATACACAGACATAAATGTCTGTACATATACGTACATCAAATATTTGACAATTACTCTTTCATATTTCTTGCACAAAGACAATAAATACGTTACAATGCTCATGACCAGTGTCTACATCACCAATCATAATTTTGCAAAGTACATTTTTTTTCTGAGTTGAAAAGGATCAAGAATACATAAACATCTTCTATGTCTATGTATATATACATATATATATGTATGTATATATGTATATGTATGTATGTACATATACATGTGTGTGTGTGTGTGTGTGTATATATATACTATGTCTGCACTTATACTATATACTATGTCTACACTAACATTTTCTGTTAGTCAAAATTATTAACATAAAGACTCTGTACCAGTCCAACCTCTATTAAACCATTACTGGCCAATTTCTTAAACAGTCAAACCTCTAACATACAGTTTGGTTTTAAAGTATTTGAATTCTGCAGTCTATCTGCCTTTTGTTTTCCTTTTAAATAAAGCAGACCAGAACATTTATGGTTGCCTGAAAAATCCCATGGACGGAGGAGCCTGGTGGGCTTCAGTCCATGGGGTCGCTAAGAGTCAGACATAACTAAGTGACTTCACTTTCACTTTTCACTTTCATGCATTGGAGAAGGAAATGGCAACCCACTCCAGTGTTCTTGCCTGGAGAATCCCAGGGACAGGGGGGCCTGGTGGGCTGCCGTCTATGGGGTCACACAAAGTCGGACATGACTGAAGCGACTTAGCAGCAGCCAAAAAGTCTAATTCATAAAGGAAAGGCTGTAATTCAAGTTTACAAGGAATTAAACTATTTTAAAGAAGCCTGACCCTAAGGAAAAAAAAAAAGATGGCAACTGTAATTTTAAAACATGCAAAATAGGACAGTGAAGGGAGACTATCAGTAAGCAAAAAATAAAATGATCAAAATCTGTACGTTCAGATGGGGAAGAAAAGATTTCCAGGTATTTTTTATACACCACTGCATGAATAAGGAAATGCCTTCCTGCTTGAGTGTTTATACCCAAAACAATACATTTCTTTTGAACTGTAACTTAACTTTCTGTTATCACATGTCATGTTATAACAATCAAACCTACATTTGTGGTAAAGCCAAAAACCACTCTGAAGAAGTGGTCTTAACCACAATTCAAAGCTTATAAAGATTATCTGAGCCATTAACCTGTTGAGCTGCTTTCATACACTGCTAGAACCAAAAAGCCAGGCCCAGCAGCTCGTTGTAGCTGCTCCCACAAGCTTCACAAGGAAGCCACAGGGCTCTGCAAGGGAAATACACAATACAGGAGAATTGAAGTTGGTGGTACAAAAATCTAACAGCACACTACTTTGTCTTGGGTAGTTCTGCTGCTGCTGCTGCTGCTGCTAAGTCACTTTAGTCGTGTCCAACTCTGTGCAACCCCAGAGACGGCAGCCCACCAGGCTCCCCTGTCCCTGGGATTCTCCAGGCAAGAACACTGGAGTGGGTTGCCATTTCCTTCTCCAATGCATGAAAGTGAAAAGGGAAAGTGAAGTTGCTCAGTCATGTCCGACCCTCAGCGACCCCACGGACTGCAGTGCACCAGGCTCCTCTGTCCATGGGATTTTCCAGGCAAGAGTACTGGAGTGGGGTGCCATTGCCTTCTCTGGTGGGTAGTTCTACAGGCAGCCTAATAAAACATCAACCATCTGAGGAGCCTCAGCTCGGCACAGGTACAAGAAAGACTCCGAATTGAGAATCACTATGAAGTGATTAGGGCTTCCCTGGTGGCTGAGTTGGTAAAGAATCCGCCTGCAATGCGGGAGACCTGGGTTCGATCCCTGGGTTGGGAAGATCCCCTGGAGGAGGGCATCGCAACCCACTCCCGTACTTTTGCCTGAAGAATCCCCATGGACAGAGGAGTCTGGCAGGCTACAGTCTGTGGGGTCGCAAAGAGTCGGACACAACTGAGCGACTAAAAAACAAAAAATACAAAAAACATGAAGAATATAAAACATCAGTAACTTAAAGTAGTAACGCACTAGAAGACGAGGCAAAAGCCTTGGGAGTTTGACCGTAACAAGGAGGAAAACAAAGGTTAAGACCTCTTGGCAGGTATAGATTCAACTGTCACAGTTTGGGTTATTCGGGTTATATATTTACTTAACATCTTGCTATGCTATGAATTCAAATTAGGCAAACTGCAAAGCTGTTCTGTTATAAATTTACTAGTTAACTGGCTAGTCAACTTCCCTCTATCATTTGTCTAACTAGAAAGAAGGGCACAGTTCTTTAAAGATCAGCTGCTCCATTGCAGCAACTTAATTCTTAACATTTCCTCTCTCATCAACATCTATCTATACAGGCATGTTTTCTAAAGACATGTGGTCTCTATTCTCTTAAGTATTAGATTTTTGACTTTCCCTCATTCTTGACTTCCATCACAAGGAATTCATTGACAAATGCTGTCCACTGCCTTCTCAAATTATCTTCTATATTGCCACTCCCTGATTCCATAAAGTTAGATGAAGCTCTTATTACAACTTTTATATCTATAGCATCCTAAACTAGCCTCATGCAGTAAAATAGACAAGCACACAACAAACAGAATATATCTGTTTATATGCGCTCTCATTTAACTATCACCAACAATCCTGATAGGCCTTCAAACTTAGAAGGGAAAATTAAACCTCAGAAAGTCACGAGATAGGATATTCCCCCTGCTTCTGATTTCACGCTGATCATACTAAGGTTGAAGACTACATATAAATATACAAGGAAGCCATCTCTAGTCTTTAAACCACTCATTTTCTTCAACTCCCCAAATAATTATGTTTGTTCCAATTCACTGATAAACTAATTCCTATTTGCTTTTCCATTAAATAAACCACCTATCATATGAAAATTTATTTAAATGTTCCAGAAAAATCACTTCTTAACCTGTAAAGTATTTCTTAGCAAACCAAAACCCTTGATTCTCAAGGATGAAATGCTGCAGTAATCCAACTAGAGAACAGGAACAATGCCACAGTTAAATCAGCCATGAAAATCTGATTGTGTTAACAGCCCTAGGGATTAGTCAAATTGACAGTCTTTCTTTAAGTATCCCAGTAACGAAGAAAATGTCCATCTGTTTCCATAATAAACTAGAGGTGCACAAGGGAATTTTTAGGCCATAACTTTTACGCTGGACAATTTTTTTAATGGCAGAAGTGTACATTAGAGAAATATGGACAACACTATGCATGTATTATTCATATAAAATTGACTCAACTGCATACAATATTAACATCGTTTTCAAATGCAAGTCTGTATGTACACAGCATATGCTCACTAAACGAATGAATAATATTAAATAGTAAGTCATCTGTTAAAAAAGATGAACAAAAAACTGTCATGAAACTCTAGCTCTTAAACTATAATATTAATTACATCAACTATTGTTTTAAAATATATATATATAAATTTAAGGAAAACTAATGTCTTTATAGTCACTACACATTTTTTTAACTTTTTATTTTATATTGGAGTATAGTTGGTTAACAATGTTGTGTTAGTTTCAGGTATACAGCAAAGTGGTTAAGTTACACATATACATATATCTATTCTTTTTCAAATTCTTTCCCCACTTAGGTTGTTACACAATACAGAACAGAGTTCGCTGTGCTAGACAGTAGGTCCTTACTGGTTATCCTTTTAAATACAGCAGTGTGTACATGTCAATCCCAAACTCCCTACTTATCCCTCCCCACAACCCTTCTACCCTGGTAATCATAAGTTCATTTTCATAGTCTTGTTTCTATTCTGTAAATAAGTTCATTTGTATCATTTATTTTTAGATTCCACAGGACATTTCTGTCTGACTTACTTCACTCAGTAGACAATCATTACATCCATCCCCCTTGCTGCAAACGGTATTATTCCATTCTTTACAATAGATAAGCAGTGTTTCATGGTGTGCTTAATCGCTCAGTCGTATCTGACTTTGCGACCCCACTGAGTGTAGCCTGCCAGGCTCCTCTGTCCACGGGGATTCTTCAGGCAAGAATTGCCGGGAGCCGGCATATTGCATATTGAGTGCAGCACTTTCCACAGCATCATCTTTCAGGATCTGGAATAGCTCAACTGGAATTCTATCACTGCCAGGAGCCAGCGTGAGGAACTCCGCTCATGACAAAGGTCATGAGGAAGGAGGCTCGACATACGCAAAGGCGGGATTGAGCCTCAGGAGTCCCCCTGGAAATTCTCGAGCATCTACCCCCCAAACCTGAGTCTGCCTACTTTCTGCTTTGTGCTTTCACCTACACCTCTGACTTTACGGGGGCTGTCCCCCACTACCTCTCTCTGAAAAAAGAGTTAGCTTACAGCTCCAGTTAATAATTCCTGGGTGTGACAGTGTTTCAACCTACAAACTCCTCTGGAAATCCTCTAGCCTGCCTGAATAGGTTTTTCAGGCCACATGTGATTGTTCAGAGCCTCCCAACTGTGAGAGGCAGGAGATGTTCTAAACTGTCTAAACACAGATTCCTTTGGGTAGTTAAAAGACTGATTAGAAATTGTATTGGTGAAGGGTTTTTCACTTGTTGGGCCAATGTTTGCTGCTAAGTCTCCATACTCCTTACCTACTGTGTCCTTGGCAGTGTATTGATTGATATAATGGGTGTATAGAAATGTAAAATGCAGCTTTGTCCAATGCTTTTTTGGAGGCTGGTGCCTGACTTTGGAATAATCACCTTTAAAGAAAAATAAGTTTCTTAAAATGTTAACAGGCCTCCGGGCCAGAAGATGATGTCAATCACCTGAACTTTTGCATATGATAAGTTTGAAAGCCTGGCTTCGGTTAGAACCAGGAACTGCTGTCCTTGCATGACTCCACCCCTTCCCCCATTATCCTCTATGCACAACTTAAGGTATAAAAACTACTTTGGAAAATAAAGTGCGGGCCTTGTTCACCAAAACTTGGTCTCCCCATGTCGCTCGCTCTCTCAAATTCTGGCTGAGTCTCCATCTGGAGCGCGGAACCCACCATGCTTGCTAATTATGCCTGGGCTTCTAAGATCCGACCGGGGAGGCCTCAGTGTCTCCTCTCCTTCGGGAGAACGGAAGGACGCCTGCGGCCTACGTAAGTGGTGCAAACTTCTTGTCTTGAAGTTTTATTGGTCTCCCGCGTAAACCAAGCTACTCAGCCTCTTTTCTTCACTGAATTTTCCTACTGAGCTATCCTTATTTCAGCTGCTTTTCTCCACTGAATTTCCTCACTGAGCTACCCTCATTCTATTACTCTTTGTATCCTTAATTAAAGTGTAATTAAGCAGTTGTTTCCTGACCCTCGCCTACGCCGTCTCTCCTTCGAATACCCTGGATCAGCTGGGGCTGGACCCCAGCAAAGAATACTGGAGTAGTCTCGTGTGTTGCCATGCCCTCCTCCAGGGGATCTTCCAACCCAGGGATCAAACCCAGGTCTCCCGCACTGCAGTCAGATTCTTTACCAACTGAGCCACAAAGGAAGCCCAATATTTCATGGTATATGTGTACAAAATCTTTATCCATTCCTATGTCGATGGACACTTAGGCTGCTTCCAGGTCTTGGCTATTGTAAACAGTGTGGGTTGCTAGAGTCGGGCACGACAGAGCGACTTCACTTTCACTTTTCACTTTCATGCATTGGAGAAGGAAATGGCAACCCACTCCAGTGTTCTTGCCTGGAGAATCCCGGGGACGGGGGAGCCTGGTAGGCTGCTGTCTATGGGGTCGCACAGAGTTGGACACGACTGAAGCGACTTAGCAGCAGCAGCAGCAGCAAACAGTGTTATAATCAACACTGGGGTGCATGTATCCTTACAGACCATGTTCTTCTCCGAATATGAATATATGCCACGGCAGGATCATGTGCCGTGCTGTGCTAAGTTGCTTCTGTCATGTCCAACTCTTTGTGCATAGGATTCTCCAGGCAAGATACTAGATTCTCCAGGCAAGATACTAGAGTGGGTTATTGCCAAGCCCTCCTCCAGGAGATCTTCCTGACCCAGGGATCAAACCTGGGTCTCCTTCGTCTCCTACATTGGCAGTTTACCGCCAGTGGCACCTGACAAGTCATCGCAGGATCACATGGCAGCTCTATTTTTAGTTTTTAAAGGAATCTCCATACTCTTCTCCACAATGGCTATCGCAATTTACATTTCTACTGACAGTGTAAAAGGGTTCCCTTCTCTCCAAACCTTCTCCAGGATTTACAGTTGGTAGACTTTTTGATGATCACCATTCTGACTGTTGTGGGTTGATGTCTCACTGTAGTTTTGATTTACATTTTTCTAATAATTCAGTTCAGTTCAGTTGCTCAGTCGTGTCCAATTCCTTGCAACCCCAGGGACTGCAGCACACCAGACTTTCCTGTCCATCACCAACTCCTGGAGTTTGCTCAAACTTACATCCATCGAGTCGGTGATGCCATCCAGCCATCTCATCCTCTGTCGTCCCATTCTCCTCCTGCCCCCAATCCCTCCCAGCATCAGAGTCTTTTCCAATGAGTCAACTCTTTGCATGAGGTGGCTGAAACTGGAGTTTCAGCTTTAGCATCATTCCTTCCAAAGAACACCCAGTACTGATCTCCTTTAGAATGGACTGGTTGGATCTCCTTGCAGTCTAAGGGACTCTCAAGAGTCTTCTCCAACATCACAGTTCAAAAGCATCAATTCTTCAGCGCTCAGCTTTCTTTAAGGTCCAAGTCTCACATCCATACATGACTACTGGAAAAACCATAGCTTTGAATAGATGGACTTTGTCGGTAATGTCTCTGCTTTTTAATATGCTGTTTAGGTTTTTTCATAGCTTTTCTTCCAAGGAGCAAACATCTTTTAATTTCATGGCTGCAGTCACCATCTGCAGTGATTTTGGAGCCCAACAAAATAAAGTCTCTCACTGTTTCCATTGTTTCCTCTTCTATTTGCCATGAAGTGATGGGGCTGGATGCCATGATCTTAGTTTTTTGAATATTTAATTTTAAGCCAGCTTTTTCACTCTCCTCTTTCACTTTCATCAAGACGCTCTTTAGTTCTTCTTCACTTTCTGCCATAAGGGTGGTATCATCTGCATATCTGAGGTTATTGATATTTCTCCCAGCAATCTTGATTCCAGCTTGTGCTTCATCCAGTCTGGCATTTCACATGATGTACTCTGCATATAAGCTAAATAAGCAAGGTGACAATATACAGCCCTGTCGAACTTCTTTCCCAATTTGGAACCAGTCTGTTGTTCCATGCTCGGTTCTAACTTACTTTTTGACTTGCATACAGATTTTTCAGGAGGCAGTTAAGGTGGTCTGGCATTCCCATCTCTTTAAGAATTTTCCAGTTTGTTGTGATCCACACAGTCAAAGACTTTAGAATAGTCAATGAAGCAGAAGCAGATGTTCTTCTGGAATTCTCTTGCTTTTTTCTAGGATCCAATAGATGTTGGTAATTTGATCTCTGGTTCTTCTGCCTTTTCTAAATCCAGCTTGAACATCTGGAATTTCTTGGTTTATGTACTGTTGAAGTACATGATATTTAATAACTAGATATCTAATAATTAAGTACCTTTCCATGTGTCTCCTAGCCATCTGTATGTCTTCTTTGAAGAAATGTCTATTGCACATTTGTTGACTGGGTTGTTTGATGATGACCAACTATTTTGAATTAACCAATGATTATGAACAAAATGATCTAAAATGTCCAACAAGTTATTTTCTACAGTGGAGGAGAATTTTATATAAATTGTCTACCAAATGAGCTGATACTAACTTCACAAGTTTTATAATGAGGAGAAAAAGGAATTAACTATTTTCCCAAGTCCAAAAAGCTAAAATGATGATTAATTTCCTCACTCTAATGAAACTGTCTACTTTTCCCATACAGAATGCCCTGCCAAGATACCATGGTATAGGTAACTGCTGTTTCTTGCTCTTCAATTGCAGTGTAGTTTAATGAGGCATACTGACACTTCAAAAAAAAAGTGATAATCCACATTGTTGACAGATTCTATTAAGAACTGGTATCAAGATATAAATGGGGCTATAAACAATACAGCTGAAAAGAACTCCTTAGAAGTTTATGTTCTTTCATGTAGTTTTGCTGAATCTAAAACTAACTGTTAGGAAAACTTACATACACCAGGTGTAAATTTTCAGTAATTTCACCCAGGCAATTTTTTACTACAATAACAATAATCAAGTGCTAATATAAGACCCATTATGTATAAGCCAATAACAATGATGCTGTTAACAAATTAACTTCCTGGGCTTTTAAAATGTTAGTAACTCTTGGGTATGAAGGATAATTTAAGATTGAAGTTAAGTATAAGTTTGAATTCTGGGATAAAAATCAAAGCAAAAGGGGGATCATTCTAATTGTTGACTTTTTCCCTGATTATCCAAAAATGCCTTGGTTTAGTTCTAGTATTCCTCAAGAAATTAATCGTACTCGTCTGGCCATTATACTCAACAACTTTCTTCTGAAAGAGTAATACTACTTTGCCTTGGGTCAGCCCTCTTCACTTTTGGACAATTTACTAGCACCTACATTTTATGCTATTTTCATAACATCCTTATTTCTCACTTGGTTTGCCAGGTTCTCTGACTCAAAACACAGTCACATATTATTCTAAACAATAAGAATATAGAGCTAATATTCTTGTTCATTCAGACTGCATGTAAACGAGAGAGAGGGGGCTAAGGGGTAGAAAGGAAGAAAGAACAGAGAACACTGCAATATAAAAGAGCAGTTAAAAAAAAAAAAAAAAAAAAGATAGGAGAGAAAAAGACTGCTTGAGGAAGTGACAGAGTCACCAAGTTGAAGAAACATAAAAGAGAGCCATGGAGTGTCTGATGGCCATAAAAGGGCAATCGTCCACCTCCTAAAAAACCAAATCTGGTCAACACCAAATACGGAAATGTTTTCATTCAAACACAGAGCTTTTCTTCTGTGGGATACGAACATAGATCACATTCTTTCCCTACAAAAAAGAAAAAAAATCTCACACTTGGATATCTACTCTTGTGAGAAAAATATGTTGACTTGTTGTATAAACAATTTTCAAGTTTTTCTACCCCAAAGTTCAGGACTTTCTAACAACAATAAAAACACCACAATCCTTTCACAGTTATTCTAGAGCTTCAGTCTCTACATCTGTAAAATAGGAAAGTTAAATGACAACCTGGAAAGTCATGTGAAGATTGAGCTAATACCCATAAAACACTTTAAAGGGGCATTTTGTAAGTACAATACCTGCTAAGTGTTAGCTATTATGCACTCAGCTTTTCTCGGCCTTTAGACTTACAAACCTCAACTCACAAAAGGTAACTGATGACAGAACTGTTCAAATTAAGATCACTTCAAAATAAGATGCACTTCTGTATATATCCACTCATTCTATTTATAAATTAAGAGGTTGGTAAATAAGAGAATGGCCTATTCTGCTGTTGCAGGACAGACACGTTATCTCAAAATCTAGTGTTCTCAAAAAGTTCATTCATTCAACAAGTATTTACTGAGTACCTGTTATGACTAGTCACTGTCCTGGGGCTGAGGATATAGGAAGCAACAAAATAAAAATTTGTGTAATGTGGAGGATTGGGAAGGGAAAGGATTAGAAATTGGCTCCTGGCAGAGGACGCAGGGGCTTTTATTTCAAAAGTGAATGCTTTCAATGGATTCTGCCTGTTCCAAGTTTTATATACTTCTGTTACTTGCCTCTCCCCTATCCTTGCCCCAAGACTAGAGTTTCTCACTCAGAGTACTTTTCCACAGGAATTTCAAATATAAAGGAATTTTAATAAGTTCAATTTCATGCACATTTAATCTAGCTGCTATCACCAGCACTTCAACATACAGTTTTGATCACCTTCATTCTTCACTCATTGCTATGATAAAACACAAAAGCACTCAATCAAAGTAAATGCTTTGAAAATGTTTTGTCCTATCTCCCACCCTAGGAATCCCCAGGATTCCTTATAACAAATAATTAAGGGGCAGAGGGGAAAAGGAGGCAGTCATCCTTCCTGACCACTAGCACATTTTCAGTTATGATCTTTCAAGATTTTATGTTGACTCGGTAATTGTTAGAGCAACACCTGGAGATTTGTGGAGGTCAACTACAGCTGCCATGACTTTATTTGCAGTTCCTCTTCATCAGCTACCAGGGCCTCACAGAGCTCATTCACTCTGAGGTGTAGGAAATTGGCTACATGGTTGATATAGTCTCCATTATGAAACCTGTACTCGTCATTGAAGTGACAAGTCTGGCATTTCCAAGAAAACCCATGCACATTTCCCTGCTTATCACTCACCTACATACGCTAACAGTTCAGTAGTGTAATATCAACTGATTCCATTGTATTTTTCAAAAGAAAGAGGTTCCCTGATTTTTATGACAGTTTCAAAGCATATGCCCATTTTCAAGTAGGTTCATATTCAAGATGGGTTCTAATATTCTTAACAGATATCCCAGATCTCACAGAAATGCAAAAATAGTATTATTTTTAAGTAATAAATTAAAAATTAGTTTCAGAAAGTTCCTAATTCTAAAAACACTATCACTTAAAAGATTTTTCTTAAACTTTGCTAAATCTAAAATTACTTTTAAAATACTTTCAAAGCACCTTAATCTTGATTCTTAGGGGGTATTTTTGACTGATCTGTTTTTAGTAACCAAAAGTATAATGGAGCCATATCTAATAATTAACACAGTAATTTATGATATGTTTTCTTCTAATTCTAGATGTGTGGTTGGGGTGCTGCCTCTAGTCAGTGATCTCAGTTCTAGGACAACTATAACTAGCAGGTAGTTGAGTTTATTTCTAAACTACAGTTTAGGAGGAAAAGCTTTGAAAGAAAAAGATAAGTTGCTCACATGCGTTATGATAAACAAAGTAAAAAGGACACAGTTATAAAGAAACAAATGCCACAAGGGTATCCCCTTGCATGAAACCCTGCGCCCAACAGGATAAGCAGCATGAGGCCAAAAGTGATGATGACGGAAGTAAACCTGACTAACGTAATGATGAAAAGCCAAGTAACGCCACTGGTGTAAGTAGGGAGTCTGAGAAAAGACAAGGTTGGGTGGGGGTCTGGGGGTGGGGTGCTTGGGGAAACAATAATAGAAAGGATTCAACTGTACCCGGAAAGAAAGGATAGAACTGCACATGAAACAACAGGTTTCAAATTGGGAAAGGAGTACGTCAAGGCTGTATATTGTCACCCTGCTTATTTAACTTATATGCAGAGTACATCATGAGAAACGCTGGGCTGGAGGAAGCACAAGCTGGAATCAAGATTGCCAGGAGAAATATCAATAACCTCAGATATGCAGATGACACCACCCTTATGGCAGAAAGTGAAGAAGAACTAAAGAGCCTCTTGATGAAAGTGAAAGAGGAGAGTGAAAAAGTTGGCTTAAAGCTCAACATTCAGAAAGCGAAGATCATGGCATCCGGTCCCATCACTTCATGGGAAATAGATGGGGAAATAGTGGAAACAGTGTCAGACTTTATTTTTCTGGGCTCCAAAATCACTGCAGATGGTGACTGCAGCCATGAAATTAAAAGACGCTTACTCCTTGGAAGGAAAGTTATGACCAACCTAGACAGCATATTCAAAAGCAGAGACATTACTTTGCCAACAAAGGTTCGTCTAGTCAAGGCTATGGTTTTTCCTGTGGTCATGTATGGATGTGAGAGTTGGACTGTGAAGAAGGCTGAGCGTCAAAGAATTGATGCTTTTGAACTGTGGTGTTGGAGAAGACTTTTGAGAGTCCCTTGGACTGCAAGGAGATCCAATCAGTCCATTCTGAAGGAGATCAGCCCTGGGATCTCTTTGGAAGGAATGATGCTAAAGCTGAAACTCCAGTACTTTGGCCACCTCATGCGAAGAGTTGACTCACTGAAAAAGACTCTGATGCTGAGAGGGATTGGGGGCAGGAGGAGAAGGGGACGCCAGAGGATGAGATGGCTGGATGGCATCACTGACTCGATGGACGTGAGTCTGAGTGAACTCCGGGAGTTGGTGATGGACAGGGAGGCCTGGCGTGCTGTGATTCATAGGGTCGGACATGACTGAGCTACTGATCTGATCTGCTCTGACTGTCAGAGATAAAACTACTGAGCTAATAATACTGTTTTAAATATCTGAAGTCTTCTCTGGCTGAGATTAGTTTGACAATACAGATTTATAAGACGGAGTTTCATACTGTTTCCCAGTTGATCATTACTAAAACTTAGGTCTGCAATACAGTACACATACGTACCCTTGAAATGAGTTTTTACACAACTATATCACGTGATACACTCATGACATTTCCTTTTCTGTTCTTTTCTGGTTCATTTAATTTGTTGGGGGGGCAGGCGAGAAGAACAGCAACTTATTAAATTGATTACAAAATGGGCCGCCATTGGCAGTTTGAAAACTACTGATTTAAGAGTTGATTAACACCAGAATACATGCTAAGGGACAGTATACTAGATTACTTGATAAAACAGGCGTAGTTAATGCTGCCCAATGCTGTGGCTACTATGTTTCCCTTTTCTTCCTACTCCTCAGGCAGTCTCCTATACTAAACTTCACTCACATATCGCTAGGAGCCACAGACTGGAACCTATCCTGGTCACTTTTTCTCAGCAAGGCAAAACAATATAAAACCAATACCACTTCTGAGGGACATCTATTACTATGGGAAGCATACACTTAGTGGAACTAAAACGATCCAATCAACATACACATAAATGTGCCTATCTTGTTTATTTCAGCTTAAAAAAACGAAACAAGTTTGTTTCAAAATACTCCTTTCTACATTCACTGCGCTGATTTTCTTTTCTATTACATGTCTTAATGCTGATCATAACCCACTAAATTGAGTTCTTGACCCACTAATGAATAGGTGGAAACCTGCAATTTGAAAAACACAGCTTCAGAGAACACACAAATCAACCTAGCAGGATAAGAGAACCACAGATAAATTACCAGTCTCTAGTGGCCACCTTCTTTCACTGATGAGAAAAAGCTCAAAGAACTGAAAACAGTAGTCAAAGAGTGACTGTTTATTTAACTCCAGGAAGACCATACAAGAAGGTGTAAGATTCAGGAAAAGAAAAAATGTGACAGCATTACACCCCCACACAAAGGAGTTCCTGATACAGCATTTCATAATCATCACCCGTTATTCTAACACTGGCTTCTCGCATGCTCAATCCCGCACTAATGCATGTATAATTTATCTATATAAGTGGTGTGTGTTAAGGTATGTATATGTGTGTATATACACATAATACAATATGTAAATTATATAAGTATATACTTATGGTATGGTATTTTTAATACATAAATTTATATGTTTTCCAAGTCATTCTTACAACCTGTCAAAACAACAAAGTAGTGCCAGATCTGAAACGCAGGTTGGCTAGCTGCAGAATCTAAGCTCTTAACCACTAAGGTGTAAGCTCTTCCAAAAGAAAAGGAGTACCCAGCTCTGGCTGTGCATCAAGAATCCTCTGTGGCGTTAAAAAGAAACAGACAGATGCCCAAGTACATCTAAAAGGAGACTTTTTTAAGCTCAAGTGGCAAGTATTACAGAGAAATATATTTTGTAGACAACGTATCAATACCATCTCCAACCCATTATGTCAGAAAAGATCTTTTTCGAAGGAGTAGATACTGCCATATTGGACATAAAACACCTGTTGAATTAATCAACAGTTGACTTCACCTTGAAATTTGATTCACTGTCATTATAGGCTAGAATTTAATAAAAAGTAGTTTTGTCTTAGATTTAACAACTAAATTCCACTGATAATTTAACTGCTGACACATCAAAAGGTTCTCAACATAAGGTAGCCTAAATGATAAAAATTACAGGCTGTTCCACTGTATTTCTATTACACTTATATATCCATGATTTAAACTTCTATTTTCCCAACATATTTTCCTTCATTACCTAAAAGATAAAGAATTTTGAACCCAACGTAACATAAATGAATTCAGCCTTCTCCCTGGGTGGATCCACTTCCACATCTTAAAGAAAACATTTAGTAGCAAGCACTTAGTACACAATTAGGAGGTTTCCAAGGTTTCAAATAATTAAGAAATGGTTTTGACTACATCACTCAAATAAAATGTTATGAATATAAAAACCCTAAAGATTTTTGACGATTAAGAGGGTAACACGAAGCCTAGAATTACCACTATTAGCAATCACAAGTAACAGTGGGACTACATACCTCACGCACGTGAAGGATTAACTGTGTACTTAGGGTGGTGAACAGAGAACAATCACACTACTAATGAAGCATCACTCATTTTCCTCTCAGTAAAAGTTTTTTGTAAAAGACAAAAACAGCACAAACTATAAATGGTCTACGTAAAAATTATTTTGTTTGGTCAAATTAATACCCTAACTGAAGAACTGTATTCAATTATTTCCTGTTCAGGCTACAATGAAATAACAGCACTGCAGAGAAACTAGCCTATGATGTAAACCATAAAGATAATTACAGACTAACGTGAATAATCCCCGAACTATTCATGAAAGAAATTATAACCGATTACTATTAAAATTTAGCAGAAAAGGTCTACTCCAGCGTCTCCTATAACCGTATCTCAAAAGGGGGGGAGAGGGGACTCATTCAATAAGCTTGGGATATATAGTTTTTTTTAATAAACAAAAAAGACTTTTGCCATAAATCCATAACCACATCTGCAATCCAAGTATTAAAATATTTTAAATACATGTAAGTTAAATACAGAATCATTAGTGTTTGTTCTACCCATGACCTTGGGGGATCACTGGAAGATTTCTAAAGCATACCTTTTAATCCACGCCATGGTACTTCAAGAACATGTTAAGGTAAGCCACAGGCTGGAACACTTCGATGCACCTCAAAACACCTCAGCCAGTATATCTGTATCATTCTCCTTTCCTTTTGAGATCAAAATGTTTCCGAAGAACTATAATGCTTCCATCTGAATGACAGTTTCATAATTTCAATGACTTAAAAACAAACAAACAAAAAAAGGACTTAAGTGTTGGTATGTTAAGCCACTACTGCACTGTGTGAACTGCCGCCACGACTAAAAAGCAAACCGGCTGCTGCTCCTGCTACGTAACTGTCACTTTTAATATGACCCTCATGGGAATGCGGAAGAGTACCTGCTTAGTGGCCAGCGACAGCCCTTGCTTTCCTGCATGCATGAGTACTTTCGCTTCAGTCGTGTTCGACTTTCTGCGACCCTATGGGCTGTAGCCCACCAGGCTCCTGTCCATGGGATTCTCCAGGCAAGAATACTGGAGTGGGCTGCCATGCCCTTTCCAGGTGATCTTCCTGACTCTGGGATTGAACCCACCACGTCTCTTACGTTTCCTGCATTGGCAGGAAGGTTCTTTACCACTAGCTTGCTTTACTGGGATCTATCCAAAGCCCACAAATCTCTTTGCCCCAACTGATTCTTCAGTTTTCTTCTCAAGGAATTGAAACAACCTAAAAGACAGGTCTGGAATACTTGGTAGATGCCAGGTTCTCCTCTGACCAACTACTCTATGTAGAAGAAGAGCTGGAAATTACAACACACCTGCATAAAATGGAATTCGTTAATAGACACAACAGGAATGCCCTCAAATAACACCCCTTCCTGATGCTAATATTACTGAATCATTTTAATTCCATGGAAGTCATAACGTGTAAAAAGTTTCTGTTTCTAAAGTTTACTTCTATGAAAAGCATGCAGACAAACGAATAGATCAACGGCTAACTATCAGGTTTTAGTGCTTCTGTGATTGCCTTGGCAGGTTACCTGATTCCTCCTTCCTCTTCACCCCACTCCACCTTTCTTACACATGAAGACATTAAAAACACTTCATTATTTAAATGATACAGTAAGAAGTCTATGTACCATATTTTAAAACTAAAAATTCACTCTACTTTTGCTTCAAGCTTGGCACTCTATAGTTGTAAGAAGAATGAACACTCAAGGTACACAAACGAAGTAAAAGAAGTAATACACACATTTATGTCATAAAGCAATTAACATTGCTTTAGGATGACTGATCAGGAAACTTTTAATAAAAGCAAGTCATAAAAAGAGCTTCCAAGGAAAGAGAGTAGCTGGGAGAGGTTTGCTATACTCTGGGTTTGTGGAACAGCTTGTATAAAGGTTAACAGACAAGGAATGGAAGATGACAAAAGTTTCCCAGCTAGAGCTAAAAAGCACATTCTAAGGAAAAACGGAAATTATCTCCTGCTTAAAAGGGTAGATTCAACAGACGAATCTCAGAAAAACTACATATTCCTGAGATTTAGATTTATTGCAGGTTGTAGGGAATACAGATTACAAAATACAGGTAACTCTTCGGAAAGCTAGGAATAGTAGCATAATTGAATACAGAAAAGAATTCTACCAGGGCAGGTGGGAAAATAATACTGAACAACAGAAACAAGGGACCTGGTGCACTGAATCACTGCAGCCACAGTCATCTTTTAAACTGATCATTTCCCTCCTCTAGCTTAAAACCTTTCAAAGCCTCTGTATGTGTTACAACCTCCTGGAAGGAAATCCACATTGTATCCTACACTCTGTCCCTCCAAATAAACATATCCTATATGTAACTATCAGGTTAATGTTCCTGAAGTGCAATTCCTCTCTTACACAGGAAGAATAATGTGAACCATTGAGAACTAAGGCAGGCTTTAAATACATTAGAGAATAAAGAACAAAAGCCCAATGGTTACTCATTACCTCATTTTTCATAATCTCATTTTATTGGGGAGAAAACTGACACTCTGTGGTCAAATGATTGACCCAAGAAAACACACAATATGAGAAAAGAACTAGGACTTAGATCTAGACCCTCCAGCTGGAATTGCAACACTTTTTCTACACAATGTTGTCGTAAATATTACTGGAGAAAAGACGTGGTACTGGGGCCAACCCTGTTGATAATACGCCAGGAACTAAGCGAGGGACTTGTGTGTGTGCATGTGCTAAGTCACTTTATTTACATCTCACTCTGGGCCACTCTACGTACCGTAACCTGCCAGGCTTCTTTGCCCTGGGATTCACCAGATAAGAACACTGGAGTGGGTTTGTCATGCCCTCCTCCGGGGGATCTTCCCAACCCAGGGATTGAAGCTGCATCTCATATCTCCTGCATTGGAAGGCAGGTTCTTTACCAGTAGCAACACCTAAGAAGCCTCATGCTAGGAACCTAATGGTATTTTATTTCATCCTGATCTAAGACTGACTAGTGGCCTCTTTTACAGACTGAGGCTCCTGGAGATTTGAGCACTAATTTATTCAACATAATGCATCAAAGACTCAAAGTGATTGGTCTAATATCCCCTCTCATGTGTCCAACTCTAAAACCCACACTCATGTTGCTATGCTAATCTATCTCCCAGAAGCAACCAGAAAAAATCAAGTCCAACACTGAAGCTTTATTCTTCAACCTGGCTGATATAACAATAATCTAATTTTATAAATGCATCTTAATCAAAATGTAGGCAGTGTATATAAATACATTTTTTATCTATAATTTAACAAGAGAGTATATGCACATTCACTAAAGCCACTAAGAAGGATTAGAATCATATTTAATTCTTCAAGTCAGAAAGTTCATTTGATTCCTACAAATGAGATCCAGGTTGTTCATGAACTCATGCACACGAAAGATCTTTTAAAGCTGACTTGTAAATCGTAGTAGTTATAACTTTTGGTTGACAAAACAAAAATAAGCATGAAATTTATTTCCCTTAAGAAGCTGTACTGTCATGTTTCCCCATGGACTGCTCCCAGTCTTAGCCTCATGATGAGCAAATAATGTACTAGCTGAGGATATTCAGTCAAATATCAGTTAATTTATCTATACAGAAAACAGGACCTATTTATAGCACAAGAAACTCTATTCAATACTCTTCAATAACCTAAATGGCTAAAGAATCTGAAAAACAGCTACATGTACATGTATATGGGGCTTCCCCGATGGCTCAGTGTAAAGAATCTACCTTTAATGCAGGAGACGCAGGAGACCCAGGTTCCATCCCTGGGCTGGTAAGATCCCCTGGAGAAGGAAATGGCAACCCACTCCAGTATTCTTGCCTGGGAAAATCCCATGAACAGAGGAGCCCAGCAAGCTACTGTCCATAGGGTCCCAAAGAGTCGAACACAACTGAGCATACGCACTGTGTATGTATAACCAAAACATTCTGCTGTACATCCGAAACTAGCACAATAATGTAAATCAACTATACTCCAATATAAAATAAAAGCTAAAAAAATACTCCAAAGACTTTACCTGTCACATACTGTTTTACAGCATCCCAAATTTTATTACTCTCAAACCACCAGAAATCTCAACAGAAAACTTTTAAAAGATCATCAAAAGGTATTACAGAAACTTGCCAGCTTTTAAAATATACCTAGGTAGACTTATTTTAGAAGAAACTTGAGTTTGGGGACTTCCCTGGGTGGTCCAGTGGTTAAGAATCCACCTTGCAATGCAGGGGACATGGGTTCAATCCCTGGTCGGAGAACTAAGATTACATATGCCGAGGAACAACTAAGCCCATGAGCTACAACTAAGAGCCAACACAGCCAAATAAATAAATCGAATTAAAATTTGAAGATTAAAAAAAAAAGAAAGAAACGGAGTTTTGTTGAGGAAGAACACTATATTAAGAAGTATGAAAGAAAAAAGGTGCTGGGTTTGGTTTAATTGTACATATGCAACAGCTTCTCCCTGATCCAGTTTCCGGTCCCCTCCAGACATTTGTTCTAGCCACACTGGACATGTGTACACTTCTCAGAACACACCATGGTGTTTCAGATCTCTGGACCTTTGCCCCACCCTTCCATATCCACAAACTGCAGTAGTAGTGGGCAAAACAGAATTTAACATCACATGATATTTAACAGGAAAAGAATAAAGGGGAGGTGAAATAGGTGAGATCTCGACAAGTTAAAAAACTTCTTAATGTTTTCAGTGCTTACAATAGATGACATACTACATGCTGAGCTAAGTTAGTGCTTTTACATAAATTCTCACAGGCAATTATACATAAGAAGTTTTTAAGAAGAAAAGTTCTAAATACTGAGTTCATGATGCAATGTGTTTTTAATTAGATACCATAATTTGGGGAATGTGTTTTACAGAACTTTAATTTTAAATGAGTTGTCAATCAAGTACTCAGAAACAGTCCTGTTAAATAATGACAGCAAAGTAACCACTGCTCTTATCTCAAGTATGAAAATCATGTATTTAGGTATTTAAGTTTTAAGCTCCTTTATGCCAGTGCTAATAAAGGTTTCAATTCTAAAGCTAAATCTGGTCTGAGCAACTTTCAAAGAATCCTTCCAAGAATGATAAACTGTTCCAATTCCCATCTTGATAGTAAAACTGTAACTCCTTTTCCAATTAAACACTGGAGGCCAGGGGACTTCAAGCACCTATAGCTAAGAGGTTAAACTCAAGATCAGTGAGACCCACTAACTAAAAGACATTTGAGATCTAGCAATTCTGGAAGATGCAACATTCAGCTAATTTTACTTCTGAGGAGTTCCCAAATGGGGAAGCCTTTTCTCAATATGTATATCCTAATTTTCAGCAACATCATTAAAAACTAGCTAAGCGCCTGCTGCTGCTGCTGCTCTTAAAGTGACAAACACCCAGGGGTCAACTGGAATATGGTTGAATTTTTTGCTAGAAATCTAGATGGCACAGTATGGACAAATATAATTTAAATATAAACACACACATGCATACATACACACACACAACTGTCCTTTTCAAATAGATTAGTGTTAGCAAGGTGCTACCTGTCTAAGCTAGGAGGGTGGGGAAAATGAACAGGGAGATGGAAGGCACACTGTTCAAGTGCTGAGTAAAGGACATTAGGCAGGAAAAGTAGTAATACAGTAAATCAGGTCATGAAAACTACTAGACATTTACTCAAAACAAGCAGATACAGCCATCAGCAGATGTTTCTTTCCCTTCTAGGATATGAGAGGAAACTAAGGAAGAAACACTAAAGAGGCTGAACCAAATTTACCTCTACTTTCTTTAAGGTATATACTTACAAAAATGGTTATGAGTGAACTGAGTTTCTCCATATCATTTTGTTTCTCCTTCAGTTTACTTGCTTAGGTCTCTTTTTGTTTAAAATAAAATGTAAATTTTGGTGGCTTGAAAAACTGTGTGGTCATGAGTATAAAAGAATGTGCTGATCAAGTTCTGGACTTGGCAGTGAAGAGACATAGGTTAGTAACTCACTGGAAGGGTAATTTCTGACCAATCACAACTTCTCTGTAGATAATAACAGAATAAAACTGCAATAATAATGCTTAAATGCTGCTTAAATGTGAAAGTACCTAGATCACTGCCCATTAGAGTAAAGCATAAACATTACTGACTTTGAAGGCACAATCTGATAATCAGTTACTGCTAATGTTGCAATTCTAAAGTCAAAACATTTTCCTATAAATTTTTTATTTAATGTTCAAGAAATACTTATGTTTGTTTTAAATTTTTCACACTTTTATGTTTATTTCAATTACGTGAATGATGATCCAATCTGTGGCTCTAATTCATGCCTTCAAGCATTTTCCTTTCTCTTGATAAATTCATTAATTCAACAAATATTTTAACATTTACAATGTGCCACCCCTTTTCAAAGTACTGAGAATATCTCTGTGTATAAATCAAGACCAAAATCCTTGGCAGCAGTTTACAATGTACTGATAATTAGAATGTTAGATAGTGGCCAACACTATGGACAGAAACAGAAGGAAAGGATAAGGGAGACAGGGGGTGAGGTATACAATTTTAAATAAGCCCTCAATGAGGTAATATCTGAGCAAAGATCTGAAGGAGGTGGTGCAAGGAAGAAGATCTCCTGCAAAGGGAGGTCCAAGGGCCCCAAAGCAGGAGTGTTTCGGCGAGGAACAGATTTCAAGAGAAGGTTATTAGGAGACAAGAGGTTATGGGAGTTTGTGTGAGTACAGGTCGGGGTGTGCATGTACATGTTGTAGGGAACATCAGGAAGGTCTTGAGCTTTTTACCCCAAATTTTGAGTCAAAGAAGATGAAGATCTGAAGAGAGGAAGGTCAGCGTGAACTTGGCTGCGGAGCAGAGAAAGAGAAAAGGCGTAAGGGAAGAAGCAGAAGAAACTAGTTAAGAGGCTATGGGACTATGTAGGTTAAAGATGACAAAGCCTCACACAGGATAGAAGCTGTTTGAAGTTTCAGAACCTCCAGACATATTTTAAAGACAAAACCAACCACATCTGATGATACTGTGGATCATGGCGATGAAGCAAAGAGGTCTAGGACAATGGCGACTCCAAGGTTTCTAGCCTAAGTGACCCAAAGGATGGAGTTACTTCATGAAATGAGGAAAACCTAAGGAGAAGATGAGGGGGGTTTCATTTCTTAATTTTGTATCTGTATGAGACTGTGGTTGTTTACCAAACTTTCGGTGATGTAAGTTATCATTATACTGCATACCGTAAACTTATATAAGCTATATGTCAGTTATATCTCAATAAAACTGAGAGACAAAATACATTAGGGAAAAAGAAGGCGGTTTTGGTAGTTCAGTTTAGAGATAATAAATTGGACATGCTCAGATATTCTAACAGAGTTTACTACAGTTTATCAGAACTTTCTGTAGAGTAAGGTGATATGATGAGTCAGGTTAGTCTATTTAGTTCTTGGTTGCAGTTTGAATTTTTTAAAAATGAGGTAAATGGTGCTCACATTGGCAGCACACATACTAACACTGGAATGATACAGAGATTAGCATGGCCCCTGGGCAAGGATGACACACAAATTCATGAAGCACTCTATATTTTAAAAAGCCAAAAATGAGAGTAAATGTATTATTTATTAAACAAATGTTCTAGTAATATTAGTATTTTAATTATGCATCTTCTTGCCATCTATATCTGTCAATGTTAAATAAACAACAATGTGGTAAACATATTTAAGAAAATCTCTACTTATACAGACTAACTTAGAGACAGTCCAAGCATTGCAGAGGTTAAAATAATAAAGGCAATCTCAGCTAAGAACAGGAGCCTATTATCTGATGATCACCAGTCACCAAAAGGCTTCTCAGTCTCAATCCCACAGATTAGAAGGAAATTTAACAGACAACATATATGAAGTGCTTTCCACTTGACACTAAGCATCTCATTTAAATTACCAACTACCTTCCAGTAGCTCATGAGGCTGAAGGAAGTTATTAAAGCTAAAGGATGGTCCTATTACTTCAGCCATCCTAGAAAGAACTAGTTTGAAAGTCTCTAAGGACTTCTTTTCGTCTATTTCTTTAATTTTCCATCACCATGCTTCACCTACATTTTGTATTCTCTTCATGCTCTTCCATTTCCTAATGCCAAATGTTATAAAAGTTTGATGTGCAGCAATCTGTTTGGGTATATATTTTAATAGGAAAGGAACATGAAAGAAAATCATGTATTAAAGAGTTCTAAAACGTGATACATGTTTCTGAGATGGAATTGTGTTGAAATGTATTAATAGAAGTCACATTTTCAGGCTATAGGCCTAGAACTACAACTTTGCTAAACAGAAAAGAACTGCAGAGAATCTGGGAAGTATGTGTTTTCTAGGGAGAAAGGTATAAAAAGATAAAGGAACCTCTGTGATACACTTGATATTCTTGATAGTTCTGTGATATTCTCACCTCACTCTCATTTTAACTTCAATTAGAAAATTACTGCCACAAAGTATCAAGATTTTAGACACTTGAACAATTCAGTTCAGTTCAGTCGCTCAGTAGTGTGCAACTCTTTGCAACCCCATGAACTGCAGCACGCCAGGCCTCCCTGTCCATCACCAACTCCCGGAGTTCACTCAGACTCACGTCCATCGAGTCAGTGATGCCATCCAGCCATCTCATCCTCTGTCGTCCCCTTCTCCTCCTGCCCCCAATCCCTCCCAGCATCAGAGTCTTTTTCAGTGAGTCAACTCTTTGCATGAGGTGGTCAAAGTATTGGAGTTTCAGCTTTAGCATCAGTCCTTCCAAAGAACACCCAGGACTGATCTCTTTAGAATGGACTGGTTGGACAGGTTGTAACTCCTCCCTATTTTAGGTTACATTTATCAACCAAGTTATTTCATCAGATGCAGGGGCTGTTTTATTTCACCTATCTAATAGTTTAAATTCTTCAAACAGTTCTTAAGTCAATCATGTAATACTAGGACATGTATTACAACACCATCTCTGTTTTGGGCACTTCAGAGTGCACATAATTTTGTACATTTTACTAATTGTCACAATTATCCAATGATTATATTTAAAACCTCAAGTCATCTATATCCAGTCTAACATTATATTATACCTTTGACCACCGTGGTGTCTACCACTAGTAGGATAAGCATTTTAAGTCATTTTTCCAACAGCCATAATATATTTGAGTTGTAAAAAGTAAAATCATCCCTGTGGCAGCAAACACTATTTTCAAACAGTGGGTCTCTACAGGAGTGTAGAGCGTTGCATAGTTCTATCAAATTCAATTTTACCGTATCCACTTTTCAATAACAAACAAACAAAAAACCCAAGATTCCTCCCACCAAAACCCAACAAACAAAAAACTCAAACACAACCCAAATGTCTACCAGGAGATGGATGGATTTTTAAAATGTGGTAGTACATGCATACAATTAAACACTATTCTACCTTAAAAAGGCAGGAAATTCTGACACATGCTACAACATGGATGAACCTTGAAGACCTCATGTTAAGTGAAATAAGCCAGTCACAAAAGGAGAATACTGTATGACTCCACTCACATGAGGTACGTAGAGCAGTCGAATTTAGAGACAGAAAGCAGAATGGTAGTTACCAAGGGCTCAGGGTAAGGGGGAACAGAGTTAATTAATGGGTTCAGAGTTTCAGTTTAGGAAGATGGAAAAAGTTCTGAAGATGGATGGTAGTAACGATAGGCTACGGTTTTTCCAGTGGTCATGTATGGATGTGAGAGTTGGACTGTGAAGAAGGCTGAGCGCCGAAGAATTGATGCTTTTGCATGAACTGTGGTCTTGGAGAAGACTCAGTCCCTTGGACTGCAAGGAGATCCAACCAGTCCATTGTGAAGGAGATCAGCCCTGGGATTTCTTTGGAAGGAATGATGCTAAAGCTGAAACTCCAGTACTTTGGCCACCTCATGCGAAGAGTTGACTCATTGGAAAAGACTCTGATGCTGGGAGGGATTGGGGGCAGGAGGAGAAGGGGATGACGGAGGATGAGATGGCTGGATGGCATCACTGACTCGATGGATGTGAGTCTGAGTGAACTCCGGGAGTTGGTGATGGACAGGGAGGCCTGGTGTGCTGCAATTCATGGGGTCGCAAAGAGTCGGACACGACTGAGCAACTGAACTGAACTGAACTGAATACCACTGAACTGTACAGCTAAAAATGGTTAAAAAAAATAAGTCTTATTTTACATACATTTTGCTCAATTAAAAAAACGGAAGACACCTCGTGCAAATACATCAACAGTGGATAGTAAACTATCTTCCTTATATTTTAAGAAACTTTCCCTTTATCACAAATCTATTTCTCATTCTATTTTTGTAAATGGTGCCAGGAAAATTCCTTTTTTTTTTTTTTTTTTTGGCTACACTACATGGCTTGCAGAATCTTAGTTCCCCAACCAGGGATGGAAACCAGGCCCACCAAATCCTAACCACTGGAGCACCAGGGAATTCCCAAGAAAATTAATTCTAAATGTACACTAAGAACTCAAGAATCATTAACTTTTTAAAGTAAACATTATACTATACAAATACAGTAATATGAGCCCACCTGTCCTGAAGAAAACCCAAACTACATTCATATACTTTTATATGCATTTAGATACATGGAAAATTGGAAGAATATATCTCAAAATTTTAAAACTGGTTACCTCTGGAGAAGGAAGTAGAACTAGAGGCTTCTAAATTATCATAATAATGACAGAAGAATATATTCTCATGTTAATTGTGTAACATTCCAAATGGGTTACAAATAGGCACAAAGAGATCCACAGATAATCTCTCTCATTCCTGATCTACCTGGCCTAATCTAGTTCCTACTCTATTTACCCAAAGATACAAAATTTAACTGAATGGCAGTGGCTACGTAGAACAGAAGCACAAGCAGCCTAACCTGGCACAGACCTGCGGTGGCCCAGGCTCCCTAACATTCACAGTTGCCAGGGACACACTTCTCAGGCCCAGTCTAGCAGAGCTGACTAGACACCACATTTTCACTCAGCCACTACTTAGTCTTACCCTTCTATTGATTCTGTTTTCTTCCATTTAAAGGAATCTTTACAAACATTGGGCACTTGCAGTTTTTAAACTAATCTGTCTCCTACAAGAACTACATGTCCTGACAGGGAGGGTCAGAGAACAGACAGTATCCCAGGTATTCCTGAACAAAATATCCTGCCTCCAGATTCCCAGAACTCATCTTTCTCTAGCATAATTTGAAAGTTTAAGGGAATTCCCTGGCAGTCCAGTGTTTAGGACTTGGCACTTTCACTGTTTGAGGGCTTAGCTTCAAGTCCTGGCCAGGGAACTAAGATCCCAAGCCAAATGGCATGGGGGGCGGGGGGGGGGTTGTTTAAAACTAGTAAGAGTAAGAAATCCTTCACAAAGCCATTGATGAAATCCCCAGTCCTAAGTAATCATTCCTTATTTTTATGTACTTGCAAAATGTCTCTACTATAGGAGTCACCGTGTTCTACTTTATATTAGTTATAAGCATAGCTGGATTCCCCACTAAGGCACAAAGACTAAACTCTCTTGACCCATCTTTTATAAACAAGTTATTCAAAGATATTACCTGTTCTCAAGAAATGACTCCTTTTCTTCAAGAAAAGAATAGAATTTGTTGAACATAGTTCTGTGCATGATACTAGGTACTAGCTCACAGACATGATGTTCAATTTCAGAATAACATTGTCAATAAGCAATTTCAAATCAAATAAAAAGGATCAATGAGAAGAAATCATAAATTTCCATTTCAACTTATTTGGTTAACTGAAAGCTTTGAGTTGAAAAAGAGATTATAATCTCAAAAACCACTACACGTCACTGGCAAAAGCCAGACATCCTGGAATGTGAAGTCAAGCGGGCCTTAGAAAGCATCACTACGAACAAAGCTAGTGGAGGTGATGGAATTCCAGTTGAGCTATTCCAAATCCTGAAAGATGATGTTGTGAAAGTGCTGCACTCAATATGCCAGCAAATTTGGAAAACTCAGCAGTGGCCACAGGACTGGAAAAGGTCAGTTTTCATTCCAATCCCAAAGAAAGGCAATGCCAAAGAATGCTCAAACTACCACACAATTGCACTCATCTCACACGCTAGGAAAGTAATGCTCAAAATTCTCCAAGCCCGGCTTCAGCAGTTCACTTCAGCCAGTTCACTTCAGGAAGTGAACCGTGAACTTCCTGATGTTCAAGCTGGTTTTAGAAAAGGCAGAGGAACCAGAGATCAAATTGCCAACATCCGCTGGATCATGGAAAAAGCAAGAGAGTTCCAGAAAAGCATCTATTTCTGCTTTATTGACTATGCCAAAGGCTTTGACTGTGTGGATCACAATAAACTGTGGAAAATTCTGAAAGAGATGGGAATACCAGACCACCTGACCTGCCTCTTGAGAAATTTGTATGCAGGTCAGGAAGCAACAGTTAGAACTCGACATAGAACAACAACAGACTGGTTCCAAATAGGAAAAAGAGTGCGTCAAGGCTGTATATTGTCACCCTGTTTATTTAACTTATATGCAAAGTACATCATGAGAAATGCTGGACTGGAAGAAACACAAGCTGGAATCAAGATTGCCGGGAGAAATATCAATAAGCTCTGATATGCAGATGACACCACCCTTATGGCAGAAAGTGAAGAGGAACTCAAAAGCCTCTTGATGAAAGTGAAAGAGGAGAGTGAAAAAGTTGGCTTAAAGCTCAACATTCAGAAAACGAAGATCATGGCATCCGGTCCCATCATTTCATGGGAAATAGATGGGGAAACAGTGGAAACAGTGTCAGACTTTATTTTTCTGGGCTCCAAAATCACTGCAGATGGTGACTGCAGCCATGAAATTAAAAGACACTTACTTCTTGGAAGGAAAGTTATGACCAACCTAAATAGCATATTCAAAAGCAGAGACATTACTTTGCCAACAAAGGTTCGTCTAGTCAAGGCTATGGTTTTTCCTGTGGTCATGTATGGATGTGAGAGTTGGACTGTGAAGAAGGCTGAGCACCGAAGAATTGATGCTTTTGAACTGTGGTGTTGGAGAAGACTTTTGAGAGTCCCTTGGACTGCAAGGAGATCCAACCAGTCCATTCTGAAGGAGATCAGCCCTGGGATTTCTTCAGAAGGAATGATGCTAAAGCTGAAACTCCAGTACTTTTGCCACCTCATGCGAAGAGCTGACTCATTGGAAAAGACTCTAATGCTGGGAGGGATTGGGGGCAGGAGGAGAAGGGGTCGACAGAGGATGAGATGGCTGGATGGCATCACTGACTCCATGGATGCCATCAAGTCATCGTCCACCACTGGATGGACGTGAGTCTCAGTGAACTCCAGGAGCTGGTGATGGACAGGGAGGCCTGGTGTGCTGCGATTCATGGGGTCGCAAAGAGTCGGACACGACTGAGCGACTGATCTGATCTGATCTGAAGCAGAAAAGAAGTTCACCTCCTTTGCAACTAAAGGGAAAAAAAATCTGTTTGTATCCCTTTACATCACATAAGCCTAAATACAATTACAGGTTCTACATGTTCTGATTATTTTACCAGTTTCCTATGTAAAACTGTCAAAAAAATGAAAATACAAATCTCATTTATCATATATTTTTGTGTCTATTTTCCTTGTGACCCACATTTGACAGTATGAACAAAATCCTGCCTTCTTATAAGTATTTAATATTAAATAAAATTGATAAGGATCTAAAAATCATTTGAGAAATGTTAAACTTGCTGAAAATATTCCTTGGTAGTGGTATATGCTATGCTTTGCTCCAAATAGTATTATGAATTATAAATGACAACTGCCAATAAGAGCTAATACTTACTATCAGTAAATACGGTGTGTAAAAAAGACTGTCAGGTCGAATCTCCTTTATTTACAACCAAACTTCCATGGGCAGGTATAATAAATTAGTTCCACTTTACAGAAACAGAAATTGAGGTTTAAAGAAGTAACTTGCAAGAAAATGATTTTTAAGAGGTACAACCAGAGTTCAAAGCTAGATCTTCCTGACTCCAAAACTAATACAGTTGATCCTTGAACAACACGGTTTGAACTGTGCGGGTCCAGTTATACAGGGATTTTTTTTTTCCTCCAATAAACATGCACTATAGTACCACGCGATCCATGGCTGGATGAATCTGAGGATGAGCAGCTCTGGGTACAGAGAGCTGAACCGCAAAGTTTCATGGGGATTCTCCACTGCACAGGGGTCTGGCGCCACTAACCCCCAAGTTGTTCATGGATCAACTGAATTCACCTGCCACTCATCCTACACATTTAACAAATTATATCAAAATAAGTCTGTTCTGCTACAATGTATGTTTCTTTGCTGTGAATTACTTCTTAGGCAACTACAGTGTGGAATGATGCTGGTGTAAAAGGAATTCATGATGCTTCATACACTGTTTTTCCTAGCATATTAAATGTCTTAAGCCAACTGAGGAAAGCTTTTTCACAAACAAACAAAAAAGCTTAGTAATAGATTAATATTTTAAGGAAAAAGCCCTGAAAATCTACAAAAGTACTTTTCTTTCTTATACGTAGTTGGTTTAGTAGCTTCAGTAATTGTTCTTCTTTCAGTTTGGGTCAACCTATCTGCCAAAGCTGCCTGTGCAAATGAAGCAAAAAAAAAAAAAAAAAAAAAAAAAAACCACAACAACCTTCCAGTAATAAAACAATGAATGGGTTAATGAAGAATGCTACACATAAAATTAATTTTTCATTTTAATGAAGATAGCCTCTTAGAAGCAATGCCCTTCCAGGACCTACAACTAGAAGAGGCTGAGCCTAATGTTTGAGATTCCAAAGACTGACAGTAAAAAAAGGTATAAATGCTAGTCTTTTTATTATTAGGATTGCTCTTGTTTTTAGTTATTATCCAAGATCAGAGTTTCAGGGAATTTCACTAGTCTGTCTCAACTCTCTTTTTGCCCATGAGCTTATTCCTTTCACTGCACAAATCTGCAAATCTCAAGTTTTGTCAAGCTACATAGTCGTCCCTCAGTATTTACAGGTGATTGGTTACAGGACCCCCTCAGATACCAAAATCTACAGATGTCCAAGTGCCATATAAAAAATAACATAGTATTTGCATAAAACCTGTGTACATCCTCATCTCTAGATTACTTATAGTACCTAATATAATGTGAAAAGAAAGTGAAAGTGTTAGTTGCTCAGTCATATCTGACTCTGCAACTCCATGCACTGTAGCCCACCAGACTCCTCACTGCATGGGATTTTAAAGGCAAGAATACTGGAGTGGCTTGCCATTTCCTGCTCCAGGGGATCTTCCCGACCGAGGGATGGAACCCCAGGTCTCCTACATTGCAGGCAGACTCTTTACCATCTCAGCTTCCAGGGAAGCCCCGTTTTTCCAATGAAATACAATGCAAATATCCATAAATACTATATAAAAAGCTCTGCCAGCAAGTGGCAAATTCAAATTTTGCTTTTTAGGAACTTTTGGAATTTTTTCCCACGAAATAGTTTCGAATCACGATTGACCTTTCAGATGTAGAATCTGTGGGTATAAAGTGAAAGTGTTAGTCACTCAGTCATGCCCTACTGTTTACAACCCCAAGGACTGTAGCCCGCCAGGCACCTCTGTCCATGGAATTCTCCAGGCAAGAATACTGCAGTGGGTTGCCATTTCCTTCTCCCTTCTTAATCTTCCCGACCAGGGACTGAACCTGGGTCTCCTGCAACGCAGGCAGATTCTTTACTGTCTGAGCCACCAAGCAAGTTTGGCAGAAACTCCAGTGTGCATTATACAAAACATCCCTTATGAACCTTTAGTACATGGACTGACTAAAATGCCACAGATAGTTTTTTGTGAGGTAAACTCCAATGCTATAGAGAAAATAATGTGTGTTAAAACTGCTCCATTAGGAGTAAAATGCAGCAGGAGTGATTAATGCTACTTTGATGATTTTTTATTGATCTTTAAACAAAGATCAATGTAGACATGAGAAACACACATACCCCAACACAGCTCTTAATGTATTTCATTTCTTAACAACTAGAAAAGATGATCCTATGGAGAATGATTCTACTGAATAATCTAAGGCTATTCAGCTTACATGAATTTCCAAAGCTATAAATACAGCATCAAAACAAAAAGCTCACATAGAAAGATAAACATAATTTGCCTAGAAAACAGGTCGTATAAAATATATATTTTCATACACAATTGCCCAGAATTAATTGTTTATAACAAAGCATTCTCGGAAAAAATTACTCAAGTGATACCTGGAGACCTAAGTTAAGTGGCTAAATATAGGTTTAGGTTCTGATAACTAATTGCCACACCAACAAACAATCCACTGATCACCAGAAAGGTATCCTATAATTCAACTCAATTCTGACACTACCTACCCAGATTTGCATAAAACCTTTGCACATCCTCATCTCTAGATTACTTATAATACCTAATACAATGTGAAAAGAAAGTGAAAGAAAGTGTTAGTTGCTCAGTCATGTCTGACTCTTTGCAACTCCATGCACTGTAGCCCACCAGACTCCTCCATGCATGGGATTTTAAAGACTGGATCAAACTCTGGTTTCAGAGGTTCCAATGACCTTCACCTTGGGTTTCAGAAGCCAGCCTCAAGCCCAGGTTATTACCTGTGTTTCTGACCAATCACCTATACAGATCAGAGGTTCCCATGACCCCCTCCTTCAGTTCAGTTCAGTCGCTCAGTCATGCCCGACTTTTGCGACCCCATGGGCTGCAGCACTTCCTCCCTGGATGACTAATTTGCTAGAGTGGCTCACACTTAATACATTCAGCTCAGCTCAGTTCACTCAGTCGTGTCCGACTCTTGCAACCCCATGGACTCCACCATGCCAGGCCTCACTGTCCACCACCAACTACCAGAGCTTATTCAAACTCATGTCCATTGAGTCGGTGATGCCATCCAACCATCTCATCCTCTGTCGTCCCTTCTTCTCCCACCTTCAATCTTTCCCAGCGTCAGGGCCTTTTCCAATGAGTCAGTTCTTCACATCAGGTGGCCAAAGTACTGGAGTTTCAGCTTCAGCATCAGTCCTTCCAATGAATATTTAGGACTGATTTCCTTTAGAATGGACTGGTTGGATCTCCCTGCTGTCCAAGGGACTCTCAAGAGACTTCTCCAACACCACAGTTCAAAAGCATCAATTCTTCAGCTCTCAGCTTTAAGGTTCAACTCTCACATCCATACATGACTAGTGGAAAAACCATAGCTTCGACTAGATGGACCTTTGTTGGCAAAGTAATGTCTCTGCTTTTTAATATGCTGTTTAGGTTGTTCATACCTTTTCTTCCAAAGAATAAGCATCTTTTTTTAATTCCATGGCTGCAGTCACCATCTGCAGTTATTTTGGAGCTCAGAAAAATAAATTCTGTCACTGTTTCCACTGTTTCCCCATCTATTTGCCATGAAGTGATGGGACCAGATATCACGATCTTAGTTTTCTGAATGTCGAGTTTTAGGCCAACGTTTCCACTCTCGTCTTTCACTTTCGTCAAGAGATTCTTTAGTTCTTCTCTTTCTGCCATAAGTGTGGTGTCATCTGCATATCTGAGGTTACTGATATTTCTCCTGACAATCTTGATTCCAGCTTGTGCTTCATCCAGTCCAGCGTTTCTCATGATGTACTCTGCATATAAATAAGCAATGTGACAATATACAGCCTTGACGTACTCCTTTCCCAATTTGGAACCAGTCTGTTGTTCCATGTCCAGTTCTATTGCTTCCTGACCTGCATAGAGATTTCTCAAGAGGCAGGTCAGATGGTCTGGTATTCCCATCTCTTTAAGAATTTCCCACAGTTTGCTGTGATCCACACAAAGGCTTTGGCATAGTCAATAAAGCAGAAATAGATGTTTTTCTGGAACTCTCTTCCTTTTTTGATGATCCAAGGGATGTTGGCAATTTGATCTCTGGTTCCTCTGCCTTTTCTAAACCCAGCTTGAACATCTGGAAGTTCACGGTTCCTGTACTGTTGAAGCCTGGCTTGGAGAATTTTGAGCATTACCTTGCTAGAGTGTGAGATAAGTGCAGTCGTGCGGTAGCTTGAGCATTCTTTGGCATTGTCTTTCTTTGGGATTGGAATGAAAACTGACCTTTTCCGGTCCTGAGTTTTCCAAATTTGCTGGCATATTGAGTGCAGCACTTTCACAGCATCATCTTCCAGGATTTGAAATAGCTCAACTGGAATTCCATCACCTCCACTAGCTTTGTTCATAGTGATGCTTTCTAAGGCCCACTTTGCACTCCAGGATGTCTGGCTCTAGGTGAGTGATCACACCATAGTGGTTATCTGGGTCATGAAGATCTTTTTTGTACAGTTCTGTGTATTCCTGCCACCTCTTATATTTTCTGCTTCTGTTAGGTCCATACCATTTCTGTCCTTTATTGTGCCCATCTTTGCATGAAATATTCCCTTGGTGTCTGTAATTTTCTTGAAGAGATCTCTAGTCTTTCCCATTCTATTGTTTTCCTCTATTTCTTTGCACTGATCACTGAGGAAAGCTTTCTTATCTCTCCTTGCTATTCTTTGGAACTCTGCATTCAAATGGGTATATCTTTCTTGTTTTCCTTTGCCTTTCGCTTCTTTCTTTTCACAGCTATTTGTAAGGCCTCCTCAGACAGCCATTCTGCCTTTTTGCATTTCTTTTTCTTGGAGATGGTCTTGATCCCTGCCTCCTATACAATGTCATGAACCTCCGTCCATAGTTCTTCAGGCACTCTATCAGATCTAATCCCTTGAATCTTTTCTCACTTTCACTGTATAATTGTAAGGGATTTGACTTAGGTCATACCTGAATGGTCTAGTGGTTTTCCCTACTTTCTTCAATTTAAGCCTGAATTTGGCAATAAGGAGTTCATGATCTGAACCACTGTCAGCTCCCGGTCTTGTTTTTGCTGACTGTATAGAGCTTCTCCATCTTCGGCTCCAAAGAATATAATAAATCTGATTTTGGTATTGACCATGTGGGTGATGTCCATGTGTAGAGTTACTACAATCTTACTACATTACTGATTTCTAGTAAAGGATATATCTCAAATTGGAAGAGATGCAAAGGGCAAGGAATGGGGAAAGGTCAGAAAGTTACCTCATTAACATATTAACATAACAAAAGACACTTTTTATCACTCTCATTATTTAGGAAATTCAAAAGGTTTTAGGAGCTCTGAGTCAGGAACTGTGGACAAGACCAAACACGTATGAGAAATAGAATCTGGTCATCTGACGACCAGATTTATAGATCAGAATATCACAGTGGTCAAAAATGCGTTTCTTTTTTCTATTATAGTCTTAATGTTGTGCCTTCCTATTTCCCTGTTTCTATCTATACAGTCTCATTATTACGTTTTTCATGTCAGAGATTACACAGTAATCTGTACAGTATTACCACATTTATTGTTTAAATCAACAGAGTTGGGAAAAGAGGTTATGCATTTTATAGAATAAAGCAAGAAAATTTCAAGTAATCATTTAAGTAATCAAAAATTAATATGTTAAACACTTTCATTTACTCCAGGAAAGTTTCCTTCCTTTATTATTTTTGATTTGAGCAATTATAATAAATTAGTTCATCTTCCATGTGTGCATGCACACTCTGCCCTGCTTGACTCTTTGCGACCCTGTGGACTGTAGCCCTCCAGGCTCCTTTGTCTACTGAGTTTTCATGCAAGGATACTGGAATGAGTAGCCATTCCCTTCTCCAGGGGATATTCCTGACATGGGGACTGAACCCACATCTCTTGCAATTGCCTGCATTGGCAGGCTGGTTCTTTACCACTGTGCCACCTGTATCATCAATTTAGAGTGAAAGTTATTCAAAATCACGTTTTCTGCCTGCATGACATTTTTCCAGAAACCACACAAGCAAATTATTCCTGTGCATACGTCATCATTTCCCAATTTCACACCTAAAACCTGTTTCCTATATCAAATGATGGAACCTGTAATTAATACCATTGCTCAAACCAGAACATGAGGTTAGCTTTGACTCCTGTCTTCATTTCACACACCACATCTAATCTTGGCACACTTTGCCTCAGGGTCTTTCCATTTGCTGTTCCTTCTTCCTCAAACGTTCTGCCACAGACAACATGCCTCACATTGTCACCTTATCCTTAAGGTCCTTCGCACAAGTGTCCCCATCTCAGAGACCTTCCAAAAACACTTTATCTTGTTGCAACCTCTTCCTGACACTCCTTATCCTATTTCCAGCATTCTTTCTCTTCTAAAGTCCTTATCTCAATAAATATTATACTCGGGATGCAGCTGGCACTCCAAAACTTTGAATATATCACTAGGGCTCAGTCAGTTTATGTCAGATAGTCCCAGAATGAGGGAATAAGAGGGTTCCACAATGTGAAGGTTTGATAACGGTACCCTCATTGATCTGTTTCAACATATCACAAATTACCTAGTTTAATGACCTGAGCCTGCAGAAAACAGGTGAGGGACTTAAGATAATTCGTGCTATGAAAGTAGCACTGGAGATAATACTAATAATTTAAGCACACTAAACAGATAAATGGCAGAAGGGGACCTTTTCTTCTTAGTATTCCCTCTTTACCAAGTAAAAATGATTAACCAGATACACTAAGAGTCAAAAAGAAGATAAAGATAACTTTTTAAAACACATATTTACACCTATTACCAACAATAACGTCTCCCTGTGTATAAAATTTGCCCCAATATATCAGCAAATGACAGTGTAAAGCAACAACAATTAGTAAAATACTTAAAATTTTAAGTACTTAAAACATTAACAGATCTCTAGGTTGTGAGCTTTTTCTCTCTGGCAAGATTTAAAGTCACGATTTCCAGTTTAGAACTTTGGAAATCACTGAGTTTAGATGCTTCTTTTATTTCTTATAAAATAGTATAAGATAAGAAACACATACCATGGGGAAAAACTTATTTTTCCTGTAATGGTAGACAAGGCTTAAATATGACTTGGGGAATAACATGAACATAAACCAAAATGTATTTTTCTGTGAGTAAATTACTGTATAAATATACACAGAAAATACTGTTCAAGATTATGGTGGGGAGAAGAACTAGTATTAGAAAAAATTACGTACTATAGGATATTTGTCATAAAGTGAGTAGTTATGTTTTTCTAATGTGCCTCAGTTTATACAGTCTTTGCTGACTTCTTGATGAAATGCAAAGATTTCTAAGAAAATACAGGAAAATATCAATATGTTCTCAGCTGCAAGTTCATTCTACAGTTATATACTTACTGACTGCCTTTTCCATGACAGGCATTCTTCTAGGTACAAAGCACAGAAAACTGAACAAAAAGACAAGGTGTCTTCAGAAGGGAGATTCTTTACTTATTTAAAACTTTTTATGGAAAATCTAGAATATCATCTGCTATGAGAGTGCCTACTTTACTCAAAATTAAAATTTCTATAAAAAGCTTACTGAGATCCCATCACACAAGAAACGTATTCATTTCACCTTTCATTTAGCAAGCAAAGAAAATGACAACCGAATTGTACAAAGTACTACCAGAAGTCATGGATATGGTTAATTATATAAAACACTGCAGCTTCATGAAATAAGGAGTAACCATGAAAATCTTTTCTACAACATAGAGGTTTCCTCTTCACACAAGAGCAAAGCACCTAAAAGGATTGTGAAATCAGAAGAATTACTCATTTTTCTTTACACAAAGAGGTTCCCCAATTGATTACTTTTCCTGTGAGGCATGGAGCTTCCTGTGGTATGTGATCCGGCAGTTATTTTTGTAAAATTAAAAACATTTAAGGTAAGCATGGCATTTAAACAATGGCATTTCAACTATAAAATTACATGATTTGTACAGAAATAAAACAACTTACAACTAGCTCTCTAAATGACTCCCATAAAGTATAAACCAAGATTTTAAAAAAATAATAAGCATATTATATATACAGTTTAAATAATGAAGAAAACGAACTACACTGCTCTCTCTAAAAAATACTTTCGAAGATAAAAAGGGGTTCTACCATTCTGTTAAAAGTATCTTTAAAATTTTCACCTCATTTGTATCACAACATCTGAGATTTCTGTACATACTTCATTGTGAATATTAGCAAAGTACATTTCAAATAATTTATTACTACAAAATCACATGTATCGGGGTATATGTTAACTTTTTCCTGGTACTGGTAAACAACCAAAAGTCTAGAGAGTATAATAAGTACAAAACAAAACAAACTGCTGCAGGCGGCACACTGCTCTTGTCGTATATACTGATCAAGACCCGAAGACAGGCAAACTTCTGCGGCTTCACGTGAATTATTTAAATCCGCTTCAGTTAATGCCTCAGTTAATCACTAGGGACACCAAGCCAAAAAAAAGAATATCAAAGAATCAACAAATACACATCATCCCTTGAGGAGAAAAACAATACAGAATATTTTTCCTCATCAAAATGAGACAGTCAATGTGGAAAGGCTCTGAAAAGTTTAAGAATATCAGTCAAGTTCATGAATGTCTTCACTGTCACAGCATTATCAAATGTGTGTCCCTCTTCCCAACAAAAGCCACTTTTAACGGTGACTTTCCATTAACACATAAGAAGCTGTACAATGTTATAGAAAAGGCAACAAAAGGAGTTTCAATTACGTTTCATCCCCTTCCCTCATTGTGTTCCTTCCAATAAGCATATAAACAAATGAAGGCAATTCCACCTTAAAAAGCTCCATCACCACACCTAGGCTCCATTCCACCAAATTCTGAACCACTCCTCAGCCCGCGTCAAACCACATTCTAGCTCCCACTAGTTCACTAAAGTTGTTTTTACCAATTTGAAATCCTCAAGTCCTCAACTGGGGAGTATCTGTGTTTATTTCACGCGCCCTCTTTGCAGCATGTGACACGACGACAGGCTTCCCTCCTCCCAGAAGCACGTTCCTCGTTTTGGTGACACCGCACTGTCTAGGTTTTGTTTCACCTCTAGTGTTAACCTTCCTTTACTAGTTTTTACACCTCTGCCTTAAGTGCTGATGCTCACCAGAGGTTTGTCACTGCTTAACTCCTGAGGAGATTTCGCCCACACTCCAGGTTTTAATTACTATCTAGCAGTCTTCAAGTTTATATTTCCAAAAGGGACCTCTCTCTCCTGAGCTCCGGAAACCACAGAAAAAAAATATATATATGTAACTGGCCACTGGAAACCTTCAACTAACTCTCTCTCACAGGCCTCAGCACAACATGTTCAAAACCAAAAACTTCTCCCCACCAATACAAACTCTACTCTTCTACTATGTCATTTATCTCAGTGCTATCTCATCCTAACAAATGGCACCACCACCTCCCACTCCAACAAAACGTGTAACGCACCAGCTTTCTTATGCTATGCTAAGTCACTTCAGTTGTGTCCGACTCTGTGTGACCCCATAGACGGCAGCCCACCAGGCTCCCCCATCCCTGGGATTCTCCAGGCAAGAACACTGGAGTGGGTTGCCATTTCCTTCTCCAATGCAGGAAAGTGAAAAGTTAAAGTGAAGTTGCTCAGTCATGTCCGACTCTTAGCAACCCCATGGACTGCAGCCTACCAAGCTCCTCCGTTCATGGGATTTTCCAGGCAAGAGTACTGGAGTGGGGTGCCATTGCCTTCTCTGACCAGCCTTCTTACTTCTTGACAAATTTCTAATAACTCCAAAAGACTAATCTCACTCTTACAACTTGCCCCAAGCAGTTATACTAAAGAAATAAAGCTCCATTCTGTCTTTTTAAAATAACATGTCGTCACAAATTCTGTCATTAGATTCCTTTTGGATATCATTAAAAAGTGACTTCAACTAACAAGCACATGAAAAGATGCTCAACATCACTCATTATTAGAGAAATGCAAATCAAAACAATGAGATACCACCTCACACCAGTCAGAATGGCCGTTATCAAAAAGTCTACAAATAACAAAAGCTGGAGAGGGTGTGGAGAAACACAACACCCTTGCATTGTTGGTGAGAAGGTAAACTGATACAGCCACTCTGGAAGACCGGATGGAGATTCCTTAACAAGGTAGGAATAAAACCACTGTAGGACCCAGCAATCCCACTAGGCATATACCCTGAGGAAAGCAAAATTGAATGTACCCCGATGTTCATCACAGCACTATTTACAATAGCTAGAACATGAAAGCAACCTAGATGTCCAAAGACAGATGGCTGGATAAAGAAGCTGTGGTACATACATATAATGTAATACTACTCAGCCATAAAAAGGAACTCATTTGAGTCAGTTCTAATGAGATGGACAAACCCAGAGCCTATTATACAGAGTGAAGTAAGTCACAAAGAGAAAGATAAGTATCATACACTGACACATGTATATGGAATCTGAAGAGATGGCACTGATGAATTTATTTTCAGGGCAGCAATGGAGAAACAGACCTATGGACACGGGGAAGGGGAGGAGAGAGAAGGGAGATGTATGGAGAGAGTAACATGGAAACTCGACAGTACCATATGTAAAATAAGAGAGCCAGTGAGAATCTGCTGTATGAGTCAGGGAACGCAAACAGGGGCTCGGTGACAGGCTGAAGGGTGGGATGGGGAGAGAGACGGGAGGGAGGTTCGGGAGGAGGGGACATGATGTACCTATGGCAGTTCTTGTTGATGTATGACAGAAAACCACAAAATTCTGTAAAACAATAATCCTTCAATTAATTTTTTAAAAAATGACTTCAAAATACAGGTATTTCTTGCTACAGAGTAAACGTAGCTTACAAATGCAAAACTTGTAGAATCCTAATAGTAGACTTGTGCCTTTGAAATTTCAGGAGCATAGGTATACATGTGGATGCCCAATATTTGTGTTTTAAAATTTCCAAAATAGGATTTCCCTGGCAGTCCAGTGGTTAAGACTCCACGCTTTCACTGCCGAGGGCCTGGATTCAACCCCTGGTCAGGGAACTGAGATGCCACAATCCAGGCAGCAGGGCCCCTCCCCACCAAAAAAATTAAAGGAAAAGGAAAACAGACACATGGGGGGGGGGGGGGTGGGTGGCGGTGGCGGTGGCCGGGAGATAATCTTATTAATACCAAGAAAAAGCTTCACATTAGAGCAGAAAAAAAGGCATGATTTTGTAATTCTCAATAACTGTATCACTGTATCCTCTGAAACTCTTCCTCATACACAATAGAAACCTATCCTTAATCCTAACAAAAACCTACCAGTGCCTCAAAGCACTGGATGGGCTAGTTATCTGACCGAGAAGAAATGAAAACAGCACACTGATGTCAGAGCTAATGAGGAAGAAGTATCCATCACTAGGTGATCCCTCTCATAGGAACAGACTAACTTCCCCCAGGGAACATGGGAATTTCATACACTTCCAACTTTTGGGAGTTCTCTCAAGTTCACAAAGTCATTCTAATATCTACATCACATTCTGTTGCCAGGTGTCATCTTTCCAAAGTATACCAAGTTGGTGTGATTAGTAAATAGTCCAACATAAATGGAAACCTCAGGAGCACTGCCAGAGATGAGTGCTGGAAAAGCCATCTATTCATGGAAATAATATTTCTATTTCCCTAGTGATTACAGCTACCAGTGACAACTGTGAAATCCCAAGAGAAGAAAAGAAAATTTAACTGCCTCAAAACTTTAATTATTCATATAAACTAGCCAAAAAACTAAAGCTAAATGTTACACAAAGGGCTCTCTAATCCCCTAATATTTTTGGCTAATTATTCCACTGGTAGTCTACATCTGCTCTACTAAAATCTGATTATGAATCAGAAGTAACTCACTGGGAACACCTTTATATCTAAAAGTGATTGTGGATAATAACTACAATTTACAAAAACTGTGGTTTCTAATGTGCATAAAATCCTGTGCTTCACAATAAAAGAACAGACGTTACTGTCAAAGTCTAAACTCTCAGAAAAAAAAAAAAACTCTTAAACTCTCTTAACCACTAGAAAGAATGAGACAGTTTAACAACAAAGAAGTTAATTTCAACAGCATATTCAACCTGTATTTTTTTAATATCTTCAATAATAAGCAATTTATGATTAGGAAGCATGTTAAACATTGCCTTTACAAATAAAGTGAATCTATTATGTTGATTTAAACACGTAGTTTAGAAGTTTGCAAATACATATTCTAATAACTGCATAAATACTGACCTATAATCCCACAGATTCAGTTATGGGATTTTTTGCTTTGTTTGATTTTTGGTCAGAGTCTCATTTGTTTTAACTACTGTTCTTCAAGCATTCCCTCTTTTTTATTGTCTTTTTGAAATAAATTATTTTCTAGAATGGAAAAGTTTTATCTTCTAGATATTTTAACAGAAAAGAACCGCGGTTCCCTTATTTCTTGTAGCTCAGTTTTAGGTGCGATCTTTAGTATCTCAGAGGAAAACTATCTTTAATAATTTATACTTAACTATTTGGATCTGTTCAATAACATATTAAAACCATATACTTTTGCTATGAAAACAGGGATATACACTGTGTCTAAAACACTATGTAGGAGTTAATTATGTGTGTTACTGTGTGTTACTTGCTCAGTTGAGTCCGACTCTTCAACCCCATGGACTGTAGCTGGCCAGGCTCCTCTGTCCATGGGATTCTCCAAGCAAGAAAACTGGAGTGGGTTAGTTCCAAACAATCCAACATTTATAGCTTTAAACAGAAGACATAGGTAAAGCATCATTCATAAGTTCTTGCTTATGACTAACTGCCCAACGCAAAAATATTTGATGACTGAAACCATGTTCATAAACCAACTAAAATTACAGTTTACCTTTACTGTACACATATCCAAGTAATACAGTTAAAGATCATCAAAAAGTCAAGCAAAATATCCCAAATTCCTTCAAAATCATAAGAAATGGAGAGCAGTAATAGAAATGACTGCTCCAAAGAGTCCCAGAATAGAAACACTCTCTCTGTACTGTCCTAACTCATCCCTCTCAAAACACACTCACCCTTAGAGAACAAACACAGAATTCATGGCAACTGTGGATACAATTTGTGAGCGGCCTTTCATTGCTCCATAAAGGCTCATCATTGTAGATGTTCATCAGTTTTTAAGCCACATCCACAGCTGCTGTCTTAGTTAGAAAAACAACAAAATTTGACAGCAAAAAAACTTTAACAGTTTTACATAAAACAAAATGAAAAGTACTCCAGTATAATAAAAAGAATGTATATATCTCAAGTACCAAAAACATGAGACTCAAGTCATTTTTAATAGTGATACCTTTCACTTACATGGTGTGAGAATTACTTTCTAAAGCCTTCCAGCACATACAGTATCATTTCTAACTTAAAGCCTAGATCTAAGATATCATTTACACAGAAAATAAGTGAAGCAGGGATATTATCAAATTAGTTAGTGGGGAACTGTGTCTATTTCATGACCACCAGCCTGTGTTTTCAAAAACCTTCCTTCCAAAATCATATAATAAACTTTAGAAGCAAAAATCCACATAAAACTGTTCTTTAAAAAGTCTATTTAAAAAAAAAAGTCTATTTAAAAAAACTCCTGTATAAACCGCTTCCCTATTCAACTTTACCCTCCTGCATCAGATCTGTTTTCTGCCTGGACTGAGGAAGGGGCTCCTGTGGTTAGTGAGCACAGCCAATCACGTGCCGATGGATGACTAAGAGTTAACCATACATGGGGAAGGGAGGATGCCCAGTAGCATCATCACATTAGACTGCATCATCACCAGACGATGTTCATGGCAATGGGACAGGAATCTAGAGACATGTGTTTGAATTTCAACCCCCCACCAACCAGCAGATGGACTTGGTTAAGTTTCTGTAAAACAAAAGAACACTATCTTCCTCTCCAGACAATGGCAAGGCCTTCCATCCCTGGGCTGGGAAGATTCCCTGGAGGAGGGCATGGCAACCCACTCCAGTATTGTTACCTGGAGAATCCCCACGGAGAAGCCCGGTGGCTACAGTCCATGGGATCACAAAGAGGTTGGACATGACTGAGCAACTAAGCACAGCACAGAATAAATGCAACAACAGAGCTCAAAGCTGCTGCTGCTGCTAAGTCGCTTCAGTCATGTCCAACTCTGTGCGACCCCATAGACGGCAGCCCATCAGGCTCCCCCGTCCCTGGGATTCTCCAGGCAAGAACACTGGAGTGGGTTGCCATTTCCTTCTCCAATGCATGACAGTGAAAAGTGAAAGTGAAGTCGCTCAGTCATGCCCAACTCTTAGCAACTCCATGGACTCCACATTAGATGAATCTGTATCTATACCAGGGGGCCTATAAAATTTTTTAAGTATAACATACAACAGTAAAAGTAGGACTTTAAAATCAATGAGAAAACAACAACAAAAAATAAAATAAAATAAAATCAATGAGAAAACAACAGAGCATTCAAACAGTGATGCAGTTAGAACACTTCATTTATTCATTCATTCAACAAACACATATTGTGTACCCACTATATTCCAGTGGGGAAGAGAAATAAAGCAAAAAGCGAATAACATACATTGTTAGAAGGTGAATACATGCCAGTGAGTAAAATAAAACAGGGAAAGAGAACAAAATGTGGAATAAAAAGTAGGATAAATGCAGTAAAATGAAAAGCACTATAAAGGAGATTAAAAAAAAAAAAGTGCCAATGAGGTGGGAAACCAGAAGTGTGATATCCTAGAAGTCAAAGAAAAAAAAAGTTTGAACAAGATATCAAATGCCACTGATCAAGTCAAGTCAAGGGAGGCCTGCACATTCACCTGTATGGAGGGAACTGGCTACCATGACAAGAACAATTTTGCTGACATGGTCCAGGCAAAAGCCTGGCTTAAAAAAAGGTTTAGGGGAAATGGAGTAAGAGTAACTGGAGACAGAAAGAACTCCTCGTACAAAGTTTGTTTCAAAGGGAAATAGAGAAATAGGAACTAGTGGGGAGTCCAGATGAGAAAAAGCAGCATGTTTGTATACTGTCAAGAACACTTCACTAAAAAGGTAAAAACTGAGACCAGCGGGAAGGCCAGAGAGCTAGCCAATGTCATAGAGTAGCTGAGAAGGCAAGGGATCTAAGGCACAAGCAGCGAGTTTGCCCTTAAGTTTGAAAGTATACTCACCCCACTGTAAGCAGTGCATATCTCTGAGAGTTGGGATTTTAGATGTGCAGTGGAACTATCTTTTTCACTTTACTATATTGATCTTTGTTTATAAGGAATATGTATTTGTCTAAATGACTCTTTTTAAAAAACCCAAGACAGGATTTTAGGATGGTGGTGGCACCAGCTTAGTTTTTCAGCCTTTCCACATAAAAAGCGCCCGGACAACAAAATCAAAATATGTGGACAACATTGAGAAAAAAAATAGGTTACCAGGTAACCCCACAAACTCCCAATACTAACAGGTGTACAATAACTACCAAAAGCCACAGATTAAAAGAAGGAAGCAATGCGGGGGTGCGGGGGAAGGAGCTGACACGACTATGACAGTGGTCCAACCAGGAGACGAAACCGGCCTGGAGAATAAAACGATGGCAGTGAGCAAGGAAAGGAGAGCCCAGAACACTAAACAGCTCAGCGGTAAAAGAAGCCACCTGCAATGAGGAGACACAGGACACTTGGGTTTGATCCCTGGGTTCGGAACGATTCCCTGGAGAAGGAAATAGCAACCTACTCCAGTATTCTTGCCTGGGAAATCCCATGGACAGAGGGCTACATTCCACGGAGTTGCAAAAGAATCAGACTCAACTTAGCAACTAAATAACAAGCCTATTTTATAGGATGCTATAACAGGTCTAGGTGGTAGGAAAAAACATTTTGTTTTGGAAAAAAACAAATTTGGCTGGCCTACCGAACAACTAGTAGTAGTTTTACAAATACAGATCTAATCATCTGAGGCAATGATACAAATATAAAGTCAAAGAATAGATAAAGCAAGGAAAGAAAAAGACTGCAAACCACAATATTTAAGACTAAAGATGGAATAGGTAGAAAAGATGGAATGTTCAAGAGGTTAACATAGTGTCTTAACAGTCAAGAACAAAGACATCATGGTCAACAAAAAACAAAGGATGCAGAAAAATAAAACCAGGTTTTGGGAGCCAGGTGAAGGGTTATTTATTGATGGTCTGGGATGAAAAATCAGATTTTAACATGTAACAAAAAGAAGGATATAAAAATAAGTGGTAAAGCAGTGGCTTGAAAGAAATGTATGAAAGGAAATCAGCAGCAAGTAATTCTCAGAGAACAGCCAAGTCTGGCAGCCTGTTTGCATACATGCATGAATCCTCACAAGAATTCTGAGATATACTCCCCATTTTACAATTGGGGAAACTTAAGTTATAACACAATTATATAACTTGTCCAAAGTCATACAATGTGTATACAAAATAATTAAATGACCTGAAAATTGGTCTCTAGGCGGAAATGGAGTAAGATGATGGATAAAAACTAAAAACACAAATTGAGGAAAGAGGATTTAACTGATTTAACTTTATCCCAGGAATATCCGACAAGATTATTTTTAAATTTTTACTTATAGACAAATGATGCTACTTCAGAGAACCTTTTGAGTTCAAACACCAGTCAAAAATAAAGGTTTATTTTTGAAGTATTGTAATAGAGAAGGATATAATAATCTCCTAAGCCTCGTATTAGACTTACTTATATCTGGGACTGTCTTGCCATCTAATAGAGAGCTTGGAAGCTTTCAAATGATTAACATTTAGGTGGAAAGATAAACAGAAGTTCTCTGAGTATAGGGCAGGGCAGTGGCAAGGAAGAAGGAAAGCTGTGTGAGCCTGGGTTAAATCCCTGACTAAATCCCTGACCCTCAGATTTATCTATGAAATGGAGATACCATCTCCCTTCACAGTGTAGTTGAGGTCTCAGGAGACATTCAACCGAAATGTCAGTTCCCTAATCCCCTTAAATATTTTGTTTGCTTTAAAAAAAAAAATGTGGTTGCTAAACTAATGACATTTTAAATATAGAATGTTAACATTTCCATTTAAAACAAAGTTTAAGAATATGCTCCCAGTTGATAACAATAGCTAATTTCCTACTGGAAGACTACAGTGGCTCACTTTACATGATATATTCAAGTAATTTTTGAATTTCTTATAACAAACATATTATTTTTCCAACAAGAGAAATAATCAAGATGAGTGTTTACGGATGACATTAACTAGCCCTTAAGAAAAACTTCCACATCAAGATAGTCACTTCTCTGAAATAACTGTAGAAACAGGGTAAAATGAAATGAAAAAATAAATCAACAGCACACCTAAGCTACTATATGAATTTAAATTCTAATGTAATTTAAAAGATTTAATTTTCCAACTGACGTCGAGGACTTACAGCTAAGAAAGTTTAAAGGACTAACATGCCACTAAAGTCTGTGTTAAAATGTACCCATCATATTGTAGCATAGAGGAAGGCCAGAATGAAATGTGACTTGTTTGCCGATAATTGTGAAATAAATAATCTTTGAAAGCTATAACTGTGTAGGTTTTTTTTTTTCCCCCAACAGTGAAGCAACAACTCCCATTAATTCAGCACTATCCATTTAAATCAAATAATGACACTCATTACTATAAGCTACAAGTAAACCACCAAACCAAAACTATCCCTACTATCTTTGGAATGCTGAAATGGATTTAATTCACTTCCTTGTCATTTGGATAAGAAGAGATGATAGACAACAGATTTAATGAATTCCACAGTCAAGAGGGGCTTCCCTGGTGACTCAGATGGTAAAGAATCTGCCTGTAATGCAGGAGACCCAGGTTCGATCCCTGGGTAGAGAAGATCCCCTGGAGAAGGAAATGGCTACCCACTTCAGTATTCTTGCATGGAGAATTCCATGAACAGAGGAGCCTGGCAGGCTACAACAGTCTGTGGGGTTGCAGGAGTTGGACACAACCTAGCATCTGAGCAGTCAAGAGAGTAAATATTATTATCTTGTCATAAATACATTAGAAAAATCACTGTATGAAAATCATCAAATTTATAAACAAGCTCATCTTTCAGTATACAATTTCAAGTTGTGGCCTCCTTCCCTAAGACAGTCTTCTTTTTTCTCTATCTCCTCTTCTACCATTTTCTCTTCCAGAAGTTTTGGAAATAGCCAGGTGCAATTTAGTGCCAAGTGGCAGAACTAAGAAGCTAAGGAGGCAAGAAGCAGAGACTGGAGTGAACCAGGGGTTAAGTGAACCAGGCAGTTCTTGCATAGGGGCAACTAAAGCAGAGTGGCTGAGGAGATGTGCAGTGAGAACAAGGATGTGGCCACCTTGGTCAGTCAAAATACAGTACAAGATAAAGAACAGGGAAACAGCAAAGGGGAAAGGCTTAGAGTCAAGCAAACTGGCAGCAGCACTCCCAGGCCTGGGGCTGCGAGACTTGTATTCTTCATCTGAGCCCACAAAAATAGGGGAAGAAAAGTATTTTAAAAAACAAAGTGCATGTAACTTCAAAAGGCAGCAGAGTGGTATAAACACAAAAGAATAAAAGACCAGCATAAATCTCTCCCCGCACTAGTCTCAGCTCAGATACTCAATGTGTCTCAGCCATTAGCTACGGGTAAATTATTTAATCTGTGCCTACATTTCAGTGAGTAATTACTTTAGAACATATGATTAACAAAGTCTTTCCAGATCTGAAGTTTCCTGAATCTAATGGATTTAACAATTTTTGTCACACAGGATGCAGTTACTTTCTATATGTTATTCCACAACAAGAAGAGGACAACGTACCAGAATTTAAATGAGGATATAGAATCATAGTCCAGTATCCCTACAGACCACACTTCTCCATCATCTTTCATTAAATCCAAGAAACTAATTCCCAATCTTCTTTTAAACGATCCACAAATTCTTAACAAAAAACAAGGCCTAAAATGTAAGACTTCACTTTAAATACACTCAGCAGTGGGAAATTTGATCACCTGTCAATTTCACTAAGCTTCACTTCAGCTTCTTTCCACAGGACAAACTCTAATGCCATTATACTTTCTGTTTTTCAACACTCTAAGTTAGGTTTCTATTTGCTATATGTTTCATATCCCACTTCAGAAAGTACAGTCCAAAACTGACAGACAGCTGAACATGAATGAATCCAGGGGGTCATTTTATCAATGGGCTCTACATAGAAAAACCAATCTAGCTGAACGTCAGCTTTATTTATCACTTTAACTAAGTGCCACCTAGTGGCAAGTATTATATTTTATTAAATCCACTCAAGTCCTGTTCATCCAGCAAGTATTGTACAATCTAGCCAATAGCAGTTGCTCCACAATTATGCAAAATAAGTAAAATACTGATCCAGTTCTCATGAAGCTTGCTGATAGATTAAATACAGAGAAAAAAGATAATACAGATATATTTACACACTCGCAGAAATATGTCTGTTACAAAAGTATGTCAAATGTTACAAAAGTAGGCAAAAATACTCTGTATTTACTTAAAAGCTGGTGAAAACAGACTCTCAGTTCTGTAGATGCTCTTACACCTGTTCACCTCACTCAGACTTTCCCATTTGTAAATACTCAGTTAGCTAGGTTTCAGTAGATCCCCTGGAGAAGGGAAAGGCTACCCACTCCAGTATCCTGGCCTGTAGAATTCCATGGACTGTATATTCCATGGGGCCACAAATAGTCAGACACAACAGAGTGACTTTCACTTCCTCCAGTTAGTGGGTAGATCAGGAGCTATGTATAGAACTATATAATTTTTTGCATGAAAAATTTCCTCATATTCAAACCAAAAGTTAAATGATTTGAAAAAGTATGCTGGACACTATGGAGACAATAAAAAGTTCAGGGGTTTCCGTGATGGGATAAGGGAAGGAGAGAGAAATGGACAGGCAGGGCCCAAAGGATCTTACAGGGCAATGAAACTACTCTGTGCTATTACATGGGAAATACATTTGTAGATATATTTGTCCAAGGGCTTCCCAGGCGGCTCAGTGGTAAAGAATCTGCCTGCCAATGCAGAAGCCACAGGAGATGCAGGTTCAATCCCTGGGCTGGGAAGACCCCCTGGATGAGGAAATAGCAATACACTCCAAAATCCCTGTGGGATAATCTCATGGACAAAGGAGGCTGACAAGCTACAATCCATGGGGTTGCAGAGTTGGACATGACTGAGCACGCACGCGCACGCGCATGCACACGCACACACACACACTTGTCCAAACCTACAGAATGTACCCCAATGTACAGTGAACCCCACTGTAAACTATGGATTTGGGGAGATATAACATGTCAATGTAAATTCATCAAGTATAACAAATATATCACTCCTTTGGGGGATACTGATAATAGAGGTGATTTGTGTGGGGGCAAGAAGTACATGGAAAATACTCCCCTCAATTTTGCTGTGAACCCAACGGCTAACTGCTGCTAAATCACATCAGTCATGTCCGACTCTGTGCGACCCCATAGACGGCAGCCCACAAGGCTCCCCCGTGAACCTAAAACTACTCTTAAAAAAAAAGTTCCATTTTAAAAAGGAAAAAAAAAAAGCAATTCTCTGGTCCAGTTGTTAGAGGACTCAGCACTTTCACTGCTGAGAAACAGGTTTGATCCCTGATGGGGGAACTAAGATCTCACAAGCCATGCAGCACAGCCAAAATAAAAAGTATGCTGGAAAAATAAAGCAAGATCTTAGAGCAGCAGCATTTTTCTAAAAAGAGAATATACCTGTTTACAAAAGAATTTATTTATAATAATAAAAAAAAACCCTGTAACACTGATTCCCTATTTTATAAGGCAACTAATATTGCAGTTATATAACACAATCTTTATCATGTAATAAAAAAAAATAGGGTTTCATAAAGCAATTGCATAAAGCTGTGCTTCCCTCATAACTCAGTTGGCAAAGAATCCGCCTGCAATGCAGGAGACCCCGGTTGGATTCCTGGGTCGGGAAAATCCGCTGGAGAAGGGACAGGCTACCCACAACAGTATTCTTGGGCTTCCCCTGTGGTTCATCTGGTAAAGAATCCACCTGCAATGTGGGAGACCTGGGTTCAGTCCCTGGGTTGGGCCGATCCCCTGGAGAAGGGAAAGGCTACCCACTCCAGTATTCTGGCCTGGAGAATTCCATGGACTGTATAGTCCATGGGGTCACAAACAGTCAGACATGACTGAGCAACTTTCACTTCAAAGCAATAAACATTTTTCCTAGTTATACAAACTTAGTGAGAAAAAATTCTTATTCATTTATAACTCTAATTAACACATACACAAAAAACATTAGTTCTAGGGCTAAGTTAAATATATTGAATATAGAAAAGAAAGCATGGGTGGGGAATTTAAAGGGGTCAACTTGATTTCTAGTGTATTCCATCTCACATCCAACTAGTGCAGCATTTTCACTGCAAGGCTTTTGCCACTTAGGATACCTAAGAAGCAGTAATTTCTTTTTGCTTTTGTAAACTTTAATAATTTCAATATTCCCAAAACTGTCATGAACTTACAACCTGACTGAAAAGTTGTCATGCTTATCACTCTGCATTGTCTAAACACAACAAACATACACAAACATTTATACAGGTAAGTAACTACAACCAATTAAACAAACCAAGCCACAGTGCCCCCAATACTTGTTTTTTCCCCAGTAGTAAACTGTGTGCAGGAAATGCATTACCCTTTTCACACCATCAGGATATCATTTCACCTCCTGAAGCAGGAGCAGGCCTAATGAAGCGTAAATGATATCATGATGTTGTGCCAGGCCTACAGGGCATCCAGAACTGTGGGCAGGGTGTCTGAGAGATGGTAGCAATTGGACATTCAACATTCCCTCATCATTATGGCTGTCCAAGCAGAGACAAGAGTGACTAGAAGCAGACCCCCAAAAGTTGGGGATTACTCCGTAACAACATGCATAGTCAAGCAATAATGTACCAAATATGTCCACTCAAAATGCCAAGGAACATATTTCAAGGGCTGTGGTGCTCTACACTAAATACACTGCTCCTTTCTAAAACATGACCCACAAACCACAGGTTGCAAGATAAAAAGGTCCATCTTGAATCCTGACTGCAAAAGGTTACCAAAAGAAACTGATTACTATAATTAAAGTATTTGTACACAGAACTTTACGATTTACAAATAACTTACACATACACTGCTTTATCTGACACATATTTTACCTTACATGATAGTCAGTGTGCCTCACCGATAAACACAACAAAAATATCATTCGTTATTTTATAGAGGTAGAACCTGAAGCTTGGAGAAATTATTTGAGTAAATTTGTCTACAAAGCCTGAATTTTCCTGAAGATTATCAACTTATTTGGTTCAAAGACATGGATCCCCAAAAAAGCAGTCTACAGAGTCTCAAGGTTTAATATATGTCCCTATGCATCTAAGAAGTATTTAAAACACTTAAAAATGATGTAACCTTGTGAGAAACACTGAATAGTCAACTATACAAAAAAAAAAAAAAAAGATATTTAAGCCTGTCAGTTTGTACAAACAATACACTATTTTCTAACAATCCAAAGGAGCTTTTGCCTAAGAATTGTACTGCAATATTCTCAGGAGCTATGGGCTGCCTTCAGCTGAATTTATCAATTCCTTTGGGTATTTCAGCAGCTAAGTTCCTTATGGAATCAACATATTCCCTGTACACATGAAATTCTGCTTACACAAACCATGTTGTATCAAGACTTCAAAGTCCTCCAAGTCCTTTGTCCAAAAAACTTTTTACTGAAGCCCCCATCATGTTCTAGACACACTTCTGAGTATAAGAATATATTAAGAAAAAAAACTGTGTTATGACACTTTCAAGTGAATTACACCTGGTTCTGCATGAATACACGCAGAGGCACTGAACCCAGCCTGGTGAATCCAGTTAGAATATCCTCAGACCCAAATCTACTAACACCAGCACTTGTCAAGCACATGGATATATTAAACTGCTGACTGAGCCCAAGCAAGGAACTCCAAATTCTTAAATATGGCTGGAGAATTGAATATGAAGGGACAGAAAGGCAAACAGTCTCACTGAAGAAAAGGTAAATGAAATAATTATAGAGGCCCCTACATGCCATCCTAACATTTTTTTCAGCACCTGCTTTGTACCAAGTATCCTAAAATGTTTTATTGCATTTACTTTTCACAGCAACCCATTGAGCTAAAAATAATTACCTTGCAACTCACGGAGGAGGAAAGGAGAGGTGAAATCGCTTGTCAATCTTACTGAGGTTGTGGCAAACACAAAATAGGAACCCAGTTGAGATTAAATCCTAAAAGTGAACTCATAAACTCTGCACTCTGCTGCCTCTCTTAACAAAAGCTGCTAGGGGGAGCCATTGAAAGGTTTTTAAACTAAGGAGTGAAGTGATCAGATTCACTCCAGAAAGACTATGTGGAAGTTGGACAGAGGGTGAGTCCACAAGCAGAAAGAGAAAGCTGCAATGTCTATAGTAATACAGGTGAGAACGATGACAGCATGAACTGTGGCAGTGAGGATGAAAGAGACAGATTCAAGAGTTTTTCAGAAGAGAAAATTACAATGTAAAGGGTTAGTTTTAGAAAGAACACCTGGCTTGCAGAACTAAGGGGACATGACATCATCTACCAGGAACAGAGAAGCAACAGGTTTTGTTTGTTCAATAAATATCTACAGTGTCTCCCAAATGCAAAAGACTTTCCTAGGCCAAAGGTCAAGTCCAAAATTAAGGTCCTGCTTGTTGAAAATATTGAGAGTAAATGACAAAGTGTTAAAAAATATATCAGGTATACTGAAAATTAGTTGTTACTATTAACATTCTGGCCTAGAGTCTAATGAAAACGTTTTGTGCTACCATTTTAAAAAATTACCATGTGCGGAAAACAAATCAACAGAGGAAAAGCATCCCACAATTTTAAATGCGTTATTACATCTGAGTCTGAGAGATCTTCAGTCTCTTACACAACACACACACACACATTACCTTGTAATTTGTTTTACTTATCCCTGTCCCTTTAAAAAAAAAAGTATCGATTTTACTACCCAAACTATAGTACATATTCAGGGGGTTTTCATCCCACTATCACCACTGTGATTTCCCAAGAACTTAATTCATAACCTTCTACGTGATTTTCTATAAAATATGACATACTTCACATCAGCTTATTTCAGTAAGAATTCCTAGATTTTTAGCCACACCTTTCATCCAAAGATGCTTTCTGCAAATCCTAAGGCACAGCAGTCCTGTGCAGATGTGGCAAGTTACTACAATTCCCATTTTACTACATAGTTAGGAAATTGGCCCAGGGGAAGCAGAGTAACTTGGAAATAATCACAAAGCCAGATGCCAAAAATAACAACTTTTAGTCAATCCATGAGAAAATACTGCCCCTAGTTGAAATAACATGAGATTTCGTATTAGGAGGAAGCAAAATATAAAATAATGTTTTAAAGCCAAGTCCTAGGTTCTTAAAATACATCTTTTAAAATGACTGAATACCACAATTAAGATTTGCAAGAACTTTCAAACACCAATTTCCCCCTAATACTTTGTCCATCAAGAGTGGCAAAGATTATTTAATGAATTATAGCCGTCAAGAGTGGCTTCCTCCTCTCCCCAAATTATTTTTTATCTTAGCCACTTAAGATACTGATAGAAATCTGCTGGTATAGAACAATAGGTAAGTTTTAAACTTATTTAAAAACCGTATGTTAGAATAGTTGTGAAAATACTCTGAGTGAGTCTCATACTTTTTCCTGAAAATAGACTCTACAGACCCATCTGCAATTTGCATGCACAATAAATTTAAAGCTTTAATAGTCAATAATCTGAATGAAAGTTTTCCAATCACAACTCATGCTCTATGTTTCTAAATATGCTGCTGTTTGATATAATTTAATAAAAGTGCTGTTTTATTTGGTCACAAAATAAAGGTCTTACACAATTTAAAAACAAAAAACACAACTTGATCTTTTAAAAGTTGCTTTTATGATGTTTGTGTTCTCATTCTTATCTGCACAAGTCAGAGCAAAATACCTTCCATTAATACACTTTACACTTTGCTTACAGTCAGAAACAACAGTGTGTGCTCAAGATTTTACCTTCCAAAGAATGAGTTCGCACTAGGAACAAATAAGGGAGACGAAATGATTGTTGGTGTTATCCACTCATGGAACCCAGACTGCAAATTTTCACACAAGCCTCTAGTATCAATTATGAAAGGTGATTTTAAATTAATTAAAATTAAACTAATTCTAACTAATTCTAATCATGGCCTTAAAAAAAATGCTTTCCACAGCACCAATATTCCTCACACTTGTACATCCTCTACTAGTAGCACTTCTCCTGGTTTATAAATGAAAAGACACTCCAAATGATTTTATAGATAACATATCTTCTAAAGTAATGATCAACTAGTGGGTTGGGGCGGGGCAGGGGGGGTGTCCGTGTCCCGAACCGTATATTCAGTCTAGTAACATTGCAAAATCTAATACCTATTATTTCAGCACCAGAATATTTAGGCAACATTTAAGTACACCAGACCACCTTCCCCCAACTCCCACAGAAAATTCCAAGCTTTTAATATTTCCATAACAGTAAGCACTCTGAACAAATTAAAGCTCTTTTAACACTAGAAGCCCTTTTACCTTAAAGATTATCACTTAAATGTCTTTTAACTGCATTTGATGAATGCATTCCACAAGATTCTAGAAGCAGTATTCATCAACCCAAATAGCACTCTTAAGCGCTTTCCTCATTTCAACTTCAAAGATGAGGCAGAAGGGCTGTCATAAATCTAGAGGCAAAAGCACATAGCTGTAAACTATCTAAAGATTAAGAAAAAGTAAAACAGTTGTTATCAAATTCCCAAGCAGCAAAATTCCCTCCCTTTTGCCCCGCAAAGTAGGAGTTACTGGTAAAATAACTGAACTCTAAACCTAGAATCTTGAAAATGCTGAAATTTTCCACCCCAGCATTCACAAGTTTTTCAACACCAAAATGCACTCAACTGCTACGCACACACCAAATGAATATCCAACATGAAAACTGAAAGTATTCTCACACATCAACAGAAAAATACACCTTGCGCCTCTACAACACCCTCAGCTAATCCAAGACGCAAAGCTACGACAAGCCGCCCTTGGCCTAGGCCGTCAGAAACCTAGCGGCGCGGAGGGGGTGCGGGGTGCGGGGGGCGGGGGGCGGCAATAATCAAGAGACCAAGATCTTTTTCCAGTGCTACTTTTTCCAAGCAAAACAACCAGGCGCCCAAAGAGAACGCGAAGAAAACTGCAGACACTGTAATCCCGAGAGAAAGGGATGGTGGGGAGGTATGCACGCAATCCCGAGAGAAAAGGGTGCCGGAGAGGAGGAGCGCCGAGGAAGAAACTAAGTATCCCCACGCAGCTTTGAGACCCACAAAAACAACAACAAACCGTAGGGTCTGTCTTCTCGTAGAAACACCAGATGGAGTCCCCGGGGCTGAGACAGTCCAGCGGACAAACACCGTGGGTAGTGGATAAATCGACCGATGATGGGAGGTGAAGGGGGTGCCAAGCAAATAAGCCACTGGATGGGGGAGACAAAGCCTCCGGGGGTAATCACGGACCAAGCAGAAAGGTGAGAGAGAAACGCTCGAAAGAAAGCAACCAAAATTGAAAGATAGAAATCTAGTGCCTGGGCTGAGGCAGGTCACTCAGCTACCGAATAGAGAGGGGGACAACAAAGGGGTCCGGGAGAAAGGCCAGCTGAGGGGAGGAGAGGAGAAAGGATGCGGGGCGCGACGGGTCGGACAAAGCGCCCAGGGCGGCGAAACAAAGGGCCGGGGGCAGAGAGTAGCGGGGGGCAGCGGGTAAAGACAAAGCGCACGGGACTGGGGGCACTGGCCCGGCGAGACGGCGGCGACGGCCCCGAGGAACAAAGCTGCGCCGGGCTGGGAGGAAGGGCCGGCGATCGGCGGCGCGGAAGGCGCGCGGCGGGCACGGCGCCCGCGGGCCCCGCGCTCCCGGCCGCACTCACACCCGCACCCGCCGGCCTCGCCAACGCCGCCGCCGCCCGCCCTCACGCGCCGGAGCCCGAGCCACGGCGGCGCAGAGCGGGCAGCGCACGACCACACGCCGCCGCCGCCGCGCCCGGCGCACGCGACACCGCCCCCGCGGCTCCCGGACGCCAAGCGTGCCGCGGCCCTCGAACCCGCCGCCCGCCGCGGGCTGCTGGACGCCCGCAACTTTCCTGGTTCCCTGCGCTCGGATTCCCCAAGACTTACCCTGTCACAACAGGCGCCATCTTCCACAAACTCTCGCCAAAACTCCAACCCTCGCGAGATTCCCCCGACGCCTTCCCTGGTCCCTCTCCCCCGCCCCTTCCCTTTTTCCTCACTCCTCGATTCCACCCAGCCCCCGCGCTCCTTTTCCCCTCGCAGCAGCCGCAAAGAGCCAGACGCCTCGCGCAGCCAACAGCTTAGGGGATCCAGCTCGCTGCCTTCCCTGGAAACCTACCCAAGCGATGGAGCATGCGCAGGCGGCTCCTCCACAGGCGAACCCTCCATCTGGTCCATGGGGAGCGCTCCGGTTATCCGGGTTTTGGGACGCGCCCTGAGGGACGTACGTGGAGACTGAGGAAAACCGGAGGGGATTACAGGGGGACGGGGAATGGAGGGGTCAGGAGGCGGAGCCCAGGGTAGAGAGGAGGGGTCCTGGGAAAATCTGCCGCGTTTCACAGGCCTAGATGAAACACCTCCTCAAATGGGTGTTTTCCAAGTGGCTTCCCGCTCACTTTAGTTCCCAGCCCTTTTCATTCATTCACGCGTTCATTGGACGCCTTCTTTATGGTAATGTCAGCGTTAGGTACTGGAGCTACAAAGATGCCTGGAGTTCGGAGGAGTAACAAACCAGGAACTTAGTTCATTCGACCCCCTGGGTAGCCACCAGAGCTCTGTAAATGAAGAACTTTTTTGAGGTTGAACTCTATTGCCTTAGCTTTCTTCCCCTTGGGTGTGAAATAAGGTCAGGCCAAGGCCTCTGGCAAAGTCACCACTACTGTGTCCACCTTGCATACAGACGCCGAAGCGCTGCGAAGCTTTCTCCAGGGGTGAAAAGTGTACTGTAATTGAAAGCCACCACTGCCCCAGCCAGCACATAACTCAGAGGTTCTCTGCCTGGGCAGGGAGCTACCTGTCGCGTAAACCTCCCCAGGACCTCATCGCAGACCCAAGACGTCTGTGAACCCGGGTGGTATATGGGGACAGACTCTGACAAGGTCCTCTCAGGGGCCTGGCACAGTGGAGGACGCAGCTCGCTGCCCTAAGTGTATCTCAGGCGACCTAAACCGGGAAGCCCCCGAGCAAATTTGGCCCGTCTGGGCATACAAGAAAGGTGCAGGACTCGAACCCTACCCGTCTTCCCAACCTGCAGCACCCCTTTCTTCCCCCCTCCCCGCTTTGCCCTTTCAATTCCTAGAGATTCCCAGATCCAGCACTGCCTCCCGCAGGGAGCCCCAAAACCCGGAGAACTGGAATCCACAGCCCGAAACCTGCTGAAGGCGCTGCAGGATTGGCGCGGCACGCGCGAGCGGCACTGCGCATGTGTCCAATGCGGGCAGCCCGGTCTCACGCTACACCTCCTTCCCACCGCCTTCCACTACTCGATTCAGACACAACACGGGCCGTGGGAAATTTCCTAAACCTCGCGAGAACGCGCCCACTGTTGTCTATGCTTTTGCCCCAAATCTCGCGGGGCCCAGGCGGGACAGGTGTTTGTCTAGTGCAGCTCCCAGCGCCGTTCGTGCCGCGCGTGCCCGGGCGGCGGGCGGGGTGGGAAGGGAGCGGCTCGCCGAGGAGGCGGGGCTGGGGGGCGCGTGGCGGGGAGCGCAGGGCGGAGGGCGGCTGGGAGGGGCCCGACGTCTCGCACACACACGCCGCGTGACGCTTTGTGGAAGGAAAGTGGGGGTGGTGGAGGGGCGGATTCTAAAAGAAGGGGAAACCTGGAGATTAGAAACTCCTTCTGGTGCGGATGGTAAGAGGTCAGACTCGAGGGCAGGAGGAGCCCTAGGCCGCTCCCCGGGGAGGTTTCCTGTCGCCCTCCAAGCTCCTGGTACTTTCCTAAAATGTGTTTGACGCCGCGCCTCCGGCCTCCGGGAGCTGACACCCCCAGTGTCGCGTTTGAGTCATGCCTCTGAGTCACCCAGTCTGGCCACCACTTTACTTGCTTTTGGATTCCCTTAGCTACTCTCTACTAGCAGTTGGTTGTTTTCTTTCTGAGGTACCCGCTGGTCTTGCTTGTTAGCTAGGGAAAAGTGCTGCTCTCTGTGCTCTGACGTTGTACACTTGTATAGAGTTCGCCTCCCATTCAAGGACACCTTTTAAAATTTTCTTCCCCCTAATCTGTTTTAGGCTTCCTTGCTGGCTCAGACGGTAAAGAATCAGCCTGCAATGCAGGAGACCCCCGTTGGATCCCTGGGTCGGAAAATTCCCCTGGAGAAGGGAATAGCTATCCACTACAGAGTTCTTCCCTGGAGAATCTCTTGGACAGAGGAGCCTGGAGGGCTGCAGTCCATGAGGTCGCAGAGTCTAAACTTTTTAGCCTTTTGAAGTAATCCCTGTGTATTAGTTTCTGTCCCTTTTTTTTTTTTTTTCTTTTCTCCATTTATATGACTTACTGGTTTTGCTTTCCTTCACCTTTTTATGTGTTTGTTGAAATATTCATTTCGATTTTTGGATATCGTTTTACCAGGTGCTTTAGTCACAACTCTTTTAAGTGCATTCCTTCCTTTTGGATTATTTGTCCAGTGAATTCCTGTTTAGATTCTTCAATCAGGCACTTTTGAGATTGTCTTCGTGTGGGTTCTGTACCAGTCTAGACTGGCATTATCTCGGAACTGATGTCTTAATGACATCATAGACCCACAAATGAAAAATTAAATTGAGTTTTTGAATTTGGGAAAACAGTGACTCCTCTCGTACAGAGTTCATATTCTGCTAGTTATACCATAGACAAGAAATCAAGTTTTTTAATTGTTTTCAAGGTTATTAGTTGTGTGTGTGCATGCACATTTGCCTATTCCTTTGATGAAGTAGTTCACAAAGGGAAAGAGAAAATTTAAGAATCTTAAATGCAGTATCTCAGTGCAAAGCTAATTTGGATTAGGCTTGCTTCAAGAGAACAGTGCCCATGGGCACACATTCCTTCAAAGGAATCAAGCCTTTTTCCCAAGAACACATTACAGTCATGGTCTGGTCTAGGCTATTCATCTGATCTGGAACCATTGCCATCTAAGAGCCCTAGCCACAGAAAGCCATGGTAGCCATGGTAACTCAAATTACAACTCCCATTCACCCTAATACATGCTTTACCTGTATTCTTTCCCTGTCCTAGTAAATGATATTCCATCCTTCCATTTAAGCCAAGAACCCTGGAGTCATTCTCACTTTCTTTCTTTCTTACATCCAACATTCAACCTAACAAAATCTTGCTAGCTCCACCTTCAGAATAGACTCACAGTCCAAACACATCCACACCTCTATGGCAACCGGCCCAGTCTAACCCATCTCATCTCTCACCTGTTGTCCAGGAAGTCTAATAACTAGTTCTGCCTTCATCCATTTTGCCTTTTCTCAGTCTGTTCTCAGTAGACAATTCAGTGTAACTCTCTAGAACTCTCCAATGGCTTTCCTACTTTCCTATGAGGCCTACTGCCCAAACCCCATACCTCGACCTCATCTCTTCCCCTTGCTCATTGAGCCCCAACCAGCATTGTTCCTTGTGTTCCTAGGATGCACCAGGCACACCCTCAACTCCTGTCTTTGCTCTTTTCCCTAGATGCCTTATAGTCCTTCCTTTACTGCTTTCAGGTCTTTGCTTAAATGTCACCTTCTCAGAGAGCCCTTCCATGACCACCCTTCACAAAAGTAACTCTTCTTACTCCCTGTTCCCTCTCTCTTTATTTTTCCCATGATTCTATTGTAAACTAACATACCATACATCAGATCTGTGTATTGTGTCTATTATCTGCCTACCTCCTCCCCCCATTATAATCTTAATGTGAGCAGGGACTTGAGTCTATTTTGTTTATTGTTCATACCTCAGCCATCAGAACAATGCCTGCTGCAGGATAGATGCTCAGTAAGTATTTGTAGAATGAATAGGATGTCTTCCACTTCTAGATCAAATTAGAAATTATTCTGAAGACTCACTAAGCCTACAAGGCTTTAAAAGAATATCGAGGCTAGACCAGTAGCAAATACCCCAGTACCATCTTGCCTGGGGAAGGCCTATAGAGCAAACACCTGTGTTAACTTTTTGCAAAAAACAATTCTTACTCTTGAGTTAGGCCAGTAGTTGTGCCTACACTTCCGTGAAGTGTTTCCTTTACTCTCCATTTTAGCTTCCCTCATAGCTCAGTCAGTAAAGAATCTGCAGGCAATGCAGGAGACCTGGGTTTAATTCCTGGGTCAGGAAGATTTCCTGGAGAAGGAAATGGCAACTCACTTCAGTATTCTTGCCTGGAGAATCCCATGGATAGAGGAACCTAGCAGGCTACAGTCCGTGGGGTTGCAAGAGTCAGACACAACTTAGTGACTAAACCACCACCACCACCAGGAAAGAAAACACTATTGGCAGGATATAAACAGGCATTCACATCTGTTGCTAGGGGAGTGAAAATGGGTATGCCGTGCTAAGTCACTTCAGTCACGTCCGACTCTGTGTGACCCTATGAACTATAGCCCATCAGACTCCTCTGTCCAAGGGATTCTCCAGGCAAGAATACTAGAGTGGATTGCCATTCCCTTCTCCAGAGGATCTTCCCACCCAGGGATCAAACAGACATGTCTTATGTCTAACCTGAGTTGGCAGGCGGATTCTTTACCACTAGCACCACCTGGGAATCATAATCTTTATGAAAACCATTTTGATAAAACTTATCTCTACCTATTAATCCTACAACTCTGTTTCTAGAAATCTGTCCTATGAATATATTCACATTTGTGAAATTACCTGTACATATAGTGTAGCATTGGTCTTCCCTTGTGGCTCAGCTGGTAAAGAATCTGCCTGCAATGTGGGAGGCCTGGGTTCGATCCCTGGGTTGAGAAGATCCCCTGGAGAAGGGAAAGGCTACCTATTCCAGTATTCTGGCCTGGAGAATTCCATGGACTTGTCCATGGGGTCGAAAACAGTCAGACACAACTGAGTGAATTTCACTTTCACTTTCATAGTGTAGCATTAGTGATGATAGAGAATACCTTAACAATCTAAATGTCGATCAAGAGGTGTCTTATTTATTTAAAAAATACATATATTCATAGAATCAAATAGTATGCATTTGTTAATAAGCAGAGGGTGCTTTTTATGTACTTACATGGAAGGATCACAAAGTTTAAAAAAACAAGGTGCAAAATAATTATAGGTAAATAATACTTATTTGCCTATATGTATCTAAAAGGGTTCTGGAAGGATACACGAGAAACTAATAATGACTGCTTCGCTGTAAGGAACTCAACTGTTGGAGGATATAGCTGAAGAGGTGGCTTATCTTGGATCCTTTGAATTTTGTAGAAGCACACATATATTTTTTTCAAAATATAAAACATTTTTAAAGGGGGGAATGAAAGGGAATAAATGTGCAAGAAGAAAAAAAATGATCAAAGTGTTTTCTTTTTCCCACCTGCTAGAAAATTATTTTCTAAAAGATGTGATGTATATGATAATAATACCACCTCAGTAGAATTAAGAACTGCAGAACTGTCAGGACTTAATCCCGGTCATCTGGTAACATTGAGTCCATTCAAGCAGCAAGTTCAGAGTCCCTACTGCTCCATGTCAGATATCATCTTTGGCGGTTTACAAAGATGGGTAGTACAGAGACTTCAGGGGACCCCCTAGATAATAGAGTACACAGACCAGTTGCAGGGTAATTTTAGGGTGGAGGCATGAGTTTAATCACATTGGGGTACAGAGGAAGAAGCACCTAACTCTTGCCTGATGGGCCCAGGGAAACCTTGCAGAGATGACTTTTGAACTAAATCTTAGTGGAGTGGGAGTTCAGAAGACAGTAAGAGGAGGAAGCATAAGAAGCACAGGAAACAGCATGTTCAGGCTCTGAGGTGTGAAAGAGCATCTTGTATTCAGGGGAACTCCAGGTGGTGCATGTAGAAGCGGGGGTAGACAACCTAGGCAGGGTAACTAGAAGGACCTGGTAAAAAGGTGGTCCTCACAAGTTGGTGGGTTCCACTCCCTAAGACTCTAAATGAATAAATCTGTGCTGGAGCCCAGGAATAGGCATTTCTAAAAAGACTGGTCAGGGATTCTGATGCAAATTGTCCATGAATCAAGCTTTGAGAATCTTTGTCGTAGGAGTTAGATGTAACCTTTCTTCAGGAGTTTAACAGTAAAGGGAGCAATGACATATAGTTTCTTGGTTAAAAACAATAAATGAAATATTTAAATATTAATAAGTTTGGGGGCTTCAGTATATATCCCCCTGGAGGAGGGCATGGCAACCCACTCCAATATTCTTGCCTGGAGAATCCCCATGTACAGAGGAACCTGGTGGGCTGCAGTCTGTGGGGTCGACTGAGCAACTAAGAACTGCACAGCACAGTACCGGTATATATCCAGTAGATGCGTGAAGCAAATAGTGGCAATGAGATGAGCACATTTGTGAAAGGATCGTGTTTTGCTCTGGTGGTTTAAACATAGCAGATGTTTCAACATTGCTTTCATTCTAAGGTTAAGTTATACCAACTCATATTAATGAGACACACCAGAACACTGAAAATTTTACTAGGCAGCCCCATGATGGAGAATACTGGTTCTATCCCCACATTGCATGGGTTCCAACTGTAGAACCTGAGACAAGCTATTTAACCTAGCAATACCTCAGTTTCCTCGCCTGTAAAATAGAGAATAGCAACTAATTCATAGGGTTGTCATGAGGATTCAAAGTGTTAGTTCTGTTGAAAGCACATAGAAAGATACCTGTAACATAGTTGCTATAGTAGTGTTCATTTTTATCACTGTTATTTTTTATTTAATAAATACATAAAATGCCTTCATCTCATGAAAATTGTTGTGAAGCATATCAAATTGTCTTTAATGCTTCAATAATCAATGTTAATATAGCCAAACATAGAGATGATTTTATCCAGATTGATGTTAATTCATTTAACATACCCATTCAGAAATGGCAATGTCATCATTATTATTTAATTTCTAAAAGATTCACATGTTCAAAAAGGTTAAGAAACCTGCTGTAAATGGCCAACAAGAGCCTCTGAGGATGTAAAGCTGGGCTTGATGTGATCAGATTGTGGAGAGGCTGTGTGCCTTAGAAAATCTTCCTAATAACTCTTATTAGCAATTGAAAGCCTTTTGCTTCACAGAAGTCTCTTAACTCATGGTTTTCATTCATCCTGATGCCTCCCTTTTTAATGAAAGTATCCCTTTCATTTTCTACTGCATCCTAGTTAAGGTTAATAAAATGTATATGAGATTGAAAAAGTTTATTTTCCTTATAGGCTATGCAAGTCTATAAGGAAAATGAACTCTAATTCTAGAATTAAAAGAAATAAAGAGATCACTGAAAGTAAGTCACAGAACAGGCTTCAGGAAGGTGAACTTGAGAAACAAAAATAAATATTTACCCTTTGCTTTCCAATTGTGTTTGATTTTAAACAGGATTCTTTGGCCCTGAGAATTTTATTTCTTTTTTCTTTCTTTTTAGGTCCAAGTAAAGCAAAGCTTGAGGAGCGCATGACAACCACTCCAGTATTCTTGCCTGGTGGAGAATCCCATGGACAAGGAGCCTGGCAGGCTACAGTCCAAAGGGTCACAAAGAGTCCCTGACATAACTAAAGTGACTTAGCATGCTTTCACACAAACAAGCTTAACATATGCAGCACTTCAAGAAGGCGAAAGAAGAAAAATTATAAACCATTTACTCTAATGATGTGAAATGCAAATGGAATCAAATATACCTTTGGTAAGAAGAATGTGTACAGGTCATATAATTTCTTTTTCTTTTTATAATATAAACAAGATAAAGCAAGTTAACACTATCTATACAGGGACTTCCCTGGTGGTCCGCTGGCTAAGCCTCCACGCTCCAATACAGGTTTGATCCCTGGTCAGGAAACTAGATGCCACATGCCGCAACTAAAGATGCCACATGCCGCAACTAAAGTTCCCGCATGCCACAACTAAGACCTCACAGTCAAGTAAGTAAATACTTTAAAAAAGAAAAGAAGAAAAAAAAAACTACACAAAAAGTAACACCACTATATGATTTGTAAAATGCTAGTTGTGAAAGTTGCTCAGTCCTATCCAACTCTTTGCAACTCCATTGGCACCTGATGCAAACAAAGAACTGACTCACTGGAAAAGACCCTGATGCTGGGAAAGATTGAAGGAGGGAGGAGAAGGGGCTGACAGAGAACGAGATGGTTGGATGGCATCACTGACTCAATGGACGTGAGTTTGAGTAAACTCCAGGAGTTGGCGATGGACAGGGAAGCCTGGTGTGCTGCAGTCCATGGGGTCGCAAAGAGTCAGACACAACTGAGTGACTGAACTGAACTGAACTGAGTTGTGAAAAGTGAAAGTCAAAGTCGCTCAGTCATGTCCGACTCTGTGACCCCGTGGACTATACAGTCCATGGAATTCTCCAGGTCAGAATACTGGAGTGGGTAGCCTTTCTCCAGGGGATCTTCCCAACCCAGGGATCCATTCCAGATGGATTCCTAACCAGCCGAGCCACAGTTGCTGCTGCTGCTGCTGCTGCCGCCAAGTCGCTTCAGTCGTGTCTGACTCTGCAACCCCATAGACAGTAGCCCACCAGGCTCCCCCATCCCTGGGATTCTCCAGGCAAGAATACTGGAGTGGGTTGCCATTTCCAAGAATGTATTTGAGTTTTGATTTTCTAAATGTTCCGCTTTGTTATATATCTTATATTATGGTTTTTGATTCCATGTTGAATCAATGTTGAACAGTCATAATCAGCAAAACAGCTGGGGTAGAAAGGAAAAAAGCTTTGGACTAACTCTGTCATTGAGTCCTATCTCCACCACTAGCCAGCTAGCTAACTTTGGGCAAGTTAACCTTTCCTTATGTGCAAATGGGGGAATGTAAAACCTATGGCTTACAACTATTTTGAAAATTATTTGAGATATTACATGAAATAACTGGGGACGTAGTTAAGTACTCAGTAAATGCTGTTTCTTTAGGAAATTCTACCACCCATGACAGTGCTCAATTTTCTTTTATATTAGATGGACTAAGACTCTCTGCTTTAGAGATTTGTTACACAAATCAAATCAGGTAATTATATAGATAATTAAATGGCAAGAATTATCTTTAAATAAGTTTATTGTATTTATTTGGGTTGGCACATTTATTTGTAAAAATTTGAGTATGGTTTTATAGCAAATCAATAGGGCAGAAAAAGACCCCTACATTTTCTCCCCTGGCCTGAGTTACTATTAACCTGGGGCATAAATGACCTTTATAAGTTTTTCAAAGAAAGCCTACTCAAAGGGTTTACTCTTTGTATCTGTGTTGTTTTGTGTCAGAGATAGTGCAATGATAAGTATCAACTTGCAGATATGACCTTTGTGGCTAGCACCCTTGTCCAAAATAGACTACGGACCAAGAAGATCAACTTTGGAAACAGTCTATTAAACAACCACTGACAAATAATGAAAGATACCAAATAATTACCATCTCCTGAAATACCTAGCTCTGTCAAAGACAGCTATCAAAGACAATGGAGAATTCCCGTGAACATCATAATGAGACTTGTACATTGTCACTTTAAAAGTTGCCATTATGTCAGTATGTTGATATTTTTTATTTTAATTAAAAAAATGTAATTGTCATTATGTCAACAAATGGGAATTAAAGAAGAAACCTTGTGAAATGACTGCAGAAAAAAAAATAAGAATTTTTAAGTAAGCTATCAATAAATATTGAGTACAAATTTAATTTAGTGCAATAGGAGAAATAGAAAAGTTTCATCTCAGTCTCATATTGATATATTTAATTTCTAAACTGCATTAGAGAAACTCTATGGAAAGGAATCCTTAACAACTCCTTGTTACATATTGGGGCTTCCGTGGAGGCTCAGACGGCAAAGAATCTGGCTGCAGTGCCGGAGACCCAGGTTTGTCCCTGGGTTGAGAAGATCCCCTGGAGAAAGGAATGGTTACTCACTCCAGTATTCATGCCTGGAGAATTCTTTGGAAAGAGGAGCCTGGGGGATTCCCATATTCCAGCAGGTATTGTCCTACATGTACTTTTTTCTCTCTTAAATGGTTATTTGACAAAATTCTACTGTGATTAGCATTCTGTGGAAGGTAAAATAAATTGTATCAAGGTGTTACTAATATAGTATCCCACTAGTGGAAAAAAACATTTCTCAAGATCTTAGCTGCAAATTGCCTCCCATCTAAGTACTTTGAGAAGATTTGGAAATTTATGCTTTTTTTTTTTCCTTTCTCCCAGCTTTCAAAACTCTTGGCTTAAATTCTACCCTCAGAATTACTTCTGACTTCAGTGAGAGTTATAAACTATCGTTTGGGAGGAACATTTGGCTCTTGCTTTTTCAAGTCTAAAGTTCTCCAGAAATGTTCTTATGAAATGTGAATCTGATTTTCATCATGCAGTTTTACCTACATAGCATCATATTTTCCTTCACCAGCAAACACTAAGTATTTTATTTTTAACTAGCAAGGCTATATCTTTATTTGCATGGTACTTTCCAAGTTTCCAAAATAGGAAACAAATCACAGAATCTAGGCCAAAGAAAAGGACTTAAGAACTGAAAGAAAACTTCTGAAAAACAGATTACATGCAGAAGTACTCAGTTTTATAAAACAGAGGATTTTTTAAAAGTCATATGCCAATCTAACATGCAGCAGAGCCGCTTTCTGTTTAAAGGGATACTGTGATATGCAGTTTGTGAAATGTCAATAATATGATTAAGTCTACACCATCCCAAGCCTTCTGACAAACATCGTCTCAGTCAGTCCTCAGGACAAAGCCGCAGATAGGCTCTCTGAGTGATGAGACTCAGAGAGCTTCACTTGCACAAGTTATACTTCTAGAAGTGGAATTCATGCTTGAGAGGTTTGTTTGGGCTTTTTTGCTACAGAAATTTAAATTATTTTATTATTACAACCTGATAGAGAATATATTGTGTCATATACTCAGAGAAGGGGATGACAGAGGATGAGATGGTTGGATGGCATCACCAACTCAATGGACATGAGTTTGAGTGAACTCCGGGAGTTTGTGGTGGACAGGGAGGCCTGGCGTGCTGCGGTTCAGGGGGTTGCAAAGAGTCGGACACAACTGAGCTACTGAACTGAACCGAATACTCAGAGCATCAGATTATAATTTTAAAAGTTATTTATAAAAATATAAATTCTAAAGAGTGCAAAAGATTTATTTTTAAAAAGCCAGTAATATTACATATATATGTGTGTGTGTGTGTGTGTGTAAATCAGTCATATGAACTAGTAACAGTGAGTGGCTAAGGATAGGTAGCTTAGACAGAGAGAAGACCTAATACTTTTGTGGATTTTTTTGCCATATTATTTTAAAAAATAATTCACCAAGGACTTCACAAGAAAAGAAGCCTACAGACCCCTAAATATAAACACATAAATGCTCAACTGAATTCCAGCAAACACTGAACAAAGTAGGAATAGAAGGGAGCTTCCTCAACCTGATAAAGGCATCTATGAAAAATCCAGAATCGATGTCATTTTTAAACATAAAAGATTGATATTTTCCCGCTATCATGAGTAAGAAGACAAAGATTTCCATTAGGATCACTTGTATTCAACCTTGTACTGGAGATGCTACCCAAGCAATTTGGCAAGAAAATTAAATAAAGGGTATCCAGGTTGAAAAGAAGAATGAAAAATGTCTCTATTTGCAAATGATAGGACTGTATATACAGAGAATTCTAAGGATTCCACTAAAAATGCATTAGAACTAATATATAAGTTTAGCAGGTTTGCAGGATACAAAGTCAGTATTCAAAAATCAGTTGCCTTTCTGGGACTTCTCTGGTAGTCCAGCAGCAAAGACTCTGTGCTCCCAATGCAGGGAGCCTGGGTCAGGCCCCTGGTCAGGGAACTAGATACCACATGCCAAGACCTGGCACAGCCAAATAAATAAAATAAAATATTTTAAAAATGATTGACAGACAGTAAAGAATATTAAAAAATCAATTGAGACGAAGATTCCATTAGCATTAAAAAGAGTAAAATACTTAGGAATAAATTTAACAGAAAGCTGTTCTTATACTCTGAAAACTATAAAATATTGTAAAAAGATAATTTTAAAGATCTAAATAAGTAAATGGAAATCCATGTTCATGGATTGAATTTGATGTGTAGAATCAACAAAATCACTATCAAAATTCCAACTGTACAGTTTGCAGAAATGGACAAGTTGTTCCTAAAATTCATATGAAGATTTAAGGAACCCAGAATAGCCAAACCAATATTGGAAAAGAAAAACAGAGGTGGAGCAGTTATGCTTCCCCTTTTCAAAACTCACTACAAGACTGTAGTAATCAAGGCTGTGTGGTGCATGTATAAGGTAGACATATAGTTCACTGGAGTAGAATTCAGAGTCTAGACATAAACCCTCACATGAGTGGTCAGTTGATTTCCATCAAGAGTATGAAAACAATTCAATGGGGAAAACATAGCCTTCAACAAATGGTGCTGGGACAACTGGCTATCCATATGCAAAATAATGAACTTGGGTTCCAAACTTTACAACATATATTCCAATTACCTTAAAATGGATCATAGACGTAAATGTAAAAACTAAAACCATAAAACTCTTAAAGGAAAGCATATATCTTCATGAACTTGGATTAGCAATGGTTTCTTAGATATGACACCAAAAAGCACAAGCACAACAATAGCAACAAAAATAAATTGTACTTCATTAAAATTAAACTTTTGTACTTCAGAGCACACTCTCAAGAAAGTGAAAAAAACACCCCGTAGAATGGGAGAGAATATTTGCAAAACATTTATCTGATAAGGACTAATATCTAAAATATATAAAGAATTCTTAAAACTGAGTAATAGAAAAGAATACTAAAAAACAATGCATATATGTATGAAAACTGAGTCCATTTGCTGTACGGCCGAGATTGGCACAACATTGTAAATCAACTATACTTTAAAAAAATTGAATAATAAAAACAGAAATAACCCAGTTTAAAAATGGGCAAAGGAGCTAAATAGATATTTCTTCAAATAAGACATGCAAATAAGACATGTAAGCACATGGAAAAATATTCAACATCATTAAGTATCAGAAAAATGCAGATCAAAACCACAGTGAAATACGATTTCATGCCCATCAGGATGGCAACAATCAAGAAGACAGATAATGGTGTGTTGTCAAGGATATAGAAAAATTGAAACCCTTAGGCTTTGGTGGTAGGAATGTAAACTAAAGAAGGCATTTTGAAAAACAGTCTGACGGTTCCTCAAAAGGTTAAAGATAGAGTTACCATATGACCAGCGATTCTCCTAGGTATATACCAAAGAGAACTGAAAAACATGTCCAAACAAAAACTTGTCCATGTATGGTCAGAGCAGCATTATTATAACAGGTAAAAAGTAGGAAAAAAAAAACAAATGTCCATTAATTGATGAATGGATAAATAAAATTTCGTGTATCTATAAGATGGAACATTATTAGGCCATAAAAAGAAATGAAATACTGATACATGATGCAATGTGAATAAACCTTAAAAACATGCTATATGAAAGGAACATGTCACAAAAGGCCCCATATCATATGATTCTGTGTATGTGAACTATCTTGAATAGACAAAACTACAAAGATAGAAAGTAAATTAATGGTTGCCTAGGTCTAGAGAGTATAGGGTGGGGTGTGTTGTGAGTGACTGCTAAAGGTTATAGGACTTCTTTTGGAATGATGAAAATGTTCTAAACTTGATTGTGGTGATTGTTGCACAACTTTGTGAACAGACTAAAAACTATCCACTGAGCAACTGAACCGGACTGATTGAATGTACATACGCTAGCATGAATTACATCCCAATAAAGCTGTTACCAAAAAAAGCAGAAAAAAAACTAAAATTTAATTGTATTCAATTAGAGCCGGCTTCCCTTGTGGAAATTCCCTGGAGAATTCTATGGACTGTGTGACTTTCACTTTCAATTAGATGCTTTAAAAGTCCATATGATCATAACCTTTACCTTATTCATGTGTGTGCTTAGTCGGTCAGTCGTGTCTGACTGTTTGTGACCCCATGGATTGCAGCCTGCCAGGCTCCTCTGTCCATGGGGATTCTCCAGGCAAGAATACTGGAGTGGGTTGCTATGCCCTCCTCCAGGGGATCTTCCTGACCCAGGGATCGAACCCAGGTCTCCTGCATTGCGGGCCGATTCTTTACCATCTGAGCCACCAGGGAAGCCCAAGAAAACTGGAGTGGGTAGCCTATCCCTTCTCCAGGGAAACTTCCTGACCCAGAATTCGAACCGGGGTTCTCCCGCATTGCAGGCAGAGTGAGCTATGTGGACAAATAACTAATAATCTCCATAGAATAGTCATCACTATGTCAGTTGATTTACCCTCTAGCTTCATAGTAGGTTTGAGATTTTATTTGTGTCAAGGGTGATAGTCCTTAACATTGCCTAAGTGAACTGACCTCGCTTTTTTGTTTTTGGTCTCATCTCATGGCATGTGACACTTCCCCGACCAGGGATCCAACCAGAGCTCCCTGCAGTAGGAGCACAGAATCTTAACTATTAAACCACCAAAGAAGTTCTGAGTTGCCTCCTTATAGCCTCTACTCCACCAAATACCCTTCAAGGCCCTATGACTCAATTGATCCTGTTCTACTTTCATCTTATTGAATCTATTCCTCTGTTGTGCATTGATTCAAAAAGAAGTATTTCCTGAACACCCGCTATGAGCCCAGCAGTCTCGTAAGCTCCGGTAAAGACTGGTTTGAGCAAGTAAGACAAGATCACTGCCCTCAGGGGACTTGAGTTCAAAGATGGAGACTTAGATAATAAAAAAGTAAACAAACTAATGGGACTTCCCAGGTGGCAGTCTGCCTTCAATGCGAAAGACTTTTGTTCGATCCCTGGGTCAGGAAGATCCCTGGGAGGAGGAAACGGTAAACCACTCCAGTATTTTTGCTGGGAAAATCCCGGAGGAGCCTGGCGGGATATAGTACACAGGGTCACAAAGAATAGGACACGACTGAGCAACTGAGCACAAAACAAACAAATAAGGAGGACCATTTTAAACAATGATGAAAGCTAGGCTAAAAATTAAATAGGAGTGAAAAATGCTAAGAGGAAGGGGAAGTTGATTGTATTTAGATCAACTGCACTCTTAATGGTAAATTCCTTTCATTGTACTTAAACTGCTCGGAAGTACTTTAATTGTGTAATTCTCTTTAAAAGGTTTTCAAACAATACAAGTAGAGAGCAACAACCTTGACAATTTTAAGTTCACTCTTTAGACTCTAGCAGGAAGTGGATACTGAGGCCTTTCAAAAGTATAGACTTGGATATTTCTACCTTTCTTTGGTAAAGTTTACATAGAAAAAGGAAAGTGATGAGCATTCAAATTCTGAATGCCTATTATAAATGGACAAGTCTTCTTAACATCTATTCACGTTTATAATCCATCTCCACACAGCCCCACCCAACCCTCCCACCCAGTGCTAGGAGTTAGATGTTTTTATCTGTATTTCACAGGTGAAGGAAGTGTGTTTTGACCAAGAACACCGAGGTCAGAAGTGGACAAACCAGTTTCCATGCCATCTTTTTGCCTCCAAGTCAAGAACCCTTTTGCTTATACCAGGTAACCTATAATTTCATGCCATTCCTACTCCTCCAAAAACCTTGCTTCTTCATTAAGAGGTTTTCAGTAAAAAAAAAAAAAAATACTGTGAAGGGAGTTGGTGTATGTTTAAGTTTGGCCTAAGTATTTCAGCTTCACTAAAAAAAAAAAAAAATCACAATATGTAACTTCCCATTTCATTTAGCCTGTTAGGTCACATATTATGAGAGCTAATATTCAGAAATATCTGTTTGTAAGAGGAGTGATTACTACACTATTTTAAAAGCCCATCTTAACTGTCTTTTCTGAGAAGTGGCTTGCTGTTTGCCAGGATAATGCAGTTCCTGTTTGTATATTATAAAATTAGTAGAGTTTATATGAAGAAAATCTTTTTCCTTTGTTCCACCCCATGAAATGATGCCTTTTCTTGATGATTAAAAGCAAGACAGCCTAAAATGCTATATTAGTTCACAAAAATTTCTCAGAACAATATATTAAAACTGAAACTGAAACATTATGGAGGTGGTAAAATCTACTTACATTCAATTACCTTTGGGCAAAAAAAAAAAAAAAATAGATACCCTCAGTATCTGCAGTATCTGTACTGTGTGTTAGTAATGGTGGTGACGCTAGCATGAATCTCAGGGCGAATCCTCTAGATACGGATGCTCTTCTGAACAGAAGAGTTCCTTAGAAGAGTGGATAAATATGTATACCCTTACAGTTGACTAAGGTGTAAAATGAGACACACTCAAGATGTTATACGAAATTTTGCCTAGAACATAGGAATCATTTTGAAATGTGACTGGTTTTCAGCTTCTTAGCTGACTTTCCCTCCCCTGCCCTGTCCCTAAATAGTTTATTTTTTTGAGGTCTACAATATTTATTTCACAGTCTCATTCCTATTTTGGAGTTCTTTTCTTTCATTTTTTTTTTGGAGCTGGAGGGAAGTACGATGTTTCTTCAGGACAGGTTGCATATTATGAGATAATAATACAGGTTTCTCTGTCTTATGTTTTACCCTAGGAGTCTAGATTTTAAATACCTCTAAAATGATTAGTCTTAATTCTACTTCAATACATTTGACAGATTAACTTCTTTTATGTTTTTAACTTGTATTTCAGTAACTGCAGTGGTCTTCCTGTCTCTAAAATGTGAATTTTCCTGACTTGGTGACATTTTTTGGTTTTGACCTTTGTTGTTCTCCCCATAATGCCCTCCCACCCTGAATCGGCCTCCACTGTTAATAATCACCTAACTAATGTGTTAAAGGAGAAGGAAATGGCAACCCATTCCAGTGTTCTTGCCTGGAGAATCCCAGGCCTCGTGGGCTGCCGTCTATGGGGTCGCACAGAGTCAGACAGGACTGAAGCGACTTAGCAGCAATGTGTTAAAACAACAGGCTTGTCAGTCATACTGCTTCGAACTTTCTAGTTTTATAGGAATTTTTAAGCCAGAATGTTTTCTCAAATTATGGTTATATTGAGCAAATATTTGTGATTAAGAAGTTCCTTTTTAATACCTCTATTTATTCTTCATTCACTGTAAAGGGCTTCGTTTCTTTTGGAGGCACACAACTAGTCTGGAGTTCAGCTTTGTCCATCTCATATAAATCCCCTATAGGGTTAGTAAAACTGCAACCCATAATCCCTTCTTTAAAAAAGTGCAGTGATTATTTGTGCTTATGTTAGTTCCAAATATTACAATAGTTTCTGGATTTTTGCCACATTCCTCTCTAGATAGTCATTTGGGAGACTTTGTTTATAATATGTGTTTTGAATGAAATTTAAAAATTCCAGGACCACAAGATGCAAGACTCAGTTGTGGGTTAAACTTAATTTTTGCATTTTTTTCAGAGAGGCCTTACTTAGATTACAACAATAGCAAACATTGAATAGAAAATGAGAGAAGGTATGCTTTTTCCAGGGATTAGTGTTTAAAAGAATATAAGAGAAAGCACGGTATTTCCAAGGATTAGGGAATGTTTTCAAAGCGGCCTGTAGCCTTCAGTTGGTGGTTTAGGTAAATTAAAACATTAAGCTGTTTCATGGATATCAGAAGAAATGTTTTCTTCCGTGATTGTGCTAATTGTGATTTTAAAATCATAAACAAAACCTTACATTTAAAATAGCACCCCTCCCCCAAAAAAGTAGTTAAATTCTTCAGGATAAACAGTATAATAGGACTTTTTTTTTTAACAGTTTAAGGCAATGTTAAAAATATGAAAGCTCCTCTGGGACTTTTTCCTTCTAATAAATTCTATTTTTTCCCCCTCATAGTCTGCTTATTTTAGAAGCTGATGCTTATTAAAGAACCCTGATTTTTTGACCAAATGAATTGATTTTTTTTTAATGTAAATTAAGGTTTTATGTATCTGATTACAGCTTCATGAAGTTTTTTAACTTTACAAAGGGTAGACTTCATAACCCGGTGTGTCTGACTGTTCTTTGCTGTTCTTTTGCCCGTTACCCCTTGGATAGCTCCTTTTATTTTCCCCCTTAGGTTTTTTTTTTTTTTTTTAACCTATTTTTAAACTTTTTATTTTGTACTGGAGTATTAACAATGTTGTGATAGTTTCAAGTGGACAGCAAAGGAACTCAGCTATACATATACATGTATATACATGTATATGTATATACATGTATCTATTCTCCCCCAAACTCCCCTCCCATCTAGGTTGCCAAGTAACATTGAGCAGAGTTCCCTATTCTATACAGTAGGATCTTGCTGTCATCCATTTTAAATATAGCAGCATGTACATGTTGATCCCTTCTCCCCATACTTCTCCCTGGCAACCATAGTTTGTTCTCTAAGTCTGTGAGTCTTCGTAAGTAAGTTTATTTGTATCATTTCTTTTTAGATTCTGCATATAGGGGATGTCATACAATGTTTCTCCTTCTCTAACTTAGTTCACTCCATATGACAGTCTTTAGGTCCACTGAATATATCCTTTTACTCTCCTTTGCTTATAAAACAGAAAACAGTACCCACAATAGGCAACACCTGTAAGTTAAGGCCAGCATTCTCTTTCCATCTTCTCAGTGTCTATACACTGATGGATTTCTCCTCAAGATGTTTCAGTTTACATTCTCTCTATAAATCAATCTCTCTCACACACACACACTCACACCCCCACCCCACCCCCAGTGATTTCTATGACATAACCTTTCTGGAATTCTATAAACACAGGATATGCAACACGGGTTAACCACTTGTCTAGGAAAGAAAATAAGCAGACAGTTGCCCACAGAACACATCTTACGTTTAGACTTCAATGTATGCCAAGAAAGTGATCCAACGAAGTGATTGCTTTGAATCCCTGACTGAATAACATCAGGACCTTGAAAGTTCTATTGCTATTTTAAATGGATGTTGCTTGTTAAAGGAATGCTAGAATGAATTGTAGCCTCTGTATTAAGCTCTTTATTTAATTGTTGACCTTGACTTCAGAGAGGGTGTGGTGGGTGAAAGTGAAAGCCGCTCAGTCATGTCCAACTCTTTGCCACCCCATGGACTCGTCCATGGAATTCTCCAGGCCAGAATACTGGAGTGGGTAGCCTTTCCCTTCTCCAGGGGATCTTCCCAACCCAGGTCTACCACATTGCAGGCGGATTCTTTACCAACTGAGCCACAAGAGTGTGGTACGGTGGGTAGCCAACTGCAAGTATAAAGCTTATATTAGGTACAAAGGAAAATGTTTCACTTAAGAGAAAATAGACTATAAATATTAATGTCACTGGCTAAAGTAAAAGCTTTTGTCATTCATCAAGGTAAAGAATAAGATATTAACAGTTCATATTTGACAACTTCCTTACAACATTTATGAAATAGAGTGAAGAACAAATGAGTAAGTAAATGCCCTAAGTATTGCCCTTTTCCCCTAAGCCACTAGGCTGATATTGAGTCTAATGAATATTGCTCTAACACAGGGACAGCATCCACAACTTTATACTTAGCAGCTGCATTCAACAGCAAAATTTTAGATCCAGTTCTACTCCCAGCTACCTAGTGCTTTAAAAAAAAGAGCATTGTTAGAAGTGGGGTAGGTAGGAATGTGACTAATAGTCTTGTGTTCGTGTAATTATAGCAGAGATCACTGTGCAACATTTGCAACTTTTCTATTCTGCTGAAGCAATGACATTAGGAAGTGATGCTTCTACTGGTGATGACAGAAAACTGCCATTTCAAGGAGTCAAATTATTTCCTCTAAGCTCCACTTAAAACAGATTCAACACAAGGCTCTTCAGTGGAGGCAGAAAGAACACTTTCACTCCCCTACACCGTGATGGACTCATGGGCTCATTAATTCAGGAGCTATCACAGCAGTTGTAAGTGTGAAGAACCTGTTTTCACAATTCCTGATATCAAATAAGCATCACAACACTGAAATGATTTACTGTGTCTCAGATAGTAAAGAATCCACCTGCAGTGCAGGTGACCTGGGTTCAGTCCCTGGATCAGGAAGATCCCCTGGAGGAGGGCATGGCAACCCACTCCAATATTCTTGCCTGGAGAATCCCCATGGCCAGAGGAGCCTAGCGGACTACAGTCTATGGGGTCCCAATGAGTTGGACATGACTGAGAGACTAAGCACAACACATAAAATTATACAATTTCTAATTTTACCCTGGGGGTAATCTACAGCATCACGATCTGAATGTGAACTCAGCAGAAGGGCTCAGATTGTGGAGGCAGGGCATTCCTTAGGAGGCTTCTCTGCCTTCAGAGATCCTTAAATTAATAAATTTTTGGACAAGCAGGGGCCAAAGTGGTGAAGATTCAAAAAACCATGGCCATTTCTTTGAGCCCCAAATCAGCCCTCTGATTGATTCTTCGGTGCAGCAAGGCCAACAGAGAAGGAAGGGACCTCCAGCAATCTTGTGTTTTTCACAGGACTGATTCTGGGGATGGAAGGTAGTGGGGTATTGTAGGGTCAAGTGGGAATCATTCTGTCTTTTACCTCTCCGACTGCAATCAGCATTTTCCTCTCACTCCCATCTCGTCCGTGTTCTAGCCCTTCACTTCAGCACATCAGAGCCAGCTCTCTGCTTTCTAAAGACAACTAGCCAAGTAAAGCAATTCATACTATGAACAGGAGAGAAGAATCATTCCTCTTCCCCACACGTGTGCACACAAGTGTGCACACACGCACACATACACATACTCACACCCATTCTTCCTGGATAGCAGCCATACTTGTCATCTCACCCAACAAAGTTATTCTGCTGGAGGAAATGTAAGCCTAATGGAAAAGGAGAAAGATGACTGTGTCATTTTTCTATTTAAATATTTTCAATTATTTACAGCACTTCATCTCCAAGCCCAAAGAAATGACTAGAAGGGATTGTTACCGAGTTCCAACTTGCTCTGCTCGCTGCATGACAGGCCAATGAATCCAAGAAATGAGGTGTTAAGGCAAGAAAGAGACTTCAATCAGGGAGCCGGCAGACTGACAAGATGGCAGGCTAGCACCTCAAAATAGCCATCTTATTGGGGTCTGGATGCCAGATTCTTTTATAGACCAGAGAGAAAGAAGCAATGAGGAACTAAAGTCAAAAGACAGAGTAGAGAGGGAAACACAGTGGGGAAATAAAGTGAAAGGGTCTTCAGTCTTGCAAAACATCTGCAAAGGAATAACCAGCCTTTGGAAGGGGGGTGTTAATCTCTTCTATTCACAGGTGGGCAGGGACAAACTCTTCTCTGAGCTGAACAAAGGCACTTTGGTTTACAGTCAAGCAGAGGGGCAGGATCCTCCAAGCAAGCCATTGAGTATAATTATAATAATAAAAGCAATGAAAAGCAAGTCAAAGAAAGTTTGCAACATGGAGTCAGAATTGGCTTCCTTCCTGCAACAGCATCATTGCTAGAAAGGGCAAAGCCTGGTGAACAGGGCAGCTCTCAGCTCGGTACTCAGTGTTTCATCCTTGAGTCCTCTATTTTCATCATCAACCCTATCCAATCCATTGGCAAGTCCTTTTGGTTCTGTCCTCAAACTATGTCCCAAATCTAATAATTTTTACCACTTCTCCATCACATCCCAGTACAGGGCACCATCACCTCTGTCTAGGTACCTGCATTACCTTCCCACCTTCTCCCTGCTTCTACTCTACCCCTACCTCCTACAATCCATTCTCTGTTGAATATCCAGAGTGATCTCTTAAAAATGTAAATCATGGGGAATTCCTAGGCCTAAGTCCCAATGGTTAGGACTCTGCACTTCCACTGCTGGGAGACTGGGTTTGATCCCTGGTTGGGGAACTAAGATCCCCACAAAGCCTTGTGGTGCAGCCAAAAAACAAAAATGAAAATCCCCCAAAAAGCATAGACTATGTTACTTTAAAATTTTCTATATACAGTTCTGTTATTTTTATTAATTCTCAAGCATTTTATCATCACAATTCACATTGAAAATCATGGAACAACAAAGCAGTGTACTGTCTTACAGTGAACAAAAAGCTGGGAGCTGAGGGCACCACCTTCTAGAGGCAAGAGAAAGGGTGGGTGGTCAAAGGGAGGAAAGCTGGCAGAGCCCTGAGGGCCTGCAGTCAAGGAAGAAACGATGTGGCTGCGAGCTGACTTGGGCCTGAGGAGGAGTCTGGGCTAAGCAGCGGAGGACCTCTAACTGGCCTGTGAGGCTCTAGAGCATGTGGCTTCTACCCACCTCTCCAGCCTTCCACCCCACTCTCACTCCCTTCCCCGCGTCCTGTGCTCCAGCTGTATTCAAATCTTTCCTTCCCCAGTGCAGGAAAACAGCCTTGCTTTGCCTTTTCTCTCTGTAGAAGGACTTCACCAACTTTTCTTCCTGGTAAATATTAATTCAGTTCATACAATCCCCTAATAGATTTCCTCCACCGCAATTGACGTTCTTAATTTTCCCCCTTGCCCTGAAGTTTGTACAATTGTGAAGCCTATTCTTTGACTCTAAATAACAACTTTGTAATAGTATCTTCCAGTAGTTTTCCAACTTTTTAAGTTTTCTATGTGCCATGAAAATTAATACTTAACAATTCTATTTTATGTAAAAAAGGGATTATGCTGAACAATGTCCAATTGAATTGGAAAAGCAATGCAATCTGCGTTGTTAACGGTAATGCAGATGTTAACCAATGGACCAGAAAAGCATCTAAATTTACTAAACATTCTGACAGATAGCTTCTCTATTCTGATTGCCTCCTTTTCTGGACTCTGAATCATCACAAAAAGAGTAACACTCATTTCTCCGTACTCTTTCCATGTACGTTAATTTTTTCTCTTTGCAACACTTCTCAGCAAAATATTATAGAAATATACATAATAAAAAGACAGCAAAATCTTATAAGTAAGCATTGATTTGCTCAGGGCTTGTAAACAGTGTTCAGAGAGAATGCTTTTTATTTTGAAACGAAGGATTATTTACTTTTTTATCTACTTCCTGGAAGGAAACAACTGGTTTAGATAAAGTCTATTAATTTTTATGTATTTCACTCACATTCTATTCTGGAAGAAGGATTCCCACTAGTAAATAGAAACATTTATAAGTATTATAATATCTAAATAAAAGTATACTAAGTTGTTTACTTTAGAGTGAATATTACGGTGTAGTTTTCAGCTCACTGGCGAAATCTTGGCAGAAAGCACATTATTTACTGAAGCTAAACTTGAGTTCTTTCATGGCAGGACTGGACAGCTGCTTGCACCTGCCTGAACTTTTTTTCAGGCTAAAGTTATCTATTCCAGAATCCTGTGTCATGCAGTATAAAGCTTTGGTTTCAGTCAGTCACTCACACAGGAGCTTGGATATACTTGAAATTCCTTTTGCGGGAAAAAATTGGCCTAGGCTTTTGGCAACATTGCTTCTCACACCCAGGCCAAAGTGGGCTGGCTCCTCTGTGGGGACAGGAATGCATATTGGTATCTCACCCTTAAAGTCACAGAAAAATGTGAACCAAATTTATTGCCATTTTGCATTTTGGCCCCCAAAGAATTCATGTAGTCCAACTTCCTTATTTTACCTCTTTCTGTAACTTTATGTTAGCGTTCCTTACTCCCTTATAGCTAAAGCCCCTAGTATAATTGACAGTATAGAACATTTGTATTATAGGTGCCTGGCAGAGGATGTCAAGACAAAGAAATAAGATTTAGCAGGTCATTCAAGCACTCTCACTTATAATTCCTGGCACTTTGCACAGTCCAGCAGACAGAGCAACCATCTATTTATGTGTATTCTCCAGGTTCCGTTCTTAATTTCATAAAGGAATTAGAGGCAATGTGCCTGAGCCATATTTTCCTTAGCCTCTTGCTCAAATATATTCACCAAGTTAAAACTGAGGTAGGTCCACTGTGTATATATACAGTGTTGAAATGAGAGTATCTTCTATACAAACACAATTGAAGATACTGAGATACTGACCACAGTGTCAAGTGGCCTTTTCTCTGCGCAGATCCATGTGATAAATTCCTTCTTGAATTTAGTTTCAGGCAGGGATAACTTGTGTGCTTGCTCCTGTCAAAGTGAAACCCCAGTCGCCTATTATGTTTCTCTTTTCACCTTTGCTGCCAGAAAAATGTGAACCAAACTTATTGCCAAGTGTAATGTGGTCAACTCTGGTACCTAGAGGTATTTACTTCTCCTGCTTGGTGTCTAAATATTTATAAACTGCCTCAAGTAATTTTAAAAATATGTAAGTTGACAGTAGATATTGAAATTAATAAAATGGGTAAAAAAATTAGTAGGCAGTAAGGAACAGTCAAACTTGCTAGTGACTTGTCTTTGCAAAAGGCTTTTTGTCAATTTTCCCTTTTAAAGGGGAGTGAAAAGATCCTTGTGTTTTGTGTCATAAAACCTGGTGGGGTTTTGTTGTTTGTTTGTTTGTTTTGTTATTTTTTTTTTTTTCAGGTCATGCAGCATGTGGGATCTTAGTTCCCTGACCAGGAGTCGAACCCATGCCCCCTGCATTGGGAGTGTGGCATCATAACCACTGGACCAAGAGAAAAGTCCCAGAACTTGATTTCAAATCCCAGCTATACAACTCACTTGCTAAATAACCTTATAAAAGTCACCTAACCTTCATTTCCTCATTGCTAAATGGGGATATTTATATTGTTAGTCCCCTAGGTTGTTGTTGACAACCAAATGAGAAAACATGTTGGGGAGATGCTTTCTAAACAGTGAGTCCCTCTAGAAATGTTCGTTGTTGAAACTTCCCTACTGTGTCTTGTGTGCTGACCCACTCTACTTTAACCAGCACATAATATTTGTGGGAGTTTTAAAATAAATTCACAAATTCATAAATAAATTCACAAATTTGTTGATACTCCTCCTTTTAAGAGGTCAAGTCTCATTTCTCTCCCCTAAGATCATGTGCTGTATTTAGTAACTTGTTTCCAGCAGATAGAGTGTGGCAGACATGACAGTGTGATTTGTGAGATCAAGTCCTTAAAAGCATTGTGGCTTCCTCCTTGCTCTCATGCTTAGATTGCTCATTTACGAGTGAAGCCAACTGCCAAGTCCCAAGGACACTCAAGCACCCCGACAGAGAGGTCCATGTGATGAGCACATTAAGTCTCTTGTCAAGAGTCCTGTGAGTGTGCCCTCTTGGAAACAGAGCCTTCGGCCCCAGTTAAGCTTTCAGAAGACTGTACCCTCAAACAATTTAACTACGAACTCCTGAGAGATTCTACCACACAGCTAAGCTACTCTTGGGTTCCTGGCTCTCAGAAACTCAGTGGGAGAATAAATATGTATTCTTGCTTCAAGTTCCTAAGTGAAAGTGAAAGTCACTCAGTTTTGTCTGACTCTTTGCGACCCAGTGGACTAGTCCATAGAATTCTCCAGGCCAGAATACTGGAGTGGGTAGCTGTTCCCTTCCCCAGGGGTCTTCCCAATGCAGGAATCGAACGTAGGTCTCCTGCATTGCAGGCAAATTCTTTACCAGCTGAGCCACCAGGGAAGCCCAAGTCCCTAAGTTTGTGGGTAATTTGTTGTATAGCAATAGATAACTAATAAAATGTCCACAGTTACCTATCCATCCTCCTGGAACACACTGCTGAGGACCAGTAGCAGACCTTACTCTTCCCCAATGTTCTTCAAGGAAATTCTAGTGGCCCAATATTTTAGAATCATTGTATTGGAAATCACCTCAGAGCCATGTGGTGCAGATTTTTCATTTTGCAGAGAGAAAACTGTGAAGCAGAGAGGCAAAATGAGGTATTCAAGGATATTTAAATGAATGGCAAAATTAGGACTAGACCCTTCTCTAGTCTTCTTCCATTTTATGTCATCTTTTCCTTTCTTTTCTTAGTAATCTAAAAAATTTCTTTATTTTTGAGCAGAGATCTAAGAAGAATGGAATGGTTCAAAATCGATACTCATTTCCCCCTACTATACCATGCTATCTTTCCTTTGCTTTTTTCACCTGAAAACATGCCAACTAGGACTTCCCTGATGGTCCAGTGGTTAAGACTCCACGGTTCCACTCCAGAGAGAGCAGGTTCATCATCCCTAGCCAGGGAAGTTCCACATGCCACACTGTGTGGCCAAAAAAAAAAAAGTGAAAAACATGCCAACTAGTAGTTTTTAGTGCACAACATCATTTTGCAAAAGAAAGAGTGCTCCCTAGAGAAGGAAATTGCAAACTGAAGAAATGTCAGTGTGAACACTTGCTGTTTGTAAGATACTGTACAGAATCAAAGAAGATTAAGTCCAAATTCCAGCACTTATGGTCCTCACAATTTGGTAGGAACAGTGTGTTCTGAGCACAGCCAGAACAGTGAATTATGGGATATTGGAAGACAGAGAGATCACATGTGAGACAGAAAAATAATGTTTAGCAAGAGCCCACAGCATATGCTCTATAATCACATTCCCACAGTGATGTCTAAAGTCAGTCTGTGAAATTAAAATGCTAAGATGAAAAAACATATTTAAAAAAAATTTTTAGAATAAACTCTGTTTTAAAAAAATTGAAATATAGTTGATTTATAATGTTGTGTTAGTTTCTGCTCTGTAGCAAAGTAAATCAGTTATGTATATGTATACATTCTTTTTCATTATAGTTTATCCCAGGATACTGAATGTAGTTTCCTGTGCTACACAGTAGGACCTTGCTTTTCCATTCTATGTATAATAGTTTGCTTCTGCTAATGCCAAATTCCTAATCTATCCTTCCCCCACCCTCCTGTGACTCTCCTTGCCAACGACAAGTCTGTTCTGCTGCGTCTGTTTCTCTTTTGTAGATAGGTTCAATTGTGTACTATTTTGGATTCCACATTTAAGTGCTCTCATATGGTATTTATCTTTCTCTTTCTGACTAATTTCACTTAACAAAATAATCTCTAGGTCCATCCACATTGCTGCAAATGGCATTATTTCATTCTCTTTTATAACTGAATAGTATGCCATTGTATATGTGTACCATATCTTCTACATACATTCATCTGTCAGTGGACATTTTGGTGGCTTCCATGTTTTGCTATTGTGAATAGTGCAACTATGAAAATAAAAGTGCATGTATTTTTTTGAATTGTAGTTTTGTCCAGATATATGCCCAGGAATGGGATTGCTGGCTCATATGGCAACTCTATTTTTAGTTTTTTGAGGAACCTCCATACTGTTTTCCATAGTGGCTACACCAGCTTACATAGAACAAATTCTAAAATGGACTGTCAGTGGGTAATTGTATTCATGGATTCAACAAACTACTCTGGAACAGCAGGGGCTACTCTAAGCTCTGGGTATACACATAGTATTTTATATTCAGACAGAGATGGTTCTAGAATTTCTATGTACGAGAGGATTAAGGAGGCAGCAATTTGGCTGGAAGATGGTGCTTGGGATTTGCATTAGGTAAAATGCTGTTTTTACAGTGGGGTTTAGTGAGGGATTCAGAGTTGATGGCACTCAGGCCTCTTGGAGCCACTACTACATACAGTATTAAATACACGTACTATAGATAACAGTGCTATTCTTTGGCACCAAATCATATCCGTCTCCTATCTCTCACATTCTCTCCTTGCAGGCTGTGAAAAGAACAAGGCTGTAATTATTTGCTAAAATTTCAAGGCAGAGAGATCTTGAAGCAAACTCCCTGAAATGATATTGGGACTTTTACTACAGCTACTTATATAGATGGGGCTTCCTTGAGTCACATGGGTTCAATCCCTGAGTCGGGAAGATCTCTTGGAGAAGGAAATGGCAACCCATTCCAGTACTCTTGCCTGGAAAATCCCATAGACAGAGGAGCCTGGTAGGCTACAGTCCATGGGGTCACAGAGAGTCAGACACGACTGAGGGACTTCATTTGACTTCACTTCTTCACCTCACCAGGAACTAAAGCATCACCATAGCAGTGGTGGAGGTGTGCAAGTTTAGAGCCGTTGTCTAGGGGAAATTCCCTGGCAGCTCAGTAGTTAGGACTCCATGTTTCTACTACAGGGGGCATGGGTTCTATCCCTGGTCAGGGAACTAAGATCCAGCGAGTCTTGTGGCAAGGCAAAAAAAAACCAAAACAAAACAGCAGTTATCTCGGGGTGGGGATACTATGCAGACATGTCTTGCTAGAGTCTGGTCACTGAGATACATATTTGAAGAAATATTTAAGCTTAACTTGTTCTAGGGATGAAGGACACTCTGTTCCCATCCCAAATAAAACAAAAAAAATGATTTGATATAAACCAGATATAATGCTTTGTGGTACTCTCAACTTGGTAATGCCAGTTTCTAACAAAATAGTTGTTACTCAATTGCAAGACCAAAATTTATTTCCACTCAGTGTGAAGTTGGTGGCTGAAGAATCTTAATTACAGTAAGGGGTTAGTAAACAGAAGACAACCTTCACAAACAGACAACATGACTATTAAGGAAATACATTATAGTTTGTCCTGATGAATGAGTATGGAGTCAGTTATCCTGTGTGTTGTAATCTTTTTTCTCTTCAACACTTGTTTCTCATTTGGGGATTTTGTAAGTAGCATAACATACCACAGTAAAGTAAGTATTATTGAAAAGAACTTTCTAGTTTGAGAGTTGCTTTGGTAATAATCGTTACCATACAGTAATATCAGACGCGACTGAAGTGACTTAGCAGCAGCAGCAGCAGCATACAGTAATAATCGTTGCTATGCCATGGTAATAATCATTACCATATGTAATCTTGTAATTTGGATATATTGATTAATTTGGGTATTATGAGACAAAGAAGATTTAGGGATTAGGTGACCTGCACAATATCATTTACCTCTAACTTGAATCTTCTGGAAATCTTAGCAAACCACAAAAAAATCACTATATTTAAAAGTTTGTTTATGTGCATTCAGCAGGAAAGAAGGGGAAATCAATAGCTTCTGACCCCTCTTGCTTTAGAAAATCCCATAAGATATCTTTATTTTAAAACTCAGAGTCTACACTTGAAAAACAAAGGGGCAATATTTTCCTGGTCTCAGCTAAATATTTTCTTCTATTATAATATCAAACTATCAAGAAATAGATCAAACAAATTTAATATGTTATCATTTAAATTTCTTAGATGCTTGTTTGAATATGAAATGTATTATTCAAGTCTCCCTTTCTCACTCTTGCACCAGTTTATATATTTATTTATTTTTCTCAGATGATTTTGGTTTATGTTTTCATATTTAATTCAAAACTGGAAATTAAAATTCAAGTTCTATCTCATAGTACCCTGGGGATTTTAGCACAATATTGGCAATTTATCCCGAAAGAAAGAAATGCATGGGACATGGACATGTTTTTTTTCAAGGATTTCTTTCTCTTGGTGTCCTGATCCTGCTGTCCATAGCAGAATTCCTCTTTAGATGATTCATAGGCAAGATTTACATTGGCAAAAAGAAAAGGAGGATTAAGAATGAAGGGAATTATTTACTTCTCATAAATCCCTTGAGAATTTGATAAAACTATGACCTTCTCCCTAGATAAACACATACACATCATGTTTGCATGAAAATTGGGGGTGGGGATGGTCCTCTTGGATCTAAATAATTTGGAAAGGATGAAGCACTTTCTTTCAAAGAGCTCAGTAACTCAGAAAAGGAAGATTAAATTAGAACAAAAGGATTTTAAGAAATAACTTTCTAAGACCAAGACCAAAAAAGGTTAAATTAGCATAACTCTTGTTCAGACATTAAGAAATTAGAAGTCTGTGTGCTGTGCTTAGTTACTCAGTTGTGTCTGACTCTTTGCGACCCCACTGACTGTAGCCCGCCAGGCTCCTCTGTTTCTGGGAATTCTCCAGGCAAGAATACTGGAGTGGGTTGCCATGCCTTCCTCCAGGGGATCTTCCCAACCCAGGGATCGAACCCAGGTCTCCCATATTGCAGGTAGATTGTTTACCATCTGAGCCAGAAGACTAGTGTCTAATATTTACATGTAGGGCTTCCCTGATGACTCAGCTGGTAAAGAATCCACTGGCAATGCAGGAGACCTGGGGTGAATGCCTTGGTGGGGAAGATTCCCTGGAGAAGGGAATGGCTACTCATTCCAGTGTTCTTGCCATGGAGAATCCCATGGACAGAGGCCTGGAGGGCTTCATGGGTTCAAAAAGAGTCGGATATGACTAAGCACACACACATTTACATGTAACTGGTTGAAGATGGGAATAGAGTTACTGGATATTTCCATCTTTTGGATTTGCCTGTTTTGAAGATAAATATATACCTTATATTATTTTTTCATTGGCTGCTAAAAGCAACTCACAGAATATAAATGTTTTTCAAACACTAAATATTTTATAATTGTAACAATAAATCAGAATTTTAAAGATGATGTAGTAGAGTGGTTCCAAAAAACATTTTTTAAGCAATGGGACTCTCAACAGTATCCTAAAATATGACAGACTAAAATGACCTTTTTAAAGTAAACTGTTTTTACATGTTAAAATTAAAACTCCTCCTTACAATACCATTTCCAAGAAGCTGGTTTTGTTTAACACAGAAATAGGACCTAAAGCAAAACTGTTACAGTCTCATCATCCAATGTGTTTCTGCATTTAGGTTTAGTTAATAAATATATAAAAAAAAATTCTGATTTGGATATAAATGTAGTTGCAAATGGCAACAGTTTTTATAAACAGTTACCTTTTGATCTCATGATGTTCTCCAAATAAAGGCAGGAGAAAAAACTTTGTTCAACAGATAACATATGGAAAGTCTATAATTTATGAAAACATAGTATATAACTTTAATCTGAGTGTACATTTGCTTTAAAATTTCTTTAATTGTAATGAAATATATATAACATAAAATTTGCCATTTTAATTTTTAAGTGTACAATTCAGGGGCTTAAGTTGTACAACCATTACCATTATCTAGAACTTTTCATTATTTAAAGCCATGTGCTTTTTTTTTATTAAGATTTTCCAGTTCACTTTCTAAATTAATTTATTCTACTGCCCTCCTTTAAGAAGATTTACATTAGAAAGATGCACCTGTCAGTTCATTTAATTCGCATCATTAATGGGAAAGAGCTGTTTGTAGAGCTGGAGAAGGCAATGGCATCCCACTCCAGTACTCTTGCCTGGAAAATCCCATGGACGGAGGAGCCTGGTAGGCTGCAGTCCATGGGGTCGCTAAGAGTCGGACACAACTGAGCGACTTCACTTTCACTTTTCACTTTCATGCATTGGAGAAGGAAATGGCAACCCGCTCCAGTGTTCTTGCCTGGAGAATCCCAGGGACGGGGGAGCCTGGTGGGCTGCCGTCTATAGGGTCGCACAGAGTCAGACACGACTGAATCCACTTAGCAGCAGCAGCTGCAGCTGTTTGTAGAGCATTGAAAATACTGAGAACAGGAACTCCTCACATGCATTTTACATTCCCTCTCCCTCCCCATCCCATCCTTGTATGACAGCTAGTGCAGAGCAGGACTCCCCAGGGAGACTCTGCTCCAACGTTGGGGCCACTCTGACCACAGTCGCCTAACTAGAGTGAAGGTGAAGCAGTGAACTGGGCCTCTGGAAAATGCCTTGTCTGGCATTAATCAAACCATTTGCTTTTAATAATCAATTTAAACAGTGAAAAATGAAATTTGAATCAAATGTTTGCAGTTTGAAACTGCAAAAGCACTTTCACAGAACAGTTTAAAAAGTATGGTCCACCCAGTTATCTGAGACACAGAGGGTGGGCTGGTCTGGACAGTTGCCACTGTTGATAGTTCAGCCAGGGCAGGAATGGCACTCTCCTGGCCACCCAATGGTGCTGATTTTTCTCTTCTACCTTCCATCCCTAGGAGCAAAACAGCTCTTTATGATTCTAGTCCTTAAAAGACACTTTCAGCTCCACTCCCCAGAACCTTTTCACCTCTCTACCTGAAAATGAGAAGTTCAAGTGTGGCATGCAAACACCTGCAATCTTCTTAGGAGGTTTTTACTGAAGTTCATCACCACTTGTCTAGTCTGGTCTTAGAATCATCCTGAATTAAAAGCAAGTCTAAGCGACTCCAGGAATTGAGATAAACATTTCAAATATTTTTTGCAGAATAGCCTGTTGTGCAAGATGTGTCTTCTCTAAGTGGCCCCTCTGTTTACTGCTAGGCTCAGACCACCATCCCCCTCCGTCCCACCCATCTTTCTGTTCAGTTGGGTTTAATTTAGTGATATTTATTAAGAACTACCAGGTAGGACAGATATTCGTCACAAATAGTTACTATTGAGCACATACTGTGTGCCAGGAAATTTTGTATCTATTTGTAAATTCCTCTTGGCATTCTAGATTGCCTACATATATATTTGTTCTGCAGATTTTCTTTGAACTGGTTTTAACATATTTTCTGGTTTTCCCTTATAATTTAACAAGTTAAAGTCTTTAGCACCTATTCATTTTGTATTTGTCAGGGTTTTATCATTTGGAAAATTATATTTTAGCACCTTATTTTTAGATGAAAATTGAAGGTGAATGTGAAGCACACATAATAAATTAACTAGAAAACCAAGGGAAGCAAAGAGAAGATAAAGCGGAAAAATCATTGAAGAGATCCTAATTAGAATGTCAAAACCTTGGCATTCTCCATCACAATACTATATGCACTGCTTAAAACATAGTAGGTGCTCAAGAAATATTCAGCAAATACGCTAGCTTGGAAAACAAGATATATATATGTATATGTATATATATGTATATGAAATAAGCACACATATAGGAAATAGGCAGCAAGTAGGGAAAAGAACATGAAGATATCACGTACAAATAACTTGTAAAGATGACATGGATGCTGAGTCCAATTTTTAATAGCATGACAGAAGCCTATGGGGAAAAGTAATACATTTAAAAACCCTAATCCTGCCAGCAAAATCCTTCCTCTGGGCTTTTGGGACTAGAGAGGGTCAGGAGAACATTTCTCTCAGGGAAAAATGTGAGCCCACACATACAAGCCAAGTCTCTCCCTTCGGCTGACGTATGCCGTCTTTTCCTCTATCACTGCCATTCTGGGTAGTTTTAAATCCTGCAGGAGATGAACCACCACCCTCTGCTTCTGTAGGGCTATTGTGCCCATCACATCATGTCCCTCACAGATCAGCTTTTCTGTAGCGCTGCCCCTGTTGTCTTGGGCCCCTACAGCTTGGCCAGGCTGGCACTCACACAGCTCTCAGGGGTAACCCACAAGGACCACGCACTGGAGAACCCAGGCCCTCAGGTTTGTAGACTAGTTCCAAACCCAAGAGAGGAGAGAGGCTCCCGTCCGGTGGTGCAGGGGGTGGAGTGGAGATTCCTAAATCATTAACTAAGGAATTCCATCAACATTGGATTTGTTCATGAGTGCTAATGTTACAGAGGGGGGTCAGAGCCCAATTTTCACAAGTTTGTCTTTTTTCACTTAGAATCATGTGGCCCAATGATTCTGTTTCAGCCAAGATACAGAATACCATCTAGCCAAAAGAAACAGAATAATTTCAAAAGCGATTCTACAGGTTGAAGAAGGAAGATATTTGAATCTGCCCTTGCCGCAAGGGGCACAGAAAGATGTCTTTGCTAAATAGCCGTCTCCAAAGATAAAGGGACACTAAGCCTAACACTTGAAGTTTGCCTGTTTAAAGCTTTTTCTTAACACAGTGTGTGCTCGATTAAAGATCACACAATCAAAACCATTGTTGTATGTCTGATGTCTTGGTGAAGCAAGGACTTGTTTATACTTTTCTCTCCCGTTTAAATGATTCAAAGGGTTTCATATACAGCATTTAACCAGCAAACCCAGGAAAATGGAAAAGTAATTGACAGAGACAGCATTCCAGTGGGTTAACAGCAAAGCAAATACAAGCCTAGAGCCTGAGGCCACTTTAGATTTTTCATAGATTGCATGTTAATAGACTTCTGTGGATTCACCAGAACACGTAGCAGCCACCCTCGCATCCAGCGTGCCTCGACCATGCAAGATCCCTCAGCCCCCAGAGCTCATCTCTCTTGTTTTTTAGTTGCTAAATCGAGTCTGACTCTTCATGACCCCATGGACTGTAGCCTGCCAGGCTTCTCTGTCCATGGGATTTCCCAGGCAAGAATAGTGGAGTGGGTTGCCATTTTCTTCTCCAGGGGATCTTCCAACCCAGGAACTGAACCCACCTCTCCTGCTTGGCAGACAGATTTTTTATACCACTGAGCCACCTGGGAAGCCCCAGAGCTCATCTAGCATGCTCTAATTTCCAAAGCTTGGCTTTAGTCACTTAAGAAAAGAAGGCACTTTAAATTCACTGCAGCTTCAAAATTAGCATGTCACTTTTAATCTCTCTCTTGGGCCATGAAAATGATACGGTTTGGGGAAGAGGTGACAACTGGGGCTTGTCAAGACACCTCCTGCCCCGGTGGTTTCTCCTCAGGCCACCAACTTGACATGTTACCTAACCACACAGCGAGTCATGAAGTCTTTCTGGCTTTTAATTTCTTCTTCCTACCCCAGTGGACTGTTGGGAGGTGTAAGCAGAATTATAAAATGCCAGGTTCCACCATTTTATTTTCTTTATTGGGAAACAGGTACCTACAGAGATTGAGAGCCTTGGCTAAAGCTACCGAGGTGGGATTTGAATCCAGTCACAGTGCACTTTACTGAATTAGGATTACCAGTCTCTGTCTAATTACCAGCCTTTGTCTGAAACAGGTGTCAGGGAACCAACAGCAGCGCAGGAGAAAGAGCACCCTATAAAGTCAGCATGGAAACTTTCTGTGCCTACACTTACTTGATCATTTATGTCTTATCGACAGGGACATCTAATTACTAGTAGTCACTGTAAGCATTCAGGGACAAAGTAGGCAACTCTCCATCACTTAAATGCTATCTTCCTCTATGCCTTCTCATCCTTGCCCGCCTGCCTGGGTATTCTAGATTCTCCCTGATCCAAAATTATACCTTCCCATATCTTCTTTCTGGTTCCAGAAATTCCTCAAATCCATTCACTCTTCAGTACATACTTACTGAGCACCTCCTGTGATATACCAGGCACTGTTCTAGGCGCCAGGGGTGGAGTGGTGAACAAAGTAGCCCAAATTACTGCACCCTGGGGTTTCTGTCCCAGAGGCTAAGGGTGGGAATGTGTGAGAGAGTGAAGCAGGTGGCAGAAGACAGGAGAAAACTAAAGTAGGATGCCTGGACAAAGCATGTTAGGTGGTGACAAGCACGACTGAGGAAAGCAAAGCAGAGAAAAGGGTAGCATGGTCCCCGTCGGGGTGGAGACTACATCTGTAGTTGGGAAAAGCCACCACTGAACCAAGACTCGCAGCCACAGGGGAGTGGATCAAAATTAAACTCTTTTGCCCCAAACCAGAGATGACACAGATACCACCAGGAGAAGCAAGCATGGGCCTGAACAGATTCCCAGAAAGATGTTTTGATGGTTCTACAGCTTTCAAGAAGAGGGAAGAGAGATGTCCCTGGTGGTCCAGTGGTTACAAATCTTCCTTCCAATGCAGGGGATGTGAGTTCTATCCCTGGCTGGGGAACTGAGATCCCACATGCCTCGTGGCCAAAAATAAATAATAAATAAATAAGGGAAAAAGAAGAAGGAAGAACATTTGGAGTCCCGAGCTCTGGGAGAGTGGCTGCAAGGGGCCCTAGGGAAAGCTGTGGTCACCTCATATGACAACAACAGCCATTTCCCCACTGCTCCCTGAAAGCTGGCGAGACAGCAGTGTGACTAGCTCCCTGGCCCAGGTCTTCTAGGCTTTTCCAAAGGAGGGTGTGCACCTTTTTTTAAAATTGGAGTACAGTTGCTTTACAATGTTGTGTTAGTTTCTGCTGTACAATTGCGTGAATCAACTATATGTACATATATCCCCCCTCCCTCCCCCTGGGTGTGCATCTTTGCTCAGTCATGTCTGACTCTTTACGACCCCATGGACTGTAGCCCATCAGGCTCCTCTGTCCATGGGATTCTTCAGGAAAGAATACTGGAGTGGGTTGCCATTCCCTTCTCCAGCGGATCTTCCTGACTCAGGGATCGAACCTGGGTCTCCTGCATTGCAGGCAGATTCTTTACCGTCTGAGCCACCATCTTTGAGTTAAAACAGTCCAGGGAGTGGTTCTTCCCTGGTCTTACCATGTATACCCTCCTTCTCTTGGATCCCAGAATGGCCTTGGAGGTCGGCAGTCCTTGCTGCTTCCAGGGTTTCAGGGTGAGCACTGGAAGGGCCTTCACCCTTGCCTCCTTGCCAACTTCATGCCAAGGCCAGGGCCGGGCAGCATCCCACCTTCCCGGAGGTCGCCAGCCAGACAGTTTTGGAAAACGGGGAGCTTGGAAAAAAGTCACTTGAATTTTATAAAGTGGTAACTACTGTGAGGCTTTAGGTAATTAAACCTAAATGCCATTTTCCTGCTAAAGCTCTTGGGTGAGGTAACAGTTCTCTTTAATGTCAACTCAGGAAGTTTTACCCAAGAAAAAGGAGGTGGGGTGGTGGTGGTGGTGTTTGCCAAATCAGGAAATGTGAATTAACTGACAAGGAGCTGAGAAAAAGAGACAGAAGCGCCCCAGAAGAAGGGAAGTGGGGACAGTGATAGGCAGTTGGACCAATGAGTAAACTTGGGAAACACTGGGCCGGTTGTCAATGGAAATAAATTCTGCTGGGAGCACCTTCCGTTTTATTGCGGGTTGCTCTGAAAAACTTGGAGGGAAAGAAAACCCCAAACTTAATGCCGTCTTCATGGAAGGAAAACCTAGGTATTAACAGGGATTCCAGCCTCGGTAATGTCAACATTCACCTTGGGCCTGGAAACTCTGGCTTCAAGAGCTTGCTCCAAGTTCCCGGTTTCACACCACAAGACTCACCAAGGCTTTCGGTGCAATGTATGATTTTAAACAATGAATACATTATGTAGATCAAATAAGACTTTCCTCCCCTCCACGAACCCTCCCCTGGTGTTAGACCTACCTCATGGTTTCAAACCTGGTTGGCACGCCCTAAGGACAGAGAGAAGAAAGCCCTGTTTTTAAGCAGGTGTTCAGGAACCAAGATGAATGAATCACTTTGGAAAAAATGAAGGCAAAATGCAAGTTCATCTGTTACCAAATCTGTAGTGAGTTTTAGAAAAGAGAATTAACCTTTTCATTTTCCTCTTGCAGATATTCTCTTAGTTTTATCTAGAGTCAGAAGTCAAAGGTCTGCAGTACAAGGAATTTTTGTCCAAAGGGTTTTTGCCCTAAATGTCTGTGTTTGCTCCCTGCCTAATTTTCAGACTGTCAATTAGGGCTGTCCTAGACAGGGGGCCTTTCAAGGGACTAGGTGCGTGACCCCAGGCACTGGTCCTGCAGAGGTGTGTGCACATGGAACATGCATGTGTTGTGTGTGAGTGTGTGTTGGGGGGAATGACGCTGGGCACAGTGAATGAAAGGACATCATAGTTTACATGCTAAAGTCTCCTGGTGTGTCCACACTGACAAGCCTTGCTTTCCTATAGAAGGCTAGGTCTTCAACAAAAAGACTTCACGCAAATTGGACCTGGGTCGGATGGAGTGGGGTGAAACGCTTTCAAGAAAGACCACATCAATGCTTTTCAAACTCTAGTACCCTGGGTGCTTGTTAAAAAATCTCCGAGGTCCCACCCCCAAGAGTTCTGTGTTCCTAGGCAAGGGTGGAGCCAGGAATAGGTCTTTAAAACACCAGACCAGCAATTTCACTGGTTGAGGTACACCCGTTGACTTTATGAGCCAGATTCAGTTTCCTCACAGTCTTTCCGTTAACTCTTTAGTGTGTTGCTTCCCTTTCAGAGTGTGGATCCTTCTTGAAAACAGACATTTGCAGTCTCAAGGTCATCTGGGATGCCAGTGTGAACTCTGCCCTTCTTTCCCTCAGGCATTTTTCCCCCACCTCACTCTCCAGCCTCAAATTCTCCTCACCCCTCGCCTGCTTCTCCTTTTCCTTAGTTTAGTTCCAGCAGCCAATTCATGAGCTTCCTCTAAAGCTGGGGTTATCAGAAAGAATTAAGAAGCTGAGGTCTGGTTGAGGAGACAGACGTATTGAACAGAGCATTTCCACAGGGCGAGCCACATGTTAAAATGATCTCAAGTCCTGGGGCTCAGAGAGAAGGGAATTTGAGCAAATACTTTGAATGACCCCAAGTGCTATCTATGGCTTACCAGTAGCCGAAGTGGTGGTACAGGTCCAAGCTTTCCAGTTCCTCCCCACAATAAATTAAAGGACATGAATTTGCTAATTGCTAGTTTTTACCAGGCAAATAGCCCAAGAAGTCAAATATCAGAGAAAAAGAGCAAAATTGACTCAAGGTTATAATTAGGAAATGATACGGTGTCCAGGAGTTTCCCAGGTGGCTCAGTGGTAAGGAATTCACTTGCCAGTGTAGGAGATTCTGAAAACATGGGTTCAATCCCTGGGTCAGGAAGCCTATGTGCTTGTGCTAGTAGCTCAGTCATGTCCAACTCTTTGCAACCCCATGGACTAGGCTCCTCTGTCTGTGGGGATTCTCCAGGCAAGAATACTGGAATGGGTTGCCTGGCCTTCTCCAGGGGATCTTCCCAACCCAGGGATCGAACCCAGGTCTCCTGCATTGCAGGCGGATTCTTAAGCTTCACTCTAGTATTCTTCCCTGGAAAATATAGCCTGTAGCCTGTGGCCTGGGGAGCTACACTTCATAGCATCGCAGAGTCAGACATGATTTAGCAACTGAAACACAAACAACAAAAACAACGGATATACCTACACGGCTTCAAGACTGAATATTCCTGTGCAGTGTCCAGAGTGCCCAGAAATTGAACACACAGTTTGTTGTTGTTGTTCAGTCACTCAGTTGTGTCCAACTCTTTGCAACCCCATGGACTGCAGCACCCCAGGCTTCCCTGTCCTTCCCCACCTCCTGGAGCTTGCTCAAACTCAAGTCCATTGTGTCTGTGATGCCCTCCAACCATCACATCCTCTCTCGTCCACTTCTCCTCCTGCTTGCAATCTTTTCCAATCTTTTCTAATGAGTCAGCTCTTTGCATCGGATGGCCAAAGTATTGGAGCTTCAGCATCAGTCCTGCTGAGTAGTCAGGATTGACTTTCTTTAGGATTGACTGATTGAATCTCCTTGTAGTCCAAGGAACTCTTCAACAGCCTTCTCCAACACCACAGTTCAAAAGCATCTTGAACAAACGGTTATCAAGTTAATATAGGAAGTCTGTTCTAAACAGGTTTTCTAATAGATTCTTGCTCCCTTCATTTGCATAGGCAGGGATTGCTTGGGGGATGTAGTGGAGGAATTGGGAGATATTTACCCCTCCCCTTCCCCCAACCCCCTTCACTGCAGTTCCCTCTCCTAGGGGCAGTGCTTGACCTTGGATATGACACTTTCTGTTTTTGATCCCAGCTCAAAACACTTAAAACTTAAACTCTTAACAACTCAAAACACTTAAAAGTTAATTGGTAAAGTAGGCATAACAAAATACCTTTGCTTCCAGCTGCTTGACAGTGACGCGAAGATTTATGCACTGTTTCTGGCAAGATTACCTGTGTTCCCCAAAGGAGAAAATAGTGTGTGCACCTCTAGTGAGAAGGACACACTGAAGAGACACTTTTTTTTTTCCCCCACTGTGCTCCTTGCTGGCTAATTAGGAAACAGATTCATTAAGGCTCCGGCCCAAAGCGTGAAAGAGACCAGAGAGAATTACATCATTTCCTCTGTATCTTCCCTAAGGGCATCCTGGTTTTGGAGAGAATGACTCAGGCCACAGAAATGAAGCAAAAACAGCCCAACTTCCAATACTGATTATTTTGGATCAGAACCTCACACAGAAGAGAATACTCTTTTGGAAAAACAAAGGAGTGAGGCAAGCAAAGAACGTGGTTTTGTGACTGGGCTGAAAATAAAACAGAGGGAAGTTGACGCGAAGTCAGAGCATGTGCTGTGCTTTTCCTTCTCCCTTTGTACAAAAATCAAAACAGCTTACAGACTTACTCAACTAAGTTTTAGGAAATTTAGATCGGTAAAATTCTTGGAATAGAGGCATTAATTTAGAAGTTTACGCTTATTTTTTTCCCTCTTTTTTTTTTGTAGGAATGTCAGATGTAATTGGGCAAATAAATAGGAAGATCTTTTTTTTCGCATTCTGCAAGTAGTTGTTGGTCTCATATTGAAATTGTAAAATTTCCTGCCCCATGACTGCTTCATTAACTTCATTTCTTTGCCTCCAGCAGTAACCTGTCCTTAGAAATCTATGTTCTTGCTTAGGTGATGCTGTTGTTCAGTCACTCAGTTGTGTCCGACTCTTTGCGACCCCATGGACTGTAGCCCACCAGGCTCCTCTGTCCATGGAATTCTCCAGGCAAGAATACTGGAATGGGTAGCCATTCCCTTTTCCAGGGGATCTTCCCGACTGAGCGATCGAACCCTCCGCCTCCTGTATTGCAGGCGGATTCTTTACTGACCTCTCTGTCTCCCCTCTTTGCCCCCTCATAGCAAAGCCTTTTGTAGTGATCTTCTCAAACTGTACCTGTGATCCTACCATTTCCTCCACGTTAAAACTTCAACAGTCTTCCGTTGCCAAAAGGGACATCCTCTGAGCTACCAGGGAAGCCCTAGGATATGATAGGCTACTGATATTTACATATGAATAGGAGTTGTTCCCTTTTTTAAAAAACGTTAGTCCAATACACTCCAAGGAACCCAAGAATGATCCTTGAGCAGCGCCCATAGCAAATTCCTAAATTGGGAGTTTGTTATTTTGGCTGTTTCGTTTACAGTGGGAGCCTGGACCTGAGACAAGCCTTACCAAATCTCCAAGCCCCACCCCTCCAGGCTCCAAGACTGAGCACACACAAGCAAACATAACTTGGGGGAAATCAAGTTCTTATATCTTACAGATTTAGAGATCCGTTGAGCTCCATGAGCCCCAGGGAAAACAGGTAAAGTAAATGTTAGGTTTCTGTGTAACCCCATGTCCTACTCTATCTTGAAATCAAGAGAAAGGTCAACTTGCTAGCCATTTGCATCATGAGAAAGTGCAAGTTTAAAGCCATTTGGGTTTTAAAAGTTAATGTTATGAAAGAGAAGTAAAGCACCTCTTTGGAACTTGTGCAGTTAGACAGTAATTAAGAGGTTCAGATTATGGAAAGAAATTTGAAAAACATTTTTGATCATTAACACTTCTGCTTTTAGCACAATTTTCCCTGGGAATTGTAGAGTTTCCACCACTGAAGCTTTCTTAACTGAGATCAGCAGTGATAGCTGATTTTGTTTAAAGTTGAATGCAATGGCTCACAACTTTTCTCTGAAAAGTCATCCATCCATCCTCTATTTCCAGGATGTAGACTTTGTGTCCAGCAATGTATTAAGTGCTGGGAGCACCCAGGGAGTAAGATGTGGCAGGGCAGTCTGCTGGGGGAGAAAGTGAAGTCGCTCAGTCATGTCTCTTTGCAACCCCATGGACTGAAGCCTACCAGGCTCCTCTGCCGGGAGCCGGCATATTGCATACTGAGTGCATATTGCAAATTGCATACTGAGTGCAGCACTTTCCACAGCATCATCTTTCAGGATCTGGAATAGCTCAACTGGAATTCTATCACTGTCGGGAGCCAGCGTGAGGAAGTCCGCCCATGACAAAGGTCATGAGGAAGGAGGCTCGACATACGCAAAGGTGGGATCGAGCCTCAGGAGTCCCCCTGGAAATTCTCGAGCATCTACCCCCAAAACCAGAGTCTGCCTACTTTCTGCTTTGTGCTTTCACCTACACCTCTGACTTTACGGGGGCTGTGCCCCACTACGTCTCTCTGAAAAAAGAGTTAGCTTACAGTTCCAGTTAATAATTCCTGGGTGTGACAGTGTTTCAACCTACAAACTCCTTTGGAAATCCTCTAGCCTGCCTGAATAGGTTTTTCCGGCCACATGTGATTGTTCAGAGCCTCCCAACTGTGAGAGGCAGGAGATGTTCTAAACTGTCTAAACACAGATTCCTTTGAGTAGTTAAAAGACTGATTAGAAATTGTATTGGTGAAGGGTTTTTCACTTGTTGGCCAATGTTTGCTGCTAAGTCTCCATACTCCTTACCTACTGTGTCCTTGGCAGTGTATTGATTGATATAATGGGTGTATAGAAATGTAAGTAGTAGCCTCAATGTTTGTAACCTTGGACCCTTGAGTTAATTCTTTTCTTGATTGAGCCCACCTCACCTTTGCCCTATAGGAATGCAGCTTTGTCCAATGCCTTTTTGGAGGCTGGTTCCTGACTTTGGAATAATCACCTTTAGAGAAAAATAAGTTTCTTAAAATGTTAACAGGCCTCCTGGCCAGAAGATGATGTCAATCACCTGAACTTTTGCATATGATAAGTTTGAAAGCCTGGCTTCGATTAGAACCAGGAACTGCTGTCCTTGCATGACTCCACCCCTTCCCCCATTATCCTCTATGCACAACTTAAGGTATAAAAACTACTTTGGAAAATAAAGTGCGGGCCTTGTTCACTGAAACTTGGTCTCCCCATGTCACTCTCTCTCTCAAAATCTGGCTGAGTCTCCATCTGGAGCGTGGAACCAGCCATGCTTGCTAATTATGCCTGGGCTTCTAAGATCCGACCGGGGAGGCCTCAGTGTCTCCTCTCCTTCGGGAGAACGGAAGGACGCCTGCGGCCTATGTAAGTGGTGCAAACTTCTTGTCTTGAAGTTTTATTGGTCTCCCGCGTAAACCAAGCTACTCAGCCTCTTTTCTCCACTGAATTTTCCTACTGAGCTATCCTCATTCTATTACTCTTTATATCTTTGATAAATATTTAAATAAATAGGTCGCCTATGCCGTCTCTCCTTCGAATACCCTGGATCAGCCGGGGCTAGACCCCGGCACTCCTCCATCCACGGAATTTTCCAGGCAAAAGTACTGGAGTGGGTTGCCACTTGATAACTTCAAAGCATAAAATACCCCCTAGAGTAGGCAGAGGGCTATGGGAGCACAGAGTAAGGGCACCAACACCATCCTGAGGGCTAAGGGAGAGCCTCAATAAAATGATAAACTAAGCTGAGACTTGAGCGCAGTGAGCAGTTAGCCAGGGAGGCGCGCGGTGTGTTGGGGAGAAGTGTCAGTGTTTGTGACTGGACTGGAAAGGCAGACAGTGAGTATATGTGAGAGAGTGAGTGAGGGTGTGTGCATCTGTGATGGGAAGGAATGTGAAAAGAGAGAAGGAAGGAAGGGAATTACATGGCAAAATAAGGAAATATGGGGACAATGGAAGACTGTTGAAGTTTTAAAGTGGAGGAAATGGTAGGAGCACGTGTGTAGTTTTGGAAGATCACTACAAAAGGCTTTGCTATGGAGGGGGCCAAGAGGGGAAACAGAGAGGTCAGTTAAGAGGCTGTTGTAGTGCTCCGGGCTAATATGCTAGAGATCTAGATTAATAAGAATTTACTGATTAATTCAACAGATGTATTTAGCCGTTTGTTGAGACCCAGTTGTGAACAAAAATGTTTACCTCCTGTAACAGAGGTTAAAAATCTGATGGAGGAAATAGACATGGATGATGTAATTGTACATATAAATGTTAAACAGCAACTGTGGTAGGTGGTACTGTGACAGAGACTGCTTCTCCCCCTCCCCCCAACCTGTTGTTTGCTTCTTTGTCCAGGTAGACAGCTGAACTGAATTTGCTGTGGGGTATGGTCATGTGTCTGAAGTCTGGCCAAGGGTGTCTAAGTAGAAGGGATGGCTGTGGAGAGCTGTATATAGAGAGGAGCCAGTCCCCCTAAATGTGTGGAGGAAAGCTGCCCTGACAACCTGTACACTAGGTTAGAAGTGTGGGTTCAATCCCTGTGCTAGGAAGATCTCCTGGAGAAGGAAATGGCAACCCATTTCAGTATTCTTGCTTGGAAAAATCCCATGGACAGAGGAGCCTTGCAGGCTGCAGTTCATAGGATCACACAGTGGGACACTGAGCATGTGATGGATGAATGGATGTGTTACATGAGGAGGAAGTGGTTCCTGACAACTGACTGATGACATAGTTGAGTCTTTGTTATATCAGCTTTGTCTACCATAAACCAAGATATATTGTAAAAGAGAGGTACAGAGTGGACTTGGAGGACTGGGCATGGAAACTCAAAGCAGCACTCAGAGTGGAGAGAGGAAAACTGAATGAGAAAGGTATCCTAAAAGCCAACAGAAGATATTTAGTTTCTAAGTTAAATCAAATTAGAACTGATTTTTCTCTGATACTGTGCATAATGGGCAAGATTCTGGTGTCAAACCTAGAATGGTCATAAGACTTTGCTAGATTAGACTGTCATTTGAAAGTTCTGGTTTAAACTGGCTGAAAAGTTCTTATCTGTTGACAGAGAATTTAAACATATGCTTTAGAAGTTTTGCCTACAGTTATACAGACTGCACAGAATTTCTGACTCAAGGCATCACAGGAGCTGAAGTTCCTTTCGTTGCGGTTTTCTTTTTTCCCTTTGATTTTGCAAAATTCTCAAAAACGGATTTTGTGTGGAATGATTTTAATAACTAAAAAAAGGACCAACCACTTCCCTCTCTTCTTCCCCTTTGTCCTCTATTCACTTTTCTCAGTTCTCTTACCTTTGACTTAAGGATGGTGCCTTCCTCATTTTCTTCCTACTTCCCAAAGTCCAAATTAGCGCTTCCAGTCAATGTAAAACATTTTCCTAAGGAGACTATAAAAATGCTTTTCTGCCTTTTTCTTCTGGCTTTCCACCTCACTCTCTTAAAAACAGACAGACAAACAAAAACTCCTCTTTGCTGCTTATCCATTCAGCTCAGCCCTCTTCTCTTCCTTTTCTGTCTCTTCTCATCCTTTCCTCTTCTTTCTCATTTTACTCTTTGCCAGTCTCTTATGCTTCTATTAATACTTTTAAAATGTTTCTTTCTTTGCTTCTGCACCTTGGTTTAAGTCTACCACAAGTCACTGCAATATCTTCCTCAGTTCCCAAATGGTATGTTTTTTTTCCCTCATCTATAAGTGGGAAAAATCATGCCTTTTCCCATGCATTCCCCTCCTCTATTTTTTTCATACCTTGCAAGATACCATTTTAGATGGCTCATTTTCTCTGCCCTCAAGAAACTTAACATGATAAGCAAGTAAAACTTTAATTATGCAAGATGTGTCACGCATGAGCAACGTAGGCAAGGAGTCCTGGTGAGATTGGAGAAAAGAGCAATCAAGTGGATTCAGGAAACCAAGGGGAGGATGGTGATGTGAGGGATTTCATTTTGTGGTTTGGCAAAGTCAGCGCCCTAGGAAAGTACAAAGGAGTAAGAAAAGAGTGGCATTTCAGTGAGGAGCACTTCAAAAATACAAAATGATCTGCAATTGCAAGGTACTGCTATTTTTGTCCTCTTATAGGTCAACACCATCAATGAGACAACTTCAGAAACCTCCATTGTTTGGCCATTTAAAAATGTCAGAATTATCAGAGCCTCTGGGTTTGTATCCTGAGTCAGCTAAAAGTTACTATAGATTTAACAGGTAAGAGAGTTGAAGATCAAGAGCATTAAAAGAATTTATGGTATCCAATTCTGAGTATACCATAGCTAAAAATAGGACTGTAGCTGAAATCTAAAATGAGAGAATATTCAGCAATGACCCTTTATTTTTGGGGTTTCTGCCCTTAAAAGTTTAATAATTTTTTTTTTTTTTTTCAGCAAGAGCTCTTGTCCTGATTAGTGCCATCAGTACATGGAAGAGGATCTGTATTTGTACCAGACAAGCCATACAAATTGCTCATCATGGTCAAAGTTCCCTTTTAAACACATAGGTCCATGCTTGCTTTGTTCTGTATGATCCTGTTACCTTTGAAGCAGCCAGTGGGCGTACAGATGTTTCTCTGGGAGGGTATGATGAGTGGGAAGGCAGCCCTCCATAGACTTTGAGATGACTTGATGTGAGCACTCTAATGGAAATACCATCTACTTGATGCACCAATAGACTTGCTCATGTCCCAGCTCAGATTCTCTCTTTGTCATGGGGTTTAAGAGCCCTACAGGGAAAAAAAGAAAAGAAGGTGGTAAATAGAGACATATGGGGGACCTAGAGCAGAGAGAGGTAGGAGAAAGAGGTAGGAGAGGTGAATACAGAAAAGTCAATTGATAGTAAGTAGGTTGAGAGATGGGAGACCAGCAGAGAAGCCAAGTCATGAAAATGGTGGACGGCTTTTGCTGCTGTTGAATGACTAGAGCTACTATTGCAACCTGAAAAAAACTGAATGATACCCTCTGAGGCCCCGACTGTAGCCACCGAGACTGTTCCTAGGATTTCTCACCTCTCCATGTGTTCTTTCCACAGACTTCCCCACTAACTGATGTAACACTAACATGTCTCTGCTCCTTCTTGCAGAAAAAATGTAGCTCACTTAGTAATTCACAGATTATGTTTTTATACTAGGTCACCATATGCAGAAAACTTACTCTCATGGGCTGTAGCCATACCTGTTCAAGTTGAAGTGTTGCTATAGTGAAGTCGCTCAGTCGAGTCCCGACTCTTTATGACCCCATAGACAGTAGCCAACCAAGCTCCTCCATCCATGGGATTTTCCAGGCAAGAATACTGTAGTGGGTTGCCATTTCCTTCTCCAGGGGATCTTCCCGACCCAGGGATCGAACCCGGGTCTCCTGCATTGTAGGCAGACGCTCTACCGTCTGAGCCACCAGGGAAGGCCTGAAGTGTTGCTAATTACATAATAAAATCCGTTGTCTAATTTATTCAGGTTGTAGATGGTCTTCTGTCCTTTCTGGTTCCTCTCTCTTTAAATATCTCTGTATGTGTGTGTGAAGTCTCTCGGTCATGTCTGACTCTTTGTGACCCCGTGGGCTGTAGCCTACTAGGCTCCTCCGTTCATGGGATTTTCCAGGCAAGAGTACTGGACTGGGTTGCCATTTCCATATCTCTAGTGCCAGCTAATACAGAGAAGCTAGGTGAATGCAGGGAGAAGAAACTCAAGTTAAACTACTTGTTATTCTAATATTTGGTGATGGGAAAGTAGAAACTAATGAGTAGGTAGTAGAGCAGAGAGAGGTAGCATATGTATTGGTTTAAGGGTATGTTTGAACTTGAGCATGACTGTATCACTTTAAGACTCAGTTTCCTCACCTGTAAAATGGGAGTAATAATACTACTTTGTAGGGTAGTTTTGAGGATTATATGATTTATTAGATGTAAAAGGCTTAGAAAAGTGACTATCCTCCCATACCCACCCACCCATAGGGCTAGTTGGGGATTAAATAGGTTAATACAAGTAACACTTTTTAAAGTACCAGACACCTAAAGTCAAGTGAATATTAAGAAGTACTGTAACAGCAACATGACTTCTATAATTCCTCAAGTGGTTTCTCAGTTAATGGACTGATAATTTATATTCCAACCCACCGTGTTCTGTGATGAGTTGGCACATATGATTGAAAGTTGCAAGAAACTGCAGCTTGGGGTGATGAGAAAAGCATGAAACCAGGAGACCAGAAGTTTTGTTCCAGCTCCAGCACTAATGGGGTCTGTGACCTTGGTCTAGTCGTTTGAGCTCTCCGAGTTTCAGTTTCCTCAAGTGTTAAATGAAGGTCACAGTGTTCTTCCAGTTCATAAATGCTGTGATTCTAAGCCATCATGTGGTTTTAAACTTTAAAAACTTGGTTTGTAGACATGCATTTATAAGCAAATTAAAATGTCTTTGCAGTTGATAATGACTTCAGTTGTTCTAGACATGGAAGAAATTCCGTTTCATTTCCTGAGACCATGTTTCATAGGATCTTAAATAAGGAATGATGTAAGTTTTAATACATAACATTACTCTCTGATCATCACTATATTGTTTTTAGTGTATATTTCTATTAATAGCATATCGTAAACTAAGTGGTTAAAAGTTAAGCATGTACAAGGATAGTCACTGTAATTAGATATGGCCTAGAAAAAGTAATTTAGGGATTGTCTTTGGTGGTATCTAAAATTTGGTATCAGTCTCATGGAATTTATTATATTAGGAAATTTATAAAGTTGTAATCAATCCTGTCAGTTCCCCCCTGATTTCTCCAGAAGCACCATACTAGTTAAAATTTGTGTAGCATTTTTTTCCCCCCTCAGAAGCCAGGGATCCTTCTGTTCCATTTTTATTTCCAAAGTCAGAGTAGGGCTGTGGTTTGGCAGCAGAGGGTGTGGTTTTGATGAGGTTAGCTAGGCAAGGAAAATGAAACACTACAACAATTGTGAAGACAATTCACTGTGTAGAGACCATACATCCTTGAGACGTCTGTGTTTATGCATAAAGTATCTCCAAATGGTTTAGAATTATTCATGGATCCCAGCGAGGGCCGCTGCTGACAGGAGGGAGGGATGGAGGGAGGGAGACAGGAAAGAAAAAAGTGAAGAAGGAGGAGAAGAGAGAAGAACAGGAAGGGAAGGTGGAAATAATATTTGAATATGAACCATGGAAATATTGATGTTACAGAAAAACTCAAATGAACTTTTTGGCCAGTGTAAAACAAGAAGTGCCATTAATGATCAATTCAGCTTACTAATTATTCATAAGGGAAACTGAAGTGCCAAAAAGTTCAGTACTTGCTAGAGGTTCCCAGGTGGCACAGTGGTAAAGAATCCACCTGCAAATGCAGGAGACACAGTAGACACGGGTTTGATCCCTGAGTCAGGAAGATCCCCTAGAGGAGGAATGGCAACCTCCTCCAGTAATCTTGTCTGGAAAATTCCATGGACAGAGGAGCCTGGCTGGCTATGGTCCATGGGGTTGCAAAGAGTCAGATATGACTGAATGACTGAGCACACACACACTCTGTTACTCAGAAGCCAGATCTTAGGTGATTTCTGAAGCTGGGTATTCATTCACTCTGGAGAAGGAAATGGCAACCCACTCCAGTGTTCTTGCCTGGAGAATCCCAGGGACAGGGGAGCCTCGTGGGCTTCCGTTTATGGGGTTGCACAGAGTCGGACATGACTGAAGTGACTTAGCAGCAGCAGCAGCATTCATTCACTCATTCATTCTTTTAGTCAAGCAACGTTATTGAAAGACTTCTTTGTATAGGCAGCATGTTATGCATTGAGTGACAAGGGACTCCTTCAGCTTACATTCTGTGGGGAGAGATGCTATAGTATAAGCTAGTTACCCGATAAATGTAAAGATGAAATCAGATTGTTGAGTGCTTTAAAGAAAATAAAACAGGGCATTGGACACAGGGTGATGGCATGTATGGGGAGGGAAGACTTCTCTGAAGAGTTAGAGAAGGAAGGAACTGTGCAAAGATTGTGGAACAGAGCGTTCTAGGCAGAGGACTAGGCAGAGAACTTCCCTTTCTTCTCTTCTACTTCCCCCACCTTCCTGCCCCTTCCTCTTCCTTCTCCTCCTCCTTCTTCTTTCCATCCCCATACCCCACCCTGTGCTTTAAATGTGTTAAATATTATCCTTAGAGCAAGCATTAAGTTCTGGATTATTATCAGTCTCTAGTTTAGAGAAGGGACAGCTGAGGTTCAAATGAGGTGGTGCCAAGGGCAGTAAGTGCTAAGACTCTAAAGTGGGGATGCATTTGTAGGATTTGAAGAAAGAAAGCCAATGAAGCTGCAGCACAGTGAGCAGGAGAATAATGGTGTGATTAGAGGTGGGAGAAAGAAGCCTGGGACAGTTTAGGAATAGTCTTAAGCAGGCAATGACTTGATTTGTTTTGTAGTTAAGAAAGGCCAATCTGACACTTTTCACTGGAAAAGACCCTGATGCTGGGAAAGACTGAAGGTAGAAGAGAAGCAGGCAACAGAGGATGAGATGGTTGGATGGTATCAGTGATTCAATGGACATGAACTTGGGCAAACTCCGGGAGATGGTGATGGACAGGGAAGCCTGGCATGCTGCAGTTCATAGGATCCTGAAGAGTTGGACAGGACTTGGCAACTGAACAACAAGCTGACACATTGTATGCAGAGTGGATTAGAAGGGGCTGGAGTGGACACAAATAAACCAACTGAGATACTATTGCTCTTGTCTGGGTGCAGGGTGATGTGCCTCAAGAAGGCTGCAGTAGAAGTGGGGGAGACTGGACAGATTCTGAAGCTCAGAGCAGACACAGTTAGGCATGTCCCCCAACCTTGTTACTCAGTGTTCTTTTTACTAATAAGGGGGAAGATGGGCTTTATAAGTAAAGCAAAATTCCAGAATCTTTAAATATGATTACCATCATTTTGTACTAATATTGTTTTAGACCGTGTAACTATTTCAAATATGATTACTTTATCTAAACTCAGAGGGACAAGAATCCCCCCATTACATTCCAATTATAGAATAAAAATTATTCATCACAGCAAAGCAAGCAGGTGTTAAGATTTTCATAAATACAAAAATAAACTTCCAGTTTATGAGTCGAAGTCAATGTCTATATAGCTCAATTTCATGTATGTTTTATACATTTATACCCACGTGAAAGTGAAAGTCGCTCAGTCGTGTCTAACTCTTTGCGACCCCATGGACTATACATTCCATGGAATTCTCCAGGCCAGAATACTGGAGTGGGTAGCCTTTCCCTTCTCCACGGGATCTTCCTAACCCAAGAATCGAGCCCAGGTCGAGCCCAAGAATACTGGAGTGGGTAGCCTATCCCTTCTCCATCGGAGCTTCCCAACCCAAGAATCGAACCATGGTCTCCTGCATTGCAGGTGGATTCTTTACCAACTGAGCTAGCAAGAAAGCCCCATACCCACATAGACATTCACATGTCAATGATTTTAGTCTGACCAGTGATGTTAAGGCAAATCCACAAAATTTTACTGTCTAAAGTGTCATAATGTATAGCACAAGGAACCATATTCAATATCCTGTGAAAAATCATAATAGAAAAGAACATAAAAAATGTATATATGCATATAACTGAATCACTGCTGTACAGCAGAGATTGGCACGACATTGTAAATCAGCTATACTTCAGTAAAAAAAAAAGTGGATTGGCAGACTTCAGAAACACTTCCAATGTTGACAGTTAAAATAACTGCTTTAAAAAATTTAACTGATCAGGAGAAGTTGATAAAAATTCAGTGAATTAAACTCTTAATAGTTTTCACTTTGTTTTGTTTGTATTTTGTATGCTATAATGGCACTGGCAGATACTGCTTTGGTTATATGTATAATATTTAGTCACTCAGTTTAGAATATTTTCCTAAGTGTGGAAAGAACTTAAGCATGATATAAAGCTCATGGAACCTGCCCAAAAACCTACAGGTCAAATGTCCCTGTAATATCAGTGGCTGTCATTAAACACCAGTAATATTCCCCAGATGCTTTAAATATGTTAAATATAATCTTTCCAACAAACATGCAAGTTTCATATTATTGTCAATCTCTAGTTTAGATAAGGGACAGACACAGTTCAAATGTGGTAGAGGAAGCAAAACCAGCCTAGTTTGTAGGCCCAGTCTTTTTCTTTCTTTTTACCTATAACATTTTGTTTTACTTTTACTTTTTGGTTTTTAAAAGAAAGTAAAGTACTGCACTGTGTGGTATGTGGGATCTTAGTTCCACCATCAGGGATGGAACTTGTGCTTCCTGTATTGGGAGCACAGAATCTTAACTGGACTACCAGCGAAATTCTCTAGTCATTCTGATATGCTCAGTTTTATGAATCATTCAGTCTGCCTTCAGATTAGAGAAACAATGACGCTTAAATCCACATTCAAGTTCAAAAGCTGATATTCTGCAGCCAAAGTCCTGTTTGAGTGTTTGTCCTGATGTTTTCCCATCATGATAGTCCTCACCTAGAAATTCTGCATGAAGTTACCTATTAGGTTAGTGTTTCTCAGACTTGAGCAATGTATGCAACTCCGATAGGGAATAAAAATTTATTATTGATTTAAGTCAGTTTCAAAGAATGTGACTTTAAAATGTACAACCAGAAAGCTGTTATGAGCTCCTTATGCTTATAATTCTTACATATGCAGTGATAGAACTGGAGGCAAGTTTAAAAATTATATTAAAACAAAACTATTAAAAAAAATAAAACAAAACTATTTAAACCTATAGAAACTCTATGGTCTACATCCTTGCAGCCTTTCTGGACTCACTGTGAGAGGGATCTTAGATACCCAGCCCAGCGGTGAAAGCTCCGAGTCCTAATCACAGGGAAATCCCTCATTGGATTCTTTTATTTGGCTTTTCACTCCTGTGGTAATGTTATTCTCCCACTGTTCTTCTCTGTTCAAGCCACCTGGACGCCTGTCTTCCTCCAGTGCACCTGACGTCACTGAGTCTGCAGTTGCAGCCAGCCTACTAGGTTTGCCTCTGTTCTGTTTCTCTTAGTCCTTGACTTGACATCATGGCAATCAAATATAATAGTAAATAAAGGCACCTACATTGGTTGGCAATACTTGGCTTGAAGCTGGTCATTCAGATGATTGAAATAATACTTACAACAATATTTTAGTTTATCTCAAAAATGTAACCACAAAATTTCATTTTGTAAAGAAAATATGTGGACTTAAAAGAGTATGTCGGTGGAAACACAGAGTTCCATGAACTCTGCTTTGAGAAGACTTGTGTCTACACTCTATAGCCTTAGCTTCTAAGACTAGGAAGCTGATACCACTGGCTTTATTTTTTATACTGTTGTTGGATATTTTACCGTAGGCATGATTTAATTTTGCAACCAAAAAAGTCACCACTTAATCTCATTAGTTATCAGGAAAATGCAAATTAAAACTACAATGCAATACTATTATATATCCACCAAAATGTTTAAAATAGACAAACCAGGATTGTGAGGATATAGAGTAACTGGACCTCCTTTATATTGTTAGTAGGAACACAAATTGGTATAACTACTTAGAAAACTGTCTAAAAATATCTATTAAAGCTGAAAATACAAATGTCTATGACCAGGCAATTCCATTCCCTGATGAACACCCTATAGAAACTTAATATGTTCATCAAAAGTCATGTAGTAAAATGTTCACAGCATCGCTATAATACTTCCAATCTGGAAACATCCCTAATGCCCATCAACAATAGATTGGATAAATAAACTGTGATATGTTCATATAATCAATTATTATATAGCAGTGAGAATAAAGAAATTATTGCTACATATTGCAATAACATGGAGGAATCTCAGAAATACAATGTTAAACAAAAGAAGCCAGATATGAAAAAGTACATACTTCTTATGTTTATATACACACACACAAAAGTATGTGATTTTATTTATACAATTTCTAAAAACAGCTAAAATCTGTGGTGTTCTGTGAGTACCCCTAGAGAGGGTAGTGGCTAGGAGGGGGCTTAAAGGGAACTTCTGGGGAACTGCTGATACTCAATTTCTTATTTTCAGTGGTGGTTACTTGGATGTAATAATTTATTGAGCTAGATAATTTGTACTCTTTTCTTTATGCATTCTAGCTTAATAAAATGCTTTCTTAAAAAAAAGACTTTTCAAAAGTCTTTTGGCATTTAGATATTGTCACTTTTTCTTTGGCTTTTGAGGTGCTATTGTTTTTCTCTCTCCTTGTCTATTTCTTTTAATTAATTTATTTTTTTACTGAAGGATGGTTGCTTTACAGATTTTTGTTATTTTCTGTCAAACCTCAACACGAGTCAGCCATAGGTATACACATATCCCCTCCCTTTTGAACATCCCTCCCACCTCCCTCCCCATCCCACCCCTCTAGGTTGATATAGAGCCCCTGTTTGAGTTTCCTGAGCCATACAGCAATTTCCCATCGGCTATCTATTTTACATATGGTCTCCTTGTCTATTAATTCAAGGACAAAAATTTTTTTAATGACCAGCTATATACAAAACACTGTGCTAGGCAAAGAGCTCTACTGCACCAATAGGAAGATGACAAGTTGTATTTTGAAAGTTTGAAAAACTGTTGTAGAAGCTGCTTGTCAAGACTTTGAATTAATCTTCAAGATTCTTTCCAATCAGAGCTTCATATTCCCTCTCTGGCTTCTGTATTAAACTGTTTTGACTTAGTGGTCACCTCCCAGTTGGTGTTCTTGGCTTTTGCCCAAGAAAATCCTGCTTTCTGTTCTGTGGTCTCTTGTTCTCCCCAGCTGTTCCTAATCTTTGAACTCTTACTCTGCCATCTTGGATGTATCAGATTCTTTCTGGCTCCTCTCTCCCATCGCTTCTTTTAAGAATTTAGGGGATGAAAAATTCCTCCAAGTCTCCATTGGAGATTCAAGTTTACTCTGCATTCAAGGAGTTATTAAGTATTATCCTTCTATCTATATTCATCAATTTTGTTGTTGTTCAGTCACTAAGTTGTGTCTGACTCTTTGCGAACCCATGAGCTGCAGCATGCCAGGCTTCCCTGTCCTTCACTGTCTCCTGAAGTTTGCTCAAACTCATGTCCACTGATTTGGTGGTGCCATCCAACCATCTTATCCTCTGTCACCCCCCTTCTACTCCTGCCCTCAATCTTTCCCAGCATCAGGATCTTTTCCAGTGAGTCGGTGCTTTGCGTCAGGTGGCCAAAATATTGGAGTTTCAGCTTCAGCATCAGTCCTTCCAGTGAATATTCAGAGTTGATTTCCTTTAGGATTGACTGGTTTGATCTCCTTACAGTCCAAGGGACTCTCAAGAGCCTTCTCCAACACCACAGTTTGAAGGCATCAATGCATTATATAACTTCTACATATAGTTGTTGCTATATCTCCAAAACGATATAGTTTACTTTCTTGTTTGGTATTAAAGTTTGTTTTGGTTAAAAAATTTTCAAAAGCAAATACTCTTGACTTCAGTAATAAGTAAATAAATGTCACCCCTATCACTTAGCATTATTTGGGAGGTTCTACTATGAAATAAGACAGGAAAAGCAAATGAGAATTTCAAATCATGAAAAAGAAAAGGCAAATATATTAATATTTTTGTTTACATATAATATACTTCTATGCCTGGAAATCCCAAATGACTCAAAACATTAAAACCACCAAGATAACTGATAGAGTCACTGAATATAAGATAAATTTAAAAAATTTAAGTATAGTTGACTTATCATATTGTGTTAGTGTCAGGTATGCCACATAGTGATTCCATTGTTTTTTTCAGATATATTCTTTTATAGATTATTACAAGATATTGAATGTAATTCACTGTGTTACACAGTAAATTCTTGTTGCTTATCTATTTTATGTATAATAGTTTGTATCTGTTAATCTCACACTCCAAATTTGTCCCCTCCATCCCACTTTGGTAGCCATAAGTCTGTTTTCTGTCTGTGAATCTGTTTCTGTTTTATACGTAGATTCACTTATATTATCTTTTCTATCTTTTTATAGATCCACATATAAGTGCTATCATACAGTATCTTTCTCTGATTTACTTCACTAAGCATAATGTTCTCTAAGTCCATCCATTTGTTGCAAATGGCAGTATTTTTTTTTTCTAAGACCAAGTAATATTCCACTGGAGATATATATATATATATATATATACCATATCTTCTTAAGCCAGTCATCTGTTGATGGGCACCTGGGCTATTTCCCTGTCTTGGCTATTATAAATAGTGCTGCTATGAACATTGGGGTACATGTGTCTTTTCAAATTAGAGTTTTTGTTTGTTCCTGATACATATCGAGAAGTGGAGTTACTGGATCATATATCAGAGAAGGCATTGGCACCCCACTCCAGTACTCTTGCCTGGAAAATCCCATGGACGGAGGAGCCTTGTAGGTTGCAGTCCATGGGGTCGCTAAGAGTCGGACACGACTGAGTGACTTCTCTTTCACTTTTCAATTTCATGTACTGGAGAAGGAAATGGCAGCCCACTCCAGTGTTCTTGCCTGGAGAATCCCAGGGACAGGGGAGCCTGGTGGACTGCCATTTATGGGGTTGCACAGAGTCGGGCATGACTGAAGAGACTTAGCAGCAGCAGCAGCATAGTAGTTATAATTTTAGTTTTGTAAGGAACCTCCATACTGTTTTCCTTAGTGGCTGCTAAGGTAAATATTTTTAAAAAGCAGTAACTTCTCTGCATATTAGAAGTAGAGTTATACATAGAAATTACAAAATAAATTCTTTAAAAATAGTGTCATGAATAAATTTAACAAGGGAAGTCTAGAATGTATATGAACAAAGTTATAAAATTTAATTAAAGGAAATAAAACATGTCTTGAATAAATGGAGAGACATACCAAAATCTTGGATTAGAAAAAAATTATGAAAATACAAATCCTTCCCAAGTTAATATAAAAATGTTATTGAATCTAGTCAAAATCCCACTAAGGACCCAGTAATGAAAAGGATACAAAAAAATAAAAATTCAAAAATTGTCAAGAGAATCTTGAACAAGAACAATAAGGGACATTTTGCTGTACCACATATTTTAAAAAGATACTATGAAGTGACTGCAATAAAAATATTACAATATGTCCAATAGATAATAGATAGTACTTTACAGCCTTACAGACCTTTCTTTTTATGAACAGGGTGAGTATGGATGAGTCAAACCTGACAGTAGGCTGTGAGGTCCCTCAGCAAAAAAGATCCCCTTGAGCTCTGTCCCCTGAGCAGTTCCATTTTCCCTTCTCCACTTAGTCAATGAGTCTGACAAAATACATAGAGCAAACACCAAACTGGTGCCTGCTTTTGAGAGAGAATTGTACAGAAGGTCTTGTTAAGCTCTCAGCGAGTTTGAAGTCCGGTGAGAGAGCCTGGCGGTTAAAGTACTGAAGGGCAGCACATCTGCCTGTGGGGTTCTTGCCTCCTGCACCTCTGCAGGTGTACCTGAGCCCACAGTCTAACAGGTCACATGCTTATGGTCCCTTGGCCAGAGCCAGCAGCATTTTCCCAAAGAGCCACGTTACTGAAAGTCACAGAGAAGTTAATGTCCCGGTAGCAGACAATCAGAATGTGAATTATATTTCACTAGAACAATAGGTTTTCAAACTTACACTCTTAAATATTATAGTATACTAAAATAAATTTTATTTTCATATGCCAGAAATCAACAATCTGAAAATGAAATTAAGAAAATTCTATTTACAACACCTACTTCTATTTGGAAAAGAAAAAAGTACTTAGGAATAAGTTTAACAAAAGAGTGTAAGACTTGTGCACTGGAAACTACAGAGCATGAAATAAATAAATGAAAAACCAAATTAATAGAAAACAGCTTATTTTCATGGATTGGAAATTTAAGATGGTTAAGATGGCAAGCACTTCGCTGGTGGTCCAGTGGCTCAGATTGCACACTCCCAATGCAAGGGCCCTGAGTTTGGTTCCTGGTCAGGGAACTAGACCCCACATGCCACAACTAAAGATCCAGCACAGCCAAATAAATAAACATATTTTATATATATATATATATATATATATATGGCAGTACTCCTCAAGCTAATCTACAGATTCAATGCAATCTCTATGAAAATGACAACTGATTTTTCTGCAGGAATTGTCCGTCTGGTCCTAAAATTCATGTTGAAATAGAAAGGGCCCAGAATAGCCAAAATAATCTTTTAAAAAACAACAAATTTGGAAGACTCAGACCCATTTCAAAACTCGCTACAAAGCTGTAGTAATCCCAGGACTATGTAGTATATGTGTAAATATAGATACAGAGATCAGATAGAGAACAGAGTCCAGAAATAAACCTAGACATCTATAGTCAATTGGAATGATGTGGTCAAATTAAATATAGGATCCCCAGTTAAATTTAAACAACAAATAATTTTTTAGTAGCTCCTGAACAATGTTTGGAACATACTTATACTAAAAAAATTATAGTTTATCTGAAATTCAAATTTAACTAGACATCCTGTGTTTTTATTTGCTAAATTTGGCAACCCTGAATAGGGGGGCAGGACAGACAAATTTTGCCCATATTGTTATATGCCAAAGGCTCTGGGAAGGGGCTGGTGGGAGTTCTAGGTATTTACTTAAATTTCTTCTAAAGGAATTCTATTTTCTTTACAATAATAACCTTTAAAAGAAAAATATTGCAAAATGGTAAAATGCATTGTACATCTCATTTTAAAAAAAACCTTTGGCTTTGTGTAGAACCATAATTAAAATTATTAAAATAGAGAATGAAACAGAATGTAACTGGATTTACCATAATCATTGCAATAATTAGGGAATGTTCCCCATTTCCCCATAAACAATGTTTCACTCTATCAGGCTCTCCCCACCCCGCCCTGCCTCAACATACTGTGACTGGTCTGAAAATGTATGCTGGGATCTTGAGTTGGCATTTCCTTTTAGTCCCTTCCGAGGTCACTCTGTGCAAAGTTTACAGTTCTTTCCTTGATTACATTGTGCCTAAAGTGTTAAACCCCCTTAGCAGTCACTGCACAGATTTCCTCAATGAGACCCTTGTGCGCCTGACAATGTGACTATTTGTTTGAAAGTCACTACCACTGACATTTGTGCTGCTCAGTGCTGTGTTACCAGTGCTTTCTTTATGTCACTGTTTCTCTTCAGTAACTAAGAAAAGCAAAACAAAGTACAAATAACTGCTTATTCAGAAAGAAATCTCAGATTGTTCCTTAAACCTGCTCCAGGCAGCACATACAGTCTTTTGAGTGATCTGGAAAATATGAAAAACTCTTGGCTGGGAGACAAAACCCAAACTGATCTGCGGTGATGGCAAAAGCAGAAATAGGAGCTCAATAATAAAAATGAATATCTGTACAACTGCTCGTGGCTTCAGGAGGGAGGAGGAGTTCTCAGAAGTTCAACTATGATCTGATGTTTGAAAGGAGGCTGCATGGGAGGGAGGGAGGGAGACCCAGCTTTGTTTCAGGGCCGGTCCCTCAATTGTTGGTTGATTGATTGAAAAAGGCAAATGGGGCTGCCGTCTCCCTGCCAAGGGTTTTATTCTGCCTCAGCCCTCCCTGAGTGCCTGGAGTGTGGACTCTCTGTGGCCCTCACCTGCTGCTTTGTTCCAACAAAGCCGGCGTCTTGCAGCCGCTGCCACTCACTCCTCTGAGCCGTTGTCCCGGCTGTCCTGAGTGTGTAAACCCTGCCACCCCCATCTGCCCAGCCACCTGCCTCCTTTAAATATCTTCCTGCAACCCTATGGCTTCTGGAAGCTCTCTGGAATCGTTGCCACCCACTTGTCTTTAACTGCCAATAAAATCCTCTCCCAGAGCCACTCTGAAAATGATTGTGTCTCATGTCTGTTGTGTGTATGTCCCAACAGAGGCTGAAGCACATGTACTCGGAGGCAGACAGGCTAGGGTTCATTAACTGATTTTGTCTCTCGCCGGCTCTGTGACCTCCAGCAACAACAGTCATGATGATACCTAGACAGCTAGTGAGCTACGTGCCAAGCAAGTGTTCAGCATGTCACGTGCTCCCTTTTATTTTCTCCCCATGTGAAAGTTACGAGTGGCACTAGTGGTAAAGAAGCTGCCTGCCAATGCAGGAGATGTAAGAAACGCAGGTTTGATCCCTGGGTTGGGAAGATCCCCTGGAGGAGGGCATGGTAATCCACTCCAGTATTCTTGCCTGGAGGATCTCATGGACAGAGGAGCCTGGTAGGCTACCGTCCATAGGGTTGCAAAGAGTCAGACTTGACTGAAGAGACTTAGCATGCATTCATTCTCCTTGTTTTACAGACCAGAAAGCTGACTGAGAAGTAAAAGGAACTTGATCAAGGTCAAATAAATCCTTCCTGGTGGAGCTGGGTTTGGAATTCAAAGGATCAAGGTCTTACTAGGGGACTCAGATATCAGGAGAGGTACTTTTATTATTTCATCTTCTCAACAGCCCTATGAAGTTTGTATTATCCACATTATAGAGATGGGGTTGTGCTGTGCTGTGTTCTTAGTTACTCTATCGTGTCCAACTCTTTGCAATCCCATGGACTGTAGCCCACCAGGCTCCTCTGTCCATGGGATTTCCCAGCAAGAATACTGGAGTGGGTTGCCATGCCCTCCTCCAGGGGATCTTCCCAACCGAGGGATTGAACCCAGCTCTCCCACATTGCAGGCAGATTCTTTATCATTTGAGCCACCAGGGAAGCCCAAGAATACTAGAGTGGGTAGCCTATCCCTTCTCCAGGGCAGCTTCTCAACCCAGGAATTGAACTAGGGTCTCCTGCATTGCAGGCGGATTCTTTACCAGCTGAGCTACCAGGGAAACCCAGAGATGGGGCTACTAAGGGCCAAAAGGTTTCAATGACCCATCCATAATCAGGCCTATAGGAAGCAGGCAGTGCTTCTAAGTAGGAGGCTTACACCTGCAATGGGGGGGGGGGGCGGAGTGTGTGTTGTGCACTAGTGAATTTGCAAAATGCTGGGTCAAGTCTAACTAAACAGGTGTTTTTTTTTTTTCTTCCAAGTTTTAAATTGTTTAACCATGGGGCTTCCTAGAGTCTTGAACAGTACACAAAATGTGCACCATGCTGAGTCACTTCAGTCGTGTCTGACTCTCTGTGACCCCATAGACGGCAGCCCACCAAGATGCCCTGTCCCTGGGATTCTCCAGGCAAGAACACTGGAGTGGGTTGCCATTTCCTTCTCCAATGCATGAAAGTGAAAAGTGAAAGTGAAGTCGCTCAGTCATATCTGACCCTCAGCGACCCCATGGACTGCAGCCTTCCAGGCTCCTCCATCCATGGGATTTTCCAGGCAAGAGTACTGGAGTGGGGTGCCATTGCCTTCTCCGAATGTGCACCATAAGTCTCCAAAATAGGATTTCATAGGCAGCCTTTTCAAATGTATTGAACCATGAAGCTTTTTTTGAGATCCACCTATTAAAGTTTTCTTTTTTTTTTTTCCTGTAGTAACGCTTCCCTGAATACAAGTTAGGAAGACACTACACTATTTAAGTGATAACACCTGCAAGATAAGGAAGTCACTAGAGATACATTGGTTGTTGCTGTTCAGAAGGTAGTAACAAACCACTCCAGATGCTTCCAACCTGGGTGAGCTATTGAGCCTGCCAGGGAGGACCAGCTGCCCTTGGGTCTCAGGAGCCTGAGCCCCAGATGTCGTTTGCTTTATTCATTCATTGAACTGGTATTTGTTTTTTGGTTTTGTTTTGTTTGTAATATTTTGTTGACCTGTTGTTTGTTGTCGCTGCTGTTTCACCTGAGCTGTGTGGCTTTCTGGGTTTTTCCCATTGGATTCTTCCCAGTGGGTTCTAATGTGGGATAAAGCATTTCACAAGGTAACCTCTTGTTAAAATCCAATAAAATTAAACCTAGGGCAGAGTTTAGAGTCAGCACCAGTCTTAATGTGAGTTGGCATTTAGCACTTAAGACATTTTATAATAATGCCTACCATTTATCCAGTGTTTATTATGTGCCAGGTTTTACATGGGTTGTTTCATTTAATCTTCCTCATATCCTGTGGAGTAGTTACTATTGTAGAAGCCTCCAAGATGGCCCTCCATGGTCCTCTCCCACACTGAATTAGAGATGCCCTGAATGACCAATAGAATATGTCAGAGGTGGTGGAATGTGACCTCTAAGTCTTCAAGGCATAATATCACTGCAACTTCCATCTCAGTCTCTTGGATTGCTTACTGTGGGTGAAGCCAGCTGCCATTTTGTGAGGACATTCAAGCAACATTATGGAGAGGCCCCTATGGAAAGGAACCAACTTGCCAGCCGCATGAGTGAGCCTTTTTGGAAATGTTTTCTCCATCCCCAGTCAGACTTTTAGATGACTTCAGAACCCAGTTGACATCTGACTGTAACCTCATGAGAGACCCCAGAGCTACTCCCAAATTTCTGACCCATAGGGAAGACTATTGTTGTTTGAGGCAACTAAGTTTCAGGGTGATTTTCCATAAGCAAGAAATAACTAATAACAGGTACTAGTACTATCCCACAATAGAAAAAATGTGGGAATGGAAAGTATGAGAGATTAAGTAATTTACTGAAGGGATTTACTTAAGTAACTTACTCACAGGACTTGTTCAAGGTCACAGCCAGAGTTAAGGTAGCTGTGCGGGATGCAGCAAAGGACTCTTTCCCTCACACCCCAGAATACAAAATACTGCCCTGGAAGTCTGCTATAGAATCCCGATTTCTAGTTCTAGGCTCATTTATTCAGTGCGGTGATGTGATAACACAGAATATTTTGGACTCAGTCCATTTATACCTCTCATGAACTTTAGGTCCTTAGAGAGTAATATTATTTACCAGGTTGTGGATGAAATAATTTAATATATTAAACGTTCAGGCAGAGTCTAGGCACTGGATATTTTGAGTTTCCTTCCCTTCCAATTCCTCCTTTAGCATCAGGCCTTACTTCGGTGGTGAGGAAAAAAAGAAGGTTAGCCCAGCCAACAATCTGTCATTCCCACCCTAGAGGGAATTAGCTCATCCAGATGCAGCCCTAACTGGCAGGAGACTGAGGAGGCAGCCTTTTTGCTTGGAGAGCAAAGGACAGGAAGACATAATTTTTGAGTATGGTTTACTTTGGGAGCAGGCAGGTTTGGATGGGTGCCCCAGGAGGCTTTTGGAATAGCTAGAGGGCATCAGAAGAACCCAGAGAAGCCACTGTAAGTAGGCGGGAGCTTTTTATCACAAACTGACTTAAGGCCTGCCCTATGTAAGTCATGTTAACAAAGACGGTTGTTGTGCAAGTGTTACCTGGAATATCTGCTGCTTCAGTTTCAGCCAGGAGACACTAGGAAAATAACATAGTGATTCAGTCTTCAAAGTTAGTCTTTGTTTTGTGTTCTTTGGGTTTTTTTTAAAGTCCTTGGCCCCAGGTATAAACATCTTCAGAGATGCACAAAAACCAAAATTAAGTACCTTGGCTTAGGTCACAGAGTTTGGTCTAGAACCCCCCAAAAAACCCGTGTTGTAATCACTATGTTTAATCAATTCGCTTTGGGTTGAAAGGTACACATTGCTTCTTCCAAGAAGCCTCTCCCCATAATGCTGCGAAAGTTTACTTATTTTGAGAAATTTTAGCGGTAATATGTAGTCTGGCATACTCTGTCAATAAACTCTTGTTTAGGCAAGTCTTTTAAACACCTATTTTTACCAGGTACTCTATTGCCTGCTAGGGATTTGGCAATGAACAAAATGTAGCCCCTCATGCTTTCATGAAGGTTACACTTAGAGGTGGGCACCATGGTAGAGTAGATGATAAATTATGTAATCAGCTGAAAGGTGATAGAGACAAGTAAAACAAGGGAAAGAAACAAAAACAGGGTTTGTGGAGTGGACAGTACAATTTATATAGAGATTGGTTAAGGAAGTTCTTACTGAAAAGGTGACATTTGGGTAAGACTTGAAGGAGGTGAGGCGGTGAGCCATGTGTCTATCAGGGAAGAGCATGCCATTAATTTATCTACTACTTGGGACTTGCTCTTGGGTTCCTTCATGTTGGTAATTTTATTTTTTCTTCTGTCCCCTAGTAAATTCTCAGGAGCATGTATTTCATCTTCTGCTTCCTTGGGTCTGATATAAGTGCCTTCTACAGAATGTTATTTGTACCGCAGGCTTTTTTTTTTTTATACCACAGGCTTTTAATAAATGCTTGTTGAATATTTTGTTTAAAGTCATTTTCTCACTATTGCCCTTTTTAGGCAAGAAATGAAGGGAAAACTACAGTAGTTCAGTACTCTGTCCAATAGTCTAAATTACTTAGAATGTCCAAACCAACATTTAACTGCGCTATCCAACATTCTGGGTTGGTATCCTTTGCCTTCCATAAACATTACATGTAAAAAGATTTGCAAAAGTCTTGGCTTCTTCTAAATTCAAAACAGGAAGCCCCTATAATCTCTAAGCTGTCTTTATTCACCTCCAAACCCCAAGCTGGAATCAACCATTACTATTTTGTAATTACAATCTCTTTGTAAAATGAGCTCTGACATTTAAAAAAAAATGATTTCCTGCTTAAGCTAGAGACATCCTGTTATTCTTAATAATATTCTATGCCACCTAAATATTAACGTACCTTGAATTCATAAGGACAGAACCATACATGGCTGGGAACTCATGTGTTTCTCTTTGATTTTTGCAAAAAGAGACACTTCATGGAAACACTTTCCAATTTCTTTTTTGAACAAGATTCTCAGTTTTCATGCCGGTGAGACACTGACCTTGTTTGATTCAGTGCTTTCCACAGAAGTACATAACCCGTGCTTGATTTTGTTTTGAAAAGACAAATTGAAAATGCAAAGGAATTATAACAATGTTGAAGATCCTAATGACGCCAACAATAATAGTGTTAGGGAAAATTTAACAGATCAAAGTCAGAAGACAGAGTCAGCGGCTGAGGAATGAGCTAACATTACACATAAGAGATGGAGACAAGGTGATGTCTTAATGAAGGTGAAGGGGTTGGGGAGTCAAGGGAGATCATTCTCTAAAGTATAACTGATAAAAACCCAGAAGACAAACTCATTATAAGAGACAGATCAAATGGTAGGTAATAAGAAAGTCAAATGTGTCAAGAAGAGCTTGCTGCTTTGACACCTGTGGTCATGTACACGCCTCTAAGGAAGACTATTAGGATAACAGGGATGTAATCACTCAGGGTTTTTTCCAAGAATATAAATTTCTAGCACCACATATTCTCTCCCAGTAAGCCCTCAGATGTATTCAGTAATGCTTTACTCACCATCTGGGGAAATAAACATCCAATCAAGCACAACTATCCGGAATCTTAATCATTTCAGGATGTTAGATATAGAAAAAAAGGACTGGTCTTAATTCTTTCTACAGTGCATGCGATACTACTTGCACATCTGGAGAGGGAAAGACAGCTGCTCACTCTGTATGTGAAACCTTGGGCAAATTACTTACCATCCTGAACTTCACTTCCTTTAACTATAATACAGGGATAAGAATCCAAAACTTAGATGGATGGTGCTTAGGAACATGAAAACAATAGCCACCTTATACCAAGTTCCAGCACATCTTTAAACCCTTTATGTGTATGAATGTATTTAATGCTAGTAACAATCTATGACATAAGTATCATGATTTACAGATGGGGGAACCAAGCCCAGAGAGATCCAGGCCATTTCAGATTCAACCATGTACTCAGCTGCCACTCTGAAATATTTCTCTCATGATGGATGTAAAACACACAAACAAAATATTATTTTTGTTATAGGGAGAAGATACAATATTTCTCACTTAAGCAGATTCAGTTACAAAGTGATTGCTTCCCTGAGACTCCCAAACATATTCAGGTGAGAAGAAAATCAGAACGGATAAAAACAGACACTTTAAAAATAATGGGATTAGGCTTCCATGGTGGCTCAGTGGTAAAGAATTTGCCTGCCAATGCAGGGGACACAGGTTCAGTCCTTGGTGTAGAAGATTCCACACGCTGTGCAGCAGCTAAGCCCATGCGCTGTAACTACTGAGCCTGTGCTCTAGAGCCTGGGAGCTGCAGCTACTGAACCCATGTGCCACAACTACTGAAGTCCACATACCCAAGAGCCCATGCTCCGCAACAAGAGAAGCCACCACAATGAGAAGCCCGTGCACTGCCACTAGAGAGGAGTCCCCGCTCACGGCAACTAGAGAAAAGTCCACACAGCAATGAAGACCCAGCACAGCCAGAATAAATAAATAAAATTATTTTTACAAAATGGGATTCAGATACATTTCCTTTTGGACCACATGTCTTAGATTGATAAGTGGGCTGAACTGACTGGTGATCTCAGTCAAAAAAGGGGCTCCCTTAAATGAAAATAGCATTGACTAAATTGCTTGACTAAATCAATTGTTTTATTTTAAAATCATCAATCTGTCAGTTCAGCAAGGCTCCAGCTTTATTCCTAGGGTTTTGTGATTCTTTGGAGCTGTGAAATGGAGTTAAATATTGATCTTGTTCCCTCAGTCAATAAATTTGTAAACAGATCACATCACTGAAACGACAAATTCTGCCACCATTTTTATGTTCAGAATCTATCGCTTGTGCTGATGTTTATAAAGTCCACTTACACATTTCCTTGTGGACATTGTCAGCAAGCCCAGGGGAGGAATATATTCTTGCCATGATCTCAGGGGTGAGGTGATAAAAATAACAATCAAGTGGAGCGCTTTCCTCAAGGTGTCAAAATATATCAGTGAAGATACTTGATCAGACTTCCTTACAAGGTGGCAGAATGCAAAAGCTATGCTTGTCATTTTTATTTTATTATGAATGTATTTTGTGGCCCATTTTGATATTAAGACACAAGTGGGAAGCTAATGACTATTTGAAGAAAACAATAGAGTAGTAATGAACTTATTTGCAAGGAGGTAAAAATAAAACATTGGTTGTATCAGAAATAAAAATCATCAAGAGAAACAAAAGAACCTTTACAAGAGACCAATTATGTGTGAGCAGTAGGTCTAGTGGTTAGAAGAATTTATCTGAGTGAATCTTTCAGATTTAAACACTGACTGCCACTTACTTGCTGTATACCACATACGTGTTAAATGTTATTATTGTTTTTTTATTATTGGTATGTTTGTATGAGTTACAATAAAAACCTAAGTTTGCCTAAATTATGGTACCTAGTAATGTAAGAATGAGGCAAAAAAGCCAGTCAACCTGGCTTTAATTCCACTTTTTGGCCACTATGAACAGTGCTGCAAGGAACATGCACCACACTGGCTTTTTAAAACCCATTTTACAGGCAGTGGTATAGCCCAGTCATCAGGCACATTGTCTCTTCGCCCATACTACCCTAGTTCTAATCCTGGCTCAGTCGTTTACATTTGTTATCTCATGTTATCCTGTTGTTCTTATCCTACTCTTATTATTTTATAACAATGACTATATAGTATTGGCAGTATTATTAATCCACATTTTAGAGGAGTGGATGAGAGGGGTAAGGTCCCTCTGAACAAGACACACAGCTAGTAAGTGGCAGAGGTAGGATTTGAATCTAGAAGGAAGAAGACAGAGAAATGGAGGCCAGCTCTGGATCACCCATTTCTTAATTGTGCCAGCCCTAGAGGTGCAAGCACAGGTGACCCACTCTTAGAGGGGTTCCTCACATTTCCTTCAGCTACCTTTTTAAAAAAAAAATGTGTTGACCACACCACAGAGCATGCAGGGTCTTAGTTCCTTGACCAGGAATTGAACCTGAACCCCCTGCATTGGAAGCGCAGTCTTAACCGCTGGATCGCCATGGAAGTCCCAACCTTTGTTTTTTTTTAACTACATCCCAACTCAACTGAAGAGAGGTTTGGTCTACCACAAATACCCATAGAACTTCCTGCTCTATTCAAGAAAACATACCCCCACCAAAAAAAAAAAAAAAAAAAACCAGAGAGAAAGAAGAAAAGCACGGAATTTATTAAATTTCTTTTAGGCCCCCTGCCTGATTCTCCACCCCGCTGCCTAACTTGTTTCAATTTCTCCCAAGGAAGCCCATGAGTATGTGCTGATTTGCTTGGCTACAGTCATGGGTACTTTTTAGAAAAACAAAGCCAAGAAGAGCTCTAAAGCCTCCCATGACTCGCACCATCAGCCAATAGTTGTTTTATTAAGTGCTGATTCCGCCTGTGGAGCTGAGTTAATGGAGGTGGGGGAAAAAAGTCACAGCCAAAACAAGGCACCATTCACATGCAGGATTGAAAATATCAAGGTAACAGAGAGTTTCTGTCCCCAACCCCACAGGGCCAAGTTCTATATGAATGAAGGGGAGAGGCTGTTCCACATCCACCCAGTTAAACTATTCACAGAGACCCAGCGAGAGGGAAAAGACCTATTACTCACAGCCTCCACCCCTGGGCAGCTTGAGATTCTTCCCAAGGGGAGAGTTCCTTGCATTTTGTCCGATTTCACTGAAAAATGTGAGTTTTACCTAGAATCTGGTTGATTAATCACATGTTCTGTTCTTGGGTATTGTTTTTCTTCCCCTGGCTTTTCAAAAGAGGGGGATTGCAGAGACTTGCAGATACAAATCAGAAAACATGGACTTGAATGAAAGAACCTTGCGAAACGCGAAATGTGGAACAAAAGAGGAGTTGGAAAGAAAACTGAAAGCAATATAAATCATGGCTGTCAGAACAAAGCATCACTATTAATGACAAATCTTGCGGCCATGAAATCTAGATAGGCACCTCACTGGAATTCTTCCCCTGGTCAGTATGCTTATGTGTGGGCGTGAGCTCAAGTGTGCATATGTGTGTTTGGGTGTATGTTTTAGAAGGAATAACCCAAACAGAGACAGCCTGCGAAGCAGCAACTGGGAAAATGGCAAAATGAGGAGGGATGGATAAAGTAGCCAAACTGAGAGCCTGCTGCTGAAATTACAACCAGATTGCCTCTGAAAAGCAAAAAAACAAATAAGCTCAAACAAATAAACCCCTGTGGCTAAACCCTTGTAGCAGATTCACTTTCACAAGGGTACCTGCGAGACACTGTCCAGATCCCTCCTTCCAGACGAGAGGACTGTGGTCAGAGCAGGAAGGAGGGGTGATGTTGGCTGCAGGATCGGAAAAGCCCTGAGGGGTCCCAGTGGGCTGCTCGGCTCTGTGGGACAGACACAGGGTGAGACCTGCCCAGAAGGCCTGGAGACAAGTAGCTGTTCAGGAAATGCAGACAGCAGAGACGCTGAGGAGCACTGGGAATGAGAACGTAAAAGCAGCTGGAGAAGGGGTAGGCTGGCCTGGATACGCGGAGCACATGTGCTGACATCTGACGTCTCTCAGCAGCACCCAGACGCTCCGTGACTAAAGTGAAGGCTGCTGTGTATTTCTGGATTTCCACATCACAAGCGGCAGATTCTGGGAGAGTGTTCTTGGAATGAGGTGGACATATGGTTGCGCACCCTGGGCCTGCTGCCTCAGATGTTCTGAAACGGCAGCAACTCCGAGTGAAAAAGAATAAATGAATCCAAGCCGGTGCAAAACTCCACTCCACTTGGCTGGTGGGAGGGACGGTATTCATTCACTTAGATCCCAATATAGAGTCTCATCTTGGGCTCTTTCCATGAACTAGATGAATATTAATAACGAACATTGTAATTATTTAATATTGCTTACTGTGCCACGCTCATTATTTGGATTTTCTTATTAACTTTTTGCAGCTACCCAGAGAGGTAGCCATTAACATCCATCTCCATTTTACATAGTTGTTGGGTAACTAGGCAAGTCACTGTTGCCAGGACGAGGAAGAGCTGAGGTTTAAACAGCAGGTCCTGCTCACTCAGAGGCAGCTAAAGGCCCTGCCTGAAGGACTGAGGTCCTGAACTCATTTAAGAAATTACCCAGGTCTTTACAATGGTAAAGGTTACAGGAAGGATTCAAATTTAAATTACATGGCTGCCAGTCATGCACCATCCAACCCTCAGATGGCACAGATTTTTTTTTATTCTTCTAACATTGCTAACATAAACATTCTTTACTCTGCTTTTTCTGAGACAGAGACATGGAGCTATGCAAAAGAACCACTTCCAGGTCCCTTCCTTATTGCCAGTGAGGGTTCCTCCATTTTCTCCCAGCTGCTGTGTTTCTGCAGTTCTGAAAAAAGAAGTTACATTTGGAATGATGCATTGAAGCCCTGCTGGATTCTGGCCTGCCTTCCTCATTGATAAGGACTCATCATTGAATAAATTTAAATTCTCTTTGGCCTAGTTTTCGCCTTAAACCAGTTTTACTGCTCGAATTCTAATTCCAAGAAAATTGGATGGCCATGTATGGTATCCATGGCAACCTTCACTTAAACAGAATATGAAATTAACCAGGCCACTCTGTTCCTCTGACATTCCAGATAAATGGAATTAACCGCAGACAGAAGCATGTTGGCTGTCTTGTCAAGACAATTTCAGGAATTCTCTGCCCATAGGGTCCTAGAAGGGTCAGATTGGGTTCTGTAGACAGAGCCAATCAGAGCCTCAGTTTCCCCATTTCAGAATTCTAGCATTTGGGTGTTTAGCTCCTTTAATTATTCCCCCAACCCCTATTTTCATTGGATTGATTCAAATTTTTAATTTTTCCCCCTCCATTAGTGGCGTGGCAGTTGAATATATCCTACTTCTATTTCACTACTGTTTCTCCTTAATAAAAAAAAAAAATGAATAGGCTTATTTTTTACAGCTGTTTTAGGTTTACAGAAAAGTTGATCAGAAACTACGGAGTCCCCATATATCTTCTCCCCAATCCCCAATTCCTTCTGTTATTAACATTTTGCATTAGTGTTGTACGTTTGTTATAGTTGATAAACCTACATCGATACATTATTATTAGCTAAAGTCCATAGTTTGCATTTGGCTTCCCTCTTACTGCTGTGTATTCTATAGGTTTTGACAGAGGTATAATGACATGCACCCCCCATGGCAGTCTCATACAGAATGCTGCTGCTAAGTCGCTTCAGTCATGTCTGACTCTGTGAGACCCCATAGACGGCAGCCCATCAGGCTCCACCGTCCCTGGGATTCTCCAGGCAAGAGTTTCATACAAGTCCCCTGTGCACCCCTCCACGTCCCTGGCAAACACTGATCTTCTACTGTCATTGTAGTTTCGGCTTTCCTGTGCCGTGTAACAGGAATCAGGCAGTTTATAGCTTTTTCAGACTGGCCTCTTTCACTTACCCATATGCAATTAAGTTTCTCCATGTCTTTTCATTGCCTTTAATTTTTTTTGGCAAACATGTAAACCGATATTTTTCTGCCAAAATAATCAGTATCTATCCCGCTTTCCTACCACAAAGCAGTGCAAAGTCACACTTCTGTTTTCCTTTATATCAGCTACTTCCAACCCAGGTTTTGTTGAAATTGGTTCCAGCTAGGTATTAAATTTTTTCAATATTATACCTCTTATATCAGGCATCTCATTTCTTCATATCTGAAGCCTCATTCCTCCATTGTCATTAGTTGTTTAGACTTAACTCTCTGTGCCTGTTTGTTTAGTTTTTTTTTTTACTTCTTGCTTTATTGGACTCTTTCCTGGCTGTAGTTTCTAGGGCTGTCTTCGGGGCTGGGTTAGCAGAGGTAAATGAGATGGGACAGGAACTCCTTTGACAGTTGGAGTTCCATTGGAGATGTAGCCAGATTTCTAACTCCGGCCCTTCTGGCCAGCCTCTGCAAAATTGGACTGCCCTGCTTGACATAAATTTAGCAAGCATGTATTAAGCAACTGCTACATGCTAGCACTGTGTTTCAAGAGAAGTATATGTCACTTGGCTTCTGTCATCAAGAATTTTCTATCCTCTGGGACTTCCCTGGTGGTCCAGTGGCTAGGACTCTACCCTCCCAAGGCAGGCGGCCAGGTTTTAATTCCTGTTTGGGGAACTAGATACCACATGCTGCAAATAAGAGCTTGCGTACCTCATCTAAAGATCCACACGTGGCAACCAGGACCCAGGGCAGCTAAATAAATAAATAAATATTTTAAAAATAGAAAGAATGTTCTGTCCTCACTGCTGTTGAGGAAAGTTTGAGGGTAAAAGGGACAGGATGGTGGTAATGGGTGCCCAAGACATACTTTCTGAGTTGGAAAATGATGGAGAGCAAGTCAAGATAATGAACCAATATTAACACAAGTAGTATTAATCATTGACATGTATTAAGAATGGCAGAGATTCTTCTCAACTCATTAAATTCTTATGACAACTCTGTGAGATGGGTAATATTATTCCCATTTAGGAAACTAGAGCACAGAGAAATCAAGTACCTGCCCAAAGGTCAGAGACCTAGTTAAGTGGTACAGCATGGATTTCAACTGGGGCAATCGCCCCTGAGTCCTGGGCTAACAAGGGGGTTTAAAGAGAGTTTCCCTGCTCTGGGTTTCTCCTGCCCAGTCTGTCTTCTGATGCCCCTCTTGCTAGATTTCTAAGAAAAAATCCTGCTTATATCTTTTTACTTTTCTGCTGGCTTTGCTCCCTAGGAGCAAAGCTGGGACCATAAGGTCCTTTACCACCTGGTTCAAGGTCCTTTACCATCCTCCAGCTCTGGCCCCTCTCATGCCCTCGCTCTAGTCTCCCTGAATCTTCTTTCTTTTCTCCCTGTCTTGCCATCTTAGGACTTTCTGTCTCTGTTCCTTCTCTTTCTGGAATGCCTTTCCTCTCCTTCATAACCTGGAAAGCTCCTGCTACTTATATTTCCAGGTCACTCTCAGACATAGCCTCCTTTGTGAAGATTTCCCCGAGTCCTAGGCAAACTTGGTAATTTAATTCTCTAAGCATTCATACATCTATTCATAGCCTTATTATAATCCTTGATAAAGTGGGATGCATGTTGCTATCTGTTTACTTGCCTGTAACCTCCTCAGTGTCAGAGAATGTCTTATTCATCTCTGTGTCCTCAGCCTTTCATGGAGCCCATCACATGGTTGTCCCTTAATGTGTAGCTCATATGAAACCCAGCAACTGCTGTGGTGCCCCCCCTCATGGGGTGCCCCTCAAAGAAGCACACTCACCATCAACAATTAATGCAAGTATTATAATTCTTACTCGGTTGCTGGAGGAAACATCCAAGGAGTGTATGGTTTATGCACTGCAAAACCTTTAGAAAACTGCCTCCTTGCCTCTGCCACTTTCAGTTGCCTCCATAGACACAGCAGCTCCTTGTTCATTCATTCATTCACTTGTTTGTTCATCTATTCAGTCAGTAAACAGTTACTGAGAACCTATTAGGTGCCAAGTACTCTTTTATCGAAAATGCGCTCTCCCTTCTATTCTCACTTTTCAAATCTCAGAATTCTCTCCAGGCATCTAACCCAAGAGCTTTGCTATCCCTTTCCTCTCATACCTTCTCTTGACTTTATTCTGAAGATCAGCTTAACCTTTCTGGCCTCTTTGTTTTCTCTGTTAGTCCATTAACAAGATTTCCCTTGATAAATCATAGTCTAGAAACTGACCCAGAAAGCTAGAATCCTTGCTCCTTAGACTCTATCTAAGAGGAAGGGGAGAGAATATGAAAATTAATGGTGGAAATCTAAATTGGTGTAGCCACTCTGAAAAACAGTGTGGAGGTTCCACAAAAAGCTAAAAATAGAACCACCATATGATCCAGCAGTTCCGCTCCTATGTATATATCTGAAGAAAATGAAAAGACTAATTCAAAAAGATGGACCCCAGTGTTCATAGCAGCATTATTCATAATAGCCAAGACATGGAAGCAACCTGAGTATCCATCAACAGATGAATGGATAAAGAAGGTATAGTAAAAAAAAAAAAAAAAAAAAAAAGAAGGTATAGTATATTTATGTACAATTGAATATTAGTCAACCATAAAAAGAATGAAGTTCTGCCATCTGCAACAATGTGGATGGCTCTAGAGGGTTTTATGCTTAATAAGTCAGAGAAAACCAAATACTCTATGTTATCACATATATAGATTATAAAACACAAATGAATATATAACAAAACAGAGACAGACTCATAGATATGGAGAACAAACGAGTGCTTATTAATAAGAAGAGAGAAGGGGAGGGGGGCAAGATGGGAGTAGGGGATTAGGGGATACAAACTGCTGCTGCTGCTGCTAAGTCGCTTCAGTCGAGTCCGACTCTGTGCAACCCCATAGACGGCAGCCCACCAGGCTTCGCCGTCCCTGGGATTCTCCAGGCAAGAACACTGGAGTGGGTTGCCATTTCCTTCTCCAGTGCATGAAAGTGAAAAGTGAAAGTGAAGTCTGTCAGTCGTGTCCGACTCCGAGCGACCCCATGGACTGCGACCTACCAGGCTTCTCCATCCATGGGATTTTTTAGGCAAGAGTAGTAGAGTGGGGTGCCATTGCCTTCTCTGTACAAACTACTATGTCTAAAATAAATAAACACCACACTATAAAGTACAGGGTAGGGAAATATAGCCATTATTTTGTAATGATTTTAAATGGAATATAATCTATAAGAAAATTGAATCACTGTGTTGTACACCTGAAACATAATATTGTAAGTCAATGATACTTTAATTTAGAAAAACTAGTAAATAAATAGTATATTTAACATCAACCTTGAAGAAAAAGGAAATGAATACATCAGTAATATTGGTCCTTGTTATAGGTTAATGTGTAAATATACAAATATAAAATAGGAATCCAGGCAAACATATTCCAAGTTCCAAATAAATGATACAATCAGTAGATGCTATAGGATTAAGGACCAGAGTAAGTGTTTGGGCCCCAGCTGAATTTCCTCAGAGCGATTTAACTGCTGCAGTACAGTGAAGCCAGCCTTGGAGCCTGGCCCCGGGGAGTTCTGCTCCGGGCTCTGCCCGTCAGCGTTTGTGGGGGGCGGGGCATCTGGAACAAGCACCCTAACTCCTCTCCCTTCTCTAGCTCTCTCTAAGATGGGGTTTGTTTACAGCAGCAGTCCTCTTCTCTGAGGAGGTTCTTCAGAACTCAGGGAATGGCTGTTCAATCTGAATCCTTCATTTCTTAATTCTTTATGTGTAGTACCCAGTGACAGGCAGAAAACGCTGGGGCCAGAGTCTAAGGTCTGTGTCACAACAGAATTTTCTAAACCCGCCAGCATATAAGCTGTCAGGGCAGAAATTTGTCCCTTTTATTCACTGATCTCTCCTAAGTGCATGCAACAGTGGCTGGCCCACTGTAAGAGTTCACTAAATGTTGGCTGAATTTTTAAAAAGTTCCTATAGCAATATGAGAGTGCATTTCATTGTCTTTGAAACCTGGATCTTAAACATTGTTCCTGGGAGTGACTACTGATGCAGCCTTTTGAACAGCAGTGAGGTGGAATCTTTCCCAGCTTCAAATGCACACCTTTGCAGGTGGGATATAAACACCTACTCTAGCCAGTCAAGTATGACTGCAACTCATCTGCGTATTATCTCAGCCTGTATGTATCACTTACGGAACCTATAAGAAGTGTAAAGTGGTGACTGAGAGCACAAAGTCTAGGGCTGAGTGCCTGGATTTAAACCCCGGCTCTGCCAGATACCAGCCATGTGCCTTTTATCAAGTTACTTGGCCCTTTGCGTCCTTGTCTGCGGAATGTGGGTGATAATAACACTCACCTACCGTATAGGGGTGTTTAGAGCGTTAAAGGAATTCACATGTCTAAGTGCGTGGAGTAGCATTTACTGTGCGAAAGTACATGCTCACTTTTTTATTCCTGGGGATTTGGGAGGCTCTCCACAGCCCCTTGGGAAGCCCCAGTGGTTCAAGAGGTAAATAACCTGCCTGCCAATGCAGGAGATGAAGGTTCGATCCCTGGGTCAGGAAGATTCCCTGGAGGAGGGCATGGCAACCCTCTCCAGTATTCTTGCCTGGAAAATCCCATGGACAGAGGAGCCTGACAGGCTAAAGTCCATAGGGTCGCAAACAGTCAGACACGATTGAGCATGCCTGATGCACAGCCCCTTTATGGCCAATCTCAGGAAGTTAAAACAAGGCTAGGAGCCGCCAGTCAGCTGTGGAGGCAGCCCTTGAACTCTGGTCGGTCTACCCCAGGACCAGCGGGCTTGCCCATCTTTTTCCCCAGCGACCACAGGCAGTACTACCATAGACTCCTTGGCTTACACCATGTCTGTGTCCTGATCTGTATTTTCCAAGTCCTCTGCTCTGACTCTGGTCACAACCTCTCCTGCAGTCAAGAAAACACATCATCTTCTCTGGGTAATCTTACAGGCTAAAGGGGCAGACCCTCATCTGGTGACATATCAAGGTATCCGGAGGGTCTTCTTAAAATCCAGTGCTCTGTCAGCCTGACCCTCAAATCTAAATTTCTTCATTAGATGATTCTCTTTGTATTTGTCTTTGACTCAGTTTTCTTTTAATTTTACGGCATTAATGGTATCATACCCATTTTGAAAAAAATCCTTGGAGGACTTCCTTGGTGATCCAGTGGCCAAGACTTTGCTTCTAGTGCAAGGGGCCTAGGTTCAATCCCTGGTCAGGGGACTAGATCCCACGTTGCAACTGAAAGACCCCGCATGCTGCAATGAACATCAAAGATCCCACCTGCTGCAATGAAGAGCCGGTGCAGCCAAATAAATAAAATAAATATTAAAAAATAAGTAAACAAAAAATACTTTATTTTTATTAAATAAAAATAAATTCCTGGAACCTGGGGCTTGGGGATTGGCCCTGAAAAGGACGGAGGCCTGGCCTTGACCTCAGTGTGGGGCCAAAGAAAGCTCTCTGGTGGCTGGCTCTGGAGAAGGGCTGGAGGGGAGAGGCAGGGTAATCCATTTCTCGTTGGTGCTTAAGGCCTGTTTCTCGTTAGAGCTCTGACTCCATGCGGCTTCCTGTGGCTCCGTGCCCTCCCCCCAACCCCCCCAACCCCCCAACCTTAGTCATACTCTTCCAGGCTCTTTGCATCCTGACAGGGCTTATTTTTAAGGGTTGATTTATCAACAAGCAGTATTGATTGCCTGCTGTGTGTGAAAATGAGGCTGGAGACCCCAGTGGGGAGGGGAAGGGGCCATGGCAGAAACGGAAGGAAAGGACCAGCCCTCAGGGGTTTGCAGTCTGGCGTAGACAGCAGCAGTGTGGTCAGAGGGCCATCTATGGACCAGCAGATTGCCAGGCCCCAGAGTGGTGGCCCTGTTTGACCCCACGAGCCCACCCTGGCAGGAGAACTTATCCCTTAGTACTTTCAGGATGAAGCATCCTTCTGTGGGCGGGAACAAAACCAAGCATTTCTGCCCTCTGGTCTGTCTGGGTGCTTCAAGGGGAATTTCCTCAGGCAGCCATGGTTCTGGGATGGACTTTCACTTCTGTCATTAGAGCCAGCTGCTCGGTGGCCTCGGTTACGTCACTGAGAAGCTGTCTGCACTTGCTTCCCTCCTAGCAGCAGCGAGCCCAGGGATGCACGTGGCCACAGGCCATAGCTGAGTGGATGCTCTGGGCAGGACTGCCATCGCGCCGGGTCTCCTAACCCAGCTTCTCACTGGAAACAAGGCAAAACCGAGTCCCAGAGATCTGGGGCTCTGGACTTGCTCAAGGGCACACAACTAGACTTGGGTCTTGAGGATTCTCATCCCTGCTCAGGCTTTGTGGTAAATCAGCACTGCTTCCACCGAGATGATCTTCATTGTTGCTGTTGTTTAGTCTCTAGTTCGTGTCCGACTCTCTGTGACCCCACTGACTGCAGCCCGCCAGGCTCCTCTGTCCATGGGATTCTCCAGGCAAGAGTACTGGAGTGGGTTGCCATTTCCTTCTCCAGGGGATCTTCCTGACCCAGGAATCGAATCTGGGTCTCCATCTTTCTGTGCTTTAATAAGGTGGAAATGCCCTGTTCTATTTTATTCTTCCCCCTTTCCAAGAGCACTGACCTACCTACCCCTTCATGAGGATTTCCTGGGCACACCTACATGCCTGGAACTTGTGAGACCTGCAGGAGCTACAAAGATCCAAAGACTGGGACTTTGTCCCTGTGGAGAACTATAGAGATGGACCTGACCAACCCATGAGATGAGGACCGTCCAAACCCAAGTCTTACCTTGACAACAGCCCCAGCTACAAAGTAAGGCTGGATCTTAGCAGGGAATTTAGAAGTTTTGTGTCAGAGTGGAAGGAATTGGGTGGAAATACTAGTTACTGGCTTGCATTTTTGTTGGTGTTTTCCAACTGGGCAAAATTTCCATCCATTTCTGATTTTACATTGAATGCAATTGATATTGCCCAGAGACAAAGGATGTTCTCCTTTCAAGTCAGGAGCCCACTCCATGGTTCTGAGTGGAGGGAGAGGGCACAGCCCTGACTCCTGGGACAGCTGCTGCTTACAATCTTTTGAGTTACAGGGTAACCAGATTCCTCAAGACAGTAATTAGGCTTTTGGGGTCTGCTTGGGTACTCTAGGCACAGGGATGCTAGCTAAAATATCTCAGGCCATAAAAATACCAGAATGAAAATACTCCCAACAACCACACATCCACGTATTCCATGCAGAGGCTATTAAAACCTTCAAATTGCACCAGTATTGCTCTTCAAGGCCACAGGAGTACACAGCTGAATGGAAAACGAAGCGATATTTTCAGGGTGAGTTCAGCACCAATCATTATAAGCTTTCATTTGTCCTCTTTAAAATGTCTTCCTCATGCCTTTAAAATTAATCTGTAAGGGTTGACTCCCTTTTTAAATGGTTCTACCAGACCACAATAAGGCATGATCTTTACATATTGCCTTCCTCGATATGACCAAGCAAAGCTCTGATGGGGAGAGACAAGGTCCAGTAAAATTTGATGGTTCTGACCTACTCTTTCTTCTCTCAAACACTTTTGCCAGTCCTCCAGCCCGAACCACTGCCATGTCTTACTCGACTCTCAGTGAGCATCTTTATTGACATGTCTACTTCCAAGTCTTCCTTTCTCACATCCATTTTCCTTGAGACACAAGACTTAATTTTTCTCAAATGCACACCTGTCTATGAGCCTCCCCTGCTTAAAATCTCAGTCATTCCCCATTTTTGCCTCCAAATCCAAACATTTCCCCAGAGCTTAGCAGGCCCTTAATAATCTGGCCCTGCTTAACTTCTCTGACCCCATCTCACAGCATTTCTAGCTTGGGTCATGTCCTCAAGAAGCTCCGCGCTCTCCCTACAAAATCTCCCAACCTGCCAGTTCCCTTGCCTGGATGCTTTCTCTCCATCATTCTGCTAGTTCATGTTCACATTCGGGCCTCAGTAATATCCTGTGAGAAGTCAGAGCCAGTCTCTCATTCATTGTTGATAGCTAGTTGAATGATGTTCCCCTACTAACCCCCCCGCCCCACCTCAGATATGTCCTCTAATGCCTCTGAATGTAACCTCATTAGGAAAAAGGGTCTTTGCAGATATAATTAAGGATCTGGAGGTGAGATCGTCTTGGAGTATCTGGGTAGGACTTAAATCCAGTGATAAGTGACCTTATAGGAGAAAGGCAGAGGGAGATGGGAGACCAGAGAAGGGAAGGCCATGTGAAGATGGAGACAGGGGAAATTCCCTGGTGGTCCCATGGTTAGAACCTTGAGCTTCCACTGCAGGGGGTACAGATTTCATCCCTGGTCAGGAAACTAAGATCCCGTGAGACTGAGTGACAACCACAGGGCAAGAAGCACTTGGAGCCCCGGGAAGCTGGAAGCAGCAAGGAAGAGTTCTCCCTTAGGGCCTCAGGAGGGAATGCTGCCTTGCTGGTTTCAGATTCCTGGCCTCCAGAACGCAGAAAATTAATTTCTCGTGTTTGAAGGCACCCAGTTGCTAGTAATTTGTTGTGATAGCCGAGGAAACACATACACTGCTGTACCACTCACACTCAACACTCTGCCCAGCACCAAGGAGGGGACCCCAAACAATTTCTTGAGTGAGCAATGTCCAGGAGACTGGCAGGGAGATAAAAGGGTCTGGGAAGAGTAGGGGCGGGGAGACACCTGAGACATGCTAAAAAATAGCAATTTCCGGCTGCACCTTCAATACGACCTTGCTCTGCTCTTAGATGAGGGGCCGTCCATGTGTGATTTGCAGCACTGTTTATACAACACTCCAGTGTGCATCCTATTATCTGAGGAGGTGTTGCAAAATCTCAGAAATGTTCTGTCAGCAAAATGAGTTTATTCACTTTTAATAGGAAATTGTTACTTGAAACATATTTCAAATAATTAGCAAATATATATATGTATTTTTATTATGGGATAATGGCTTTACAATATTGTGCTGGTTTCTGCCATACCTCAACATGACCAGCCACAGGTATACCTATGTCCCCTCATCTAAGAGCAATGGAATAGTAAATATATTTGAGTATCTCTGAGTCTCTTCAAACTTTACACAAGTTGAATGGACTCTCAGTTATTCCCATGAAATTTTTCCCCTGTACCTTTTCCAACCTTGACTTGGTAAATGGCACCATCCTCCACTTAGCCAGGTGAGCCCCAGACTTGAGTGACACTCTTATTTGCTGTCTTGCCATCACCCCCACCAGCCAGAGCTGTGAACTCTATTTTCAGAATACATCCCCAGGTGCTCTGCCTCTCACCTCCTTTTCAAGCCGCCACGCTCTCGCTCCTGGACTTTACAACAGCCTTCCCATGGATTCACAGCTGGCCCACTTGCTCTTACAATCTCATGTCTATTAGAAAGTCAGTCACCTTTCCAGACATGAATCTGCTCTCAACAATCCCCTGATAAAAATCTTTCAATTGCTTTTCATTGCATTAAAAAAAAAAAAGATGCAAACTTATACCATGGCCTCCCAGGCCACATGGATCTAGCCCCAACTTACCTTTTCATTCTTATCTGGTGTAACAGCCACCTATGACCACCATGCCTCTCCCATCATCCTTCTGTTCCTCTAACGATCTAATCTTGTTCCTGCCTCAGGGCACTTGCACTTGCTGTATCCCCTGTCAGGAATGCTCTTTAAAGATTTTCATCAGAGTGTCTCCTTCTCATTTTCCCACACCTGCTTCTCAAAGAGGGCTTCCATTACAACCCTCTGTACAAAGTAAAACTAGCGCCCTTTTTTAAGCATCCCATGGCACCCTTGGAATTTCCTCTGTACGTAGCCTAAGAGCTAAATGAAGGCATTTATTGGCTAGGGCTAACATAACAAAGTACCACATACAGGGTGCCTAGAAGATGAGATCAAGATGTTGGTGGGGTTGGTTCCTTCTGAGCATTGTGGAAGGTAATCTGCTCTGTGCCCCTCCCCGAACTTCTGGTGGTGTGCTGGCAAGCCCTGGTATTCCTGTCTTCAGCTTCTTCACCCTCATCTCTGCCCTCAGGTCACATGGTGTTCTCCCTGTGGATGTATCTGCTTCCAAATTTCCCCTTCTTATAAAGCGGATGAGGGGCCCACCCTATTCCGGTATGACCTCATTTTAACTGATTACATCTGCAATAACCCTATTTTCAAATAAGATCACATTCTAAGTGCTGAGGGTTAGGACTGCAACATGTGATTTTTTCCCCCCCCTGGGGAGAGGCAGAACACAAGTCAACCCTTAACAGAGTTGTTCTCTTATTTGATTACTTATTTATTGTCTGTGCTGAAAGAAGTGTCTTGAGGGCAGAGATGTCATTCATTTTGTTCCCACTGCTGTATCCACTGTATGAAGAACAGTGCTCAGCACAAAGGCTTTCAGTAGGCAATCCTTACTAGATGGTGCAGTGCTTGCCCAGCTTTGAATATACTAACAGCCACTGCATTGTACACTGTAAAGGGGTGAATCTATGGTGTGTGAAATATATCTCAAAAACACTTCTTTCATGAATGTATAGATGCAATGATTATGTATTGTATTAATATTCTTTCTGGGACTCACTTTCTCTCTCTGTCATTAGGTCCTAATTCCCCAGAGGTTTAATGACATTAACCTTTTTGAGAATCTGATGACCATTTTCCCCAGTAAAATGCTGACAGGCACATCCACATGTGTCTCCATACAGCTGCATACAGTACTTTTTATTTAGCTTTAGAGGATTCACGAACACCTTAAGCAAGACTTCTGAGGACTGAAGTAACAATGCTTAGGTTAGAGGATCTCACCAAAGACCCTTCTAGCTCTGAAAATTAAGGAATTGTACACACCTGTGCTCTGCATGCACAGGGGCTCTAGGTAGAAAGTAAAATACTTTATTTTTGCTTACAGGGAGTTTATGCTCAACTTGGAGAGAAAGAAACCCATATGATCCAAAACCATGAGGAGAAGGTTTCGTGCAGGCTCTTGGGTTGAAAGCACCCATGACTAGGCTTTCCTTTGGCACTCTGACAAAAAAGCCAGGCATATGTGGTGATAAATAAGAGAATGCAAGCTTGCTTTAGGGTTTCAGAACCAATGTAACCAGTAAAAATGGGTGACACAATAAATTTAACAAACATTTCATTGATAATTGAAATAAAAGAGATTTTTCTTACTTTCTTACTTTCCTTAAAAATCCTGTTAATGTCAAATGAAAGCTAAAGTGTTAGTCTCTCAGCTGTGTCTAACTCTGTGACACCATGGACTGTAGGCCCCCAGACTCCTCTTGTCCATGGAGTTCTCCAGGCAAGAATACTAGAGTGTGTTGCCATGCCCTTCTCCAGGGGATCTCCCCGACCCAGGGATCGAACCTGGGTCTCCCACATTGTAGGCAGATTCTTTACCGTCTGAGCCACTTCCATTTTAAAAAAGATATGAAAAATTGTTTTTGATGCAATGACAGTGATTTTGAAGCAATGTAATCGCATTCTGCCGCTCTCTGTACCCAGACAGGCCCATGAACCGTGCTGTCAAGGAGCCGGTTTCTCCCTGTCAATTGGCCTTATCCTTCCCTTTCTCCCTCCACTCCCAAGCCAACTAGAAATTCTTATAACAAGAGGTTTAAAAAAGATGAGGCAGTGGCCTAGTGGAGGAGGGGAGAAAACTGGCAGATAGAATCTTTATACATTCAGAGAAGATCACACTCCTAACTGTAGGACCTTGTAAAACTCTCCGAACTGTGTTGAGAGTTATCTCTTTTCCTGTAAAATGACTGTGGCCAGTTCATATCCCATTAAGGACACTTTAGGAGCTCTGAATAAAAAGTTGAATTAGAAGGAAGACTTTCTGGAAAGTTTGCTAGAAAGAAAATCAAATCCAACAGTTGTTTTAAAGTTTTAAAGTTCTACAGCGGTTATCGCATGGGTTTAGATTGGCAAGATTATTGGCCTCAAAATCCCATGTTATCCCACCAACATCACCATTAGGTCAACAGCAAAACCTACCGCTCAAAATGAAAATGGCATGAGAAGTAAAGGAGTGAAGTAATGGAAGAAGGAATGGATGGAGGAAACAAGGCAAGGGATGGAATGGAGTTTGGTGGTTTGGGTGGATTAAGATAATAGATTTTTAATTTTAGGTCCATCAGTTTAAATAGGGAACCTTTTGCACAACCTGACTCTGGAATGACTAGGGGAGTGATTGCTACATTGCTAAAGCTGGTATTTCAAATTAGCATATATTTAGCATATATTTGAACCAAAAGTCCTATATTACAGGCAAACCTGGATAAAGTCTCTCATTAAGAACGCCTTTGTTGAGATAGAAAACCAAAAGTCACTATATCTAGCAAAGATCATATTTTAGGGGAGAGCCACTTGTACCAGCTTAATAGAATCCATTGTTAAATATTCAGGAATTTTGCAAGCTACTTGACATCATGCTGGTAACATGAAATAGTCCACGGTGAGAGTATTTATACCATGAGAAATGCTAGCGGTCAAGGGCTTTTTTTTTTCCTGGAGGGCTAGCTGCTAAACATTTACCAGCACACTGTCTTTGTACATGAATAGTTTTAAACGCAATTTGAACTGCAAGAAAATCAAGAGAAATACCTCTAACCAACCATTTGAACAAGCACAGATACTTCTGAAGAGCAACTTGGAACTCATCTTAAAGATCATCATTCAGGCAGTCAACAAACACCAACTGAGTATCTAGGTTAATGCTGAAGAGCCAAGGAAAGCATCCAGTATAGAGCTCAGTCACCAAGTATCTTATAAATTGTTTGGGGAGACAGGATGGGCATACATGGAATAATTATGTAAGAGTACAAAACAAAGTATAATTACTTGTAATATTGTAAAAACTGGGTGCAGCAAGACTTCAGAGAAAAGGAATATCATAGGGGGTTAAAATTAAGCAAGAAAATCATGCAAATCATGGTCTTCTGTTAATTCAAAGCAGTAACAGATAAACTAGCTTTATCCTAATGGGATGTTTGGTTTGCAACAAAGTTTAAAAAAAATCCTCTCCTACTTACTTAATATTACTATCACTCTTGACATATATTATTAACACAGAGAGACTATTGTTCTTTGTAATAGATGAGGACATCTCTGGTGTGTGGCTATTTATATCTTCTTGGCCAGTTGATCAATGGGCCAGTCTTCTTTTTTGCACTTGAGGGTACTGCCTTTAGTCCCAGAGCTGCTTAAGTTTGAATGACCAGAGTTTGAATCCAAACTCTTGTCAGTTTTTAGCTGTGTGATCTTAGCAAATGATTCAACCTCTCTATGCCTCAATGTATGTAAGACGGGGAAAGTACTCATGTCTGTCTCATGGGGCTGGTGGGTTAACTCATATCAAGTGCTACTGAGCATATAGGAAGCACTGTGTGTGCTGCGTGCTTAGTCCAACTCTTTGAGACCCCAGAGACTGTAGCCTGCCAGGCTCCTCTATCCATGGGGGTTGGGTTGCCATGCCCTTCTCCTTGAAAAGGGGATCTTTCCAACCTAGGGATCGAACCCTGGTCTCCCGCATTGCAGGTAGATTCTTTACCATCTGAGCCACCAGGGAAGCCCATAGTAAGTAATAATAATAAATAATAGTAAGCACTACTATTTATATTATTATTATTATTCTGCTGAGCTTGAAGCCCAGCCCTGCCACATGGGTTTATGCCCATATGCCATATGTCTTGTTCAAGTCATTCTTGGACTTGAAACCCTGGTTTCCTCATCTAAAGGACGGAATGATCATTTCTGTCCACTTGCAGGGCTATGTGAGGACTCTAGAAAGTAGTGTCTTTAAAAGCTCTTAGCAAACTGGAAAGTTCTGTACAGGTGTGAGCTGTAGATGCTGATGGAAGATGTCTGCTCAAAATTAGTCCTTGGGTTCTTGGCCTCGTGATGGCTTGGTGTGTTTGGTGTGCTGTGATGGTTTCTACAATCCCGTTGCTGTGTCCCAGAGCACAGAGTCACAGCTTGCTGGCTTTTGGTTGTTTCCTCTTCCTGTCTTTTGTCAAAGAGCATCATGTTAATGTACGGGCTTCCCAGATGGCATGGTGGTAAAGAATCCACCTGCCAATGCAGGAGACACTGGAGACATGCGTTCAATCCCTGGGTTGGGAAGATCCCCTGGAGGAGGGCAGAGCAACCCACTCTGGTATTCTTGCTGGGAAAATTCCATGGAAAGAGGAACTTCCCTGGTGGCTCAGCAATAAAGAATCCACCAGGCAAGCAGGAGATGCAAGTTTCATCCCTGGGTCAGGAAGATCCCCTGGAGGAGGGCATGGCAACCCACACCAGTATCCTTGTCTGGGAAATCCCACGGACAGAGAAGCCTGGTGGGCTACAGTCCATAGGTTCACAAAAGAGTTGGACACAGCTTAGTGGCTAAACAATAACAATTATGTTAATGTCCTCAAAGGATCTCCCCTAAAAGATGAGTTCATTGTTCATAAACTATGTGCTCCCCTCCCATTAGAGCATCAGCTCCCTGAGGGTAGCTCCTGCTTGTCTGTCTTTTATTTCTGGCTGAACCCCAAGAGTCTGGACAAAAGCCTGATATATGATAGCACTCAATAAATACATGTTTGTGGCAGGAACAGGTGCTCACCAGCCCCAGCTCATGTTTCCTCCAGACTGGAAAAGTGAACTGAAAGGCATCTCCATAGGAAGGAATCAGTATCCTGTGGGCGTCCACAGAGGAACCCCTCAATCCACCAGGCAGCTGACTCCCAGGTGCGTGTATGCACAAGCCACTCTGCAGGTCCTCCGGGGGAAGGGAGGTGTGGACGGGAAGGTACAGCCTCTGTTAAAACTGTTTTGGTTTTTTTTTTAAATGAAGATGTCCAACTTGAGATGTCACGAATCTATTTATGACCCCATCCAAGTTCCACATCCTAAAGCTTTTCCTGCTTGCCGCTGACACCAGCTCCCAGAAGTGGACACTGCTTTGGATCTAGCATGACTACAAGGAGCTAGTTTCTAAAATACCATCTGCTCACCATTTACTTGCTAAGGTTTTCCATTTCAGAATCAGACGTGAGCCACAGAACTCTACCTTCTCCAAGGGGCTTAGAAAAGACTCTGTCATTTCCACATTAAAAAAGAGGAGTGGGGAAAAAAAAAAAAAAAAGAGGAGTGGGAAAGGAGAGGGCTGCTTGAATTCTGGAAAAACCTGAATTGATTTACAGAATTCTGCAGGTGGGTAGCCTTGGAGCAGAAAAGCAAACCTTATCACCTGTGCAGCTGACATGTCATGATTTTCAGGAGAGGTACAAAGATTTAAAGGACTTTTATATAGATATTTAGCATAATCCTCCTTTTAAAAACTACCAGAGTTCAGAGAAAAAAAGACCCAAAAATGTTTTCTTGGCTAGGTTTCTTATAGTGACTGTGAAAACCCATGAAGGAGGAAAACTGGCCAGGAATTTTTTTTTTTTTTTTTGAGGGTATGAAAGCCTCTCATTTTTATAGTTTTGAAAATCCTTGGAGTTTAACTTTGAACTTTAACCAAGAAAAATTATATCTTATAAACAATGGCATTTGTTGATTGGACGAAGGACTAGATCAATATTGGTGTTGGCAACCCCTTTTGGCTGCAGTTGCCTCCAGAAATATGCTGGTTGTGGTGTTAAAAAATTATGTCAGTTCCTCACCATGTGCCTCTTTTTCTTGGAGGTTTGCCTGAGCATTAGTTTCCAAAGATACTTCCAGAAGTTAACCTAGAGCCTGGCCTCAGCAGCGAAGGAAGTTACACATAAACTTTCAGAAAGCAGCCGCCACGGTGAGCTTCTGGGCGGGACAGAGGAAGAATCTTGACCTTTGGAGAAAGGAGATAAGCTAGGGCAACTTCTGATTCCAGGAGGATGGCTGCCTTCTCTCTTGCTGCTAATTTTTTCACTTAGACTCATCACACTGAGAGGGGAAAAACCCCAAACTAAACAAAAATAAATCAGTGTTGGTAAGTGAAAACCATTGCTTTGAAAGAAAATAGTCATATTGCAGACGCGATGGAGCTGTCCACTTTAGAATGTCTTAAATCTTTCCATCTTGGGTTGGGGTGGGAGAGTGGTGGTGGTTGGGATGTTTAAGGAGGGAAGTAGTAAAGGTTTTAATGTTTTGTGTTAGGCTATCATATTATCAATTTATTTTGAGCATAAGACTCCATGCCACGTGTTTACGTGTGCATGTATTTATTAAGGAAATATGCACATATTGACTTAACTCAGCAGATTGGGTTGCGTTATTTATCCTTATTCCTTGTAACTTTGGTCTGGATTTTCACTTTAAGTGTAATAGGTAGAACAATGCCTGACTGTGAAAGGGGGGCAAACAAGAAAAGTTAGAAAGGAATTCCACATCATCAGTCCCGAGTCTGCCAGCTTCTTTTGCCCTGCGTGGTCTGTACTGGGTACTCTTGCACTGTGGAGAGGGTGGGGGGGCGGTGTACTTTATGCTAACAGTTGGCAATGGAAAATGGCCCAGAGCTGGAGCTGCCACCGTTTCCCTGCTCCTTGTGAAAGATAAGTGCACGCCTGCCACTGCCTGGGAAAGACTGAGCCAAGAGCAGTCACTGCATGTCCCTCTGAGGACCTGCTGGCTGACCCTCCCTGTGCTCCTGCTGGCCAATGGGCACCCTTGGTCCTCCTAAGCCTCACCCCCATGTAACTCTGCTACCAAAGACATCTCCTTTCAGCCACGTGGCCCCTGGCGCCGAGGCTAGGACCTTGGCATGTCCCTTTGGAAAGATGGCCAATTTTGCGCTTGCCAGATTCTCACAGATTTCTGACCCGTGTCTTGGGTGAAATGAATGCAAGGGGTGGGATTATTTATAGCTGAACTCAGGGAGATGGTGCTGGCCACGTACTTGCAGACATAAAACAAGGCTACTGCAAACATTTACTGAGCTCTTACTGTCTACCATGCATTGTGCTAAGCACTTGGCACGCTTTATTTTATTAAGTCATAACAACCATTTTGGAGCTTCCCAGGTGGCGCTAGTGGTAAAGAACCCACCTGCCAATGCAGGAAACAAAAGACGCGGGTTCGATCCCTGGGTGGGGAAGGTTCCCTGGAGGAGGAGCCTGGCGGGCTACAGTCCATAGGGTCACAAAGCGTTGGACACGACTGAAATGACTTAGCACGCATGCACAGCAAAGCATCTTATGAATGCAGCACTGTGTTTGAGCTGATAAAACTGAGGCTGGGCTGTCACAGCTAGCAGCGGTGCTGGGGTTCCTCTGGGGATGTCTCAGCACAGAGCCATGGTGCGTCTAACTTGGACTAACATGCAGGTTTTGCCCCACTGTGCTATCTCTTTGCAAGACCACTACTATGAAGGTTCCCACCAGCTGCCCGCGCCCGTAAGTTCACTGGGTGACTACAGAGATGGGGATGGTGGGGCTGCACCTACTAGCCCCCCATGGACCTGGAGGGCCACCCTTCCCTGCACCTCATTTCCAGAACTCTTAAAGCCTTACTGAATGGAGAACTCAGGGAAGCAGCCCTTCCTTATGTCCTGTCTTCCAAGGTTATCCCTTCTTTCAGTGGCATGAGAACAGTTTCCTTAACTGGATTCAGTATTCACTAACTCTTAGGGTCAGAAAGCATCCTTAGAGATCCGCTGCCCAATTCATTCACTTTAAGGAAATGCAGTGGAGGCCCAGTGAGATTCAGCAACACAGCAGAGGCCCCACAAGGGAGGCAGCCTTAGGAACAGCACCTCTAGCTCCTAACTATCAGGCGTAATAAATCCTCTAGCTGATCTGACGGACCTATTTAAGTAGAAGGGCGGGAGGTAGGGAGGTTGGGGGTGGGCAGGGGTGGGGGGAGAAGACAGGCAGTGAAGCGATCACGAAACATCCACCTCAGTGCTTCCATCCCAGGTGTATGTCGCCCCCTCACCCCAACCTACTCCTTAGTGAGCGAGAGCGGTCAGCGAGGCTAGTGATGGGGAGACACCCCTGGGCAGAGCATTAGAAGAAAACACGGCAAAGTGTCTCCCCTCGTCGGGTGAAGTGTCTTCCCACAGTACCTGTGGACACACAGCTTTGGGCCTGATCCGGACACTGGTCTCCCGCATCCTTCCCGAGCCCCACTCCTATGGCCTCACCAGAGGCGGCTGGTCTGGCTCCCACCTGCCGGAGACCCAGCTCCCGCAAACACTCAGGAGCAGAAACAAATCGCAGCGGTCCGGGAGTGCTCCCGGCGGGGCTCCTGCTCATCTGGCCCGGCGCCTGCTGGTCTCCATGGAATGAATCCCCGATGGTCTGTGCGCCCCGAGGCCACGGCCGCGCCCGGGGCCAAGCGCGCCGCAGCGGGAGCGCAAGTCGCCAGGGAGCTGGCCCGGAGCCGCCGGGGTAGCGGCCTCAAAGTCGCCTCTGGGGCAGGAAATCAGGCACCCGCTTGCCTGGCCGGGACCCCATCTCCAGCGCCTCGAGGTCTAGACCAAGAAGACTTCTGGTAGGGCAGGTCGCTGGAGGAAGTCGAATTGTGTGCAGGAATCTTGACAGGTTAGAGTGGGCTTGGGTTTAGGAAATAATTCAGTGAATACTGTTGATTTTAGTCTCCCCTTCCCAGGCTAAAATACTTCACGTCAAGAATAATAGATTCACTCATCAAGCATGGACTTCCAACTTGAAACTGTGCTTGGTTGTATGAACTTTGCATTATTTCATATTTACACTCCTGGCACATGGTAAGCATTAGTGAATATTTGCTGAGGAAATGAATTTATTCCTCACAGCAACCCCATGGTTATCTCCAACTGACAGAAACTCTAAGAGCTGTACAGTCCACCTCTCTCCTATCATGAGTTCCTTTGATGTGAAAATTTACTCTACCTGCATAACAGGGACTCTCCCCCTTCTGCCAAAAATCCCTAAGCAAGGGAAAAAAAAAAAAACCCACCTCTTCCTCCGTAGCTCCCCTCTCTTATGAAAGAGACCAACAATTCACAAAAATGGTAGTGAACACATGTCACGACTCCAAGCATTTAACATGAATTAACTAATTTAATCACCTAAAGATGATAATCCTTATCATCTCTGTTTTGCAGATAAGGAAACTAAGTCACAGAGAAGTTAAGAAACTGGCCTCAGGGCTTCCCTGGTGGTCCAGTGTCTAAGACTCCAAGCTCCCAATGCAAGGGGCCCGGGTTCACTCCCTGATCAGGGAACTTGATCCCACATGCTGTTACTGAGACCTGGAGCAGTCAAATAAATAAATATTAAAAAGAAAGGAAGGAAGGAAGGAACTTGCCCCAAGCCACATAACTATTAAATGACCAGGACTTGGATAAAATAAGGTGGTCTCCAAAGTCTATTAAGAATTACGCTGTATGTACTGCCTGTTACGGTTCTCCTCTCCAGGAGAAAGTCAGCAGTTTGTGTTTGTATTTGAAGAGTAGTGGTGAAGTTATCATCTGTGGGACAGGGAGGAGGTGTGAAGGGGCAGAGACCTACTCTCAAGGTTACATGAGGATGGTTGTCTGGGAAGACTTGAAGGCTGAGAATGAGGGGCAACGAGTGGGGGAACCTTGGCAAAGATCAGAGAGGGGGTTGTTGGCACCACCCCCTCCACACAGTTCCACCCGTGGCGGCGGCAGTGGCCAGTCATTTACTCACTCAACACACCGAGCTTTTAGCCTGAGCAGACTCCATTTAAGAGTGGAGGATGGGGGTGAAGGAAACAGACAAAAATCCCTTCTCTGTACGAGGTTACATTTCAGAGGAGAGAGACAGACAATTCAGAGATAAACACATTTATGACAAATCAGGCTCAGGGCCATGAAGAAGAATAAAGCTGACAAGGACATGAAGAAAGGAAGGCCTAGGGGATGCATATATAGGCTGTTCAGGGAAGGCTCCACTTTAAGTTTGCGTTTGAATACAGACAGAAAGAAGGTGAGGGAATGGTCTGGGTGAGTATTGCGAACGAGTATTCCAGGCTGAGAGAACCGTGTAGGTACTTGCAGATCATTGTAAAGCTTTGGGTTTTACTCTGATGGTGATAAGAAACTATCGGAAAGTTTTGAGGAGAGAAGTGATGTAATCTGATTTTTCATTGAAAAGGATTACTTTGGCTGCTCTGTGAAGAACAGATTTAGGGGATTAGGATGGAAGCAAAGCAGATAGACCCTTTATGGCAACGATCTGAGCAGAACTATGCTGGTAACTTAGACGAGGGTGGGAGAAGAGGAGGAGGTGAGAAACTTTATGACAATCACATTTGTTGGTGGATTGAATTCTCTCTCTCACTATCTATCTAGGTGAAAGAGTTAAGAATGACTTCAAGATTTTTAGCCTAAGGAAACAGTACAACAAAGTTGCCTCTACTCAGATGGGAAAAAATGAGGATCGACCTGAATTGGGAGGGGATAGCGGTGATCAGGTTTTGGCCATGTTAGATTTGCGATGTTTGTTGGCACCACGGTGGAGATATCAAATAGGCTATAGGGGTCTAGAGTTGAGGGGAGAAGTTGGAGGTCACTTGGGAAATGATTAGTGCAGAATGATGGTATTCAGAGCCATGGGGCCAGATGAGCTCATCTACATAATGAGTGAAGAGAGAGAAGAGGTCTAAGAATGACACCCCAATTTTACAGTCAGAGAAGAGGAGGAAAAGCCAACAAAGTCACTGCCAGAGAAGTGGAAACAAAGTTTTTTGGGAAGAGGCAAAAGTCAATCATGGCTTCCCAGGTGGCTTTAGTGGTAAAGAATATGCCTGCAGTGCAAGAAACACAGGTTCGATCCCCAGGTTGGGAAGATTCCCTGGAGGAGGGCGTGGCAACCCACCCCAGTATTTTTGCCTGGAGAATCCCATGGACAGAGGAGCCTGGTGGGCTACAGTCCATGGGGTCACAAAGACTTGGATGCGACTGAAGTGACTGAGTACTCAGCATGCACAGAAGTCAACCATGTCGAATGGAGGAAGATGAAGACAAAAAATTACCTTGGCATTTTGTAATTAGCAGCTCCTGGGTATCATTGAAGTGGATGGAGGACCAGGGATTTACCCGAAATTTCTGATCTGGGTAAGCCCCGAGTTTCTTGTATGATACACAGTTGTTGTTTAGTCGCTAAGTCATGTCAGATTCTTTTGTGACCCTGTGAACTGTAGCCCGCCAGGCTCCTCTCTCCATGGGATTTCCCAGGCAAGAATACTGAAGTGGATCACCATTTCCTTCTCCAGGGGATCTTCCCAACCTAGGGAATTGAACCCATGTCCCCTGTGTCTTCTATATTGGTAGGCAGATTCCTTAACACTGTGCCACTTGGGAAGCCCCATAAGGCAGGCTAACTTGCTTCAGTCATGTCTGATTCTTTGCGACCCCATGGATAGTAACCCTCCAGGCTCCTCTGACCATGGGATTCTCCAGGCAAGATACTGGAGAGGGTTGTCAGGCCCTCCTCCAGGGGATCTTCCTGACCCAGGGATCGAATCCACATCTCTTCTGTCTAACCTGCATTGGTAGGTGGGCTCCTTACCGCTAGCACCTCATGGGAAGCCCTATATGGGAAGCCCATAATGCAGGGGGCAAGGATAAATTATGGAAAATTTCTGGGATTTATCAACTCTTGCTCCTTTTGAATGCAGGGCATGATAAAGGTTTAATTTGTCTTAGAGCATTAAAGAAATGTAGCATGTTTTTTGTTGTTGTTCTCTAGGATGTCACAGAACCATCTACAGCTTTTGCTTTGAGGTTTACTTCAATGTCCCTTTTGTTCCCAGAGACCGTGAATTCTGGGTCATGCGTATTGAGGGTTAAAATGGGATGCAGAGGTAAAGGTAGAGAAGGGTGGAGGCTTTTGCAGTGAAACTGTGGGAGTGATACATGGCAAATGAGGAAAAAGACCATGTGGTTCTTGGAGTCACAGTAATGCCCTCCTGGGCAGGGGTATGAAGACACCTGTAATGGGAGGTCTATGACTTGTTTTTTGGCACAAAGCTCACATAATAGAGCTAAAGCTATTTAACCTTGAGTACCAGAGAGGGAATTAAGAAATACCTACTCAGCTATGTCACACCCAGTTAAGTAAAAGTTACACCATCTTTTTTCCATCTTCAATATCTCAATTACGCCACAAGTTTGGGACCGCAATTAAAACGAGGAGGACAGGCCCCAGAGGCAAAAAATGGTCAACAAGTCTCAGTTACAAAATATAAAGCACTGAACATTTGGAGAGAGAAACCACTCGGGGAGGGGAGTCTTGTATTATGTGCACTATCTGCAACACATAAAAATGAATTTCCAAACATTTTTGGAAATTGCAGAATAGAAAGATTCTGAAAAGTCATTTTGGAAAATCATCCATATGCTAGGCCCTGGGGGCAGATCAGAGAACAAGATGGCTGTGATTCCTGCCCTCACAGCACTTACAGTTGAAAAGTAAATAGGCAGTTATGGCCAAGGGTGATAAATAATGCAAGAAGAGAAATACAGGTACTAGAGAGCCATAGAGGAGAGGCGCTTAATCAAGGACTCGAGGAGGCTTATGAGATGAAGCAAGGTCTAGGCTGCAACCCGTAGATGAGGAGAATAAAGAGATTGCTGGGCACCTATTATTTGGGAGGAGACAGTTGAGTGCACACTGGGATCCATTGCCTGGGTTCAGATCTGGGCTCTGCCATTAGCTGCGGACCTTGGTGAAGCTAGTCATCTTTTTATGCCTCAGTTTATGATATACTACCTTTTTCAAGGAGTCACTCTGATGATTAAAGTATGTTTGTAAAGCATTAAGTACAGCACCTAAAATAAGCTAAGGAGATAAGTTTAAGTAAAAGATAAGTAAAATGTCAACAATATTTTGTTCATTTGAAGTTTTGTTTCATAATAGTATATTTCTAAGGGCTTAACCAACTTTATTTAGCACCCTACTTTTCTTACAACATTTTAAGTTCCTCAATAGTAAATGCACCTACTCTCAGGTCTTTGGGCTCTGCCCTTGAGGTGGAGGCTACTGGAGGGTGGATGGCACCATCCTCAACTACTGAAGTAAAAAGCCACAGGACACTGGCCCAACCAGAGACATATGAAAAAAAAAGTCAGGAGGGCCACTGTAACCGGATGCTACTGGCCAGGATTTGTGTGTCTATGTGTTTTCTTTACTAAGAATTCTTTTTATTGAGATATTAATATAATTCACATACCATAAAATACGCCTTTAAATGTGTACAATGGGTTTTAATATGTTCCCTAGGCGGCAGCCGAGAGGAGCTACCACACGCCCGAGGTCAGGGGTGGCTGCGCGGGCGCAGGAGGGCAGAGAGGAGCTACTCCACATTCAAGGTCAGGAGGGGTGACGTTGAGGAGATACCCCTCGTCCAAGGTAAGGACCAGTGGCTGCGCTTTGTTAGAGCAGCCGTGAAGAGATACCCCACGTCCAAGGTAAGAGAAACCCAAGTAAGATGGTAGGTATTGCGAGAGGGCATCAGAGGGCAGACACACTGAAACCATAATCACAGAAAACTAGTCAAGCTAATCGCACTAGGACCACAGCCTTGACTAACTCAATGAAACTAAGCCATGCCCGTGGGGCAACCCAAGACGGGCGGGTCATGGTGGAGAGGTCTGACAGAATGTGGTCCACTGGAGAAGGGAACGGCAAACCACTTCTGTATTCTTGCCTTGAGAACCCCATTAACAGTATGAAAAGGCAAAGTGATAGGATACTGAAAGAGAAACTCCCCAGGTCAGTAGGTGCCCAATATGCTACTGGAGATCAGTGGAGAAATAACTCCAGAAAGAATGAAGGGATGGAGCCAAAGCAAAAACAATACCCAGCTGTGGATGTGACTGGTGATAGAAGCAAGGTCTGATGCTGCAAAGAGCAATATTGCATAGGAACCTGGAATGTCAGGTCCATGAATCAAGGCAAATTGGAAGTGGTCAAACAGGAGATGGCAAGAGTGAACGTCAACATTCTAGGAATCAGTGAACTAAAATGGACTGGAATGGATGAATTTAACTCAGATGACCATTATATCTACTACTGCGGGCAGGAATCCCTCAGAAGAAATGGAGTAGCCATCATGGTCAACAAAGAGTCCTAAATGCAGTACTTGGATGAAATCTCAAAAACAACAGAATGATCTCTGTTTCCAAGGCAAACCATTCAATATCACAGTAATCCAAGCCTATGCCCAAACCAGTAATGCTTAAGAAGCTGAAGTTGAAAGGTTCTTTGAAGACCTACAAGACCTTTTAGAACTAACACCCAAAAAAGATGTCCTTTTCATTATAGGGGACTGGGATGCAAAAGTAGGAAGTCAAGAAACACCTGGAGTAACAGGCAAATTTGGCCTAGGAATAGGGAATGAAGCAGGGCAAAGGCTAATAGAGTTTTGCCAAGAGCATGCACTGGTCATAGCAAACAGCCTCTTCCAACAACACAAGAGAAGACCTACACATGGACATCACCAGATGGTGAACACCAAAATCAGATTGATTATATTCTTTGCAGCCAAAGATGGAGAAGCTCCATACAGTCAGCAAAAACAAGACTGGGAGCTGACTGTGACTCAGATCATGAGCTCCTTATTGCCAAAGTCAGACTGAAATTGAAGAAAGTAGGGAAAACCACTAGACCATTCAGGTATGACCTAAATCAAATCCCTTATGATTATACAGTGGAAGTGAGAAACAGATTTAAGGGCCTAGATCTGATAGATAGAGTGCCTGATGAACTATGGATGGAGGTTCCTGACATTGTACAGGAGACAGGGATCAAGACCATCCCCATGAAAAAGAAATGCAAAAAAGCAAAATGGCTGTCTGAGGAGGCCTTACAAATAGCTGTGAAAAGAAGAGAATTGAAAAGCAAAGGAGGAAAGGAAAGATATAAGCATCTGAATGCATGGTTCCAAAGAATAGCAAGGAGAGATAAGAAAGCCTTCCTCAGTGATCAATGCAAAGAAATAGAGGAAAACAACAGAATGGAAAAGACTAGAGCTCTCTTCAAGAAAATTAGAGATACCAAGGGAACATTTCATGCAAAGATGGGCTCGATAAAGGACAAGAATGGTATGGACCTAGCAGAAGATATTAAGAAGAGCTGGCAACAATACACAGAAGAACTGTACAAAAAAGATCTTCACGACCCAGATAATCACGATGGTGTGATCACTGACCTAGAGCCAGACATCCTGGAATGTGAAGTCAAGTGGGCCTTAGAAAACATCACTACGAACAAAGCTAGTGGAGGTGATGGAATTCCAGTTGAGCTATTTCAAATCCTGAAAGATGATGCTGTGAAAGTGCTGCACTCAATATGCCAGCAAATTTGGAAAACTCAGCAGTGGCCACAGGACTGGATGATGTCAGTTTTCATTCCAGTCTCAAAGAAAGGCAATGCCAAAGAATGCTCAGGCAACCACACAATTGCAGTCATCTCACACGCTAGTCAAGTAATGCTCAAAATTCTCCAAGCCAATCTTCAGCAATACATGAACTGTGAACTTCCAGATGTTCAAGCTGGTTTTAGAAAAGGCAGAAGAACCAGAGATCAAATTGCCAACATCCACTGGATCATGGAAAAAGCAAGAGAGTTCCAGAAAAACATCTATTTCTGCTTTATTGACTATGCCAAAGCCTTTGACTGTGTGGATCACAATAAACTGTGGAAAATTCTGAAAGAGATGGGAATACCAGACCACCTGACCTGCTTCTTGAGAAACCTATTTGTAGGTCAGGAAGCAACAGTTAGAAGTGGACATGGAACAACAGACTGGTTCCAAATAGGAAAAGGAGTATGTCAGGGCTGTATATTGTCACCCGGCTTATTTAACTTATACGCAGAGTAGATCATGAGAAACGCTGGGCTGAAAGAAGCACAAGCTGGAATCAAGATTGCTGGGAGAAATATCAATAACCTCAGATATGCAGATGACACCACCCTTATGGCAGAAAGTGAAGAGGAACTAGAAAGCCTCTTGATGAAGGTGAAAGAGGAGAGTGAAAAAGTTGGCTTAAAGCTCAACATTCAGAAAACGAAGATCATGGCATCTGGTCCCATCACTTCATGGGAAATAGATGGGGAAACAGTGTCAGACTTTATTTTGGGGGGCTCCAAAATCACTGCAGATGGTGATTGCAGCCATGAAATTAAAAGATGCTTACTCCTTGGAAGGAAAGTTATGACCAACCTAGATAGCATATTCAAAAGCAGAGACATTACTTTGCCAACAAGGGTCCATCTAGTCAAGGCTATGGTTTTTCCAGGAGTCATGTATGGATGTGAGAGTTGGACTTTGAGAAAGCTGAGCATCGATGAATTGATGCTTTTGAACTGTGGTGTTGGAGAAGACTCTTGAGAGTCCCTTGGACTGCAAGGAGATCCAACCAGTCCATCCTAAAGGAGATCAGTCCTGGGTGTTCTTTGGAAGGACTGATGCTAAAGCTGAAACTACAGTACTTTGGCCACCTCATGCGAAGAGTTGACTCGTTGGAAAAGACTCTGCTGCTGGGAGGGATTGGGGGCAGGAGGAGAAGGGGACGACAGAGGATGAGATGGCTGGATGGCATCACCGACTCGATGGACATGAGTTTGAGTAAACTCCAGGAGTTGGTGATGGACAGGGAGGCCTGGCGTGCTGCAATCCATGGGGTCGCAAAGAGTCGGACACGACTGAGTGACTGAACTGAACTGAACTAGGTTGTGTGATACTGTTGCTATCTGAGTCCAGATCATTTTCATCACCCCAAAGAGAAACCACTTGGTATGTTTTTGAGTGGTGCAAGTCTGTGCCAGAGTTGCTGATATTAGAAATAAAATGTCTGTGATCAAGAAATTTATGAATAGCATCAGAATGGAGCTACTGAGCTCATTCCAGGGATTTTTTGCATCCTGCCTCCCCATCCTCTGAAGATTCACTCTAGACATTTAAACTGACCTAGATGAATTGTTGCATAGCAACACTGTCTTGTGTTCCATTCTGACATGTGTATGTATTATGCTGCTGCTGCTAAGTCACTTCAGTCGTGTCTGACTCTGTGCGACCCCATAGATGGCAGCCCACCAGTCTTCCCCGTCCCTGGGATTCTCCAGGCAAGAACACTGGAGTGGGTTGCCATTTCCTTCTCCAATGCATGAAAGTGAAGTCACTCAGTCGTGTCCGACTCTTTGTGACCCCATGGACTGCAGCCCAGCAGGCTCCTCCGTCCATGGGATTTTCCAGGCAAGAGTACTGGAGTGGGGTGCCATTGCCTTCTCTGTATGTATTATATATGTATGTATATACACACACACATGTGTAATATATATATATATACACACACACATAAATATAGAGTGTGTGCATGTGTGCATGTGTGATGTGTGTGTGTGTGTGTGTGTGTGTTAGTGGGTACCTGTTAGTTAGCAGTTGACCTGTCTTCTGGCATCCTTTCCTCACCCTGTCTGACCCTGGCATCCCCAGAAGGGAGAATCACACCAGCAGGGCCTCTTGGTTCCTTTTCCCCATTCTCCTTGATATCTTCTCTTGAATGTTTCAAAGACCGTCAATCAAAACTCATCCAAAATGGAACTGATTAACAACCCCTTCCTCAAACCAGCCCCCTTATCTCAGTGAATGAGTGAATGTAACCACCACCCACTCACTGATCCACACTAGAAACCAAGGCATGGTTTGTGACACGTCTCTTGCCCGCCTCCCTGCAATTGCTGAGTCTGGATCGTTCTGCTTCCACAGTCACGCTTGAACACATCCACCATCTGCATCTCCACCACAGCCACTGTCCTGGTTCAGAGAACACTCATCTCTGGCCTGATTCACACAGTCACCTCCTACCGAGTCTTCCTATTCTCACTTCTGTCCCTCCTTCCTTTCCATCCCCCACATTTTCTGATACGCAAATCTGATTATGCCTCCTTCCAGCTTAAAATCCTTGCTGTCAGGACAAAGTCCATGTTCTTTCATTAGGTTTACAAGGCCTGATCTGGTCCCTACCCACCACTCAAACCTTCTCTCTCTCTCTGTTCTTCCCATGTCATGCCTCAGTCCACCTTCTTCATCAGTGGGCACATCCTCACTAGGATATCTGCCTTTCTGATCTTACACATACTGTTCCCTTTTCCCTGGAAAATTCTCCCTGCCCTCTGCCCACTTTTCCCCAGTCTTCTTCATCCAGTTAAGCTCTACTCTGGTCTTGGCTTAGATGTTGTTTCTCCTAAGAAAGCTCGAACTCCTCCTGTGTGTTCCCAGAGTTTGAGCACCTCTCCTTCCAGAGCACGGAGGGTCACACCGCTTACCGTTCCATGGCCCCCAGTGTGAATGCTCACCAGAGTGCCCCCAGGGCTTCAGCAGTGCCTGAAATATGGTGGGGACTCCTCCATGCTTGATGAGTGAGTAAAAGAAAGCAGCTCCCAGGTCTGTACAAGCTAGCGGGGAGGGGAGTTTCTTGGTGCCAGCCTTCCATTCTTCCCTTTGAGTCCTCTCTGGATCCCTACATGTACTTCTGTTGATAGCAGCTTCATGTCCTAATCCTCTCTTTGTGCTCTTGAAGGCCTCAAAATCTTTAAAAACTATAAGAATGAATGATTCTTTAGTGACTAGAATGTCCGAATTTATAATTACCCACAAGAGAGCAAATTTCAAGGGTAGGAATTCTTTTCTGTTCCTCTCCAATCATTCACACAGCTGTCTTTCCACTCCAGTGTCTGACCCTGGCTGCCTTTCTCCTTGTTGATAATTTATAGGAAAGGGGAAATGGGTTTAATGGTACAGAGTTTCAGTTGGAGAAGATGCAGAAGTTCTGGAGATGAACGGTGATGATGGTCACACTACAATGTGAATGTACTTAATGCCACAGAGCTGTGCACTTAAAAGTGGTTACAATACAATAAAATAGTACGATTTTGTGTTAGGTATGTGCTATGTGCTAAGCTGCTTCGGTCGTGTCTGACTCTTTGCGACCCTATTGACTGTAGCCTGCCAGGCTCCTCTGTCCATGGAATTTTCCAGACAAGAATACTGGAGTGGGTTGCATTGCCTACTCCAAGGGATCTTCCCAACCCAGGGATCAAACCCTTCTCTCTTATGTCTCCTGCATTGATAAGCGGTTTCTTTACCACTAGTGCCACCTTGGAAGCCCTGGAGAAGGGCTAGGTCTATTTTACCATAATTAAAAAAAATAATAATTTTATAGGCTGTGGTAGTTTGTGGTCAGAGAGTTCTCAATTTGAACTCTAGCTGGTCCTACAAGCTGTGGGACTTTAGCAAGAATCTGAGTTTCTGCATCTGTAACATGGATATGATCTTTCATTTAACAAATGTTTATTGAATATCCATCAGGAGAGAGGAAGAATGGTATCATGGTTAAAAAATCAAAGGCTGGTGCCCTGAACTTAAATCCTGGTTCCATAGCTTTTAAAATAAATATTTTAAAAATTAATTAATTATTTTTCTGGTTCCATAGATCTTTAGCTGTAGGGGAACAGGCAAGCCAATTTTTTTTTTTCCTCTCTGTGTCAGTTTCATCATCTGGAAAGTGGAGAGAGTAGTTTTTCCATCGTAAGGTTGTTGTGAGAAATAATTGAGTTAATATATAAAAGTAGAACAGTGTCTGGTACAAGGTAAATGCTGCTTATTACTATTATTATTATTTGTCTGAGTTGTGTGGAAGCACTCAGAACAGTATCTAGTAGAAGCATCATCTATAATTATTACACATTATTATGTCCTAGTTCTAGAAACTGGACACATAACCGTGAACCAAATACCGTCTTTGTCTTCTTGGAGTGTATCATTTAGTGAGGAAACAATGAATAAGTGAACGTGCATCTAATATCTGCCTTACAATGTGAGTACATGGGACAGTGTAAGTCAGGGGCTGATGGAGTCAGATCTGGCTCACGACAGGAGTTAGCTCAACTCCCCTCTCCTCTCCTCTCTTATTTCTTTCTCTCCCTCTCTCTCTTTGGAGAGAAGCCAGTTAGAGGCCAGGCAGCCTTCAGACCCATTGGCCAAGGAAGTAGAGGGAGCAGCTCAGGCCAGGGCCTCAAAAGATCGGTAGCAGTTTCTGCAGCAAGTAGTTTCTATCTTGCTCTGTTAGAGGAAATATGAATCATCTGCTGTTTGGCTTCCATTTCCTGGGAGGATGCAGGCCCAGGAAATCTGTGGTTTGAGCATCATCACGGAGATCAAATGAAATGGCTATTGGTGGTGGGGTGTGTTGCTAGGACCACTGATAGTCATCCCTTGAGCCAAATGACTCATCTTGAGCTGGCTCCTCAGCCCTCTGAATGCATTCAGCTCCTGAAATGAGTTGAATTTCCGGCCATGGGGTGATTCTTCTTTAGCTCTGCTGGGTCGTGGAGCAGAGAAGACTAGGCTGGGGCAGGAGTAAAAGGGGTCCAGCCTGCAATCTTATCTTCATTTCACAGATGATGGAAAGGAGAGCTGGGGTCACAGCCACATGTGACAACTGATGAACAGTCGACTCAGGAAAGCTTCCCCAGATTCTTCGCCCCAACTCATGCTGTTTCCCAAGTTGTTATTAGATTCTAGCACATCTAAACCATTGGTTTCACCACAACCTTGCCCTTAACCATTTTGGTTAAAGTCCTCTTACTTGACACAGCTATACTGCAGCATAACAAAGCATAACAAAGCAATTGGGTCAATCTTGTGGGGGTTTTGAAAGGAGGGTTGCCAGTTGTTAGAAAACAGAGAGTGAGAGATTGCTACAGATGGCAGATGTTAAGATAAGAATATTCATCAAATATTTTTGTATCATTCGTTCCTTGGGGTCCTCTTTTTTTCTTCAAATGATTAGTTTGAACCAAGGAAATCTCCATGAATATTCATTTAAAATGAAGGGGAAAATTGCCCTCCATGATGGTGGGATTGTATACTTAGTTCTGCACACCACAGTGGGCTGATCTGGTCCTCTTCAGAATGGTAGATCATGGTGCAGGATAAAGAACACTGACATCAGCGACACAGTGCAGAGAGATGGGAGCTCTGATGCCAATGCGTAATCTCTGGGGTGGGTACCTGCATGTTTCTTATATGAGTTGGTACTTTTATTGTGTTTTTAAATATTTCATACTAAAAAGGCATGGACTTTGACATCAGAAAATCTGACCTCGAATTCCACGTCCTTGGACAGGTCCCTCAATTTCTCAATGTGCTTACCTGTAAGATGTGGATGACAATAAGTAGTTCTCAGGTTTGTTGCTGTGATCAAGCAAGAGAAGGCATTTTGGAATTTCTGAATCGTGTCATAAATGTCATTTGTGGCCGTGACAATGGCAGCAGCAATAGTGAGTTGTCTTACTAGGTAGTGAATGCTCCTCCCTGAAAGGGTTCAAGTGGAGGGTGACATTCAAGAAGAGGACACCTGGGATGTGAATAAGGACTCCTTCTGTCTTGTTTTGTGGGGAGGTCAGACTAGTGGCATCTTTTCCAACTTGGGGATTCCATGGCTAGTCTTGACCAAAAGCTGAAAACTCAAATATCCAAGCCAAGCAGAGAACATAGTTGAAGAAAGTGGGCAAGCTTGGAGTTGGGGGTGGGAAGACATGGAGATTGTGAAGAACTGGAGGAATCAAGTTTCGTGTAAAGTGGGCAGCCATTGTTTAGAACCAGCTAATAATATTCACTATTGCTCTAGAGCTATATATGTATCAACATACACATACATATACATATACATATATTTTAAATGATCCATTGCTCTTTTTTTTTTCATATTATATTCACAGAGTTGTGTCAACCATTGCCACACTCATTTCTGGAACATTTTCATCACTCCAAAAGGAAACCCATATCCATTAGCAGACATTCCCCATTCTTTCCCTCAGTCCTACACAGCTACTAATATACTTTTTGACCCTACACAGGACATTTCATACAAACAGAATCATACAATATAGGGCCTATTTTGACCTGCTTCTTTCGCTTAGTATGTTTCAAGCTTCATCCATGTTGCAGCACATATCAGAACTTCATTCCTTTTATAATATTCCAGTGTGTAGTCTACCACATTTCATTTATCCATTTATTAATTGATGGACTTTTGGACTGTTTCTACTTTGGGACTTTTATGAATAATGTTGCTATGACCATTCATGTACAAGTTATTGTGTAGACACATGTTTTCATTTCTCTTGGTATATACCTAGAGGCTGACAGATATTTCAGTATTTCAACCGAACTAGAACCAACAGAACCCTTTCTCTGTGTATGTATGTATGTGTGTGTGGATAAGCACATGATTAAAAAGTATAGACTCAATAAGTCATGTGCGTCAAAAACAGTATATATTCAGGGACCAGGTTTCAAGGCTGGTATAAACCTTAGTTCTTTTATCTACAAAACAGGAGAAGTGAACCAGTTGAACCCTATGGATTCTTTTAGCATGAAAACTTTACTTTTCTGAAATTTAATTAAATTCTCACCAACACATTCACTTATAAATAAAACCCACTTCTATTTCCCAAGAGATTTTGAGGTGCCTTATAATATTGACCAGATAGGACAGTTAAAAATTAGTTTGGAAAGAGAACTCATAATTGTACAGGAGCTGGAACTGAGAGGGTCAGTAGGACACTGAAATTTAGTACCTTGCTTCCTGGTAGGTGCATGCATAAGTGTAGTTTGGAGGATATGCAAAATGAGACCTTTTGTTGTGTGCTCAAGTTTTTGTTCTGTTCTAGCCACACTGCAAGGTATGTGGGACCTTAGTTCTCCCACCAAGGATCGAACCTGCACCCCTGCAGTGGAAGGTTGGAGTCTTGACCACTGGACTACAAAGGAAGTTCCATGTGTATCCAAGTTTGAATGACATGCTCCTGACTCTGAGTAGCTCAAGTCTCTTAGGGAGATACATCAGTTCAGTTCAGTCGCTCAGTGGTGTCCGACTCTGCGACCCCATGAGTCGCAGCACACCAGGCCTCCCTGTCCATCACCAACTCCCAAAGTTCACTCAGACTCACGTCCATCGAGTCGGTGATGCCATCCAGCCATCTCATCCTCTGTCGTCCCCTTCTCCTCCTGCCCCCAATCCCTCCCAGCATCAGGATCTTTTCCAATGAGTCAACTCTTTGCATGAGGTGGCCAAAGTATTGGAGTTTCAGCTTTAGCATCAGTCCTTCCGAAGAACACCCAGGACTGGTCTCCTTTAGGATGGACTGGTTGGATCTCCTTGCAGTCCAAGGGACTCTCAAGAGTCTTCTCCAACACCACAGTTCAAAAGCATCAATTCTTCAGCGCTCAGCTTTCTTCACCGTCCAACTCTCACATCCATATATGACCACTGGAAAAACCATAGCCTTGACTAGACAAACCTTTGTTGGCAAAGTAACGTCTCTGCTTTTGAATATGCTATCTAGGTTGGTCATAACTTTCCTTCCAAGGAGTAAGCATCTTTTAATTTCATGGCTGCAGTCACCATCTGCAGTGATTTTGGAGCCCCCAAAATAAAGTCTGACACTGTTTCCACTGTTTCCCCATGTATCTGCCATGAAGTGATGGGACCCGATGCCATGATCTTCGTTTTCTGAATGTTGAGCTTTAAGCCAACTTTTTCACTCTCCTCTTTCACCTTCATCAAGAGGCTTTCTAGTTCCTCTTCACTTTCTGCCATAAGGGTGGTGTCATCTGCATATCTGAGGTTATTGATATTTCTCCCAGCAATCTTGATTCCAGCTTGTGCTTCTTCCAGCCCAGCGTTTCTCATGATGTACTCTGCATAGAAGTTAAATAAGCAGGGTGACAATATACAGCCTGAGGTACTCCTTTTCCTGTTTGGAACCAGTCTGTTGCTCCATGTCCAGTTCTAACTGTTGCTTCCTGACCTGCATACAGGTTTCTCAAGAGGCAGGTCAGGTGGTCTGGGAGATACATAGGTCCACACAATTAGAATCCAGTGAACTAAATGCAACGATAACTTTGACAGCTTAGAGAAGTACTTCGAAATGTGGTGGTGGTGGTGGGGTCCACAAGGATCAGAAAAATGTACTGGGGCAATTGCTTGACTAAGCTCTTTGAAGTGATGTGCCCTAACAGCTCCATCACTAAAAGGCTGTATAGCTTTGAACAAATTGTTTCATCTTAATGGACTTGGTTTCCTCTTCTGTCAATGGGGACAAAATAGTACCTACTTTACAGGTTTTTTTTTTTAATTAAAGAAATGAAGTGTCTCATCTGGAGTAAACGTGTGTGTGTGTGTGTGTAGTAGGGGGTGGTTGTAAGTTGAGGCTGAAACCTCTGGGAATGTTTCTTACCTGGGGCTGCAAATGACGGCTGGCTAATGGGAGTGTCAGCTGTCCGGTGAGGAAAGCCAAGGTCAAAACCCCAGAAAGTGTAGGTCAGTAGGCGGTCAGGAAATTAGAGATAGATATCATAGGAAACCACAGATCAAAAATAACAGGAAGGGTGTTCTGGGCCCACACCTGTGTGTCTATCAAGCACTGCTACCTGTGTCTTTGCTAGTGACGCTGGGACAATTGGATGTATCATTGAGCTGGGGAAGGAGAGGACAAAATTAGTCCAATAGAAAAGGGAATGACAAAGGGAGTGAAAATTATGATAAACCTAGACAGCATTGAAAAGCAGATACTTCACTTTGCTAACAAGAGATCATGTAGTCAAAACTATGGTTTTTCCAGTAGTCATGTATGGATGTGAGAAAGAAAAGAAAAGAAGTGAAGTTGCTCAGTTGTGTCTGACTCTTTGCAACCCCGTGGACTGTAGCCTACCAGGCTCCTCTGTCCATGGAATTTTCCAGGCAAAAGTACTGGAGTGTGTTGCCATTTCCTTCTCCAGGGGATCTTCCCAACCTGGGGATCAAACCTGGGTCTCCCGCATTGCAGGCAGATGCTTTAACATCTGAGCCACCAGGGAAGTGGGCCATAAAGAAGGCTGAGTGCTCAAGAATTGATGCTTTCAAACTGTGGTTCTGGAGAAGTCCTGAGAGTCCCTTGGACAGCAAGGAGGCCAAATCAGTCAATCCTAAAGGAAATCAAGCCTAAATATTTACTGGAACGACTGATACTGAAGCTGAAGGTCCAATACTTTGGCCATCTGATACAAAGAGCCGACTCAGTGGAAAAGACCCTGATGCTGGGAAAGATTGAAGGCCAAAAAAAGAAGAGGGCGGCAGAGGATGAGATGGTTAGATGGCATCACCAACTCAAGGGACATGAGTTTGAGCAAACTCTGGGAGATAATGAAGGATAGGGAAGCCTGGCGTGCTGCAGTCCATGGGGGTGGCAAAGAGTCGGACAGGAATTAGTGACTGAGCAACAAAAAGGAGTGACTGTTGCCATAGGGACAAGAAGCAGAAGATGCAAGGTACGGAGGCTTGAGAGAACCTGCTGGGTTTTGGAGCGCTAATAGCTTGGTAGGGCTGGAGCTCAGGAGAGGGCAGGAGAGAGATGCCAGGTGAGGTTGTAAGATAGCAGGGCAATAGGGCATGGGGCAGGGGGTGGTTATCACAAGGGGTGCTGGTCATAAGATTTAGTCTGCTCTCCATTCTGAGCGTGAAAGGAGTCATGGAAAAAATTTGAGGACAGGAAGGACACTGTCAGATTTCTGGAGTAAAAATCTCACCCTGGCTGCTGGGTGGAATTGAGTGCCAGGAGGACCATCTGACAGCAGAAATAGCAATTATATAAGAGCCAAGAAGGTGCTTACTTTGAACACAGAGTAATAGTTACATGATTTATTATACCAGCAATTATAATAATGCCAGTGTTCTGGATCGAGTTAAATGGCAGAGTTAGGGCTCAAACCCAGTGGAAAAATGCTCAGGAAGGGAAAGTTTTTCAAAAAAACCTTCTAGTGAAAAATTGACACTGAAACAACTAAAAAAGGGGGGGTCGGGGCAGGGGAAATTCAAAGAACCACCAGAGTCAATTTTGTAAAAGTAAAAATGAAAAAGCGTCTCTGTGGATAATCTTTACTTATTCCAAAACTGAGATAAGAGGCACCTTCATTTTCAATACGGAAGCAAGAACTTGTTTGTTGCTTCTTAGCAGCTCAAACATATTTCCTGGTTTTATTTGGGCAGCAAGCATGTTGCTGCAATCAACTTGTATAAAATGGGTTTTGAATGTTCATACCCTCCTCTTATCAGTGCATTTTTCTTGTGATTGTATCAGTTTCCTATTGCTACTGTAATAACTTACCACAAACTTAGAGGCTTAGAACAACATACATTTTTTTATTTTGCAGTTCAAGAGGTCAGAAGTCTGATGGGTCTTATGTAGCTAAAATCACATGTTGGCAGGGCTGTGCTCCTTTCTGAATGCTATAGGGGTGAATCTGTTTTCTTGCCTTTTCCTGTTTCTAGATGATGTTTATATTCCTTACCTTGTGGACCCTTCCTCCATTTTCAAAGCCAGCAATTGCATCACTCTGACTTCTGACTCCATCATCACATCTCCTCTGACTCTAACTCTTCTGCCTCCCCTTTTCACTTGTGATGATGTTTCACCCACCTGGATAATCCAGGGTATTCTTGTCATCTCAGTGTCCTTAACCTAATCACACCTGCAAGGTCCCTTCTGCCATATATTCATGGGTTCTGGAGATTAGGGCATGGACATCTCTGTGGGGGAATGTCTTTGTTTTGCTTTCCACTGTGGTTAGCTGTGGAACAGAAGTAATTTGAAATGGACTCATGTTCTAGAGAGGCAGTGTGTGTGATAGTTAGCCTGAGCTCTGGGGACAGGCACCCTGAGTGTGCGCACTGCCTTCCCGGACTGTGAGTCCTGTGGCCTCTGAGTGTCCATTTCCTCATCTGGTAATGGAAATGTCAATTAGACTCACTTCATAAGGTTGCTGTAAAGACCAATTAAGTGCTCAGATCAGATCAGATCAGCCGCTCAGTTGTGTCCGACTCTTTGCAACCCCATGAATCGCAGCACACCAGGCCTCCCTGTCCATCACCAACTCCTGGAGTTCACCCAGACTCACGTCCGTCAAGTCGGTGATGCCATCCAGACATCTCATCCTCTGTCGTCTCCTTCTCCTCCCGCCCCTAATCCCTCCCAGCATCAGGGTTTTTTCCAATGAGTCAACTCTTCGCATGAGGTGGCCAAAGTACTGGAGTTTCAGCTTTAGCATCATTCCTTCCAAAGAAATCCCAGGGCTGATCTCCTTCAGAATGCTAGTATATGTCAATAACTTTGAACAGTGAGCAGCACATAGTAAGTGCTCATTAAAATAATGTCCATTATTATCTGATGTATGAGTATCCTATAATCCTTTTTTCCCCCCTGTGGTTGAATCTAATTATTAATGGCAAAGTGTGTGTGTGTGTTGGGAGAATTTGTGTGTTTAAGAAAAGTCTGACTTTCATCCCTAGGAATTGTAATTAGCTAGAAGAGAATGTGCCTGACAACAGTTGAGCTGCCTAGGCCAGTTAATGAGGCTCTTAATAGATGCAGCTGGTATATTTTCTGGAACTACCAAGATTTTCATGATACACTGCATAAAACCTGCAGATAGAAATTTTAGATAGTGTTTTTCAGATATTGTGTATGCTATTCCATGAGGTGGTTAGAACTGATTTTATAAAATCATGTATGGATTTCTTACCTAGTATGAATACTTTGGATTATGATACATGCTGAATTGATTAGTTTCAGTAGTATACAGACACATATTGTTTTCCTATTATATAACTTAAACAGAGAAGTTTGAGCATGAGGCCTAATGAAATCGTTTCTGATTTTTAAACATAATTGCTATTTAATTAATCCCCAAGCCACACATCAGAGTTAGAGCACACATTTTCCCTGCTTTGGGAAGAGATATTATGCCTTCTGTCATATTTCTGGCTCCATAAATAACACAATTTTAGTAAAATAGTATGCCATTTTACTGCAAATAAAATAACGAGAAACAGCATTATTATCCTGTTTTACCCTTGCTGTAAAATTAATTATATCTAATCTAATCAACACAAAGTTGGCTTCTTTTTAGGAGTCTATTTTATGTGATGCATTCCATAATTTATTTCACTGTAGTTTTTATAATATCCTCCAAAATGAATATTAAGATACTTAGTTTAATTAAAAAAGAAAGTCACACTTTAAAAGGCAAGAAATACATCTAATTTGGCTGATTGGTTTGACACTTAGGTTTTATGATGAAACATCAGTTGCATGGGGCTTCCCTCGTGACTCAGATGGTAAAGAATCTGCCTGCAATCTGGGAGACATGAGTTTGATCCCTGGGTTGGGAAGATCCTCTGGAGAAGGCCATGGCAACCCACTCCATGAGGTATTCTTGCCTGGAGAATCCCCATGGACAGAGGAGCCTGGTGGGCTACAGTCCATGGGGTTGCAAGGAGTTGGACACGACTGAGTGACTAAGCACATCAGTTGCATGAGCCAATTTGAAGCTCCAAGATTTTGACAAAATTATAACTTAGGCACTCAGCAAGATAAAAGCATTAAAGTGGTTCTACTCTAAAAGATAATCACGATAATCACGATGGTGTGATCACTCACCTAGAGCCAGGCATCCTGGAATTCAAAGTCAAGTGGGCCTTAGGAAGCATCACTAGGAACAAAGCTAGTGGAGGTGATGGAATTCCAGTTGAACTATTTCAAATCCTAAAAGATGATGATGCTATGAAAGTGCTACACTCAATATGCCAGCAAATTTGGAAAACTCAGTAGTGGCCACAGGACTGGAAAAGGTCAGTTTTCATTCTAATCCCAAAGAAAGGGAATGCCAAAGAATGCTCAAACTACCACACAATTGCACTCATCTCACACGCTAGCAAAGTAATCCTCAAAATTCTCGAAGCCAGGCTTCAATAGTACGTGAACTGTGAACTTCTGGATGTTCAGGCTAGATTTAGAAAAGGCAGAAGAATCAGAGATCAAATTGCTAACATCCGTTGGATCATTGAAAAAGTGAGCGTTCTAGAAAAACATCTGCTTCTACGTTATTGACTATGCAAAAGCCTTTGACTGTGTGGGTCACAACAAACTTAGAAAATTCTTAAAGAGATAGGAATATCAGACCACCTGATCTGCCTCCTGAGAAATTTGTATGCAGGTCAAGAAGCAACAGTCAGAACTGGACATGGAACAACAGACTGGTTCCAAATTGGGAAAGGAGTACATCAAGGCTGTATATTGTCACCTTGCTTATTTAACTTATATGCAGAGTACATCATGAGAAATGCTGGACTGGATGAAGCACAAGCTGGAATCAAGATTGCTGGGAAAAATATCAATAACCTCAGATATGCAGAAGACACCACACTTATGGCAGAAAGCGAAGAAAAACTAGAGTCTGTTGATGAAAGAGGAGAGTGGAAAAGTTGGCTTAAAACTCATCAACATTCAGAAAACTAAGATCATGGCATCTGGTCCCATCACTTCATGGCAAATAGATGGGGAAACAATGGAAACAGTGACAAACTTTATTTTTTGGGGCTCCAAAATCACTGCCTATGGTGACTGCAGCTATAAAATTAAAAGACACTTACTCCTTGGAAGAAAAGTTATGACCAACCCAGACAGCATATTAAAAAGCAGAGACATTACTTTGCTAACAAAGGTCTGTCTAGTCAAAGCTATGGTTTTTCCAGTGGTCGTGTACGGATGTGAGAGTTGGACTACAAAAGAAAGCTGACTGCCGAGGCATTGATGCTTTTGAACTGTGGTGTTGGAGAACACTCTTTAGAGTCCCTTGGACAGCAGGGTGATCCAACCAGTCCATCCTAAAGGAAATCAGTCCTGAATATTCATTGGAAGGACTGATGCTGAAGCTGAAACTCCAATACTTTAACCACCTGATGCAAAGAACTGACTCATTTGAAAAGACCCTGATGCTGGGAAAGATTGAAGGCGGGAGGAGAAGGGGGCAACAGAGGATGAGATGGTTGGATGGCATCACTGACTCAATGGACATGAGTTTGAATAAACTTTGGGAGTTCGTGACGGGTATGGAAGCCTGGCATGCTGCAGTCCATGGGGTCACAGAGTCGGACACAACTGAGCAACTGAACTGAACTGAACTAAGAAAGATGTATGGAAATAGGTATTTTGCTTTTCTCAACTCTTACTGAGACAAAATAATGAAAGTACCTCTGAGTATCAGATAAGGATAACAGGTTAAGATAATGGTAATTTAAAAGGTTTGGCCTTTCTGGTATAGAACACAGAATGAGACATTGAGGACTGAATAATGAATATTTTCTCAAGTCAGATGGTTTCCAATTATTTCCTTTCAACAAAATTGGAATAGGCCCTAATCAAAGTGATAGATGCCTTAGAATTCCATTGTGTCTTCGGTATACAATTCAGAGGGAGTTCAAAGAATTGAATGTCAGCATTTTAGAGAGACTCCTTCCCTTTCTATCTCCTTTTAAATGTGAATAAAAGATGTCAGTGGTCACATCTATGAGACAGGAAAATAAGGATAGAAATAATTCTAAACATTCTCTCTCTCTTATTGTAATAAATCAGTTCAGTTCAGTCACTCAGTCGTGTCCAACTCTTTGAGACCCCATGGACTGCAGCATGCCAGGTTTCCCTGTCCTTCACTAACTCCTGGAGCTTGCTCAAACTCATGTCCATCCAGTCGGTGATGCCATCCAGCCATCTTATCCTCTGTCATTTGTAATAAATAGTCATTCCTGAATATGAGAAAGTAAGTGGGGGAAAATATCTCCACCCACTTCATTGAGATGCATTAAAAATTATTTTTAATATTATGATTATATACCAAAAGTTAAAATATATTGATGTTTTGATCAATTGTGTACTATGAATAACTTGTAACCCTTAGATCTGGAAAGATTAAAAATATTTTTTTGTTGTTGTTTACATTTAGAGTTTGGTGGCCAGAGGAAAAAATATTCATGTGTGTGTTGCAAATGCGTAACATAACTTATAAAAAATGTTAAGATAAAAATTCTGAGAAGGAAGAGAAATAGAAATAGCTGTTCAGGGAGATACAGGAACAATGCAGAATCTTTAGTGTGAAAGAAAAGCTTATTTGTGTCTCTTTAAATGAGTGATAGTGGGTGGCATATTTTAGGGTATTGCTGGGGGGATAACTCCGAGGGATTCATTTAAAATAGTGATGCAACTGTTTTCAAACATTCATTTTTATAATATACTATTTAGGGAATTTTTTTTCAATCATTTAATCTTAAATTGAAATGATAAGTAAGTAAGAATGTGTGCAGAGGTGTAGTTTTCATTTTTGGGGAGTATTAGAGTGAAAAAATTTGAAGTCTTCTGACAATTTCTGAGTGGATGTTAGCAGGCCTGTGAAAGCAAATGGCCATGGCTAGACCCGAGTGTCCCACTGGCCTACTTCTTGAATTGCCTTTGAAGGGCTGCTCAGCTGTGACATCAGAGGGTCCCACTCAGGCTCATTCAGCAGGAAAGAGAGGGTCAGATCTGCAGGGCACAGTTAGCCAGTATGACCCTCAGATAACTCTGCTTGATTGGTTATTATGACCATTTTTTCCAAGTTTATTTATCAAACACACAGATAGTACTCACTATGTACCAGGCACTCTTCTAATTGCTTTCCAAATGTAACTTACTTTAGTTTTGTAAAACCCTGTTAGGTAGGTACTGTGATTATCCGCATATTACAGATGAGAAAACTGAGGCACAGAAAGATTAAATGACTTGCTAAATGTCACTTAGCTAATGAATGGTGGAACCAGGGCAGAGAGAAATGGTTCTATTCTCAGTACCCATGATGGACCACCATCAGACTGCTTTCTCCCCAACGTACCTGGTACTTCATGCTCTTTTTCCTACACCCAACACTTGTCTGGATTACAAGTATATTGGATTTGCCTGTGAGGGTCCAGAGAATCCAGTTTTGAGATGCAAGAGTTGAATTTCAACGGCCTGTTTATTGACGCTGGCTTCCACAGCCGTGAATCATCATCTAAATGTCTTATTCAGACAGGAAGGCTGGGTAATTAGTATTGCAGGTCACTAGTAAAAGGCCTCAGAAAGCATCAAACCACCCCAAAAACTATTTTTCCTGGCCTCCTCCGTAAGACCTCATAACTCCAGTTTCAGAGGTTTGGAGTGGGCAAAGCACTTGTATGGTTTCCTTTGCATCAGTGAGGAAAACAAATTACCCAGACAGAGCAGTTGAGGGGAGAAACTATTTTTCTGCCATCTGCCCCTGCCTTCCAAATGACTTCCATTGGGCTTGCCATTTGACACAGGGAGAGGATGTCAAAAAAGGTTGCAAGAACTTGGAGGGTAAAAAATACGTGAGGAAATTTGCCACTTTGCAAAAGGAAAACTGCTTTAAAAATACAACCCTCTCCTGAAAAAAACCAATCCCCCTTCTCCCCTAGACAACATAACTCTTTAAAAAAAAAGTCCTGCATTTAGAGATAGATGGGTATCTATTACTATGCTTTCCGGGAAAGCGAAAATTACTTTGGGGCATCTCTAGGACATTTCAATGTCCTTAATATTATATAGGGCACTGCAGAGCTGTAGCTTGTTCTGGGGAGAAAAGCACTGGCTATGAGTCCTGCTAAGAAGGATGCGGGGATCAGCCAGTGCCTATACCACTAACCAGCCTTAAATCTGTTAGAGAAATTTCCCAAAGTCTCATTTATTTTTTGCCTGCAAAGATTAAATTGCCTCGTAATTGTCTGAGTTGTTGGGAGCATCGGGAGATAGCACTGAAGTGAAAAACAAGCTTTGGTTTAAAAAGAGTCATGCTAGTGTCCGATACTCTTTGCAGCATTGAAAAGGCATGTCTGTGTGTAATGGGGTAGACGATTATTAATATGACCTTGCGCCCTGATTATTCCCTGTCCCCTGTCCTATAAGAAAGAAATAAATAATAAAAAATTGGGAGAGTGAGGACAAGTGTGAGAGGAGAGGATCATCTTTGTGGTCTAAGGTACAGATAGAAGCATGGAAGCAGCAGCATTGAGTTTTGGACAACTTAGGAATGACCAGAATTGCTGAGGGGGCTAGGAATTGGATCCTCTCAAATTTTCTTTTCAAAGATGCAAATCAGAGATTTAAAATATACTTTAAAAATCTCCTGGGGCTTCCCAGGTGGTGGTAGTGGTAAAGAATCCGCCTGCCAATGGAGGAGATGTAAGAGACAGGGGTTCAGTCCTTAGGTCGGGAAGATCCCCTGGAGCAGGGCATGGCAACCCACTTCAGTATTCTTGTCTGGAGAATCCCATGGACAAAGGAGCCTGGCAGGCTGCAGTCCACAGGGCCACAAAGAGTTGGGCACGACTGAAGCGACTTAGCATGCACGCATGCAGGGCTATTTTGACTGGGCTTGGATGTGTCCTTGTGCTGAAATTGGATTGGCCACATGGAGTTAGAGCTGCAGGAAAATCAGGAGAAGAATCTTAGCAACAATTAAGAACATATTTTCCACTGAGGCATTTTTAGGGTTCCAGAGTATAGATGGTTACTGCTCACATTGAGCTATCTTTGTACTGAAAAAAAATGGATAGAAAATAGATGACATCATTGCTATGGTCTGAATATATGCACACCCCATTCATTTGTTACATTCAAACCCTGAGGGTGATTGTATTAGGAGGCGGTCTGTTTCCAAACCAGTGAGATTGTGAGGATTAAATGAGGTCTGGGAAATTCATTGATGCCAGCATGTTCCACATTATAGATAGTCAGCAAATGTTTATTAATTCAGAATTATAGATTAAAATTCAAATGTAAATGCATTTTGTTACAGTAGGGGCCCTAAATGTTTAAAATGGGTGGCAGGATACATTAAAAATACATTAATTATTTCATTTCAGCCTTACCACAACCTTGCAGTGCAGACAAACTGTATCAGCTGCTTTTTTTTTAATTTAATGAATGAGGGGCAAAGTGCTTGAATGTGTTGCTTAAGGTCCCGCATCTAATAATAAGGGGTATTGGCAGCGTTCAGACTCAGGGCTTCTGACTCTCCAAGGTCAGTGCTCTTTTTGCATCATCATTTATTACAGGCTGAACTGGGTTCCCCCTCAGAGTCACATGTTGAAGTCTTGACTCCCAGTGCCTCAAAATGGGACTGTGTTAGGAGACAGGGCCTTTACAGAGGAAACAAGTTTAAGTGAGGCCATCAGGGTGGGCACTAACACAAACTGACTGGTGTCCTTATAAGAAAAGGACGCTGAGACACCAGAGGAAGGTCACGGGAAGACACAGTGAGAAGGTGGCCGCCTGCACACCAAGGGGAGGGCCCCCAGGAGAAACCAAACCTTCCAACACCTTGATCCTGAGCTTCAAGCCTCCAGAACTGTGAGAAACAGATTTCTGTTGTAGAAACCACCCAGTCTGTGAACTTTCATTAATGGCGGTCTTGGCCTGACACCCATCTTATTTCTGTGCTGGAAATATCAATGGCTTCCACTGATTGTAAATAAAGTCTAATTCCTTAGCCTGGCATTAGGTCCGTAGGACTCTTTTGACTTCTCCAGCCTACTATCCTTACTTCATTAAGTTTAAAATCTTTTTATATCCTGGTATCATCTCTACTTCTTTGGTAATATTGTTTCTTTTCTATATCTAGGGTGTGAACTCTTTCTGGGTCTTCAAGGCCTGATCAAAGACCCCCATGTCCCTGATCTTCCTCCCTTACTTTGCTTCTGGGGATCTCGTACTTAAGGTCAGGCTAACATGCAGCCTCTGGAGGCTGATGACCTGGGTTTTGAATTCTAGTTCTATGCCATGTGACCTTGGACAAGTTACTTAGGCTTTCTAAGCCTCATCGTTTTCCCTGTGCATGGGAATAACACTTGTACCATTACAGGGAAGTTTCGAAGAATCAGAAAGATAATGCCTGTAAACTCCATTGTGAGTATCCTTCCTCCTGCACCAGTGTAAATGCCCAATGTAGATAATTTATTTCTGTATCACTTGGGTTTTATTATTCTTAATTTTTCTCATTAATTCTTATTCTTTTAAAATTTTTCTTATTTTTTAAGGCTTTCATATTTTATCTCTACTAATCTAAAAGCGCTTGGGTCTTTTCTGTAAACTTTTAAATTTTGTTGAAAATTCTGATTATTGAAGTCATGCATGCCCATTGTAAAAATTTCACTTAAACAGAAAAACAAAAAGGGGAAAAAAAAATCACTTGTAATCTTGCCAACCAGAGTATCTACTAACATTTGATGTAGCCTTCCATTTTTTTCTGTGTGTAAATACATGGTTTTGCAATAAAAATGTGATCATATTAGATATATGGCTTGTATAAAGTGCTTTTTTGTTCATAAGGGTAGGTATATGTCCCTATGTCCATATTAGCAAATGTAGTCTGCCTCAGAGGTTCACCTAGGTGGCTTGCCCTGGTCCAGCGTATAGGTATATTTTGTTTAGTTTGCATAGTTTAAAAAATTTAGCCAACTTAAACAAATCAGGATATTTTACAAAAAAAAGGTGCATTTTCCTGCTTTGGAAAATATGAAGCTCCAGCCACACTGGGGCTGGGTTTCAGGAAGCCAGTTACTTGGTTAGAACTGAGTAATGCTGCTGCATTGTATTCCTGGCCCACGTAGATCCTTGGTCTACATCAACGATGGTGATGGGTATATAGCATTTTCTGGCTATTTGTGAACACAGCTATTCTCCTCAACTACAACAAGCAATCTGAGGGCTGAACCTAGTCTACTGTATCTTTAACCTTTAGATCCTCAGTGCCTTTCACTTACTTAGCTCTTAATACTTCTGTGACGTTAATATGTGAATGAATGGACTCATCTGTGACATTTCACACATTCATATCATTCTTGGAATGCATGGAAGACTCAGGACCCCACCACAGCACTGGGTTTCTTCTGTTCTTGCAGTGTCTCCCACAGCTGGACCCAAAGGAGGGCTCCAACCTCACTGGTAAGTTTTGCAGACCCTGACATCTTTCTTCCTGGAGGTGCCTTGAACACTTTAAAAAGGCAACACATAGTAATCACTTCATTTCCCACCCAGATGCAGCCAACTCTCGAGTGGAAGACGACAGGTCTTAAATAGCACCCGTGAGCCTTTCAAAGCATCTGATGTTGGAAGAGAGTCAAGAAAAAGAAGTCTGCATCATCTACTGGTGATTGTGCTTGCTTCTTTTGTTTCTCTTCGCTGTCTTTTAAGCACCAAGTGTGTCTCCTAGGAGCCATGGGGTGCACCCTGCCTGAGTTTCTTGTGGGTGTTGGTGCTCAAATTAGAGGCTGGATTTCGGGGACAGCTGGAACGCTTCTTTGCTGCTCCACCCTGCAGGCGGCACGTGAGGCCCAACCACGAGATGTGAGGCAGGCCCCTTTAATCCTACACCAGAGTCTTGGCGTCCAAAACCCGATCCTTCAAAATTTGGACTTATATAACTTATTTGTTTATTTTTAAGCCAGTCCTGTCCAAGTTGAGAACACTTAAGAGTCCCTTTTAGAGCAAATTTGGAACCCAACATTATCATTAACTAAATCAGCAAGCAACGGTTCTGTTAAAATACCAAGCGGCATAGTTCTGAGGACTTTTATCGTCATGTTCCCCGTGGAATCACATCGTGTGGTGGTTTCTCTGAAAATCATCCTTGGGATTCTCTCTCTCTCCTCTCTCCCTCTGTCCCTCTCTCTCTTGTACACCACGGCCTGAGTTAAGGGAGGTGGCGGGTGAGGGGATGCTGTCACTAAGATTTCCTGCTGTGTAGGAATCCCTTTCATTTGGATTTCAACAAGGGACCAGGTCATTCTTGTTGTGTAACTGACCACTGTGGTTCTCCAACTAGGTCAGCTGGTGGGGCCTCTGGAAGGCATAGCCTTTTGTAGAGCATGGTAAAGCAGAAAACATAATAAGATAACATATCTTTGGATCAAATTAGATGCCGTTTTATATTAGATTCCAGACTTGAGGGAACAGGTGCCAAAAATCTGATAAAAACATATGTGAAACCAAGGATTTACTGTATAGCACAGGGAACTCAACAAGGACTTACTGTATAGTACAGAAAACTAACTCAACATCTTGCAATAACCTAAATGGAGAAGAATCTGAAATATATATACATATATATCTCTTTACTGTACGCCAAAAACTAACACATTTTAAATCAACTATACATAGGACATGACTTAGCGACTAAACAACAACAATATTTCAATAACAATTAAGAAACAAAGTATGTGAATATGTCCACTGATATGTTGTTTCAATTAGGGACAACACTGGAAACATTCTAAATGTTTAACAAGAGGAGAATACTTAAATTACCTATGACCATTTTCAATGCATCTATTAAGGATTCATCAAAAGTTTTAAAGATCCTTCAGAGAGCCTTTAACAGTGTTGAGAGAAGTGTCTATGATTTGTTAGGTTAAAAAAAGTAGAAATAAAGTCACATATGAAGTCTAAGATCAATTATATTTATCATACGGACAGAGATCCTTAGAAAATACACCACAATTTTAGGACAGGTTATAGCTCTGCATCGGAGAAGGCAGTGGCACCCCACTCCAGTACTCTTGCCTGGAAAATCCCATGGATGGAGGAGCCTGGTAGGCTGCAGTCCATGGGGTCGCTAAGAGTCGGACACGACTGCGCGACTTCACTTTCACCTTTCACTTTCATGCATTGGAGAAGGAAATGGCAACCCACTCCAGTGTTCTTGCCTGGAGAATCCCAGGGATGGAGGAGCCTGGTGGGCTGCAGTCTATGGGGTTGCAGAGAGTTGGACACGACTGAAGTGACTTAGCAGCAGCAGAAGCAGCATAGCTCTGCATGATGCAATGTTGGGTAGTTTTTATTGTTTATTTAGCCTTTTCAGCATTTTCAAACATTTCTACAGTAAGTGTTTACTGCTTTGATTGTCAGGAAATAAAATGATTATAAGGTAGTCAACTTCCTGGTGGTAGTGGATTTGGGTCCACATTTTCTTTCAATACCTTTTTTTTTTTTTTTTAACCCTTACTACACTTTATCTGCCACAGCTCCTGCAGTGAGGATCTGGAGGAAAGCACTGAGACTTAGATGAGGACTGGGCAATGTTCTCCTACAGACAGAGCCACAGCAATTTTCCTTGGGACCGGAGGTTTGTGGGCACCTATGAGCTACATGCGTTCTGTCTGGATTCCTGTCTGCAGATTCATAGAAACTAAGAAAGAAACGAGGCTGAAAGAGCCTTGCATCTGCTGATGGATCTCATCTTCAGATTAGAAAGAGTTCTAGCAGGACAGCCCTTCCCTCTTCTTATCCCCATGGCCCCTGCTCCCCTAAAATAATGTTAATGAAAGTGAAGACAGATGTTTTCAAGTTGTGGTGAGGCAGCCTGGTTCAAGCAAGGTGACTGGACTCCACACGCTGAGCTTTGTAGGTTGTCTGGCCAAGAGACGACTGGTTTATTCTTTGGGCCAGCCAGTTTCTTCAGTCCTGTGGGTTTCCTCCATATGTTAAATGGATGTAACACGACTCAAAGCTTCTCTTGGAGCTGTGTCCCATGACCTCATCTTCCACTGCCTATACACATGGGGTGAAGTGCTCCCTTTAGGCGCTGAAGGGTGGTGTTGAAGGAGGACTTGAGCTGGGACTGAGAACAAGTCTTAGGAGCATTTTTAGGAAAGGAGATGAGTCTTCCAGCTACCAAGCATGGCGATAGTTCAGTTCATTACATCAACATACTGTTTATTGAGTGATTGTCTACATCTTGAGCCAGGCATCCAAGAATTCCCCCAAATTCTTAGAGAAGCCTCAGTTTCCTCCATTAACATCCCAAACGTCCTTTTCATTAAAGGCTTGGATCCCTATTTGGTGTGGAACCAGTACTGCTCTTGAAATTGATGAGTCTGGGTTGAAATCTCACCTCTGTCACCTGTAAGTACTGTAGCTTCAAGCAAGTTACTTAATCTCTCAAAGCCTTATTTCCTTCACATTGAAAGTAAGAATAATAATGCCAGCCTCATGAGTTTTTTATTTACTTACTTATTGATTTATTTTTGGCTGTGCTGGGTCTTCACTGTTGTGCGAGATCTACTCTCTAGTTGCGGTACGAGGGCTTCTTATTGCTGTGGCTTGTCCTGTTGCGGAGCACAGGCTCTAGGCTGTGGGCTTCAGTAGTTGCGGTAGTGGCGTAGCTGCTCTGAGGCATGTGGAATCTTCTGGGAGCAGGGATTGAACCTGTGTCCCCCACATCGGCAGGCTGACTCTTAACCACTGGACCACCAAGGAAGTCCCTGAGGTTGTTTTAGAGTAGGGTTGCTAAATTTAGCAAATAAAAATATAGACATCCAGTTAAATTGGAATGTCAGAGGAACTAAAATAGTATTTTAGTATTAGTATATCCTAAATATTGCACAGGATATTCTTATTACTAAAAAAATCATTTGTTTCTTATCTGACGTTCCAGCTTACCTGAGTGTTCTGCGTTTTACCTAACAATCCTATTCTTGTGGCTGAAATGGAGGGATTTATCTGAAAGCCCCTGCCCATGCCTCAGTGAATACTCTTTCCTCTGTACCTTTCTCTCCCAGGGAGGGCCCTGTGATTATGCTTCCCTTTTCCATGGTAGGAGACATAAAGACTGTGACCAGGTTGGTGGAAAGAAGGTGACTGTGATCAGCTAGATGCAGACATCTCCATGGGTGGAGTAAGAGAGGAGAGAGGACATTCAGGCTGGTATGAACTATTTGCTGTCATTTTGTTGTTCAGTTGTGTCTGACTCTTTGCAGCCCCGTGGACTGCAGCACGTCAGGCTTCCCTGTCCTTCACCATCTCCCGGAGTTTGCTCAAATTCATGAGCTAAGCCTCTAGCAAATAGTGCCCCTGGGTCGTGTGTGCTTTTAGATGCTCCACCTGTCCTCTGCAAGGCTGTCAATGGAGGTGACACATGGGGTCATGAGGCACCCAGACGGAGACGCTGACCCTAGGGAAACCCCAGCTAGCCATGACCATTCATAGGCTTCAAAGCCCAACTGCTGTGTTAGACAGAGGGACTTTCCTGGAGGTGATTTTTACAAAGAAGGGGTAAAGGGGACTGGGTGCCCCAGAGGCCTTACTGAGATTCTGGGGAAATCCGGGGTACAAGCTGACACTGACTGTCCTTCTGCTTCTTTCTATGGCTCCTCCCCAAGCCCCCTCACTGCCCCCCCTCCAAACTTGAATCCCCTCTGACTTCAGCTCCCTTGGCTCATGGGGTGGAGATTGACAGGTGGCAGGTCACTCTCTGGTCTTTGTGTGAATCACAGGCTGCTCCAGGGCCCCCAGAACCTCAGGGTGTCATTTTCCTTTTCTGATCATCGAATTCCGGGTGAGGAACTCAGCTGTCGTCGGCTTCAGGGAATTTTTCCACCAGGATTGAAATCGGGGCCAAGAAAGTGGGGGCATGCAGAAGGCATTCTTTCTACTATTCAGATGTGCTTTCTCTTTAGTTGGAACGTTAGAAAATGCTGTTTTCACCCAGAGTCCTAGATGAAAGTGTTGAATTTCGTTACAGTGAGAAAACATAGGAAGAGAGGCCCTCATTTCTGCCATGTTCCCACCCTCATCCCTCCTTTTAAAATTTAGACATTTTAATATGTTTTATTTAAAGTTAACAAAATTAAATTAATTCAAGCCATGCCCAGTCGGGGCGGGGGTGGGAGGAAAAGAAAAATTTTAAGGGAAACCTCTGTTTCTAGTCTCTACTTAAGTATCACAGTCATCTTGTTACTTTTATTTTGGAAGAGAAGAAGTAATATTTGACTATTACTTTCTAAATAGTTTTCCTTTCACTTAATATACTTTCTAAAATTTTTATTCATTCTAAGGAAAACAATCTTAAATTTTTTTAATTTAATTTTTATTTATTTATCAAAGTACAGTTGATTTACAATGTTGTCCCAGTCTCTGCTGTATGGCAAAGTGACTCATACATGCATTCTTTAAAAAATATTCTTTTCCATTATGGTTTATCCCAGGAGATTCAATATAGTTCCCTGTGCTACACAGTAGGACCTTGATGTTTATTTATTCTAAATGTAATAGTTTGCATCTACCAACCCCAAAGTATGTTAGTTGCTCAGTCATGTCTGACTCTTTGCTCCTCTGTCCATGGGATTTTCCAGGCAAGGATATTGGAGTCGGTTGCCATTTCCTTCTCCAACCAACCCCAAATTCCTCCCCAAATTCCAGTCTACCCCTCTCCCTCCTGCTCATGGCAGTCACAAGTCTGTTCTCTGTATCTGTGAGTACGTTAAAGAATATCTTTAAAATGTAGCATTAGATATATATTTCCTCCCTATCATGTGACGATAAGCATATGCTATTAAAAATTTAATATGCTCATCTGTGTATCATTTAAAACTCTTTCAGGAACACAGTTCTTGAACAACTTCATAAAGTTATTTGAAGTCAGAAGTTCCTATCTATCATCTGGGTAACAATAGGCAGATTTAGTGAAACATTTACTCTATTCTGAAACATGGACTTTCTAGGTATTTAGTCCTCCCAGGAACACTAGGGTATTTTTTTTTGTTGGCCCCATTTTACAGATAAGGAAACTGAGTCTAAGAGAGGTAAAGTCAAGGTCTTAGCGCTGGGAAATGGAAGTCAGATTCAAATCAGAGCAGTTTGAATTTAGGGTCCGTGAAATCATCCTTCTCTCTAACCTCTTAGGAAAACAACCAAACCCAACAGGTATTGATACCACCGCTTGGCAGGAAAACAGCAGGCAATAGTTCTGTTGAAAGAATTCATTCAGAACGAAATAGTAAGAGTGTCCTTCCCGTAATTTTAATGCATTGCATGCAGTTTCCAACTTGCAGAGGTTGGATTCTAAAAGTTGATTTAAAAGCAGTTTCACCATTCCCTTGCTCTGTGCTCCAAGGCACTTTGTACACACCTCTCCTGTTACACTCAGCATCTTGTCCCTTGGGAGCTTACAGTTCTCTCCTTGACAGGGCTCCCGGCTGCTCAAAGCCAGGGACCTGGTCTTGTGTTTCCTTTGGTATTCTCAGCACCCAGCACAGCACCCAGCCCTTGGAGACCCAAAGTGTACACGTACTGTATTAAATTGCAAGTGATTTGTTTGGAACTCAGCATATATTTCCCAAAAGAAATGCATTACAAACAGGAGTGGAAGGGTTATGTTTCCAACCAGCCCACAAGAGTTATTTAACCTTTCTCTCGTCTACCAAAAGTACTAAGTTATCTGGAGCCGTGGGTGGGGCGAAAGGTGGGGTGGTGGAGACAGGGAGATAGAAATCTTCCTCCGCTTTCCTAGGTCAGACCTAGACGGAGTGTCACGTGGATTGGAGTTCATCTTTGACTCCCTCCAATCTGCTTTTCTATCACTCCCATCTATCTGTCATTTCTGTCTCCAGGATTTCTACTCAGTATCCAGCTGGGGTCCCTTGCCCAAGTCTTCCCTTTTCTTCCCCAAATAACCTACTTGACCCCCTTCACCAGTCAGAATTCCTGTTTCCTGAATGCAAGTGAGCATGGTTGTTGTCCCAGAGGAAATTCACAGATTCACAAGAATTAACTCAATTATTGCTAGTCTATGAATGATGGGCTCTAACATCCCTCCACTGCCACCTCACCCCCACCCACCAGTGCTAAGCACATGGCTGTTTATAGCACAGTAGTTAAGATTATAGGATTTAGAGACAGATTTGAATATTGGTTCTACCTCAAAGTTTTATGGGCTAGGGAAAGTAAGTTCTCTACACCTCAGTTGTTGCATCTGTAAAATGGGAATAACTATAGTTATTTTTTTTCTTTTGTCTGCACCATGTGGCTTGCAGGATCTTAGTTCCCAGACTAGGGATTGAACCCCCACCCTCCACAGTGAAAGTACCGAGTTCTAACCACTGGTCTGCCAGGGAATTCCTGAGAGCTATTAATAATAGTCTTTTTAAATTTTAAATTAATTTATTTTTTAATTGAAGGATAATTGCTTTACAGAGTTGTATTGGTTTCTGCCAAACACCAACACGAATCAGCCATAGGTATTCATATTTCCCCTCCCTTTTGAACCTCCCTCCCACCTCCCACCCCATCTCACTTCCTCTAGGTTGTTACAGAGCCCCGGTTTGAGTTCTCTGAGTCATACAGCAAATTCCCATTGGCTATCTATTTTACATACGGTAATGGAAGAGCGCTACTAATAATCCTTTAAAACCATTTAGTGTTATATCACTTATCAGGCACAGTGCTAAGGACTTTTAGTTCATTGATTGACTTTATCTTCCCAACAATCCCGTGAGGTAGATACTTGATTATTAACTGTTATAAAGGAGAGTGACTCTTGAAAGAGAGTTCTAGCAGTAAATTAATTATTATTTATTCTCTGCCTTCCTTTCTTCCAAAAAGGTTTTAAGACAACATTCTACATAGATAACATTTCTGGCAGCATGGATGGGAGAAGACCTTCCCGGGAGGAGATTTTTCAGGGCAAAGGGAGAGGGGCTGCTGTCAGATCATCCATGGCTGAAAAATGTATCCTGAGAGTCCATTCCATTCCGCGGTTCCTGTTTCCACAACTTCTTCCCTTCCTCTGCCTCTGAATGTGCCGAATCTGCAAGTGGTCCAAGTGTTTTCTCTAGCCCTTTCTTTCTTTTTTAATTTTTTTACACAGCCAGTGACAGCTGCAAGGTGGTGGGGGCCGGGCGGGTGGCAGCAGCTGTTTGTATGTATGGGTCTCTGTAGTCTTTCTTTGTGAGTCAGGGGCTGTCTGTATATGTCACACGCTACCACCTGGCAAGACATTTCGTTCCATGTATGTTGTTTAAATGTTTCCTGGATGATATCATAAACACAGAAGGAGGGGGGACCTTCAGATATGGATTTCCAGCCCTTCACTTCCCGACGCAGAAACATCCTAGGGCGATTTTCTCCTCTAGCTCAGCAGACAGCTTGAAATTTACTCCCTGGTCCTTCCCATTTACCAGATGCGGAGATTTTAATGCCAGTGGGGCAGGCATCTGAACAGAAGCCACAGTGTAGTCCTGGAGAACACTGAGCAGGAGCCGAAGGCAGAAGCAGGTGGCAGGCTCGCCCCACGGCCCCTCACTGGGGTCCTGGTGACTGAGTACCTTCCCTTCTCTGGGTCTCAGTTTCCTCTTCAGTCAAGCAAGTGGGATGAGCTGAACTCTCTTTGGTCCCTTCTGAGCTTTCAGACTCTTTGATTCTTTCATAAACTACCCAGGACAGAGGGCTGATCATCCTTGGTAATCCTGCCTTTGGGGTGGACAGTCTGTTGTGACCCATGTAAGCCTGTTCAAATGTTTACTCATCCTTAAAATTAAGCAATTTCCCCTTATGCTAACTAAATAGTTTTTGTAATTTGATTGTAATTTTTTTTTGGTTGTCATTGTTATTAGGACTTCTAAAAATATAGGAAGAATTCTACCCTGTATTCCTATTATGGTGATACCTTTGTTATACATATACTGACATATTTGTTCTAACCTAGATGATTAGTTTTCAAAGACTTAATAGCAATGGGATTCTATTTTTATATGACATGTATATTTAAAAGCTGGGTTTCCCTTATAGCTCAGATGGCAAAGAATCTGCCTCTGCAAAGCAGGAGACCTGGGTTCCATCCTTGGGTTGGGAAGATCCCCTGGAGAAGGGAATGGCAACCCACTCCAGTATTCTTGCCTACAGAATTCCATGGACAGACCATGGGGTCACAAGAGTGTACACCACTGAGTAACTAACACACATATTTAAAAGCTATTTCACATATGTAATTTCATTTGAACCTCAAACTAAAAGTAAGAAGAGAAATTGTAGTCATTTTTATAAGGGAAGAGTTTCAGGGTAAATAAATACAAATTCCTTGAATAATATTTCATCTTACAGTTACTAAGTGAAAGAGTCAGGATCCAAACCCAGGTCTTTACTCAGAGTCTAGTGCTCAGGCAATGAGAACTCACGTTAATTTACACCAGCACTGCCAGCTAGCTCCCCTTGCTGGAGTTTCTGCTGTGTCCTGGGTACCCTGCTATGTGCGTGCATGCACGCTCTTTTGCTTCGTTTGTGTCTGACTCTTTGCAACCCCATGGACTGTAGCTCACCAGGCTCCTCTGTCCATGGGGATTCTCCAGGCGAGAACACTGGAGTGTGTTGCCATGCCCTCCTCCAGGGGATCTTCCCGACTCAGGGATTGAACCCGTGTTACTTATGTCTCCTGCGTTGGCAGGCAGGTTCTTTATCACTAGTGCCACCTGGGAAGCCCAGGTGCTCTGCTTCCATCTCAAATCCTGGAGACGACTATGCCATAGAAGTATTATCACACTCGGTTGAGAGATGAAACAATTGAAGTTAGGAGAAATCAAGCTTGCTAATGTGCGCTGAAAGCAAAATTCAAATCCAAGCCGTCTTTTGACAGTGCCTCCTTTCACTTAAATATGCATCGCCTCTTGAGAGTCCCTTGGACTGCAAGGAGATCCAACCAGTCCATTCTAAAGGAGATCAGTCCTGGGTGTTCTTTGGAAGGACTGATGCTGAAGCTGAAACTACAGTACTTTGGCCACCTCATGCGAAGAGTTGACTCATTGGAAAAGACTCTGATGCTGGGAGGGATTGGGGGCAGGAGGAGAAGGGGATGACAGAGGATGAGATGGCTGGATGGCATCACCAACTCGATGCACGTGAGTTTGAGTGAACTCTGGGAGTTGGTGATAGACAGGGAGGCCTGGCGTGCTGCGATTCATGGGGTCGCAAAGAGTCCGACATGGCTGAGCGACTGGATTGAACTGAAAAGGAGACCTAATAAAGTTTAATTTTCAGAATTTTTTTTAGGCTACACGAATTATGGTTCCATGAAAGTACAGTTAAGGGAAATGACCAATTGTTTGAATCCTGTTCAGCCAACTGGAATTTGTCAGTTGCCCTTAATTTCTCCTGTAATATAGCAGTCTGCTTCTTGGTCTTTCTTTTCTAGATTTTCTCTTATTTATTTCAAACAATATTTTTATTACTTTTTTTCCTGCATTCTCTAAAATATCTCTTTTTAAGAGATTGGCATTTAAAGTGAGCACGGCCTTCTTAGTTAGAACTTGGATGATGACCAGTAGAAGAACAAGACTTGAGCTTGCTTCCTCTTTCCCCGCCTCTTTCCGGTTTATATGTCCCAAGATCATTTTAAGTTTATTTGTAATCTGTTTTCCTGACAATTTTACCTAATCCTTGTCCATTTTATATCTGCATAATTCATTGCCTATTCCTAAACACTCCAACTTCTTTTATGAAATGGGGATAATGTGTACAGTGTGAGGAATAGAGTCAATAATTATGTAATATCCTGTATGGGGACAGATGGTAACTAGATTTATTATGGTGATCATTTTGAAATGTTTAAAAGTATTGAATTACTATGTTATATAACAGGAACTAGCATAATGCTGTCGGTCAGTTATATTTCAAAAACAAACTCATAGAAAAAGAGATCACATTTGTGGTTGGGGAAGGGGATGGACTGAAGACAATTAAGAGGTACAAACTTCCAGTTATAAGATAAATGAATAAGCACTAGTGATGCCATGGACAATATGCTAAATATAATTTACATGACTGTGTGTGATATATCAAAGTTGTTAACAGTTCTCATCACAAGGAAAAAAATTTTTTCTATTTCTTTAACATTGCATCTAAATGACATGCTGAATGTTCACTAAATGGTTTGTGGTCATCATTTTATGATATGTAAGTCAAGTCATTGTGCTGTATACTGTAAACTCATACAGTGCTGTATGTCGATTGTAGTATGTAATGATTCCTGTATTATTCACACTTCATATATTTGGTGATGTTTAATCAAACAGTGTGTAGGGAAAGCACTTGGGAAAGTATAAAGAACCATGGGCATGGAGAATTATAATATATTTTGCTTCTGAAAAACTTAATCTATAGAAATGGAGCTAGATGGATTGTTCAGGGAAGTGAAGATTTGAGTGTTCTGGATTTATTCGTTATATGTTGTATATAATAATTATATACAGTAATTTAATATGTCACTAAATCATTTTAAAAGAAAGACTTTGTATGCATTATTTAGAGAACTGTCCTTTCCTGATCATAGACTGATATGTAGGGGTTATTCAAACACAAGATTGATGCCTTCTGTGCCTCTCCCCATACCTCCTGGCTTTTCCAAGGTTTTCTGCCAAGGTCTCTGAGCTACTCTCCTACAAGTCCCACACCTGGTATTGTTATGCACCTGTGTTAGCTTTCTTTTAAAGTCCCCATGTTTCCTGGTATCAAGGAAACCTTTTAAAATGTTAACTCTTTCCATGTAGTTCCACAATGATAATGAATTTCTGGCATCCATTGACTGAGAAAATACTCAGTGACAGCAGGACATTACAAACCCAGAAAACACTTTAAATGGATTTATATTTAATCCATTACAACTGCATCCAAATGCTTTTGAAAAATACACAGACATATCTAAGACATTATTCCACCAGGCATGCATATGAACACTCAGCAGATATTTGTCACATAAAGACTTGGATAAGAAAAGGATGGAAATGTGCAGGTAATGCTTGTGCTATCTGTGGATTTGTGACCCTTTTGTCATAACTCAATCCCCAATCCCTGCCCTGGGGCCCAGAGCTCAGAAACCCTTCACCCAGTATACAGTAGGCACTCAGTTGTCTCAACTAGATTATAAGTTTGAGGATAGCAAGTAAATTGCAGGCCCTTCTGTATCTCCAGCAGAACCCAACACTGTACTGAGAGAAAGCTGCCCACTTTCAAATAAACCAGGAACTCGGTTAGCATCAGCTACCAACAGATGTATTTCTGGAGGACCTTATTAAAAGGAAGCTTCTGAAATTAAACCACCTAGAAAGAATAGGTCTTTGATTCCAGAAAACTTGTGTTTCTCTGCTAGGGTAAGTGTAAGCAAGTATGGTGTTAGAAAAGCATAAGAGGGGGCAGGGCCTATGAAGCAGACCTGCTTGCTCAAAGGCAGGGAGAGCATAGAAACCTCATCCTTTGAAGCTAGCCTCAGCCTCTGCTAAGTAATCTCAGGCTGCATCAGAGAGGAGGTGACAAGAAAACTCCTGGTGGTGACTGAAGTGGCAGAGGAGAGGGTTAGTTCACCATGTCTTGAAGTGGCAGTGGCAAAAAGCAATTTATGGATCCATAAATCACAAGCTAAAGCATAGTAAATATTTTCATGGCCAATGTGACATCGAGAATTCACGAGAGGATTCACTCACCTCGACAACGCTGAATAGAGCAGTCCGATCATGTTGAAGAGAAACTCTTAACACAGATTCTTCTTGGAGGCTCAAGTGACGTGAAAGGCTGCAGAGAGAGTCCCGGGCACCCTGACTCTGGTGCCCACTTCACCTTGCAACAAAGGAAGTGAAAGTGTCAAAATGAAGAGAAGAAAGTCAACATTCTGTCTAAGGGGAAAAATGCAGACACAGGCTTTTTTCTTTTTCTTCTTTTTATGGGGTGGAGGGTTCGGAAGTTCTCTGGTTGAAGAGGAATCTGTAAAGGGAAACAAGAAATAATCTTTCCTAGTTCTTGTTTTTCCTGGGTTTATCCTGAAATCTGAGGCATGGTTTTTATATATAAATATAAGCTGCAAAACAAATTGCCAATGGGATAGGGGAGAGAAATGATGTTACAGCTGCTTTAGGTTAATTTGATTTTCTTTCATGTTTCAGAGTTGGCTTGATATTCCTGACCTCATTGATTTCTGTTGAATTGAAATTGTTGGGTGAAATGGATTCCCCTAGTCCTAAACAGAGCCTTAACCATAGAATTGTAAGGAAAATAGCACAGAATTGTAAAACATGATTGACATTGAACTTGTGACTTACTGAAGAAAAGGAATGAATGAATGAACAGAGTGATCTTGGTGAAGAACATTCTCTCGCCCTTTCTAACTCCTCTTAAGTAACATCATGCAGGCCATGGACCAGTTGACCTTGTGACCAAGGTGACCAAGTGGGACCAACTTGTCCCAGGCTTTGTCAGCTTTGGCATGGAAAGTCCCACATCCTGGCAAACCCCCGATATAGGTATACTGGGACAGCGGCTACCCTGGGCCTCTGTGGCCCTTGCTGTGTTCCAGGGTACACTGATGATCAACCCCTAGGGCCTGAGCTGCCCTGTCCTGCATATCTCACTCCATCTTATCCATTAGGAGTCGTGGTGTGTCGCAGATTCTAATGATCATTTTTGCCAATTTATCTTCCCTTATCACCTCCTTCCTTATTGGTGAAGCCCTGATTTTATCCTTTTGTTCACCTACTGAGTGGCTGTGTGACCGTAATCCCAGTTCATCAAGATGGGGGGTGGATCTTGATTAATCTAAGCCAAGCATGCAATTTTAGTCTCCTTGCCAGAGACTGAGTTAGCAGGGGACCATGGTATGCACTGGTGTGGTATTACCAGTTGTTAAAACTTTGAAATGCTTTGCAGTGGTGTTGCCCAAGTGCCCTGGCTCCTGCCCCAGGATTCCTGTGGTAAACTTCTCTGTTTCAGCTACTGAAGGGTTAATGTCTAGCAATACCATAGGTTTCCCTGGTGACTCAGTTGGTAAAGAATCCACCTGCAATGCAGGAGAGCCTTGGGTTGGGAAGATCCCTTGGAGAAGGAAATGGCAACCCACTCCAGTATTCTTGCCTGGAGAATCCCATGGACAGAGAAGCCTGGTGGACTACAGTCCACAGGGTTGCAAAGACCGGACACGACTGAGTGACCAAACCACCACCACCAACACCATGGGGGCTTCCTGGACCCTAGCTCCAGGTCTCCTGCTTTGTTGATTCACTGCCCTTTCCTTCATGTGTTATTAATATTTATTTTGTAGCATATCTTGCCTGTGAAGTGAAGTGAAAGTCTCTCAGTCGTCTCCAACTCTTTGTGACCCCATGGACTGCATAAGTCCATGGAATTCTCCAGGCCAAAATACTGGAGTGGGTAGCCTTTTCCTTCTCCAGGGGATCTTCCCAACCCAGGGATAGAACCCAGGTCTCCTGAATTGCAGGCAGATTCTTTACCAGCTTAGCCACAAAGGAAGCCCAAGAATACTGGAGTGGGTAGCCTATCCCTTCTCCAGCAGATCTTCCCGACCCAGGAATTGAACTGGGGTCTCCTGCATTGCAGGCGGATTCTTTACCAACTGAGCTATGAGGGAAGCCCCATCTTGCCTGTATGTGAGCTAATTCTGGGGACAGGTGTCAACAATAAGAACTTTATCCGCCTTTTTTTTGACTGTGCCACACAGCATGTGGTATCTTAGTTCCCCAAGCAGGGATTGAACCCATGTCACCTCCATTAGAAGTGCAGAGTCTGAACCACTGGATCGCCAGGAAAGTCCCACCCACTTTCCTAAGTGGCCCCAGTGCTGCCACCAGGGTCCAGGGTCGTCGGTCACGATGTGGTCTCAGTACTGATGTCTACAGCAGCAGGTACAGTGTTCAGTGCCAGCCCAGGTCTACAGCATCATTCTGGGCACAGCCTATAAACCTCAGAGTGCCTTGGTTTTTCAGAGAACACAACGTTTTAGTCAATTCCTTTTCAGCTTCCATCACTATGCAAGTTAGCTTTTGTATGTACCATGCCACCTGAAACTTAGTGTTGTAGAACAGTGACCATTTATCTAGCTGTGGGTCATCAATCCGGACTTGGCTTAAGTGGGTTCAGCCATGTATCTGCAGTCAATTACTGGAGTGGCTGAAACGGGCTGACCTGGAGTGACCTCAGCTTCATTCCATCGGTCAAAGCAAGTCACAAGCCCAGGCCAGATTCAAGGGCTGGAAAAATAGTCTCTGCTTCTTGGGAGAGTAGATACAGAGAGAGGAGTCAATTACCACAATCATCCAGAGCTTGTTCTTGGTACTGCAACCGGCACAACAAGCTGGAAGATCAGTGCCAGGGAGACAGAAGGAAGCCCCTTTCTCCTCTGCAGACTCGAGGCACTGCAGGGGAACAAGTGGATCTGTCTAAGCCATCCCCATTCTGGGAGCAAAGCGTGGCTTGAAGGAGATGCACGTGCGGAAGGCTGTGAAATAGCACTTTGATTTCCTTGCCTTTAGATGCGGTGGTACATGATTAATCCACACTCCTTTCCCTTCTACCCTGGAAATCAGGGCTGTTCTAGATGACAGCTCCTTCATTCAGCAACACACAGTACGGTGAGAACTAAACTGATGTTGTTTGAAAGTCAAGACAACTCAAACCGAGGTTGGAGGTTGTTTGTCACTGCATCATTAACTGCCCTATCCTGACAGAGGAAGTATTTAACGAAGTACCAGTCCCGAAGAACACTGCATTAAAAAGATGAGTTTTGTAAGAAAATAAAGTTGGGGACAATAAGAAACTGCTCATTTTCCCTTTAGTGTTTATTCTCTTGCTGCATTTTGGTGATATAAAAAGCTCTGAGTTTTGGCCAAACACTCGGGTACCTAACCAGGGAGTGCATTTCTTCAGCTCAGTTCAGTTCAGTTCAGTCGCTCAGTCATGTCTGACTCTTTGCGACGCCGTGAATCACAGCACACCAGGCCTCCCTGTCCATCACTATCCCCCAGAGTTCACTCAGACTCATGTCCATTGAGTCAGTGATGCCATCCAGCCATCTCATCCTCTGTCGTCCCCTTCTCTTCCTGCCCCCAATCCCTCCCAGCATCAGGGTCTTTTCCAATGAGTCAACTCTTCGCATGAGGTGGCCAAAGTACTGGAGTTTCAGCTTTAGCATCATTCCTTCCAAAGAGATCCCAGGGCTGATCTCCTTCAGAATGGACTGGTTGGATCTCCTTGCAGTCCGAGGGACTCTCAAGAGTCTTCTCCAACACCACAGTTCAAAAGCATCAATTCTTTGGCGCTCAGCTTTCTTCACCGTCCAACTCTCACATCCATACATGACCACTGGAAAAACCATAGCCTTGACTAGACAAACCTTTGTTGGCAAAGTAATGTCTCTGCTTTTTAATATGCTATCTAGGTTGGTCATAACTTTCCTTCCAAGGAGTAAGTGTCTTTTAATTTCATGGCTGCAATCACCATCTGCAGTGATTTTGGAGCCCCCCAAAATAAAGTCTGACACTGTTTCCACTGTTTCCCCATCTATTTCCCATGAAGTGATGGGACCAGATGCCATGATCTTCGTTTTCTGAATGTTGAATTTTAAGCCAACTTTTTCACTCCCCTCTTTCACCTTCAACAAAAAGCTTTTGAGTTCCTCTTCACTTTCTGCCATAAGGATGGTGTCATCTGCATATTTGAGGTTATTGATATTTCTCCCAGCAATCTTGATTCCAGCTTGTGCTTCTTCCAGCCCAGCGTTTCTCATGATGTACTCTGCATAGAAGTTAAATAAGCAGGGTGACAATATACAGCCTTGACGTACTCCTTTTCCTATTTGGAACCAGTCTGTTGTTCCATGTCCAGTTCTAACTGTTGCTTCCTGACCTGCATACAAATTTCTCAAGAAGCAGGTCAGGTGGTCTGGTATTCCCATCTCTTTCAGAATTTTCCACATATCTGTGTCCATATGACCATGTTCAGACCAATGGGATTTAAGCATGAGAGATGGTGTAATTCCATGTTGTCTCCTTAAAGGGAAAGCCTCTTGCCTTAAACTCTCTATTTCAACTTCCACTGCTTGAGAAATGGTAACCGCTGGTGCTATCTTGGGAACCATGTATTGAAAATGCGAGAGCCACTTAGCCAGCCTTGGGCCACTCTCTGTATTGATAAATGAAAGAGAGATTAACTTCTATTTTGGCCCTTGTATTTTAGAGTCTGTTTGCTATAGCAGCCTAAGGTGGACCATAACTGATATCACCCTGTATCTTCCCCCGGAGATTCACTTTAAATATGCTAAAGATTCAGAGGTGTCCACTAGTAAAGAAACTAGTTCAAATCTGATTTACTGAGGGAATCCCTCTTTTTTTGTGTGGAATATTTATTGATATTCACTTATTGTTATCACAGAGGCAACTTTAAAATAGATTTGCTCTTTGGAAAGTACTGAAATAGACTCATCTTGGTAGGCATGGAGTTTTCATTTCCAGTGACTATAATCAGGGGCATGACCCAGCACAACTCCCCAACTCCACTTTCACTGCTTTCTTCTTGGAAAAGCAGGCAGGGAGTAGAAAAAGCAGAAACATGAATGACAGCAAACCTGGACTGGAATTAAGGCTCTGTGACCGTGGGCATCCTCCTGCACCTCTGCAGGCCTCTGTGGCCTCCTTTGAAAAATGAGAGCACCTATGTCTACTTCATAGGATTGTCTGAATTCTGACTATAAAAGCAGCTGGCATGGAAGAGTCTCTATTCCCCCTTCCCATTCCCCTCTGCTTTTCCATGAAATTTCTTTCAGGGTCTCACAGTTCTTCTAACACAGAAGTTCACTGTCAGGTCGCTTCTAAGCCCTCCCCTCCCAAGTAAAAGTGAAAGTGAAAGACACGATCAGTCTGATGAGTGCTTTTTCTTATTTATATTACCTGAATTCTAAAAGGTGGAAGAGAGAGAGAACACAGAAAAGAGAGAGAGAGAAGGAGAGGGAGAGATTAAGTAAATCTTCTTAAAAGTTACAAGGAAAAGCAGTAGATCCCTTTTAGGCTGTTGGATACTCAGAAAGAGAAGTGATTTTTAATTCCTCATCTTCCAAGGATATGGCCTTCGGCAAGTAGTGAAGGATCAGATCTGCTGTGGGTTTTCCCGGTAAAGCCAAGGATGACACATGATCTTAGAATTCAAGTTAATTAGGAATAATTCAAAGTGTACTGACGTGGCAGAATTCTCTTTAGTTGCCAGTCTACAAATCAAGGGGAAAAGCAGGCAGAAAGGACTGCAGGAGGACTGTTACATTAGAGACTCCATGAGGGCGAGGTTGGTGCCGACTCCTTACTTTTTCCTCCTCTGCAGAGGCCAGTGTGGTATTCTGTGTACAAGAAACTTTCAAGCATCCTCCACTGACTACCATTTCCTCAGGAACATGGAGGGTCAAACTCTTCAGAGGGGACTTTATTAAGAGTTTAGAGCTTATGGGATTAAGAGATAAGGATCAGTACTGGTCCACAGCCTATTATGAACTGGGCTGCACAGCTGGAAGTGAGCAGTGGGTGAATAAGCAAAGCTTCATCTGCTTCATCCCCATACTCACATTATTCCCTGAACATGCCCCCCCACCCAAAAAAGGTTGGGGACCACTGCTATATAGTACACTGCTAGAAATGGGTATAGAATTATACCCATATCTTGTAATAACTTGTAATGGATACTGAATCACTATGCTGTACACCTGAAACTAATATGATATTGTAAATCATGGTGGTGATTACATACTTACACACTTACATTTAAGTGTGGTGGTGTTGGTGATTTAGTTGCTAAGTCATGTCCAACTCTTGAGACCCCATGGACTGTGGAGCCTGCCCCATGGTAGCCTGCCCCATGGACTATGGAGCCTGAGACCCCAGGGAGCCTGCCAGGCTCCTTTGTCCATTGGAATTCCCAGACAAGATTAGTGGAGTGGGTTGCCATTTCCTTCTTCAGGGAATCTTCTCAACCCAGGGATTGAATCTGAGTCTCCTGCATTGCAGGCAGGTTCCTTACAGACTGAGCCACCAGGGAAGCCCTACTTCAGCAAAAATTTTAAAAAAGAATTTGGTGGGGAGGGAGTGTATAAGCAAGAGAAACCAAAGCTAACTCTCTTGAGGAGAAATGGAATTTATCTGAAGAATACCAGGGAAGTTCATCAAATCTAAGAAACTAGAAAAACCAGATCTTGAAAAGAGCAGAACCAAGGCAAACCTGGACCCTCAGCAATGACAGTCAGGGGGCCAGCTATCTAAAGAACTGCTGTGACGTGAGAGGGAATGGGATAGGTCCTATCTCAGACAGGATTCAGCCTTGACCAAGAAACTATGACCAAGGACACTGTGACAGGGGATAGTGCCTAAAGATTTATTGTGAACCTTGCAGATGCCCACAGAACTGCTGGTGAAAGACTTTGTGCAAAACTTACCTTTTGTGTATAACTATTTCAAAACTGTTTAAAACAACAACTACTTTATTGTATTGGGTTCGCCAAAAAGTCCATTCAGATTTTCCCATAAGATGTTGTAGAAAACCTGAATGAACGTTTTGGCCAACCCACTTGCTCATGATTCTGTGGGTCAGCAATTTGGGTTGGACTCAGTTGGATGGTTCATCTGTTGGTTTCACTTGGGGTCAGTCTTATGGCTGCAGGTATGTGGTAGCTTAGCTGAGGCTGGATCATCCAAAATGGTTTCACTTGCTTGTCTGAAAGTTAGCATTTGATACCTGCAGGGAAGGCCTACTGCTTCCATGGGACTTCTCATCCTTTGCTAGGCTACCCTGCGCTTCTTTACCTGGTGGTCTCGGGGAAGCAAGAGAGGGTATAGACCCCAGTGTGCCTGTTTATAAGCACATTTGCTCTTAACCTATTGGACCGAGTGAATCACACAGCTAAACAGGCTTAGATAAACTCTACCTCATGATGGGAGGATGAGCAAAACTGTATTACAATAAAGAATGCATACAGGGATTATAGACATTTATGGCCGCTTTTTGCAGTCCATACCACTTTATAATGGTCTCTACATATTCCCTAAAGCAGCATAATTAATTTAAAAAATCTTTTCATTTTTTACTTAAAAAGTAAATAGGCTTCTTATAATAAATTTAATCTATAGGAAGATTTAGTTTTAATCAGAAATCCCAACTCCCTGTTTTTCAGAATAAATCTGAAATGTGGAAAGAGTAAAAGAAACTGGATAAATTCTTAGTCTGATGCTTGAAACTCCATCTAATGGATTTTTGAAAAGCAAGTCTTTTTCAGCCACTATTCTGAACACCAGATTGCCAACTTGACCTTAGATTCTATTAAAGATGACAGTAGTCGTTCCTTGAATACTTATTGTGCACAGGTGCTTTTGAACAATATCTTTAATTCGCACAATGCTCTGTGAAGTAGGAATTATTTTTCCCATTTGATGGCTGAGGAAATACAGTCCATAGGCTACGTCTCTTGCCTCCGTCGTAGAAGTTGTTCATATCAGAAACAGGATTTGAACACAGGTCTGTCTGAGTCCTTGGGCCCTGTTTCTGCCCTTTTTGGCCTCTCAGTGATACTTGGTTGCATCCAGGAGAGACACTAAATTACATGCATAATGTGATGAAGAAACACCCACCATGCTGTCTTCTCAATTTGGTCAATTTTGTGAATGAAGAGAAAATGTCAGTGTGCCAAAGGTCACGTGGAACTTCTTTCCCTTGAACTTTTATTGAAGAAACTTCGAGGTTTCTCAGCCCTGACTTTCAACCTTCACTATGGAAAGAGTTGTATATTTTAAAAGAGTTCCTTCCTCTGATTCTCTTAAGGAAAAGGTGAGGCGATCAGTGACTCAGAGGGCATGGGCCTCCGGTTGACTTTTGGATCCCCTGCTCAATACCTCAGCTTGAAGACTGAATTCAGGGCTGAGGAAAAGACAGAAATGGTATTTTATTGGTCACTTTAAAATGTTTGTTAACTGTAGGACTTTTGCATGGTCAAAATGTGTAATTTTTGTTAAATGATTGGAATAAATACATAAGAGGAAATAGTTGGCATAAATACGTACATGCACGTGTATTTATCTCTCACTTCCAAAGGGTTATGGTCCATATCTTTGCTTGGCGGTGAGTATATGGAACATGGTTTGTATTTTCCCCTGTAAATGATATTCCAAAAAAAGAAGAATTAGTTTCCAAATGTGTTTGTAGTTTAACTCTTAATGTTCTGTAAGCCCAACTCAGTTTTCAAGACATTCAATCTTCATTTCCAAACCACATTCTAAGGGCAAAGATGTGTGTTCAGGTCCAAATCAGGTCAGCAAACACATCTGGGAGCCAGCAGCTCCTTTGGATTCAGCTGGAAGGGGTGTGTGTGTGGGGGTTAAGGGCAAAGGGCAAGGGTAGACAGGAAAATGGAGGAGTCACATGATGCTTTCTGGGTAAACTCCTAAGGGAGCTAGCATCCATCAAGCACCTGTTATTGGTCAGGCCCTGGCTAAGGTATTTGTCAAATGATCCCATGTTCCCCTCCCAGCAGTCCAGTGAGGTTGGCATGATTTATCTTATTTATTCCATTTTACAGGTGCAGACTTACCTAAGCAACTTGCCTAAGGTCCCAAATCTGGGAAGTAGCAAATTCAGAACTTGAACTCAGATCTGTTTCCTTCCAAAGTCTTTGTTGTTTCTGTTCCCCATGCTGCTGCTGGTCTATTGTCTGAGTGTAGGGGAGTTTGTATGCCTTTCGTGCACTAACAGCGGAGGGAGGTAGGAACTCTGGGTCAGTGGCTGAGCACGATTTCTGAACTGAGGAAGGAGCTAAGCAGGAATGGAGGCATGTTGAAGAGGTGCTGGATACTTCCATCTCCTTGTTCACCCACAGGGTGTTCCTTTGCCGATTGTTCATAAGTCGGGGCAGTTCACATTATTTCCTGACTTCATGAGCACATGAAGACCATCTGACAGTCTGACAGTGGTCGGCACATTCATACTGCTCTTTTCAATTTCTCGAGATCTGTGTCCTGAAGAAGTGAACAAGGAGTCAACATGAATTAGTAATTATGAAACTGGGACATGAATTCAGAGCAAAGGTTCAAGTCCTGAATATCCTCCTTACAAGCTGTGTGAGCTGAAATGTCCTTGGTTGAAATATTGGGGTAACAACTCTATGTACAGGTTATGGGGTCATTGTGAGGATGAATTAATATATGGCAAGCCCTCAGCATAGTTAATACAAGTTAGTAAGCATTTGTTCAATGCTGGATTGAGTGATTGGCCTCAGTCATGTACTAGCTGTGGGATCTCATCTCCCAACTTACTAGTTGGGAGAGGCTAGATCCTGCTGCTGTAACAACAATCTGGAAACATCAGTGGTTTACCACACGGCAGAGAAACAGTGCTTGCTCAAATTACATGGCCATTATGGACTGGCCCAAGGCTTGTCTTCTCCACCCCTCTCTGGGACACAGGGCAGCCTCTTCTGGAACATTGCCTGTCTGTGTGGCACATGGAAGAGAGAAGCCCAACACGAGCTGGGAGACATGTGTCACCTCTGTGTACTTTTTGTTGGCCAACATAAGTCATACAGCCACTCCTGAGTTCAACAGTGCACGGGTGGAAAATCCTCCTGCAAGAGGGGAACTGAAGGGGAGAAAACTGTAATAGTTTATCATATACTCGTGCAATTGACCAGCTAGTCATCCTGAGTCCCAGCTCTCCGGAAAGTGCCTGCACGTAGTAAGCATTCTTGAGTCAGAATATTATCACTACTCTCGCAAGTGCACTTGGGGCTCCCTTTCCCCCTTGTTTGGCCTAAAGCGCTGTCGGACCCAAAAAAAGTCTAGTTGTGCCTTATTTAGCTCCACATCTGGAGAGATTCAACTGTACCACATATTTGTTCCTAAATCACTGAATTGCTCACTGAATTGGCTGCCAAGCCACCTTTTCCAGACAGAAGAGGAAAAACTTACTTGCAAAGAGAAAGAGAAGGCTCCTCCTGGCCAGGCTGAGGCTTCTTTTGGAGATCAGCCATTATAAACAGAGAAGATTTATAACAACGAGGATGCCCCAAACAGAGAGTAGAGTGGAATTCCAAGGGATCAGCCGGGAGGAGTGAAAGGAGGGGCTGGTGCACCTCAGAAGGCTGTTATCGGCCGGCAGTGTGAACTCAGGTAAGCTCTTCACTGCTTTGTGCCTCAGTTTCTTCATCTGTAAAAGGGGGTGGTTGTGCTGGGTATACTGACTGTCTCATTGGGTGGGGATGAGAGCAAGAGGACATAACACACATGACGAGTTTTACAAACCATAGAAACCATTCCACCGTAGTTTAACAAAATGGTTACATTTAACAAAAAATATGACAGTGTATGGAATGTATCTGATGATAACAATAATTTGGCAGTAAACATGGGAGTGGATGTTGAGTCCCCAAAGCACCAAACAAATTCCCAGTTCTGAACGCTCTTCCAAGAGTTGCAAAGAAGTGAAAGTTATATTATTTAGGTGTTCAATTTGCTGGCAACCCTCTAATGCTCTAACTCAGCATTAGTCATGATTGACTAACTTTTTCTCTAGAAAATTAGTTGGAGCGTGCAAACACAGAGACACAGCATGGCCTCCTGGAACAAAACAAGATACACTGAGTCTTGGGGCAAGATTGAGAGATCAAAGGCCAGGTGGGCTGCTTGCTTGGCTGCTTGGGGACCATTTGGTATCATTTCCGTATTTCGCTCAGTCGGCATTGCTCAACTTCCACTCTCTCCATCATCAAAAAGTATTTTTAGTCCCTTTCATTACAGGAAACCTTTGGCATTGTTCTCAGAGTTGGTCAGAGGTGGGGAACATGGGTTTTCCAGTGTTAGTACACCTGTAAATAAAGGCCAGCAAATGCATCTTTATGTCTTGGAAGGAGTATTTCCTCTCATCTAAAGCTGTGTTTTGTATTCGATCATTGGAGGGGACTAGAGTTGGGCTTTCCAAGTAGTGCAGTGTTAATAAAAGAATCCACCTGCCAATGCAGGAGACTCAAGAGACATGGATTTAATCCTTGGGTCAGGAAGATCCCATGGAATAGGAAATAGCAACCCACTCCAGTATTCTTGCCTGGGAAATCCCATGGACAGAGGCGCCCGGCAGACTACAGCCCATAGAGTCACAGAGTCGGACATGACCTAGCACGCATGCACCTGCATCTGGGAACCAGAGTCAATGTCCCCCCTGGGCCTCTAGTGTGAACGTGGCTTAGCTCCTTGCCAGCGAGTGGCTTCCTGGGAGCTTGTCTCTCACCTGCTAGGACTGATTTAGGGGTCTCTCCTCCTATTCTGTGTTTCTGTATCCATCGTTGTCCTTGTCCCAGTATTTACACCACAATTGCTTACTCCTGTAGCCCTTTCTGTGCGCCAGGTACTGTTCTAAGTGCTTGAAGCATGTTAACTCATGGAGCTGTCGCAACAGCCCTAGAAAGTGCGTACTTTATGGAATCTCCCCTTTAGTTGGAGAAATGGAGACACAGAGAGGTTAAGTTGTTTCCCTCAGGCTGCACAGCTTGGGCTGTTATGAGGATTAAACAAGATAATGTCTGTAAAGTGTTTCACGCTGTACCTGGCACATAGTAGGTGCTCTACAAGTGTTCATAAACAAATAGGCAGAGTCTGGGCATCAGACAGACTTTAAGGGGCAGGAGTCATCTGCACCAGCTCCTGGGAGCCAGAAGCCTATTTACCCTACCCTAGTCTCAGCAACCGGGAAGAAAGTTCCTTGGAAGCCTCCTCTCTAGCCTCTCTTTTGCAGTGGGATGCTGGCTGGAACCTGGGGTCCTCATCTGTAGGATGTATCTGATGACTGGGCAGACTTTGCCCAGGTTGTGTGACACGTGCAGGAAGTACAGTTGTAAGGCAAGGCATATGGCTAGAGATCTGCCATCAACAGATAATTATTAAGAAGAGCTTTGGGGTGGAGGCTTCTTTGTGCACCATGAAATTTTCCTCTGATGAATTCAGAACTGCATCTGATAAAAAGGGGGCTCATTTCTGAGACATGCAAATCCTTAGAACCTCTTAACCAGAGGCCTGGTTTAAGGGCATAAAGAGTGCTTAGCGTGGGAAAATTCTTAAATGTTAACTGCAATAGCATTTGAGGGGCCAGGAAACCTAAATCCTGACTCTTGAAGTCCTAGGGCAGAGTTGATGCTGGAGGAGGTTGGTGAGGTGGGCAGACTTGGCAGGAAAGTGGGGAGGGGAGTTGATGAGGGAGGGCCAGCCACCAGCTTGTCAGAGGCATGGATTCCCCAGTCACCCATGTCTTGAGCATGGCATCAGTTATTTCTGTTACCTAAGATAATACTGAGTCAATCCAGCCCTTCTACCATCAACTCACTCCACCAGGCTCATGACAGATGTTTGATGGAGGCTGAAGGGAGGCCTAGAGATATTAAGCAATTCCTGCATCTTCTTACAACCTTGCTGAAGTTGGGGAGTATTTGAACTCTGGATTCTGAGTCTCATACAGGAGCCTTCTCAGCCCTCTGCAGAGTCACGTGATGCGAACCTTTCCATTTCCCTTCTGACTTTGGAAAAACTGCCTCTCACTTCCTTCTTAAACCCAACTCTACAAATAGCCCGTCTTGAAGCACTTCCTCGTGGGGGGTCAGTGAGGGGAGTGGGGCCCCCACACCCCATGATTCCACTTTCTCTCCACTCCCAGGATAGAAGTATGTGGGAGACACCCATCTGCTACTCTCCACACTTCCTTCCTCCCCCCAGAAAAAGAAGTGACTTTCTCTGGCTGCTGAGATTGGGGAAGGGTCTTCTCACCGCTCTCCCCCAGAGCAGCCTGGTCTCTGGAAGCAGGCCTCCTCAGCTTCCCTGTGAAAGCACAACTGTGGGTCAGGGCTCCAGCCTGTCTTCTGGGGGATGGTCTGTCCCAAGACCTCAGTCGGGGAAGATGTTCAGAAGCCCAACCATATCTTAAGGCTTCCCAGGTGGCTCAGCAGTAAAAAATCTGCCTGCCAATGCAGGAGACACTGGAGACTCGGGTTCAATTCCTGGGTCAGGAAGTTCCCCAGGAGGAGGGCATGGCAACCCACTCCATTATTCTTGCCTGGAGAATCCCTGGATAAAGGAGCCTGGCAGACTACAGTCCATGGTGTCACAAAGAGCTGGACAGGACTGAGCATGCATATACAACAACCATGTCTTAGAAATCTCCACCTTCTGTAGTCTCCTGCCAGAAATAGTGCAGCTTTTACACTGTTTCTGACAAAGTCCTCTATTTCTCACTTGAATCTGAACCCAGATAGGGAGCAATTTGTATTTAATCCTTACTATTATTGGTTGCAATAACCAGTGCCTCAGTTTCCCCATTGGGTGACATCCTTTTCTTTGAGAAAAGAGAGAGAGACAGTGTGTGTGTGTATACATGTGTATGTGTGCTTAATGACCTTTTCCCCCTAATTAATAATAGCCCTTAAGGAATATGCAGTTCTGTTGAGCAACTTTGTCCTACCCATAATAATTCACCAACTGATTTAGTCAGCGAACTCTATTGAGTACTTACATTGAGCCTGTTTCTGTTCAAGGAGCCAGCGATACAAAGATGAAAAGATTCATTCCCTTCTCTGGAGGACCTATTGGTCTTGTTGGGGAGGCATGCCAATGAAAAACCAAAATGGTTATGGCAGAGGAGGCACAAAGCATGTAGCAGAAGCATAAAGGGTGTCAACAAAGAGTGAGGAGGCAGGAGGCCTTCCTGGAAGAGGGAAGCTTGAGCTTGGAAGTGAAAGACGTGGAATTGGTCAGGTGGCCAGGAGAAGAGAGGGCACCCTTTCAGACAGAGGGGTATATGCTAAGTCAGGGTGATACGAGGGAGAATGGGGGTACTCAGGAGTCACAAGTAATTTTCCACAGCTGGAGTTGGAATGCTGGGGGGTGAGTGGGGGTATGGAGTGGGGTGAGGATGGGAGATGGGGAAGTGGCAGGAAGCAGGAGAGAAAGGGCAGGGCCAGATTACCAAGCCGTACTTATGCTTTGCTAAGGATCTTGAAATTTATCATAAGGGGCAGTGTTTGGTGATATGCGTCACTTGTTGACACTTGATAAAATTTTGAATGCTCCAGACTCACTCCAGAACTGTAAGGAGGGGCTTGGGTGCTAAAAAACACCCTGATGATTCTTAGAATCAGGCACATTTTGGAAAACACTTTTGAGCTATGGGGTTTGGAGCAAAGGAGTGGCATGGAGCGAACTGCCTTTTCATGAAATCAGTCTTGTACATGGAAAACACATTGGAGGCAGGGTGGCCAAACTGAAGGTCTGGGGACAGGCGAGGACGCTGTCTGTATGATGTGAATCTGATGAGGGGAGGGCTGGAAGGGATGGGAGTCGAAGAGAAGGGTCGTGTACCCTATATTCACATGGGCTCTGCAAAGCTACCTCTTAATATTACATGTCTGCTATGGACTGGATCATGGCCCCCTCCCAAATTCATACCCTGAAGCTCTAACCCCAGTGTGATGGTAATATTTGGTTTCTCAGTCTTTAGCAGGCATCACAGTCATCTGGGTGGGTTGTTAAAAACAAATTGCTGAGCTTCATTCACCCTCAGAGTTTCAGATTTAGTAAGTTTCAAGGTGGGGCCTGAAATTTGCATTTCTAACAAAGTTTTCAGAAGATGTTGATGCTGCTGGTCTAGGGCCCTACTCTGAGAACCACTGTCCTATAATATAGTATCAGCCTGTCGAGTCTCCCATTATCCTTCACCTGAAATACTGCACCAGACTCCTCACTTGGATTCATATTTTTATTCCCATTCTGCTTAATGGATTTTATTATGTTTTATGACTCCCTGGTAATTTTAAAAGCTCCCTTCTTATATTTAGGGAAATTCCAGTCTTTAAAGTTTTAATCCTTGAATTTAGAATGTAGAAACTTCAAACTCTCAGCTTTCTTTGCAACTAGGATGTGACTTGGTGACCAGACTCTGTCACTTAGCATACTTATTAGGAGACTTTGGGCTTCCCTGGTGGCTCAGACAGTAAAGAATCTGCTTGCTGGTGCCGGAGACCTGGGTTCGATCCCTGGGTAGGGAAGATCCCCTGAAGAAGGGCATGGCAACCCACTCTAATATTCTTGCCTGAATAATTCCATTGACAGAGGAGCCTGGTAGGCTACAGTCCATTAGGGTCACAAAGAGTTGGACACAACTGAGTGACTAACACTTACTTACTTTGATTCAGCAGTGAGCAGTTTGAAAAAGGAAAAAGGCTGTGCAGAACTTTTTTTTTTTTTAATAGCCAAAGCAATGGCTATGGGATGGAAAGGATGCCAAAGTTCCACGCACAGAAGTATCACCAGTGGGGCATTAGCAGTGAGGGGTTTCCCCCCTTGTGGTTTTAGGAATTGTCCCTGGACCCTTGATCTTGAGTCTTGTTTTTCAGGTCCTCCAAAAAAAGAAAAGAAAAGAAAGAAATCTCTGAGTTTCCCACTATTCATTTTTGCTTTTGCTTTTCTTTTTTTTAAAAAGCCCATTTATCCATTTGTTTGGCTGTCTTAATTGCGTCCTGTGGGGTCCCTCACTGCAGAGCACGGACTCTCTAGTTGTGGTCCACTGGATTAGTTGCTCCTTAGCATGTGGGATCTTAGTTCTCCAACCAGGAATTGAACTTGTGTCTTCTGCATTGCAAGGTGAATTCTTAACCACTGGGCCACTAGGGAAGTCCCCCCAATATTCTTTTTCAATAAAATCTTTTAAAATAAATAAAAAATAAATTAAGTTTCTCTTTGTTAAACCAGCCCAAGTCAGCTTTGTTATTTGCAACCAAGAACTCTGGGTGATACTCTCTTTTGGAATCCATTCCCTGTTGAACAGAGGTCATACTCCAGTCTGATTCAATCACATTTGAGGACACACGCCCGTCTCACCTTAGTTCACAAAGCCCTCTGAAGGGCCTCCTCCTAAGGCCCCCATTCCATCTGGCATCGCTATCCTCCTTGCCCATGTTGACAGAGCCTCACCTGCCATCATTTATTAACACAAACATGTCTAGCTTGTATACACCACAGGGCCTTTGCACATGCTGCTGTTTCTCCCTTTGCATCATCACATGATTGACTGTTTGTTACTCAGAACTCACAATGCTCGATATGAATGACATCCCAGCAGAGTACTCTTTACTAAGTACACAGTGTAACATGGCCAACATCCAACATGTCACAGGTGTTTTGTCTTCTGCAGACCACTAGTCGTGATTTGGTATTTTGTTATTTGTTTGTTTGCTTCTGGATGCCCCCATACTCCCTAAAGAATATAAACTGTGAGAACAGGATATTTTCTCCCCATATGTTGCTTGTCTTTTCAGTTTCTTGCTGGTATCTTGTGAAGCATAAATGTTTTTAAGTTTGGTGAGGTCCAGTTTATCAATTTGTTCTTTTATGGGCTGTATTTGTGATGTCACTGTTGCTGAAGTCTTTTCCCAACTGAAGGTCCTGAGGACTTGCTCCTACGTTATGTTCTAAATGTATTATTGTTTTAGCTCTTACATGCAAGTTTACAATTCAACTGGAGTTAAAGTTCGTGTATAACATGAATGTAAGGATTTTTTTCTCTCTGACTATACGGTTGTCCCAGCATTACTTGTTACAAAGGCTATACTTTCACCAGTGAAGTGTGTTGGTAGGTTTTTGAAAGTCAATTGACCATAAATGTAAGAATAAATGTAGTAATTTATTTCCGGACCCTCATTCCTGTTCTGTTGATCTATGTGTCTATTTAATGATTTGATTTTTTCATGATATGTTTCTTTAATCTTTCTAGAATTTATTTTGATTCATGGTATGAATTTAAGGTTGAAATAGAGTTTTTCCTTCTCTTCAAGATGTCTAATGAATATCCTGCCATTGTTTACTGAATAATCCTTTCCTTCTCCGCTGATCTGTTATGTTTACTAAATGGTTAAAAGGCGTTTTGATAGAAACATCCTGCATGTAACTGTGACTCATCCCATTTTCCTCCATCCAGCATTTGAGAAACCCCTAATCCTGTATTCTGTTTAACCAAATGGTAACAATTGTCCCTGTCTCAAAAGATCTGACACTGGCAAATAGGAAGAGGACGTTGACATGCTAGAATAACAAACACAGATCAGATATTTGCATTGGGCCTCAAAAAGGGTTCAGGAACAGTCGCTGAAATGAAGGGATTCTCAGGGGAGTTTCATATTTACTTTGGGTGGGGCTGTGGTCACTTCATCTAAAAGTCACCTAATCCCTGCTGGGATCGTTCCTACCTTTTTGTCTGACACTATTTTTTTTTTTTTTTTCAATATTACCATTTATTGGTGACAAACTCTAAGTTTTACTTACATCACACGGGAGAAGAACTTTTAGTGTAAACAGTCAATTGGAGTAGTACTGAACTCGCATGCTTTTCATCTGAGTCATGTGCAGGACCTTGACAGACACATTTCTGTGCACAGGTGTGTGATGTCAAAAGCAACACGGTTTAGAGGTAAACATGGTGTCTGGCACCATTTTAATCTTCTGGTGGTGGTTGTGAGATTTTAAATACTAAATGAGTATAAATTCTGCAGGAAGACTCTGCCCACACCAACAGAGTTTAAAAGGTCAATATTTTTCTCAATGAAGACACCCAAGACACATTTGTAAAATTTCCAAGAGACCTAAGGCAGAGCGGAGCAATTTGCCTGGCCCTTGATCCAACAAAGTTTCAATTGGACTTGACAGGCTGGAAGCACTGTTGAAAACAAGAAGATGAAATGAAACTCAGAAAAATGTAAACAGCTCATTTTGTCTGGAAAAAAAAAATCAATGCCAGGGTGAGGGAGGCTTAGTAAAAAGAATGAAATTTTAACTGCCTGAGAACAACTCAGCATGGTTGTGTTGACTTAGGCCTATTCTGTTTGCAAGGAGTTGTGCTGTACAGTAAAGACACCAGGGAAGAGTTTAAGGAATCCCAGGGAAGGAACATGGGGAATCAGTTTCACCTGCTCTGTAGTCAGTCTGGTCTCCCAGCCACACAGCCCAGCTACGTCTAACTCAGGGCTGGGTCAAAGGCAGCCACCCCCACCAGAGCTGCCAACAACGGCGTGAAACAAAGCATATTTAAAAATACCCCAAACGTGTCCAAATTTCCTAAGTCATCAGGAACTGAGTTCTTGGTAACTCAGCCTAAGAATTAATCCATTTCTTTTTGCATTTCCCCTTCTGGGATTTTGAGGACAATGTCTATTTTAGACAGTAGGGAGTTTAGAAAGAAATGAAAATTTGTTTTCTTTCCCTCTTGCTCTCTTTCCTTCTATAAAGAAATCAGAGCAAACAATCACTTGCAACTTTGTTGAAATCTTGAGTTGCATTTTGCAACTTGTTTACTCTGATTAGGGAAGTGAATTTATTAAAAATTTAAGCTACCTGAGAACTATAGGTACTTTGTATACTAAAAATTTTTTCATTATATATATGTTACTTTGTAACCTTTTGAAATTGAACGCATAATGACACATTTATCTTTTCATTAAATATTTTTCTACAATAGTGGTTTTTGAATCTTTTCAGCAGTGAACTTTTTTTAAAAAAATGAAATGTTAATGGCTATCTATTGCTACGTAACAAACCATTTGAAACTTAGTGGCTCACAAATATTACAGTTGTTTATTCTTTCAGGATTCTGCACATTCTAGAGGTTCCACAAGGAAGAACTTGTTTCTGCTGAATGCAATGCCAGATGTGGAGGCTGTGGGAGCCACTTTCAAGGTGGCTTCACTCACTACTCACTTGGGGACTCACCTAGGGCCCTGAAAGCCATTTATTGGAAGAACTTTGGCTTTTGCCCTTCGTGAGATGGGAAGCCACTGGAGGATTTTGGGCACAGGAGTGACATGATCTAACTTAGTGTTCACAGGATTACCTTGACTGCTCTGTTGAGAATAAACTTTAAAAAAGGGGTGGTCTGTTAAAGGAAAGAGCAGGGAGACCACTTAGGAAGCGATTGCCATACCCAGGTGAGAGTGCATGGCGGCTTGGACAAATGTGGCAGCAAGGGGAGGGGACAAGGTGATCGATATGGATTAATATTCATCTGTGCTTTCTCCTACTTATTTTATGGAATTATTGTGCTATATGGGGTTAATTGAGTGTAAGTTTGAGGTAGTCATCAACTTGACTAATATTTCTTGACCGTATTTCTTCATCTTGTGGTTTCACAGTGCAGGAAACCACTGGCGATTCAAGACGTATCTGGAGTTTTGATCTGAGTGAGTAGCTTAGCTCAGGTAATATCTGAGCACCTGCTCATAAATTCACTGGTCTTCTCCTTGATAGTGACGTGACACTGATTGTGGTGTGGTTTAGTCGCTTAGTCATGCCCGATTCTTGCGACCCCATGGACTGTAGCCCACAAGGTTTCTCTGTCTATGGGACTTCCCAGGCTAGAATACTGGACAGGTTGCCATTTCCTTTTCCAGGGGATCTTCCTGACCCAGGGAGCAAACCCAGGTCTCCTGTGCTGTACATGGTCTCCTGCATTGCAGGTGGATTCTTTACTGACTAAGCCACCAGGGAAGCCCGTGACACTGATCAGGGCTTTGCAATTTAGACTTCTTCACAGTAAACCCAGCTCTTCTCCAGTCAGGAGTGTACCCCTGCAGTGGCAGGAACTTTATCCAAATGACCCTTTTGAGCCACCATCTTCCCCTCACAGCTGCCCCGTGAGGGCTCAACAGACGGGGGTTTGACTAAATTGCCTCCCATTGGCCTCCATGCAGGTTGGAGCAATATGGAAATTCCTAAGAATAGATCCAATTCTTGAAAGCCTCTGAGCACTGGCATACTCTCATGGGCTACTTTTGGCCTTTTTCTTTTCTCTCTTTCCCCAGTCAGGGAGCCCCAGTGTTCTGCAGCTGTTACATCAGCCGGATGCCAGATGAGCAGAACAAAAGATGTAACTTGGTGACTATTCACATCTGTACTTCTCCTAAGCAAACAGAACAGATGCCCTTAGCAACGGGGCTCTCCGGCTCAGGGCAGGGGAAATGTACCCTGAAGGGGGAAGTTTCCCTTCTAAAAGCTGACAGAACCATGTAAGATGGCAAGGAACATTGCAAAACAGAACATTAAACATTCGTGGACTACAAACCCTTGGAGGTTTAAGCTGGGAGTCAACAGAGAGGTTCTAATCTATGTAAACACTGTGCATGCGGAATGCCAGCAGAGCTTTGGGCCTTATTTGGATCGAGTTTTTCACTGCCTCCCTCAGGAAAGAGGGCTATGCAGGCAAAAAGAGATACTGTCATTTTCTTCTGAACTCAGAAGTAGGGAGCGCTTCCTAGGAATTCCTTGAGCTGGCTGGTTCCCACCCTCGGATCTGTGCTCCAGCCTGCCTGGGTCCTGCCCTTCTTGCCCTGCTCTCAGGAGAGAGCAAGCCAGTCTTGGAGGAGCCTCCCTGTCCCCTTCTCTCTCCTGAAGGCTGTCAGCCAGAGCCCAGTGCCGAGTGAAACAGAGCAGAGTTGGGGTAGGAACATGTACTCACTAATAATAATTGCAAATTGTTTACTGTGGGCCAGACAGGCTTTTATTTGACCTAGGTGCTACAGTAGTAAAGAATCTGCCTGCCAGTGCAGGAGACACAAGAGATGAGGGTTCAATCCCTGCATCAGAAAGATCCCCTGGAGTAGGAAATGGCAACCTACTCCAGTTTTCTTGCCTGGAAAATTCCACAGAGCAAGGAGCCTGGCGGGCTACAGTTCATAGGTTAGTGAAGAGTTGGACACAACTGAGCACACACGGAGACAGGCCTTATTCTTTATTTAATTCTCACAGCCCTGTAAAGTAGGGTTATTGCTAATGTTTTATAGACAAGCCGACTGAGGCCTGAGGCTGAAAAGTCAGTTGCCCTGTGTCACAGGGGGGTCAGCCACAGAGCCAGAATTTGCTCCAGGCAGTCTTACTCCAAGTGTAGATTCTTTGCTGTCAAGCTACAACTTGCCCTGACTCTCATTTTTAGAATGGAAAGAAGAGATGAACTGCTAAGAGATGTTAAGAAAAAAGAAGGAATTCTCCTTCTTACATGATCATCCTCTTCTGCCATCATTAAATACTGCAAACTTTTTTTTTTTTTTAATAGGAGTCCATTTGGACATCCATTTCTTCACCTGACTCTATTTCTGCTTCTGAGGGAGATCCTTGATCTAGACCTCGCTAATCAAAACACTGGTGACTATTCCATGGTAAGGAGATTGGAGTGACAGCTTTTGTTTGAGCCTGTAGGGAAATAGTATCATTCTTTTCTCATTAGTTTTGAGCCAGGGAGGCGGCAGCTCCTGCTGCTATTGGCAGCCTTTATATGACAATGAGGAGAGATCATCTGAGAACTGAGTTAACACATCAAGTAGAGACAAGTGGACAGAGCAACACTAGAGCCTGAACTCATCCTCTGAGCATCTGAACCAAGCCACACACTCTTCAGCTATGTGCACTCATAAATTTTCATTTTTGGTGATGTCAGTTTGGGGGAGGTTTACCACTACTTATAACCAAAAGAATCCTAATGGATACATTAAACCTTTTCTAAGTGTGCAGATGGTGCTACAGTCTGGGCTGTAACCGGACAATTAAAAAGGCCCCTGGGTCTCACTGGGAGATCAGAGGCTTGAGGAGAGCTGCAGGGCTTGGGTGAGTATAGATTTGAGCCATGGCAATAGTCTCAACAAATATTTGTATGGTCTTTACCAAGCGCCAAATACTGTTTTAAGTGTCTTTTATCTGTATTAGTTAATTTAAGTTACCGTTATCACCACTTTTTAAAAAGCTGGAAACAAAAGACACAGAATGGTAGAGAACATGTCCAAGATCACACAGCAATGGAGCTGGGAGTACAGTGGTGCTGGGCTCCGGATGCAGCCATCTTGCTGCGGCCCACCCTCAGCATTCCCCACTCCCACTCCTCCTGACTTTCCTCCAGACAGCAGAAGCTCCAAGTGCTTTCAGGGGATACAGGAATACTCCTGTGGAATAGAGTTGTTTTTTTTTTAAGAACTACTTTTAACAATGAAATTCAGAAACACAGGTGGAAATTCAAGGGCAGTGGTTAAGGAAACTGTGAACTGCATGCGTAGAGACAAAGACTCTCACCCCTTGGTTTTCCCTTGGACTCACTGGTCTACCCATGACATGGAAGGAATAGGAACAGAGGGCCATGGACAGGCACTCAGCGTGGCCAGCTCTGTGCAGCACTCCCACTCTCCAGGCCACATTGACCTCCGTCAGTCCCTGCCTGTTTCTCCAGTCTCTGCCCTTCCCAGACCCTAGAGGCAGCCCACTGAGCGCTCCCCAGTGAGGCCTGCCCACCCCCGTTTCAAGGGAGGCTCAGCTATGGCTGGCAGGAAGACCTTGGCCCAGCCCCTGTGGAGACTCAGCCCCACTGAGGCTCGTGGAGCTGAGGGTGAGCTCTGGCTCTCGTCTTGCTCTGCATCTCCAGCGGGGAGCCTAGCCCACCGTGGATGCCAAGTGTTGTATGATCAGAGAGGCCTGAGTGTTGGACTTCTGGTTTGCTCATTGCCTCTTCCTGGTGTCAGCCTCGCCATTGAATCCTGGTTCCCCTTTGCCCCAGGAGCCAAGGAACTTCCTTGTGTTGAGTTCACCTATGTGACAGGCAATGTCCAGCCCTAACATGTGTGTTAGGGCTCTACTGCGCCCCGCCCCCAGCCCCATGGACACATTCCTTGGGGAGTGACCATCTCCCACACACCCTACTGTTGTAATGTGTTCCCTTCTCTGGAACTCTAGGTGCTAGCAGTTGCCTGACTGACCCCCGAGCTGGCCCCACCTGTTGGGTGTCCTGGCTTGTGGACTGGTACTCTCTTGTCCCCCAGGCCCACCTCTCTCTCCATCTTGGATGCAGAGCAATCTCTGGTGGTCCTAGTTGTCTCCAGCTTCTTGCCTGGCACTTCAGCTTCCCTGGTGGCTCAGATGGTAAAGCATCTCTCCGTAGTGCAGGAGACCCAGGTTCGATCCCTGGGTCAGGAAGATCCTCTGGAGAAGGATATGGCAACTCACTCCAGTACTTTTGCCTGGAAAATTCCATGGATGGAGGAGGCTGGTGGGCTACAGTCCATGGGATTGCAAATAGTCAGACGCAACTGAGTGACTTCACTTTCTTTGTCTCAAATCCTGCTACCAAGAGGGGCTGTGTTATGCACTTGGACTCTTGTACTGACTCTCACCGGTTGGTGATACGGGCCCTTCAGACCCCACCTCATCATGTCCTCTGGGGCAGAACTGGAGCACAGACCAAGAGAAGCAAGCAGGATTGCTTGTAAGCTACTCTCCTAGGGCCTCTGAAATGGCTTGAGGTGTTCCAGATGGGTCATTAACACAGGTGGCCTCTGCCCTCAGCCATGGAACTCACTTTAAATATGATGGTTTGTACCTCTGGGAAGACTCAGCATTCCAGAGCAGTGATATTTCCTTGGCTGAGCCTGGTAGGGATTAGCACTCTCAGCCAATTCTTGATTATCTTCAGGAGAAGGGAGAAGATGGACCAGTGACATTTCCAAATAACCTTGGAATTTAATCTGGCCAACAGCTCTGAATGTCCCCTGTTGGAACTCTTTCCAGAGCAGCTACCAAGAAGTCAAATCTATGTACTTGGCTTTCAAATCCTTTCTTCTTTACTTCTGCCCTGTTTTTTTTTTGCCTCATGGGAAAGAGATCTCCAGCAATGGACAAAGAATGAGGGGAACAGCAAGAGGACTAATATGGCAGTATGTTTTGTTGTAATTAACAGGAAATCTAACTCTAACTGGCTTAAATAGTGGAAGACATTTATTTAGTTAGAAGAATACAAAGTCTGGTAGCTGGGATGGCATCAAGTTGGGTTTGCTCCAGCGACAGAGGGCACCAGGGCTCCATTTCTCTCCTTTTTCATCCCACAGTATGGACTCTACCCTTGTATTTCACATGGTAGTCCCTGGCTGTTCTAGGCCCTTGTTTCATGCCAGCCAATAGCTATGAAGTGTCAGACTTCAAACTCTCTGATGGAAGATATCGTATCTTCTTTAGCTCCTGTTGCCGGCCCTATTGATTCAGACCCCAATAAAGGTCCTCCTGCTTACACCAATAGAATGAGACTGAATTTGGTTCAGAAGCAAAGGAAAGCTTCATTATGGGATCAGAGAGAAAGGAGAGGTGGGAGATCTTGCTCTACAGGGCATGCTTTCCCTGACAAGCCGTGGGTAGGGCTGCTTTGTAGGGTTCTGGCCCCGGGGTGGGGGGTTGGGGGCATGGTGGAGTTGAGTGCTGGGCGCAGCCTCTCTGCACACCACCTGCTGCCACTGCCATCTTGGACTGAAGTGCATGTACACTTCTGTACATGCCTGGCTGTGCGTTAGGCACCGCAGTTCTGCACTGGGAAATCTAACCCGATGCAAGGTCTCTGCACACAGGCCCCTGCAGGAAAGTGAAACAAGACAAAGCGCAAAAGTTGGACCTTGTCTTATCACCTAGATTCCATCTTATTTCCCCCTCCACCCCAGTGCGTTCTGCTCGTGACAAATCTCTCCTCTGTTTTCCATCTTGCTTCTCATTCTTTAAAAATTTTTTTTTAAAAATTTATCTATTTTATTATTTTTGGTTGCACTGGGTCTTCATTGCTCTGTGTGGGCTTTCTGTAGTTGCAGTGTGTGGACTGGTGCACGGGCTTCTTGTTGCTATGGCTTCTCTTGTTGTGGCTCATGGGCTCAGTTGCCCTGTGGCATGCGGGGGTCTTAGTTCCTGAACCAGGGATTGAACTTGTATCCCCTGCATTAGCAGGCAGGTTCTGGACCACTAGACCACCAGGGAAGTCCCTTGCTTCATTCATTCTTGAGGGATGCTGTGGGTCTGCTAAATTTGGGTGTGTTGTCATAATCCCAGGGAGGGGAACAGAGCTTCTCCCCTGCAGCCTTTAGTGCTCTTTGATTGTCCCCCCAGGCCTCAGCGCTAACTGTTTGTAGCTGTGAGCAACCAGCCTTTGAAGTTTTACAGATTCTAACCTTTTGGAGTCAAAGGACATGAGACAATTTAAGATACAGGCCTGCATATCAACAAGAGAACAATGGTTGTTAACGAGCCCAGGAAAGATAGAAACCAAGTGATGCTGGAAAGGCTCTGTTTTACCCCTCTCCATATTTGTTCAGATAAGACTGACAGCCTCTTGTTAGTCAATTTGCTTTTTTTTTTTTTTTCAGTAGCCTGTCTGCACTCTCTTCAATCGGGTCGCTTGCAATGACATTAAAAAAACAAAAACAAAAACCTGATGTATGGGTCAGAGCACAGAGCCCTCCGTGGTAATCTAGATTACCTGATTACAAGTAGTCAGGAGGGGGTCTGTTGCCCCAGGTTGTCTCTCTGGAGAGTGGGGCTGGGGATCTCTTCACTGGAGTGTGATGTGGCCAAAGAGTGATGCTTTGCAACTTCAGGGCAGAATGGGTGGTTAAGGTCACCAAGTGGAGTCTGTTCCACTTAGAAGTGAGCTAATCTTGTAAGTTGCTGGTTTTGCAGGTTTTCGGGTGCATCCAGTTTCCTCTTCCGAGGCGGGTAGAGAACCAGTCACTGGGTGGGGACAGCGCATGGTTACCATATATCCTGAGGACGTCCATTGTTTCTCCTACCTAGAGGACACGCTTGAGTTGCTTTATTTCAAGGAGGTTAAAGTGTCCCTTCTCTGGGGCTTGGGGGATAGTTTACCATATATGCGTCCAAATGCACTTTAACTTTAACTTATCCCTTGGGGCTAACTGCATATAGAGCAGAGCAATCAGAGTTGGCCAACGTAATTTGACTGAGGCCATTTAAGGTCTGTTTGGATCTCTGCTTTCTTCCGTCGGGGTCTCTAGGCTGAGTGCAAGGTCCTTTTTATGCCCTGGGCTAAATTAGACATGCTAAATATTCAATTATTAGACATGCTAAATGCTCAAAGAATAGATTACTACTATAGTGCCTGGCACAAAAACGTGGTGAAAATAAAGTTACCAACAATGATGTGAAATCTGTATGCAGGTCAAGAAGCACCAGTTAGAATGGAACATGAAACAACAGACTAGTTTCAAACAGGGAAAGGAGTACGGCAAGGCTGTATATTGTTACCCTGCTTATTTAACTTATATGCCGAGTATATCATGTGAAATGCTGGGCTGCATGAAGCACAAACTGGAATCAAGATTGCTGGGAGAAATATCGATAACCTCAGATACACAGATGATACCACCTTTATGACAGAAAGTGAAGAAGAACTAAGAGTCTCTTGATGAAAGTGAAAAGAGAGTGAAAAAGTTGGCTTAAAACTCAACATCCAGAAGACTAAGATCATGGCATCTGGTCTCATCACTTTGTAAGGGGAAGCACACTGACTGAAACTGCCTACCCTAGTCAGGACCTTTGGTAACCATTTGCATGAGTTGTTTTATGACAGGAGATCCTGGTAAAGAATACAGAACTAATAAGCCACCACCAACCGGAAGAGTTTGAGAAAGGTCAAAAGGAGATGCCGCATGCCCATCCACTTCCCAGAATCCTTCTCGCTAGCATCCATCTTGGCTGAGTGATGCGTGCACCACCAGGAAAGACTCTGAATTAGAATGATTGGCCAAAGACAACCCAGAAACGAATCCCATCATCATAAAATCCGAGACTGCGAGCCGCATGGCAGAGCTGTTCTCCTGGGTTCCCTTACCCTATTGCTCTCCACCTGGGCACCCTTTCCCAATAAAATCTCTTGCTTTGTCAGCACATGCGTCTCCTTGGACAATTCATTTCTGAGTGTTAGACAAGAGCCCAGTTTCGGGCCCTGGAAGGGGTCCCCCTTCCTGCAATAAATGGCGACTCTGGTGGGATTCTTCACTGCAACTGACATCCTGACCACTCAGGATACTCAGGGGCCAGCTTGCCTGCCAATGGACCAGACCCAGCAGCCGCAACTGGGACCTTTTTGTCCCTGGTCTCCTCCTGATGCAGACAACTGGCCAGAGTGCCCCGACCAGTAAGGAACAAGAGACTTTATTGACCTCTCTCCCCTTCCATCTCTCTTTCCTCTCCTTAACCCTGCCTATCCTTCCCCATTTTTCTAGTCCCCTAGTCCTGGACGCAGGAATCTGGTCAAAGGGCCTCAGCCTGAGCTGAGGATTGGAGACTGATCACCTCCTTTTTGGCAGATAACTCGAATTCTGGTTCTATTCTGGTCTGATTTCTGGTAAGGCCGAGTTCCAGTTCTTCCTTCTCTGGAGGCCTGGGGTAAAGTCCCATAACGCCTGGGTATCTGCAGGTGGCAGGAGACGTCTGTAAGGCCACCCCTTTTGCCCCCGTCTCCTGCCTCCTCCCCCTTCTTCTTTCAACCTGGCTTCCTTTCCTCCCTTTGAAATCTTTGAAGACCTGAGATATTTTCCTTAAAGTGTTAGTACTTGGATCTGAAGTTCTGTGTCTCTATAGGAGGTTTTCTGAGAGACTGTATTCATGTATTTAAGGGAGTGTCTGATGAGGACTGCCAGGTTTATATGTGTGTGTTTTAACTTTGTGTTCTGTGTTGTAATTTTTGATGGCCATTTTGCTTTGTCTGGCCACCATTTGGTTTAGACCTGCCGCCATTTTGTTAGAGCTTGATTTTCTTTCCCTGTGCCTTGAGACCAGGGCTCTCAGGAACACTTATCTAGACCATCTTCTAACCCCTGACCCTGAGGAAAAATGGGAAAAGGCCTTTAAAAGTTTTATTCATTCCAACTGTTTTTTATAAACTAGTAAAATTTATGTTGTAATATCTAATTCATGACTAAACTTAGAAGATGAAGCTAGATCTTGTGTTGTGTCTGTCTTATGTCTCAGTATGTCTTTATCTCTGGATAATATTTTTGAGATCAATTTGTAAATGAGCTCTATTTAATTGGCTTAAAAAAAGGTAAGCACTTACAAATCATTCTTAATTAAACAATAAATTCCAAGTTCATGTGAACTGGTAAATATTCAGTATTAAATACCTGATATTAATGTTTGTTTGTTGACCTATCTAATACAGACATGTCTTAGAGTAATTAACATTAAGTAGAATATTTTCATTGTACCTAGGTTTAATATAAGTTAAATATTATCATATCTGTTACAAATTTGTCAACAAAGAAATTACCTTGAGTGAAAAAACTTCTAAAAAAAATAAATGGGATATAAGCTTTTATATAAACTCTATTAAAAATAATTATTCTTTAGGAATAACTGTCTAAAATAGTCTCTCCAGATTGGTGTAACTTGAATTTCTAAGGGTTGTGCTAAGTGTGCTAAGTGTTAGAAGTCTATTGAATAGTTAGGTCATTTCCAAATAAAATAAGGTTTTGAAACATTTACTACTAAACACTAATTTCCTTTTACAGAGAAACAAAGAGATTTGAGACTATAAGTAAATAATGTTTGGTGCCATCCTAAAATGTTCTTAAAAAGCAAAGGTTTTAGAAATTATCACTGGTTTTATGCTCACCAATCTATAAAATGCTAATATAAAAGTTAGATCTTGGTTGCTAAAAAAAAGTGAAAGTGTGTTTTCAGTTAAAAAAAAAAAGAGTAAAATAAAAAATACTAAAAAGCGTTATGCATGATCAGGATTTTCTAAAATTGGATTACAATTAGATAAATAGATTTTGTTAGGAATGACATAGCCATAAAAAAACTGGTTAGAGCCAATTAGGTCCAAGATGGCGGAGCTGACTTTCACTAGACCTTGACCTTGGTATTTATGCCCACTGTGACATATCAACAAGCTAAATGATACACTCATCAGCTAAATCTGACCAAATGTTCTAAACCCTTTTGATTGATCTTTTCGATAAAACTTCCTAAATCAAATTCTTTTGAAGTTCTTTTGACCTCTAGCTAACTTTGGGGTGCTTCAGAGGGCCCCTGAAACATCCCAAAGACAGATATTAAACTGTGGTTATTTGGTTGGTTAAATTACATAAAAAAGATTATCGAATAAATAATAAATCCACTCATGTTATAATATATGGTAAAATTACTAATACAAATATCCTAGAAAGTATATGGACTTCTTAACATTCTGATATGCCCTGGTATTCTAATGAAAAACCTGACGACTTCACAAAAGTTAACAAAAAGACTGAATGAACCAGAAAATACGTTTATAACTTTTATGGTTTCTGTCTGAAAAACTAGGGGTTTAAATCTTATGTTTTCTGGGAGTAGGGAAAACCTTTCTCTCAAACTAATTATGACAATACTTTGGTAAAATTATACATTATAAACAAAACAATTATATTTTCTCTCTGACTCCTCCAAAAATTGGAAACTCTTAGGTTTCCAGTAAGTTTATCAAATAAATTTAAAAGGTTATCTCACTAACAGGTACAAAAATCTCAAGGAATTTTGACACCTTAAAAAGAAAAAAATTCACTTAGATTTGTTAGGCAAAAATCTGTGATAAGCCTTTGGTGTGAGTTTCCCAGCCCTGTTTTATTTTAAAAGTTCAGTCTGAGACTCTATAAATGTTTCAACAAAATAAAAAGTCTATGATCAATTATGGTTATATAAATCATCAGACCAAAATTAGTGAAAACAGACCTATTTTGCAAACAAACTAGCCTTATTTTGGCTATATTTGATAAAAATGAGGGTAATTTTAGGAAAAAAAAGATGTTTCAATAAGTGTTAAATCCCAGTTTGTTAATAGAGGTCTACATGTAGTAAAACTCATTTCTTAGATAGTTCTTTGCTGTTATGTGATATTAATGTAAAATTTAATTAAATTCTTAAAGAACACCCTAAGTTTGTTTCTAAAGCTTATTCAATAATCTATTTTTGGATAAAGATCAGATGCCTCATGACCTGCAACCAGGACTAAAAAAAGACATAGTTTAAGGGACTATCTCCAACCTGGATGGAAGGACTATTTTTTATCAGGTACTCTTAACTAGCTCATACACAATAAAACTGAAGGAAAATTAACTCTTAGACTAATTCCCACTTCCAAAGGCCCCTACACTAGATTGGTCTATAGAAAAGATAGCTGACCTGATCTCACCTTAAAATGTTGCTCAAACAGAGGAAAATCTACACTATATCAGGATAAAAAGACGACGACATCAGAGGTAGTCAGCTTGCCCAAGATGCTAGACCTAATTCGTGTGATCGTTTATAATGTTTTCTTGACTTCTTAGACCTTTACATATAAATCAAATGCTTTTCTATCATAGGCCTGATCCTATGCTAGTTTTAAAAATCAATCCAGTTGTTGGGTTTGTGGCCAATTACCTGTGTCTAGTTCTGGGTTACCTTGATAAATTTCTCTACTACAAGGCTAACTGGTTGGCCCAAAAATAAAAATTGTAGTCATATTCAGGTCACTGTGATATTACTAGATGAGCTCCCCTCACCAGGCCAATTAATAACGCCTGCTCTGACTCTGGCCATAAATTTGAGCTTTTTTCTATTACTCAAGCTCAATGAGAACAACAAAAAAAAGTATCAACAAAGGAGAAAAAACTCTCCCACAATTATGAGGTAGATTTATATAGATAACAACAGACTATGGTAATTTAGGTTTAAAGTCTCCTCTGTGTTAAAAACAATTAAAGCATACTAAAGATAATCAGTCTAGTAACACTAAAAAACTGGGCTATGTGCCTTATAGATGGTGGTGCCAATATATAATTTCCCTGCAAGATAAAGATTCTACAGAGTAGACTAAGTCAGATGACCTGAGATATACTGGGCTACATCTAATAAAAACTCTTCTTAAGACTTACTTGTGACTTTACTAATACTGCTGGCTATGTTATTTATATTTCACCTGTTTTACAAAATTGATGTTTCTTACACTGTCAAATGTGTGTCTGAGGCCTCTGATAAAATAATATATAGTTCCATATGAGATCGATGATGGTAACAGTGTAACTCTAGATAGGGGAAGAAACAACAAGAAGAAATATTTTCCTGGACCAAGAGGCTAATAAGACAGGTGGTCCAGAAAATTTTGGATACTGTTTTATGGCCTAGTCCAGTAACAACACATTGAGTGGCCTATCAATGAAAATCTTTGCCAAACCTGAGAATGGACATTCTCAACACCATGAGATAAAATGGTCATGAAATACAATCATGGGCACTGCAACCGCTGACTTTCAATGCCCCTGAAAAGAGTTCAGGGTAAAAATCAGGAATAAGACACTCTGTGCTCTGAAAAAAAACTGACAGAACAGGCCTTCAGATAGTTGCTGCTGCTGCTGCTAAGTCACTTCAGTCGTGTCCGACTCTGTGTGACCCCATAGACGGCAGCCCACCAGGCTCCCCCATCCCTGGGATTCTCCAGGCAAGAACACTGGAGTGGGTTGCCATTTCCTTCTCCAATGCATGAAAGTGAAAAGTGAAAGTGAAGTCGCTCAGTCGTGTCCGACTCTTAGCAACCCCATGGACTGCAACCTACCAGGCTCCTTCATCCACGGGATTTTCCAGGCAAAGTACTGGAGTGGGGTGCCATTGCCTTCTCCGTTCAGATAGTTAGATCCTTACAAGAAAAGATTTTATGAATTCCAATTCTTACATCTTCTCATACCTAGAAAAACACTGACATCATTAATGGTGACATCTGCTTTGGCTATTAAAAATTTTTTTACAGTTAAAAAGTCAAAATAGAGTGGCTATGGTTCAGACATCCTGAAAAATAACTAGGTGACACTATGGTGTAATTTCAGATTAGAGGTTGTATTGCTAACACTTGAGCTTTCTGAGTCGTCTCAGGCTTGGATGCCACCAATCTCAAAACAATGTCTGCTAAAAGCTAGTAACTACAACCTTACTTTTTATAAAACTAGACAACTGGCTACCTGGCTACAAGTCTCCCCAGAGTGCCAGGTCCAGACTGGGTTTCAGGACTATTCTTCTAAAAAAAAAAAAAAAGAGATTCATTTTGTCTATTAAAATTCCAGTTATCCCTCCTCCAGCTACTTCTAATTGGGTCCGTTACAGCAAAATGACAGACCAAGAGATTGAGATTTTAATCATACAAGGCTCAGATCTAAGACTTAAAACTCAGAAACACTTTCAGTTCAGTGTCTCTTCTCCAAGCTGAGGCAGTCCTATGACCCATTTTGACAGAAAGTTATCGCAGTCATAGTTGCCCTGTTCCCTAAATTAAAACTGAACAAGACTCTGTGAGGCTCTAGAGTACAGATCTGTTCTGTGTTCTGCATTTCTTGTCTGTAGGATAAAGGCTTCATTCAGCCTCCTTGACCTTCCCTGAGTTCCAAAGGGTAGATTCAAACAATTGCTAATCAGGAAAGGGAGGGGATACAAAAACAAGAAAAACAGTCAAAGGTTGGTATAGCCTCCAGAACAGGGTCCTGGTTCCTACTCAAAAAAATAAACATAACAATGTCTTTAAGTTCTTTTACAAAACTAGAGCCCCCAACCAGGTAAAAGATGGTAACTTCAGACTGAATTTAAGATTCCTAGAGCACAGCTCTGTTGCCTCACCACCAACCAATCAAAAGGGGTCACAAACTCTGCAGCCCTCACCCCAAATGTTGCCTTCTGTTTCTGGGGACCAGAGATGACCATTCTGTTAGGTCTCCTGTTTGGCTCCTGTCTATTTCATCTCTGAGAGGGGCCAACAGTTTCAAACTAAATTGCTGTTATTACAGAGGTAAATGCTGGTTTCAGGCAAAAAATACCTTGACTTAGATCAGATAGAGACTTCTGCTCTACTAGACAGGCCTACGCCCATACAGAACAGAAAAAAGTTACAAAAAAAAAGAGACCTCCGCCCCAATTCTCCAAAAGTATCTTGAATATAAAGTCTCTCAGGGGGGAGTTGTAAAGGGAAGCGCACTGACTGAAACCGCCCACCCTGGTCAGGCCCTTTAGTAACATTTGCATGAGTTGTTTTGTGACAGGAGATCCTGATAAGGAACACGGAACTAATAAGCCACCACCAACTGGAAGAGCTTGGGAAAGGTCAAAAGGAGACACCGTGTGTCCGTCCACTTCCCAGAATCCCTCTCGCGAGCATCCATCTTGGCTGAGTGATGCCTGCGCCACCAGGAAAGACTCTGAATTAGAATGATTGGCCAAAGACCACCCAGAAACTAATCCCATCACCATAAAATCCGAGACTGTGAGCCACGCAGCAGAGCTGTTCTCCTGGGTTCCCTTACCCTACTACTCTCCACCTGGGTGCCCTTTCCCAGTAAAATCTCTTGCTTTGTAAGCACATGTGTCTCCTTGGACAATTCATTTCTGAGTGTTAGACAAGAGCCCAGTTTCAGGCCCTGGAAGGGGTTCCCCTTCCTACAACAACTTCATGGCAAATAGATGGGGAAACAATGGAAACAGTGACAGACTTTATTATTTTGGGCTCCAAAATCACTGCAAATGGTGACTGCAGCCATGAATTTAAAAGATGCTTGCTCCTTGGAAGAAAAGCTATGACCAACCTAGACAGCATATTAAAAAGCAGAGACATTACTTTGTCAACAAAGGTCCATCTAGTCAAAGCTATGGTTTTTCCAGTAGTCATATATGGATGTGAGAATTGGACTATAAAGAAAGCTGAGCTCTGAAGAATTGATGCTTTTGAACTGTGGTGTTGGAGAAGACTCTTAAGAGTCCCTTGGACTTCAAGGAGATCCAACCAGTCAATCCTAAAGGAAATCAGTCCTGAATATTCATTGAAAGGACTGATGCTGAAGCTGAAGCTCCAATACTTTGGCCACCTGATGCGAAGAACTGACTCTCTGGAAAAGACCCTGATGCTGGGAAAGATTGAAGGCAGGAGAAGGGGACGACAGAGGATGAGATGGTTGGATGGCATCACTGACTTGATGGTCATGAGTTTGAGCAAGCTCTGGGAGTTGGTGATGGACAGAGAAGCCTGGTATGCTACAGCCCATGAGTTTGCAAAAAGTTGTTCATGACTGAGTGACTGAACTGAACTGAACAATGATGATGAAGGTGATGATTATGGTGTTTTTGTATATGCATATTAAGTCACTTCAGTCATGCCTGACTCTTTGTGACCCCATGGACAGTAGCCCACCAGGCTCTTCTATCCATGGGGATTCTCCCGGCAAGAATACTGGAGTGGGTTGCCATGCCCACCTCCAAGGGATCGTCCCAATCCAGGGATTGAACTTGCATCTCTTGAGTCTTCTGTATTATCAGGTAGGTTCTTTACCACTAGCACCACTTGAGAAACCCATGATGTTTCTAAGTGCCTGGTCATGGTGCCTTGGGAAAGAAGGGGTCCTTTCAGCTTCTTGGATTGTGAAGCTGGACCCACATCTGACCTTTCTCCACAGGCAGAGCAGCCAAGTATGGCCCTGAATGTGAGATACCCGCCACCCCCGGGATCAGTCTCCTTAGGTCCCATTGCTCACCTGAGATGCTTGTCCAACAGGCTGATGCAACCTTTGTGTTTGGGTCACTAATGTCAGGATGCCATGAGGCCTTGCTAGGCTGGGGCTCTCTCCTTCCAGCTGAATTCAGTTCCTTCTTACATATCCAGCAAGGCCTCTTAGGTTTCTGCCAAAGGACACTGCTATAAATTTAATTGTCCCACTCCCCAAATTCATGCTTTGAAACCTAATCCCCAGTGTGATGGTTTGAAGGTGAGGATTTTGAGCAGTGGTGAGGGCATGAGGGTGAGCCCTCACGAATAGGATTAGTACCCTTATAAAAGGGACCCTGGAGAGCACCCTTGCCCTTTCTGCCATGTGAAGACACGGGGAAGGCTCTGTCTATGAACCAGGAAGCAGGCCTTAACTAGATGCTGTAACTTCCCTGGTGGCTTAGATGGTAAAGAATCTGCCTGCAATGTGGGAGACCTGGGTTTGATCCCTGAATCAGGAAGATCCCCTGCAGAAGAGAATGGCAACCCACGCCAGTATTCTTGCCTAGAGAATCCCATGGACAGAAGAGCCTGGCAGGCTACAGTCCATGGGGTCACAAAAAATCGGACATGACTGAGTGACTAACACTATCACTTTCACTCGTCATCTTGATCTTGGACTTCTCAGCCTCTAGAACTATGAGAAATAACCTTCTATTGCTTGTAACCACCCAGTCTATGGTATTCTAACAGTCTGCACAGACTAAGACAAGGATGGAGGGGGGAAAATCCAGAGAAGCACAGAGAAAGTGAACTGGGAAGAGCCTGGGGATAGGGGTCAGTTCATTTGAGTTCAAATCTCAGCTCTTCTGCTGGTAGCATTTATGTTTAGAGAACTGCCTAACCCATTTGGGCCTTAGTTTCCTTAGCTATAAAATAAGAATTGCTAATATATGCATTACCTGTCTGGCAGCATTGTTGTTTAAATCCCATGTCCGCCAATTCCTATGAAGGAAGCCCACTCCTCATCTGTAAAATGAGGTCACAAACCTCCCTCAGAGCATTGTGGTGAGGCTTAACTGAAGTGAGGGATGCAAATTGCTCGCCACAAGGAGGCTATCGGGATTTCTAAAGTCTAAGATGCTTTCATATTCCACGTTAGGGAAGAAGCCCTATTTTCCTAGGGAACTGAGAATGACTTAGACGCAAACTGGGGTCTACCTGTGGGGCACATTGTGGGCACTGAGGGGAAGGCAGTTGCTCCACGGCACCCTCAGGGCCCCCGGGGGCAGAATCCAAGAAGCAGGAGGAGCGCTTGAGGATCTCAGGTGGAAATGCACAGAGGAAGGAAGTGGACAAAGGCCATCCTAAGACCGGCCACCACCCTTGCTTGGGCTGCTATTCCTCAAAGGGAGCTTTGTTCAGCTGAGGGTGCTTCATTTCAAAGCAGACCAGGGATCCCAAAGGTTACATCTCCTGGTGGCTGGCTCTTTCAGTTCATAGGCCAGCTCTTTCTTTTTTCCAGGGCATACATAGGGGACCAGGGCTACTGGGTCAACTATGTACTGGAGTTTATAAAACCATCTTTTTGAGGGAGTTAACTGTTGGTTAAAGCAGTTAACTTTTAAGTTCTTCAAAGAAGCGATTTCCATTTTCATCAGAATCTCTGGAGATTCTTTTTAAAGCACACATATCTGGGTGTGTTTAGAATTAGACATGGAATAGGAATTAGAATGGAATAGGAAAGCACTGGGAACCTGCATTTGCAGAGAGCCTCAGAGACAGAGGAGCCTGACAGGCTACAGTTCATAGGGTCACAAAGAGTAGGACACAACTGAATGATTGAGCACAGTCACTCACACCAGATAGGTCTTCTGTCTGGAGAACCGTAGACTGATGGGAAAGGAACGGAACATCTCATTAAGTACTACATTCTCTTAACACCTTTCCCAAAAAACAATCCTCTGCTCTCAGGACTGACTTCATGGGTGGAACCTCCCAGGCTTAGAAGGGTCCCATCTTTGGTTTAATGCTCTTGCTACTGCTGTCTTTGAAATTCTTAAATTTTTGAATGAGGAGGCCCTGACTTTTCATTTTGCATTGGGCTTCACGAATTATGTAGTAGGTCCTGTCCACTACACAGTTAAGAACTTCAGAAAGGATAGACTTGCCCAAGGCCACACAGCTAAGGAGTGGAAATGGGTTTGGAATCCTGAGATATCTGATCCCAGAGTTCTGCTACCCCATGACTTTGAGACTCAAAAGAAATGGACTTTGATAGTGGAGTTCTGATTTCAGCTACCTTGTCAGGTTTCAGGGTGAGGGAAAGGCCTTCCCCAGGCATCTTATCTACACCAGGAAGGTTTTCATCAGTGCTACTACTCATAAGGGTAAGACCAATGCATAAACTCATTTAGCTTCAGGGTAGGAAAGATACTGTGTAATTCCAGGCTGACAGCCCCTGGAGGGAGAGAATAAAGAATGCCTCTTTTCCCTCTCCCTCACTGTAGCTTTACTATGCACAGAGGAGAAGGCAAAGAGGTACAGGAGACAGGATCTAGAGCCAAAGGTGGTGTTGCGGGGGGTGCGGTCCAGAACCAGCTATACCACTTACTAGATGAATAGCAGAGAGTAACGGGTCTCTTGGACTGCAAGTTCCAGTTTTTTATCTGTAAAATGAACTGATGCAAGTTTGTGGTGAGGGTCAGATGGCCAGATGGACTTCAAAATAGTATGTCAAGGTCAGTACAAGCTCTATGAACATTTGTGACTCATAGGGTCGGTTGGTATGTGCATAAGGAAATGGTTTGGCAAAAGAGAGGGACACCTGGGTCATGCCGAGGGTGGTCTCGCCCCAGGGCAGGACCTTTGCTGTCCCTAAGGTGGAACTGGAGTCCGAAGTGACTTGGGGTGGGAAAGAAGTGGGAGGAGTGGGTGCTGCAGGGATTGGGACTCTGGTTGCTTCAGACTTTGCTGCTACAAAAGAAGGCAGAACTACCAATAGCAGTAATAATAATTACTGGGCTTCTCTGGTGGCTCTGATGATGTAAGAATCTGCCTGCAATGCAGGACACCCGGGTTTGATCCCTGGGTCTGGAAGATCCCCTGGAGAAGGGTATGGCAGCCTGCTCCAATATTCTTGCCTGAAGAATTTCCATGGACAGAGGAGCCTGGTGGGCTGCAGTCCATGGGGTCGCACACAACTGAGCAACTAACATGCACACACAATAATAAAAATAATAGTTAAAAAAAAAAAAACCTACGATGGGGCAGGACAGCAGAGAGGACTCAGGAATGCAGAAACAGGCTCTTCAGTTGAGATAGAGGTGTTTGGGGTGCCAGCACAGTTTTTTGGTTGTTAGGTAAGGACCCCATCACTTACCAAGATTGGTGAAGACCCCAGTTTTGTGTCAGAGCCCGGCGTGGGCCATAGCAGTTTGAGAGGCAAAGAGAAGCAGAAACCAGGCCCCAGAGAAAGAAGTTTGTTAGACCTCAGAGGCAGTGTTATTGTTTTGTTTTGCTTTTAAAGCAGCATTTTACTCAAAATCTTTGCTTCTAAGACCATGGGGCTAAAATAAGTGCTCAGAGACTATAGAGAGCAAAGACTCTGGGGCTCCCTGGAACAAAAAGACTCTGAAGGCCTGAGGCTAAACCAGGTATAGAACAGGTGGAGGTGGAAGGTCAGAGTGGTTCCCAGTCTGCACAGCCAAGGTCAGGTCCCCCAGACCTCAAACCTGCCCTTGTGAGCAGGTGGCATGTGGAAAAGGGCCACATTAGCAAGCAGGTGTCAGGGGCAGCTTAAGGAGGCTGAGCAGGTGGGTACAGCCTGTGGGTGGAGGAGCCTACACAAATTAGGCTGAATGTATCAGAGATGTGAAAAGAGAAACACTAGCCTGATGCTACAGGGAAGTTTCACCGAGTTTTCCAAACTGGGATCTGAGGGTCCTTGAACACCTACAGATGAATCTTGGGCATACGCAGATTCTCTAAGAGGATATTTAAAATTTTGCGTTTTTATTTTGATCATGACCTGAAAAGAAAAAAGTCAGTATAAGCATATTCTGGGTAATCTGGATTAGTGACCTCTGATCATTTTTTTTTTTTTGGCATCCACCCACAGAAGGAATCCATTTTACTGGTGACCTGGTTTCCATACACTGATATTCACGATCACATAAGCAGAGCTGACAGGCAGCCCATCCAGACCAGGGCAGCCACACCAGCTGTGAAAATGTGAAAAGACTCCAAGCCAACTGGTGGATAGCTCTGAGCCTCTAGAGTGTCGCCACCCCCACCTCCCTGATCGTCTTGGTGCCTCCTCTGCGGTCCTCCTCAACCACCTCACCAGCAGAGGTGAAGCGAGCGGGGAGAGTGTAATAGCTTCCTGGCACTGCTGTAACAAATGACCACGCACTGGATGGGTTAAAATAGCAGAGCCTTATTCTCCTGCGGTCCTTGATGCCAGAAGTCTGAAATCAGAGTCCCTGGGTCAAAACCAAGATGTTAACAGGACTGTGCTTCTATCTGGATCAGATCTCCCCCTGCCTTTCTCTTTTAAGAACTTTTAAGAACACAGGATTTTATGACTGTGCAAGTGTGGCCCACACAGATAATCCCAGATAATCTATCCATCTCAAGGTCCTTAACTTAATCACTTCTGCAAAAGCCCCTTTTCCTTATAAAGTAACATTTACAGATTCCAGGGATTAGGACCTGATATCATAGGGAGCCCTTATTGGGTAACCACAGTGCCTGCAGGGCCTTGCTCCAGAGATGCAGTATCTCTTTGGATTGGTCACTCCTGTGTTGTGTATATGTGTGCTTGAAATAATTTTCTTTATACAATACTTATTCTGACATAATGTGATACACTTTGATGTTTTTTCTATCATTTAAAAAATAGTTTTAAATCTAATTTTAGTTATCTTTCTTCCAGTTTTATTGACATGTAATTGACCTACAGCACTGTATAAGTTTAAGGTATACAGCGCGATGATTTGATTTACATGCATCATGATATGATTGCCACAATAAGTTTAGTGAATATCCATCTCTCATACAGACCTCAAATTAAAGAAACAGAAAAATTTTTTTTTCCTTGTGAAGAAAGCTCACACATGAGAGGATTTACTTTCTTTCATATATAATGTACGCAGTATTAATTATACTTATTGTATTGTACTTTATATTCCCAGTATTTATTTTATAACTGGGAGTTTGTATCTTTTGACAGCCTTCATACCCTCGAGAGCCTCCTGCCTCTAGTAACCACAAATCTGACCTCTTTTTCTTTGTGTTTGTTTTTGAAGTATAATTGATCTACAACACTATGTTAGTTTGTGTTACATAACATAGGGAATCAATATTTCTATACATTTCAAAATGACCACCATGATAAATCTAGTTGTCATCTGGCACCATACAAAGATATTGTGTAATTCTTCACTATATTCCTCATACCATACACTTTATATTCGTGACTCATTTATTTTGTAACTGGAGGTTTATCCCTCTTAATCTTGCTCACCTATCGCTCTCTTCCCATCATCCTTATCCCCTGGGGCAGCCGCCTGTTGGTTCTCTGTACCTGGGACTCTGTGTCTGGTTGTGTTTGTTCATTTGTTTGGTTTTCAGATTTCACAAATCAGTGAAATAATACACTATTTGTCTTTCTGTGTCTGACATTTCACTTGGTATAATACCTTGTAGGTGCATGCATTTTGTCATTTATGGCTGAGTAATATTCATATAAAATGCATCTTCCTTATCCATTCCTCTACTGATGGGTACTTAGGTGGCTTCTATATATTGACTATTGTAAGTAATGCTTCGGTGAGCATTGAGGTCCAAATATCTTTTTGAGTTAGTGTTTTCATTTTCTTTGGATAAATACCCGAAAGTGGAATTGCAGGACTGTATTGTAGTTCTATTTTTAATTTTTTAAGGAAATTCCTAACTGTGGCTGTACTGATTTACATTCCCACCAATAGTAAACATCTTTTTTCCACGTCCTCACTAGCACTTGATCTTTGTTGTGTTTTTGATAATAGCCATTCTGACAAGTGTGAAGTGATATCTCATTATGGTCTTGTCTATATAATATTTTCGGAGAAGGCAATGGCACCCCACTCCAGTACTCTTGCCTGGAAAATCCCATGGACGAAGGAGCCTGGTAGGCTGCAATTCATGGGGTCGCGAAGAGTCGGACACGACTGAACGACTTCGCTTTCACTTTTCACTTTCATGCGTTGGAGAAGGAAATGGCAACCCACTCCAGTGTTCTTGCCTGGAGAATCCCAGGGACGGGGCAGCCTGGTGGGCTGCTGTCTCTGGGGTCGCACAGAGTCGGACACGACTGAAGCGACTTAGCAGCAGCAGCATATAATATTTTAAAAAGTGCTTGCTGCACCCAGTATACTGATTTCATGACCCACTATTAAGTTGTGATTTACTGTGAAAAGCATTGCAAACTTTCTATAATGTAGTAACCTAGGAATGCCAGTTTCCACTGCCTCTAGTGTGTTTTATAGTATATTTTCTTTTTAAATTTTTTATTTATTTATTTTATTTTTGGCTGCACTGGGTCTTTGTTGCTTTGGGGAGGGCTTTCTCTAGTTGTGGTGGGAGAGGGTTACTCTTCATTGTAGCGTGCTGGCTTCTCATTGCCGTGGCTTCTCTTGCTGCAGAGCACAGGCCCCAGAGCCTGGGCTTCGTTAGTTGTGGCCCTTGAGCGCAGTAGTTGTGGCACAAGGGCTTAATTGCTCTGCGCATGTGCAATCTTCCTGGACTAGGGATCGAACCCATGTTCCCTGCATTGGCAGGCAGATTCATATCCACTGCGCCACCAAGGAAGTCCTGTAGTTGTGTTTTTATGGCAATGACACTATACTAAACAGCAGTATGTAGTAGCAATAGCAGGCTAAAGAGAAAAGAATAGAGAGAACTGTAATATGTAAATGATGTTGAATTTTTGACAGGTTTGCCAAGAATACATAATAGGGAAAGGGTAGTTTTAGATAGACTATAATTTAATAAATGGTGTTGAGATAACTAGACATCCAATGCAAAAGAATGAAATCAGATGTCTGTCGTATCAGGCACAGTCTCAACTTAAAATGGATTAGAGACTAGACCTGGAACTGTAAAACTCACAGGGAGAAACACGGGGTAAAAGCTCCTTGACACTGGCCTTCACAACACTTTTTTGGTATGACACCAAGGGCTCAGACAACAAGAGCAAAAAATAAAGAGACTACACCAAACTGAAAGGCTTCTGCCCAGTAAAGGAAGCAGTTAAGAAAATGAATGGGCAATCTATAGATAGGGAGAAAATATTTGTAGACTGTATATCTGAAAATGAGTGACTACTCAAAATATATAAGGAACTCATACAGCTCAATAGCAAAAATAAGAACAGACACAAAACAAAAAAACAACAAAAAACCTGGTTAAAAATTGGACAAATGGCTTGAATTGACATTTTTCCAAAAAAGACATACAAATGACCAACAGTTATATGAAAAGATGCTCAATATCACTAATCTTAGAGAAATGCAAATTAAAACTACAATGAGGTATCATCTCATCTGTTGTTCACTCAGTCACTCATGTTTGACTCTTTGAGACCCCATGGACTGCAGCACTCCAGGCTTCCCTGTCCATCACCAACTCCCAGAGTTTGCTCAAACTCATGTCCATTGAGTTGGTGATCCCACCCAACCATCTCATCCTCTGTCGCCCCTTCTCCTCCTGCCTTCAATCTTTCCCAGCATCAGGGTCTTTCTAATGAGTTTGCTCTTTGTATCATGTGGCGAAAGTATAGGAGCTCCAGCTTCAGCATCAGTCCTTTCGATGAATCTCACTTTAGGATTTCTATTAACAAAGAGAGAGAGATAAAAAGTATTGGTGAGGATGTGGAGAAAAGGCAACACTCACTTATTGTTGATGGGAGTATAAATTGGTATTGCCCTTGTGGCAAATAGGATGAAGGTTTCTCAAAAAAAAAAAAAAAAAATAGAATGCAACTATCATATTATTCAGCAGTTCCTCTTCTGAGTATATACCTAAAGGAATAAAATCATACCTCAAAAAGATGTCTGTGCTCCCATATTCATCGCAGCATTATTCACAGCAGCCAAGATATGGAAACAAGTGTCCATTGATGGATGAATTAATAAAGAAATTATGGTGTAAGTATACAGAATGGAAAATTAGTCAGCCTTAAAAAAGGAGATGAACCTGGAAGACATTATGCTAAGTCAAATAGGCCATACATAGAAAGAAAAAAATGGCATGATCTCACTTATATGTAGACTCTCAAAAAGTGAATACATAGAAAAGAAGAGGAGAGTAGTGATTACATTGTGTGGAGAGGTGGGAGAAATAGGGACATGCTGGCTAAAGATACAAGGTTAGAGTTATGTAGGATGAATAAGCTTGGAGATCTCATGTACAGCATAATGACTATTGCTAAGAATACTGTATTGAATACTGGAGATTTGCCAAGAGTAGACTTAAGATCACACACACACAAAGGCAACTATGTGAGAAGACACATAAAGTAGCTCAACTGTAGTAATCATTGCACTGTGTGTATGTGTATCAAGTCACTTTGTTGTATACCTTAAAATATACAACTTTATTTTAAAATATGGAAATGACGCATTTGTGATAAGCAAAGACCATTTGGCATGTTGAAAAACTGAAGACCTGACATTAGTTTGGATGGCAGAAAAGGATGGCAAGATTGAGTTCTCACGTGGCACACGATGGTGTAGGCTTGCCAAACTCTAAAGAGCTCCATGCAGTGACAGGCCTCACCACAGTCACATTTTGTTCAGAAGATTCATTTCCACAGTTTAAAACTGCATTGTCTGCCACAGTAAATTAATACTATTAGTTAAGACTTTGTAGTGCTGTTTGTACTTCATTTATAACCATTTATTGGATAAGGCAGTGGCACCCCACTCCAGTACTCTTGCCTGGGAAATCCCATGGGTGGAGGAGCCTGGTAGGCCACAGTCCATGGGGTCCCTAAGAGTCGGACACAACTGAGTGACTTCACTTTCACTTTTCACTTTCATTCATTGGAGAAGGAAATGGCAACCCACTCCAGTGTTCTTTCCTGGAGAGTCCCAGGGACAGAGGAGCCTGGTGGGCTTCCATCTATGGGGTTGCACAGAGTCGGACACTACTGACGTGACTTAGCAGCAGCAGCAGCAGCATAATCATTTATAAGGTTGTTTTGTTCTTATATATTATATGGAAGCTATAAGCCTAAGGATTTTTTAAACCCATTTTTATATTTGTACATGTCCAGGTAATATAAAAGAAAAATAATGAAGACAATTTTAGCAGAGTGGTGGTGGTGGGAAGGCCACAAGAATTTTTTCTTCTGATACGATGAATAGTACATTCAAGTTTAAGAAAGACTAGTCTACCACTGGGAGTATAATGAGATCCTTGAATGTGAAAATACGCAGATAAAAATGGTGAAACAAAGAAAAGGGACAGCAGCCATATCTCAAGCTTGAAAAATTAGGATTGAATCAAGGCGGGGAAAACTTGAGAAATAGCTTCAGCCAGCACCCTCCTAGAATATCTAGAGATGTCCCTACCAACAGACGATGACAAATCTAGATGGAAAAGGATGTAGTCCAAGTAGGAGGACAGCACAGAAACAGACCAACAAGGAGACTTTGCCTCCAATTACTCATAGTGAGGAGATGTAACCACTCCCTCAGAAGGACAGGCAGCAGTCACACAACACCTGTGTTTCATCTGTTGAAGCTAGACATGTGGGGCCTAACTTATTAGTTCAAAAATGTGGAAGTGTTAATTTACTTTGATTCTTTTAAACCTGTAGATTTGCTTTGATTCTTTCAAAATAATTCTTCTGCTTCCACTGTAAAATAAAAAAAAATACACATGATGCCCATGTAGAAACACTCCATATCAGTCAGACCATCTTTAGCCAGGTAGGGTCAGCTGTGAGTGAAAGGGTAGGTTGCCACCACACAGATGCTGGTTTCCCATCAACACCCCTTGGCAACTCTAATGATGTGAATATTTCTAGGTAACCCAGTCTTACAATGCCATCAGCACATCTCTAATAGTTGGCAGGACACTGGAGTTCTTAAAACCCAACCTGTTGGTTTCTGTGAAGAGAAAAATTCAATCCCAAAGGACAAGTTAGTTAGTTGAGGTCACCACATTCACCAGGCTTCTCTGTCCATGGGATTTTCCAGGGAAGAATACTGGAGTGGGCTGCCAAAATTCAATTACAAAATGTGTACTTTCAGGCAGAGCTACTTAACGTCTTCTGTGCCTCTATTTCTTCATGATAAATAGGAACAATAATAGCATATAGGGCTTCCCTTGTAGCTCAGTTGGTAAAGGATCTGCCTGCAATGTGGGAGACCTGGGTTCAATCCCTGGGTTGGGAAGATCCCCTAGAGAAGGGAAAGGCTACCCACTCCAGTATTCTGGCCTGGAGAATTCCATGGACTGTAAAGTCTATGGAATTGTAAAGAGTTGGACACAACTGAACAACTTTCTCTATAGGGTTTTTATGGGGGCTGTATCAAGACTATCCCCATGGAAAAGAAATGCAAAAAAGCAAAATGGCTGTCTGGGGAGGCCTTACAAATAGCTGTGAAAAGAAGAGAAGCGAAAAGCAAAGGAGAAAAGGAAAGATATAAGCATCTGAATGCAGAGTTCCAAAGAATAGGAAGAAGAGATAAGAAAGCCTTCTTCATTGATCAGTGCAAAGAAATAGAGGAAAACAACAGAATGGGAAAGACTAGAGATCTCTTCAAGAAAATGAGAGATACCAAGGGAACATTTCATGCAAAGATGGGCTTGATAAAGGACAGAAATAGTATGGACCTAACAGAAGCAGAAGATATTAAGAAGAGGTGGCAAGAATACACAGAAGAACTGTACAAAAAAGATCTTCATGACCCAGATAATCATGATGGTGTGATCACTGACCTAGACCCAGACATCCTGGAATGTGAAGTCAAGTGGGCCTTAGAAAACATCACTATGAACAAAGCTAGTGGAGGTGATGGAACTCCAGTTGAGCTATTTCAAATCCTGAAAGATGATGCTGTGAAAGTGCTGCACTCAGTATGCCAGCAAATCTGGAAAACTCAGCAGTGGCCACAGGACTGGAAAAGGTCAGTTTTCATTCCAATTCCAAAGAAAGGCAATGCCAAAGAATGCTCAAACTACCGCACAGTTACACTCATCTCACACGCTAGTAAAGTAATGCTCAAAATTCTCCAAGCCAGGCTTCAGCAATATGTGAACCGTGAACTTCCTGATGTTCAAGCTGGTTTTAGAAAAGGCAGAGGAACCAGAGATCAAATTGCCAACATCTGCTGCATCATGGAAAAAGCAAGAGAGTTCCAGAAAAACATCTATTTCTGCTTTATTGACTATGCCAAAGCCTTTGACTGTGTGGATCACAATAAACTGTGGAAAATTCTGAAAGAGATGGGAATACCAGACCACCTGATCTGCCTCTTGAGAAATTTGTATGCAGGTCAGGAAGCAACAGTTAGAACTGGACATGAAACAACAGACTGGTTCCAAATAGGAAAAGGAGTACGTCAAGGCTGTGTATTGTCACCCTGCTTATTTAACTTATATGCAAAGTACATCATGAGAAATGCTGGACTGGAAGAAGCACAAGCTGGAATCAAGATGGCCGGGAGAAATATCAATAACCTCAGATATGCAGATGACACCACCCTTATGGCAGAAAGTGAAGAGGAACTCAAAAGCCTCTTGATGAAAGTGAAAGTGGAGAGTGAAAAAGTTGGCTTAAAGCTCAACGTTCAGAAAACAAAGATCACGGCATCTGGTCCCATCACTTCATGGGAAATAGATGGGGAAATAGTGGAAACAGTGTCAGACTTTATTTTTTTAGGCTCCAAAATCACTGCAGATGGTGACTGCAGCCATAAAATTAAAAGATGCTTACTCCTTGGAAGGAAAGTTATGACCAACCTAGATAGCATATTCAAAAGCAGAGACATTACTTTGCCAACAAAGGTTTGTCTAGTCAAGGCTATGGTTTTTCCTGTGGTCATGTATGGATGTGAGAGTTGGACTGTGAAGAAGGCTGAGCGCCGAAGAATTGATGCTTTTGAACTGTGGTGTTGGAGAAGACTTTTGAGAGTCCCTTGGACTGCAAGGAGATCCAACCAGTCCATTCTGAAGGAGATCAGCCCTGGGATTTCTTTGGAAGGAATGATGCTAAAGCTGAAACTACAGTACTTTGGCCACCTCATGTGAAGAGTTGATTCATTGGAAAAGACTCTGATGCTGGGAGGGATTGGGGGCAGGAGGAGAAGGGGACGACAGAGGATGAGATGGCTGGATGGCATCACTGACTCGATGGACGTGAATCTGGGTGAACTCCGGGAGTTGGTGATGGACACGGAGGCCTGGCGTGCTGCGATTCACGGGGTCGCAAAGAGTCGGACATGACTGAGCGACTGAACTGAACTGAACTGATGGATTCATTTCTATAATCTATTGTTTGGCGCTTAATAAGTGCTCAATATATGTTAGCTATTATTATTATCTTGCAAACTTGCTGATGGTGATATCTTTTTCATTGTTGTAAGTGTCTTCTTCATTGTTGTCCTTATGTGGTGCTTTAGAAGTCAGCAAGCTTTAGTGCTTCTGGAAACCGTAGATGGTGTCTTCACACCTCTCCTGGGAGTCCTGCCATTCTTAGCGCTGAAATAAGAGCAGCAGAGCTGGCTTCCAGAGGCACACTGGCCACTAAACCCACATGTTGCCCCCCTTCCCAAGGCCCAGCTGCCGTCGATGGGAGCCTAACCACATGAGGACAGAGCAGTGTTTGCACTGACCTGGCTCCTGCTCTTGTCTGAAGGGCAGCAGTGGCCCCAGGCCATGCCACCTCTTGCAGGGATCCTGGCAGAGCACACAAGCCAAACAGGATCAGGGTGGGGCATGCCTTGGCCCAGGAATCCACTGGCACCAGCTCACAAGAGATGGGAACAGGGAGTGCCCCAGATGATTCAGTGAGTGGTATGTTTTCCTCTAAGCAGCTGCCAAAAATGCCTCCTAGGCACCTGATTAAGAGGCAGTAAGTACAGGGATGACTGAAAGGCAACCCCTTTAGGGCCACTCAGATTTCTCTCACACCTCTGTGTACATATGGTTCACACCTCTGTGTACATACGATTCTCTTTGCTTAGAATGTCTTCCTCTACCTACCCAGGATTCTGCTGGGCAAAACCCTGCTTCTTGCTCATCCTTAATGTCCTAATTCAACTGTGAGGAAGGTTTCTGGGCTCTACTAGGTGTTTAAGCAGTAAACAACCCATACTTTTATGTATCTTCCATCCACTAGATACTTAAATATTCCATCTTATATGCTTACATGCTCCATCCACCACAGCACATTAAAATTGTCTGCTGGAATATGGTCATCTCATTGGGATGCCCACCAACAGGATTTCCTCCAGCCCTGCCCACAGACCTTTCAAAGGGGTGAGTCTACAGGGATTTGTTTCTACCTATGATCCTGCTTCCAACTATAACAAAGTGGACAAGGGTAGCCCATCTCCAGGTGGTTAGTGACCTGTTCAGTTCAGTGCAGTTCAGTTGCTCAGTCATGTCTGACTCTTCACATCCCCAAGAACTGCAGTACACCAGGCTTCCCTGTCTATCACCAACTCCAGGAGTTTGCTCAAACTCATGTCCACTGAGTCAGTGATTCCATCCAACCATCTCAGCCTCTGTTGTTCCCTTCTCCTCCTGCCTTCAATCTTTCCCAGGATCAGGGTCTTTTCTATCAGTGCTTTGCATCAGGTGGCCAAAGTATTTGGGCTTCAGCATCAGTCCTTCCAACAAATATTCAGGAATGATTTCCTTTAGGATTGACTGGTTTGATCTCCTTGCAATCTAAGGGACCCTCAAGAGTCTTTTCCAACACCACAGTTCAAAAGCATCAATTCTTTGGTGCTCAGCTTTCTTTATGGCCCAACTCTCACATCCATACATAGATCCATAGTGACCTGTGATGTGGACCATTTCAGATCAGATTCTGCCAGGGGGTTGAATTGGGTGAGACTCTAGCAATGAGCAGTAGGAACTCACGCTGCAAGGTCATGAGACACAGAGAACCTGATGGAGTGGATGCTGTTATGTGCTGCTCAGATCACATTGGAAATGAAGGATTTTTCCCTTTGCGGCTGGGAGTGTTGCCAGTAGACAGTCCTCAATTCTTAGCTCTCTTTGGGAATTGTCTCTATTGAAGGGTTCTCACCCTCACCCCCCAGCTCTTAATCCAAGGTCATACATCCTTCCCAAGGAAGCCGATATCTGATGACTGGTTGACACAGAAGCAGGGTCAACCTCATGGGAAAATTTTGAAGTACCATCTCAGCTTCAGAGTGACCTGTCTAGTTGGCTGAGGCCGTCATCAATACTAGGGTGACCAAACGTGCTGTTTTGCCTGGGATAGAGAGAGTTCCAGGGACATGGACCTTTCAGGGCTAGAACTTGGAAAGTTCCCAGCAAACTAGGACAAGCTGGTCATGTAAGTCAAGATTGCACTGCAATTTGACTTCTCTCCTCACCCTTTCCATCCACTTGTTCTTCCTCCCACAGGTGGGCATCCCAGGAACATTCCCTAATAAACTTCTGGTCTGCTAATCTCCATGGCTTCCCTGTGGCTCAGTGGTAAAGAACCTACCTGCCAGTACAGGAGATGCTGGTTTGACCCCTTGGATGGGAAGATGCCCTGGAGAAGGAAATGGCAACCCACTCCAGTATTCGTGCCTGGGAAATCTTATGGACAGTGGAGCCTAGTAGGCTTACAGGCCATCGGGTCACAAAGAGTCGGAGATGACTTAGTGACTAAACAACAACAACTGCTAATCTCCATCTCAGGTCTTTTTTTTCTGCAGGAAACTCAATCTGTGACCCTGGAGAAACTATGATATAAAAGCTTAAATTACGAGGCATTGGGAACTCTGAAGAAGCAAAATCTATGTGGCAGAGAGAAGCTGTGTTAGAGGGACTCCAGAAGCCCTCGGTGGTGAGACTCAATGATGTTAACATTCTGGGGCTAGTAGTCATGTCAATAGCAGCTCTTGGGCCAAGAGTCCTAGAATCATCTTGGGTCCCTGGTAAATATACTTTTGCTCATCAGTTTACAATCGTATATTTCCTTAATTGGACTGTAAGTTTCTTAAGAACATGTACCAGGGTGATTAATTAAACCCAGAAGTGTGCTTTAAGGTTAGGCTTCATGAAGACTCTCCCTTAGGGGTGTCTGGACTTACATTTTGGCACCTCCATTTCCCATATTGCTTGCTGTGTTCCTACAATAAACTCCACTTTTTTTTTGAGATGGTTTGAGTAGGTTTCTCATCTTTGTATTCAAAAGATGAGCATTTCTGCATTAGCAAGGGATTTGGCTTTTAGCCACAAGACCAACTCTGCAAGTGTTAAGGGGAAGAAATAAACTTATTGGAATGGTATTGGGTTCTCAAGGTCAAAGACTCTAAGACCAGGGCTGGGAAATGGGCAGGAATCAGAGGATCTGCCACCAACATCACATCGATTATAACCTCCAACTATACCCAAAGTTCTTACAACACTATTGAGTCCATGTCCCAGGAGAGTATCTGATTGGCTGGGCCTATTCATGTGCCCACCCTGTGGCAATGCCAGGACTTAAAAGGGGAGAAGAGTGTCTAGCAACTTTGGCTTTCTTGCGTGAGCAAGTACTGCCCATCCCAAACACAGCATCAGGGATTTCCCAAAAGAGGGAGGGATCTGCTCAGAGGAAGTTGGGGTCGAGGGCTGGAAGCCAGAAAACAACAGATGTCCCCTTCAGCGTCCATCTGCTTCTTAGGCTAAAAGTGTTTATAACAGGGACTGTGGGTTTCCATCTTCGTATCTCAGATACCCAGTGTCTGGCTCTCCATAGCTGCTTAATAGATGTTTTTTTTGTTTGTTTGTTTTTTAAAGAAACTGCACATTAGATGATCTCTGTCGTTCAAAGAACCAACACATATGGAAAAACTGGTGCTTGCTTCTTCAGGAATGCAAAGATGGATACACAAAACACTAATTCTTTATGGGTTTTACAATCTGGAACTGGGATTGGAGCATACAGGCAATGATCTATTTGTATACACACGTACTATGTGAGACATTCCATACAAAACAGGCATGCCACTGTCCTCGCACTGGGGGAAGGGCACGTGGAGTTCTGTCATTTTGCCCCTCTGGTTGTTTTGCTCTCATGAGTGGAATCCTCAGTCACCCTTTAATCCTCATAGAAGGTGCTTGCTGGTAACAAGGGAGAAGGGATTATTTTTTTCTCTCTTTCAGATACCACTTTGGCTTCCTTTTTCACTCATGAAAGCCTGTCTCACAGGGGAAAGTTTTAACAACCTTTTATTCAGAGATTGCAAAGATACATTAAAACTTTCCTGAGCTGTGGATGTAGAAAAATCAACCACTTGACCCCAGGCTGGTTCCATTGCCATCTCCACAAATTGGGTGAGGGGTATTCACTGCCCAGACCTCAGGATGCCTCACATGGGGGCTCCAGATTGCGCCACCTTACAGATTCTCTGTCTTGTTCTAATGCTCCTGTTTCTTTTTCTTTATTTTCTCTCTCTTTAACTCTTCCCTCTCAAACTCAGTCCTGGCTTGCTTACCCAATCCCATTTTCTGTGACGCTTTGTGCTTCTTTCAGTATTATTCACCAAGTTCCATATCCTCTTTTGTGTCTTGCAGTTGTTCAGCTTTTGAAATCCTCTTGCAAGCCAAAGGCATAATCTAGACTATTATTTCTGGTGGTGGTGGAGAGACTTGAACTGCGAGTCCCAAGGTAGAAGGGATGGGAGTGTTTCCCAATCCTAATGACACTCGACTTTGTTCCAACTATATGTATATATATATTCTTCATTGCTAAGACTAGTCTCTTGTTGAAAAACCTTAAGTTTAAACAAGACAGTCATGTCACTCCTATTAATATAGCTTTAATTTACTATCCTTAAAGGGCATTCATCCACCTTCTGACTCTGAATTATATCACAAAACCTATTTTATAATTTCACAATTTGTATGGAAATACAAAAAACCTAGAATAGCCAAAGCAATCTTGAGAAAGAAGAATGGAACTGGAGGAATCAACTTGCCTGACTTCAGGCTCTACTACAAAGCCACAGTCATCAAGACAGTATGGTACTGGCACAAAGAGAAATATAGATCAATGGAACAAAATAGAAAGCCCAGAGATAAATCCAAGCACCTATGAACACCTTGGAGAAGGCAATGGCACCCCACTCCAGTACTCTTGCCTGGAAAATCCCATGGACGGAGGAGCCTGGTAGGCTGCAGACCATGGGGTTGTGAAGAGTCGGACACGACTGAGCGACTTCACTTTCACTTTCATGCATTGGAGAAGGAAATGGCAACCCACTCCAGTGTTCTTGCCTGGAGAATCCCAGGGACGGGGGAGCCTGGTGGGCCGCCGTCTCTGGGGTCGCACAGAGTCGGACACGACTGAAGTGACTTAGCAGCAGCAGCAGCAGCATGGACACCTTATCTTTGACAAAGGAGGCAAGAATATACAATGGAGAAAAGACAATCTCTTTAACAAGTGGCGCTGGGAAAACTGGTCAACCACTTATAAAAGAATGAAACTACAACACTTTCTAACACCACACACCAAAATAAACTCAAAATGCATTAAAGATCTAAATGTAAGACCAGAAACTATAAAACTCCTAGAGGAGAACATAGGAAAAACACTCTCTGACATACATCACAGCAGGATCCTCTATGACCCACCTCCCAGAGTAATGGAAATAAAAAAAATAAATAAATAAATGGGACCTAATTAAACTTATAAGCTTTTGCACAATGAAGGAAACTAAGCAAGGTGAAAAGACAGCCTTCAGAATGGGAGAAAATAATAGCAAATGAAGCACTGACAAAGAATTAATCTCAAAATATACAAGCAGCTCCTGCAGCTCAATACCAGAAAAATAAATGACCCAATCAAAAAATGGGCCAAAGAACTAAACTGACATTTCTCCGAAGAAGACATACAGATAGCTAACAAACACATGAAAAGATGCTCAACATCACTCATTATCAGAGAAATGCAAATCAAAATCACAATGAGGTACCATCTCACGCTGGTCAGAATGGCTGCTATTAAAAAGTCCACCAACAATAAATGCTGGAGAGGGTGTGAAGAAAAGGGAACCCTCTTACACTGTTGGTGGGAATGCAAACTAGTACAGCCACTATGGAGAACAGTGTGGAGATTCCTTAAAAAACTGGAAACAGAACTGCCATACAACCCAGCAATCCCATTGCTGAGCATACACACCAAGGAAACCAGAATTGAAAGAGACACATGTACCCCAATGTTCATTGCAGCACTGTTTACAATAGCCAGGATATGGAAGCAACCTAGATGTCCATTGGCAGACTAATAGATAAGAAAACTGTGGTACATATACACAATGGAATACTACTCAGCTATTAAAAAGAATACATTTGAATCAGTTCTAATGAGGTGGATGAAACCAGAGCCTATTATACAGAGTGAAGTAAGCCAGAAAGAAAAACACCAATAAAGTGTATTAACCCATATATATACACAGAATTTAGAAAGATGGTAACAATGACCCTATATTTGAGACAGCAAAAGATACACAGAGATAAAGAACAGACTTTTGGACTCTGTGGGAGAAGGTGAGGGTGGGATGATTTGAAAGAATAGCATTGAAACATGTATATTACCATATATGAAATAGATTGCCAGTCCAGGTTCGATGCATGAGACAGGGCGCTCAGGGCTGGTGCACTGGAACGACCCTGAAGGATGGGATGGGGAGGGAGGTGGGAGGAGGTTCAGGATGGGGACACGTGTACATCAGTGGCTGATTTATGTCAATGTATGGTGAAAGGCACTACAATATTGTAAAGTAATTAGCTTCCAATTAAAATTAATTAATTAATTTAAAAAACCCTATTTTCCTAATTTGACAATGAAGCCACCTATCCCAGTCACTCCTTTTTTTCCTGAGTTTCTTCCTGGGCTGTGAGATGGGGGCAGAGGGATGAGAAGGCTGTCCTAACATGCATGTATGCATTAAAGAGAAAGGAAGAAAACTGTGTCAGAGGCAGCTATTTGTCCTCTAATATCTATTCTCTTTTTCTATAGGAACAAACAAACAAACCTTAATACTTAACTACCCACATGCTGCCCAGAATATAGCCTACATTTCCCAGCCTCCACTGCAGTTTGATGTGGTCACATGATGAAGTTCTGGCCAATGGGGTGTGAGTGGGAGTTATGGGTGCAATTTCACCCTGGCACCTTTAAAGGGAAGAAATGTGCTTTTCCTTTTCCCTTTTCCTTTCCCTCCATCTCCTTTCCTGCTCAGTGGATCATGGACCTGGTAGTAAGTTATCTCAGACAGTAAATATGAGGCAACATCCTATGGGTGGCAGAGCAACAAGATAGACAGAGTCTGGTTCTCTGAACCTTGTAGTTGTCCTGAACTGTTTATGCCCTGAACGGTTTATGCTCAAACTGTTCCTGAGAAAAGAATGCATTTCTAGTTTATTTTTGTCAATATACTTGTTAGAGCAGTTGATCCTGTATTCCAGGGGTCAGGAAGCTATGGATTGCATGTCAAAGCAGGCCCACCACCTGTTTTTATTAATTATTGATTATTGGAACACAGTCATCCCCATTCATTTTTGTGTTGTCTATGGCTGTATTGGCATGGTGCAACAGAGGCCATATGGCTCACAAAGCTTAAAATATTTGCAAGCTGGACCTTTACAGCAAAAACTTTACAACCCCTGATATATCCTGTTAATTCATATGTATACCAAAATATTAATGATGGCTATCTCTGCATATTTTACTGTCTTCTTACATTTCTCTTGTTTGGTTACTAAATTCTTCTCCCCCCAAAAAAACTCAACGTGAAATTAATGAGTTTACTCTAGATGCTACCCTACTTGGAGAGGGCAATGGCACCCCACTCCGGTACTCTTGCCTGGAAAATCCCATGGAGGGAGGAGCCTGGTAGGTTGCAGTCCATGGGGTCATGAAGAATCGGACACGACTGAGCGACTTCACTTTCACTTTTCCCTTTCATGCATTGGAGAAGGACATGGCAGCCCACTCCAGTGTTCTTGCCTGGAGAATCCCAGGGATGGCAGAGCCTGGTGGGCTGCCATCTATGGGGTCGCACAGAGTCAGACACGATTGCCAAGACTTAGCAGGAGCAGGAGCAGCAGCTACCCTACATGAACCTGCAATACCCACATTTTTATTGTCACTCTCTTCCCTCTCAGAAACATTTGAGCCACTGACCAAGTCTTATAAAAATGCTGGATCCTGTATTGTATCTGGTAGGATCATTTTGATTGCTTGTAGCCAAAATTTGACTTAATGGAGATAATTTATTGGCTCTCTATTTCTCTCCATCTCTTGGCTCTGCTTATCTATAATAATCTGTTTAAATGGGCCTTTGGTGCTCTGAAATTACGGATGTTGAAAGGTTGGAGCTGCATCCTTCTAATAATCCATAAACATATCCACATAACAAATTTCAGGAACAGTTCCAATTGGCCTTGCTCAAGTAAAAGTTTATGCCTGAACCAGTCATTGTGTCTAGAGGAAGGGAGTGACTTGATTAGCCACATGAGGAGGCTTAAGGTAACAATAGAATGGATTTCTGTCAGGAAAGAGTAGTTTTATTACCTAGAAAAGAAAAAAGGGAGACCAGGAGATAATAAAAGGCAATTTTATTAAGTTCCAGGAAACTTAGGGATGTCTTATGTAGTCTTAATTGTTTCTGGGGTGTGTGATGTTACATTTATTTGAAGGGTAATGTGCAGCTCTATTGCCTGATTTGGATGCTAATTGATTATTTAAAAGATTACTGAGCTCAGCACATTACAATGTCTGTGTGAAATCCAAATAATTGTTTTATTTTATTATTTTAATTTTAGCCAAGACTAAAGTTTTCAGAACTTAAATGTCTGGCTGAAAACTGAAATGTAGGCAACATCCAACTGCAGAATTTTGCAGTGGTAGACAAGGGTGGTATAAGAAGTTAAATAACATGGATTTGAAGCTCTGATCTTCTACTTCCTGGGTAGTCATGACAGGTTATTTGGTGCCTTTGAGACTCAGTTTACTCTTCTCTAGAATCAAGATGATGGATGGATTGATCTCATGTTCATCTTGAGTATGAATTCTCTTTCTTGCCAGTTTGTTCCATTCTGGGCTTTCAGTTATTTGGGCACAAACCTGTCTCTGCCAACTTGGCTCTTAAGTTATTGACAGTGCACAGAGAAGCATTTGGCAAGAGAAAATTCGTTGATGAAGTGAAATTCAGAGGTGAAGAAGCAGGGCAGCCAGCTGGCTTCAGATCCATGCATTATCAGATTAAATCTTTGCTTGTGCCCGTGGAGCTTGATGCTTCAGGTAAGTGTTGAAATCTATCATTTTCTGGAGGTTTTGAGAGGGATCCCAGAAGGAAGTCAATCATTTTGTTAAATTGCTGCTTCGGTTACTAGCCACTTTTGAAGATGGTAGATTTTTTTTTTTCCTTCAATTCATGTTCATTTATCTCAGTCTAATCACATAGGGGCTGGAGAGAATAATAGCTAAGACACTCAGGAATTCTAAATTATATTCTTGCTTCTAAAGCACAGTACCCTTGCCAGACTTCAATCATCCATGCCCCAGCTACCTCATCTATAAACTTAAGATAATGGTCTTGAGTTACCTATTGAGTTAAGGCCATTAGGAGAGAAAGGGCTGAGCCAGAATTTTCAACCAAGATAGTATCAGGCAATAAGATGCCAAGGTCAGGATGGAGGAAATCAGGTCTCAAAAAGAAGACATTTACTGTCCAAACAGTATAAAAAGCCAGAACATTTATGCATTTCACTCATGTGCTATGTGGCAAGATGGAGACAACCAAATCTGTCTCCACAGAGAAAACAGAGGCACCAAGAACTATTTCATGTCTAGGAGAAGGCAATGGCACCCCACTCCAGTACTCTTGCTTGGAAAATCCCATGGATGGAGGAGCCTGGTAGGCTGTAGTCCATGGGGTCGCTAAGAGTCGGACACGACTGAGCGACTTCCCTTTCACTTTTCACTTTCATGCATTGGAGAAGGAAATGGCAACCCACTCCTGTGTTCTTGCCTGGATAATCCCTGGGACAGGGGAGCCTGGTGGGCTGCCGTCTATGGGGTCGCACAGAGTCGGACACGACTGAAGCGACTTAGCAGCAGCAGCAGCAACAGTGTACTATGGGAGGTGCTTCTGGACTGTTAAGAACAAATATTTACTCATTTGCTCGAGGCTATGGGGGTTTGCTGTTCGGGTGTTGAGCTTTTGAGAAAGCACAGAAAGAGCCCACCCAGTGGAGATCTGGAAGGTTGTTCAGGACATCACAGCATCTCAGGTCCCAGCAGTAACCTAGTGGCTCCTCTCTCTTGTGACTCAGCTTTTCTTTTGTCTCTTCTGCTGGGCTTAGTCTGCATCTACAACTCCTTCTGACCTCTTGCCTCCTTTACTCTCCACTCAGCTTCACATTTCTTATTTCCTCACAACTGCTGCTCCAAGAGACCTGCTTATTGGCATCTCTTGGTTCTCCCAAACCCAGTTTCTTCCAACTATTCTCTTTCTATGTGGCTCACATTCAAACATTCCTCGAAGGAGATCCTGCCTAGAAAATAGGTTTTTATTCTTTATTGTTTTGGCTCAAGCACAGAGCCCTATTTAATCATTTGTAGCCAGAGTGGTTGGGTCTTAGTACCCAAAACATTGATATTTTATATGTAAGTTATGAAGAAAGGAGTCTATGTAACTCTCAGTTGTTTTAAGGGTTCATACCAAAGCCAGTGCTTGAACATATTTAATTTCTACTTTGTGTTAATACCACAAAAGGGCTGAGGCTGTTACACTGATAGTGCTACTAGAAAATAGAAGGTGACCTATGTTATGTGAGGTACTTAAATATCCTGTGGAAATTCAGACAGAAAGTTGATTTAAAACTGGTGATTCAGAAAGCCTTCATGAGTGAGGTGAAAGTAAAATGGAGCTCTGAAGGATGGACGGTATTTTGACAGAAAGGAATAAAGAGGACAGTGCATTCGGGGCAGGGAGAAGAGCATAATGAAAGGACAGGTATGAAAAGTTAGGGGGCAATTAGTGACTCATCCAGTTTAAGTAAGTCAGAGGCTTTCTTGGGAGGGAGCTGCTGCTGCTGCTGCTAAGTCGCTTCAGTTGTGTCTGACTCTGTGCGACCCAATAGATGGCAGCCCATCGGGCTCCCCCGTCCCTGGGATTCTCCAGGCAAGAACACTGGAGTAGGTTGCCATTTCCTTCTCCAATGCATGAAAGTGAAAAGTCAAAGTAAAGTCATTCAGTCATGTCCGACCCTCAGCGACCCTATGGACTGCAGCCTACCAGGCTCCTCCATCCACGGGATTCTCCGAGGAGTACCGGAGTGGGCTGCCATTGCCTTCTCCTGGGAGGGAGCAAGAGGAGCTAAATCTGAAAGAATTTAAAAGCCAAGCTGGAGAGTCTAAACTTTATTTATTGGGTTGACACTGGAAGAGTCATGAAAGATTTCCAATTTGGGCAGTGAAGGAGTCAGAGCTGTTTTTAGGAAGAGTCTTCTGACAGCTGGGTGTATAGTGGGTTGGGGAGGGAAATGATGAAAAACAGCAAGGTTATTATTGTCACTCCAGGACATGACTGAAGCAACTTAGCAGCAGCAGCAGCAGCAGGGTGTGTCAGAGAAGACAAGATGAGACAATGGATGTGAAATACCTGTCAGAGGTAACAAATAAGAGCTTCCGGTTTCTGAGAGTTCACTGTTTGCAGCCTATGTAAGGGGTTTTCCTTATGTTATTTAATCTAACAATGATAATAGGTGGGTGTTATTAGTCTGATTTTACAGAAAATGAAACTGAGACTCAGATCAATGCAGTAACTCGTTAATGATCTCACGTTAGTGCATGATAGAGCTAGGATCTATAATCAAGCCTGGTTTAGTTCAGTTCAGTCGCTCAGTCACGTCCAACTCTGCAACCCCATGGACTGCAGTGTGCCAGGCTTCCCTGTCCATCACCAACTCCAGGAGCTTGCTCAAACTTTCCTGTCCATCGAGTCAGTGATGCCATCCAACCGGCTCATCCTCAGTCGTCTCCTTCTCCTCCATCAAGACTGGAGGACAAAAATCGTGCTTCTTTGGACTACTCTGGACTGCCTTCCACAGTCACTGGCAATTGACTTAATGAAAGAAACAAGAAGAAGAGTGGTGTCAAAGAGAATGTTGAGTTTTCAAAGGTGGGTGATGGGACAGAAGTCAGATAAAAGAGTTCCTTTTACTTGGGATTTGGGAATTCAAAAGGAAATTTCGGAGGATAAGTAAGATTATGAGCTTATTTTGGCCATTCCTTAAGATTAAAATATATGAATCAACCTAAGCAATAGTGGAAATTGAAGACATAAAGAAGTCAGAGACTCATTATTGCAAAAGTAGACCAATGGAGTAGAAGGACTCCATCACTTCCTGTATTTGGACTGGCATGAATGACCCCTCTGTTCCTTGTGCCTTGGCCACATTGCCCTACAGCCCTGAACAATCTTCCACATCTGCCTGTCATGTTAAGCAATGTACCCGTGGGCCCACTCCATCCACTCTTCTCGAGGAGAGCCCTGTCTACCACCCTAGAGAGGGGGTGGCAGTCTTGCTTTGCACCACATGATTCTGCTCACTTGATCACAGCTGCCTGGGGAGTAACCAAACCATGGATTGACTGTGTCCCAGCTGGTGGATGATTAATGTTGAAGGGTAAACTTTTTTTCCAAAAGCAATCCCTCGGTTCTTCACACAAATAAACATCTGTTAGATATGTGTCTCTAATTCTCCAGACCTGTCTCACCACAGATTAAACTGTGTTTTAAGGCCCAAGTCCTTATGAGCCCTGCTTATCACTCTGTCTTCCAGGTCCAGCACAGTGTCTGTCATATTGTAGGATATCAGAAAATATATATGGATGAATAGATATTTAAATCCTGGCTGTGGACACAGCTTTGCTTAAATAAGAATATAGAATTGTGTATTCTTGTTGTTTGTGCTTTTACTACACTACTAAATAATTTCATTATATCATAGGCAGTTATGACAATGCCTATTTTTCTTAATAATTATTTTAAATGCTAATAATGCTGGGTGCTTTTCTGAATGTTAAATGTATATTGACTTGTTACCTCTTCAGAGCAAAATTAAGCATTAGATAACTCTTTTTATCTCCATTTTTAAGGATGAATAAGTGAAGCCAGGAAAGTTAATTCTTTTGTCTAAGGGTTACCATATTAATTAAGTAGAGGAGCCCAGCTTTCTTCCCAGAATCTGTGCCCATAACATGTTATGTCCCTTGGGAATAGATGGTAAACTCTGAAGTCAGTTTGATTCATCTCCATTATTTAATACTTGTCATCTTATGGGTGCCCAAAGTTATCTTTTTCCAACTTGGCCAAGGGTTCTAATATTTCATATTTTGTGTATGTATATTATACAGTATAGAATGCAGTGAGGCTTGGTTTTGTTGGGTATAGTGAGAGTTCAGATCGCATTTAGGGAAGATGGTCAGAATTTTGGGCTTCCCAGGAGGCACTAGTGGCAAAGAAGCTGCCTGTCAATGCAGGAGACATAAGAGATGTGGGTTCGATCCCTGGGTGGGGAAGATTTCCTGGAGTAGGGGATGGCCACCCATTCCAGTATTCTTGCCTGGAGAATTCCATGGACAGAAGATCCTGATGCGCTACAGTCCAAGGGGTCGCAAAGAGTCAGACATGACTTAGAGTGATTTTCACTGTATTTGGGACATCCCTGGTAGTCCAGTGGTTAAGTTGCTACACTTCCAAGGCAGGGGGTGTGGTTTTGATCCCTGGTCTGGAAACTAAGATCCCACGTGCCCCTCAGCATGGCCAAAAGTTAAAAAAAAGAAGAAAAGTATTTCCCTGCTGGTCCAGTGGCTAAGACTCTGTACTCCCAATGCATGGGGCCTGGATTTGATCCCTGATCTGGGAACTGGATCCTACATGCCACAGCTAAGACTGAATGCAGCCAAATAAATAAATACTGGACTTCCCTAGTGACTCAGATGGTAAAGAATCGGCCTACAGTTCGGGAGACCGGGGTTCAATCCTTGGATTGGGAAGGTCTCCTGGAGAAGGAAATGGCAACTCACTCCAGTATTCTTGCCTGGAGTATCCCATGGACATCGAAGACTGGTGGGCTACAGTCCAAGGGGTCGCAAAGAGTCAGACATGACTTAGTGACTAACACTTTGAGCCACAGGATATTGCAAATTTATTCAGGTTTATCTGAATCTGTGTGAGACTTGGATGCCCAAGTCACATCAGCACTGGGACCTACATTGCAGAGAGCCAGCCTAGGAGGGACAGAGCAGTCTCCCTAGGGACAGAGAAGGTGAAGGGCTTCGGTGCACTTTTAGGTTGTTTTGGGCAGGTTTCGCAGCCTGTAACTTCGGTGGCAGGGCCCACAGAGAAACGGTGGCACTGGCAACAGTAAGAGGTCAGACTTCACGGGACCCTATGTCCCATGATCATACCTTTGCGGCTTGTTTGATGCACCTTCATGGCATGAGAAGTTTCTGCTGTTGTTTTTTCTAGAAATTAAAGGTTATTGAGGAAAAAAATATTGATGTATGCCCACAGTAGCTGAGAGGACAGTCTTGTGAGTACACACTGAATGCCTCCAAGGGACCCCAGAAACTGTTGGTTGGAATTTAAAGATGGAGAAGGCTAAGGGTCCTGCCATAGTAGGCTGAACAAATCACAGAAAGAGTGTGTAAACTTACCCCCGAGGCCAGCGCTCCCTGAGAGACTCGACTTACACGCAGATTAAGAACAGTAACGTTTTCCTTTTCCAGCCTTTCACAGCATACCTGACATTCCATATAATGAGCAGCAGCCGCAGGCAGCATTGATGGAACAGTTTTCTGACATCATCCTTGTCTATTTATCGGCCTGACAACCTGTCAGATCAGTGCAGCCTGTTGATGCCTCCGCATGAGTCAGTCTGTTAGAGGCTGTCAACATGAATGGATGTGTGTTTTCAGCGCTGATAGCACAAACGGGAAATGTTGGATTGGTTAATATTATTGAATGAGAACCTGATGAAAATTTGGAATCTTGGAACTAAAGGCAAATTTGGGGATGGTTTTATTTTGAAAAAGTCAATTCATGGCGCCTGCTTATTTTTAACAGGATGTTCAAAAGGGACTCTCTCTATCCTAGGGTTTAGTTTTTTTTCCAGACGCCTCAAAAACTGAGAAAAGTATAATAGTTGCACAATATAGCTTTATCTGTAGCAAGCAGCTAGATCCCTGTGCACCACATGGTAAGAAATGGCAAAATTTGTTCTGCCAGCTTTAGCCCAAGAGCTGGGCTATAGAAGGTGAGAAGAAAGAGATAAGGAGGCCGCTGGAGAAAAAGAATCCCATAGGGTGCAACATGGGGTTCTGGGCATTTCCGCACCCAGCTCCATATGAGGAAATGAATGCCTTCCCTTCACCTTAAGGCAGGTACAGAGATTTGGAAACATGCTTGCAGAGATGGGTGAGAATCTCCTGGAGCCAAGGGGTACAGGGACCAGTATCTTCTCACATGAAGGGTCTGAAGGCCAGAGGCTGGGCCTGCTATCTGGCCGCAGAGTGGAGTCAGGCCGTGGTCCGTAAGCGAGCTGCCCTGTCAGCAATCCTGAACCACCTGCTTGTGGCCCCTGGAAGGAAGCTGGTATGGAGTCATCTCCAAGGAGAGCTGGACCAACAGTTCTAGGTCTTTCCTGAGGTTCTGCTACACCCCTGACCACGGACTTCAGAGGACACCTTGGAATTCACCTTCCAACTCCTAATATTTTTTGCTGAAGCTCACTTTAATTGGTCTTTGCTTTTTGGTAATCCAAAGGGTCCTGATGGATGAACTGCTTTCTGTTCCCTGGAAGGAAACTGGCCTGAGGTCATCTCTAAAGAGAACTGGACCAGTGACTTTTAGAGAGTCTTATCTTGTGCAAGTCCTTAGTTACAGATGATAGAACCCTTTCTGGTCAGTGTAAGCAGGGAGGGATTTGGGAGGGAACATCAGCAACTGGCAGGATGTTTGGGGCAGGCTTTAAGTCTGGCCTCCTGGGAACTAGTCTGGCTCCAAGACTGAGCTGCACCTGCCATCACCCCCATCAGGGCGAGGGCAGACATGGCTAGCTGCCTGTTCTCTCCCATGACTAACTCCAGCCTGAAAGCTTCACAGTGCCTCTGATCCGCAGAGTGTTTGTCTCGTGTCCATGCCCTAGCACCAAGGGAACTGGAAATTGTTGTACTGTGGATTCTTCCCTGGAGAGCTGGGATTCATACTGTGGGAACGTGTAAAAATAAAAATGTGAGTAGGTGTGCAAATGACAGTTGTCTGCTTACCTTTGTGGAAGGGTTGGCTCCTGGAAATCAATGCTATGGGGAGAGTTTTAAGCAGCCAACTGGCAGGCAGGCATTGCCTATAAAGAAGACCTGGGTTTGAAGGTGCCTAGAAAGAAGTTTTCCAAGGAGACAGTCACAGCTCCAGGAGATGAGGAGTTAGCTGTGGACATCTGCCAGGCCACAGGGCACCAGTGTCCTTTGTCAACTGTTCTACTCAAGTAAGTCTTTTCCTCTGCCTCCTCCTGTCCCCCTGTGCTGGACCCCAAAAGTTCATTATCAGCAACTAGTGAGTTGGGGAGGAGATGGAGTAAGAAGTATAAAGAAAGTGACCACTATCTCTCACCAGCTGCAAGCCTGTGTAGGGGATGGGCAAAGGTTTAATCAAGTGAAAACTTGTAGTTTTGCCCCAGGCCCAAGTTTATTAAGATATAATTGATACATAGTATTGTATACATTTCAGGCATGCAAATGTTGATTTGTTAGAAGTATAAGTTGCAAGGAAGTTATGGCCATAGTATTAGCTACCACTTTCATTCTATCACATAGTTACCAATTTCTTTTTTGTGGTGAGAATATTTAAGACTCATTGCTTCCCTCATAGCTCAGTTGATAAAGAATCCGCCTGCAATGCAGGAGATCCTGGTTTGATTCCTGGGTTGGGAAGCTATCCTGGAGAAGGGATAGGCTAACTACTCCAGTATTCTTGGGTTTCCCTTGTGACTCAGCTGATAAGGAACCTGCCCGTGATGTGGGAGACCTGGGTTTGATCCCTGGGTTTGGAAGATCCCCTGAAGGAGGGCATGACAACCCGCTCCAGTATTCTGGTCTGGAGAATTCCATGGGGTCTCAAAAGAGTTGGGCACTACTGAGCAACTTTCACTTTCATTTCCTCTTCAGTTCAGTTCAGTTCAGTTCAGTCGCTCAGTTGTGTCCGACTCTTTGGGACCCCATGAATCGCAGCATGCCAGGCCTCCCTGTCCGTCACCAACTCCCGGAGTTCACTCAGACTCATGTCCATTGAGTCAGTGATGCCATCCAGCCATCTCATCCTCTGTTGTCCCCTTCTCCTCCTGCCCCCAATCCCTCCCAGCATCAGAGTCTTTTCCAATGAGTCAGCTCTTTGCATGAGGTGGCCAAAGTACTGGAGTTTCAGCTTTAGCATCATTCCTTCCTTAGCAACATTCAAATACATGATACAGTGTTGTTACCTATAGTCCATGCAGAACATTAGATCCCCGAACTTGTTAACCTTATAACTGAAAGTTTGTACCCTTTGATGGTGTCTCCCCATGTCCTCTACCTCTCCAACCCCTGGTAACCAGCACTCTACTCTATATCTCTAAGTTTAGCTTTTTTTAGCTTCCATGTATAGGGGAAATTGGAGAAGGCAATGGCAACCCACTCCAGTACTCTTGCCTGGAAATTCCCATGGACGGAGGCACCTGGTAGGCTGCAGTCCATGGGGTCCTGAAGAGTCGGACACTACTAAGTGGCTTCACTTTCACTTTTCACTTTCCTGCATTGGAGAAGGACATAGCAACCCACTCAAATTTTCTTGCCTGGAGAATCCCATGGAGAGAGGAGCCTGGTGGGCTGCCGTCTATGGGGTCGCACAGAGTCGGACACGACTGAAGCAACTTAGCAGTTTTCCCAGCAGTAGCAGCAGTAGCAGCAGCATAGGGGAAATCATACAGTATTTGTCTTTTTATTTTTCTGACTTATTTCACTTGGCACAATGCCCTCAAGGGCCACTCAAGTTGTGAAAGCATATAGTTTTGATTATTTGATTATTACATTGGATTGGTCTCTTTAATGGTTGGAAAAAACCTAAGGACTTTTTAGTATCTAAGAATAATGGGGAAAGCTATGGAACCAAATCAGAAATTTTACCCCAGGGTAGGCAAGAAGAGGGCCAAAGAGCTTGTTGAATGGTCAATGAGAGAAAGAATAAAAGGGATCCTGTCTGCCCTCTGGCAAGTCTGATTTATGCTGGCGGTAAACATTATTATTATGAAAGTATATTTAGTATTGCTTCAGTTTTATTCTATTCCATTTCCTTTTGTTTATAAAATCTACTGAGAACACAGGAGGAAATATCAAGAAAAAGAGGAAGTCAAGGGAGACATTTATGGTTTATTGTGGCTGGTGTTTTTAATCTTCAAGGACTGATTGTGGAAGATCAAGAATGAGAGATCAGTTTGGAAGTGGAGACAACTTCCTGGACAAGAAGGGACTTGATAGTGAAATTGTGCTTCTCTCTTTATAAACGGCATTGTCCTTTGTCCTTAGAAAGCTCCATGAGGTAGGTAGAGTCACCCCTACTTTATGGATGAGAAAATAGCCTTTGACAAGCAGTTTGTGCAGTCATCAGCTTTAAACGGATGGGAGCTTTGTTCCTTAATCTCTCTCTACTGCCCAACTGAATGTTCTGGGTCTTAGATGTGTCCACACGACTCCGGTTCCTTTAAGAGGGCACTTCTGTTAGCATAATTATAACAGACTTCTATTGAGCACTGAAGATACTTTTTGTCACTGTTCTATGCACTTCATAAATTTTCTCATTTAATATTCCTCTCAGCTCTGCAAGATAGGTGCTATTGTTAGCCTCATTCCCCAAATGCAGGCTGCCAGGCAAACTTGCCTGAAAGTCACATACCTGGTGAGTAGTGGGGAAAATATTTATATTCGGGCAGCCTAGTGCTTCAGAGCAGACTCTTAACCACTATATTCTACTACCATGGATGTGCCAAGGCTGAGTCAGAGGGAAAGTGGACTTGCCCACTGGCTTCCCAGCCTTACAGGAATAATAGCAGAAATAGTCTTCCTTCTTATACCTGCTTTGTTGCATCTGTTCCCCTCCATCTCAGAGGGAGGAATCCAAGGTGAATCACCCCTTCCACCTGAGCCTGGATGCTATCTCTTATCTCTCCTTTTGGACTTCAGTTCAGTTCAGGGCAGTTGCTCAGTCATGTCCGACTCTTGGCAACCCCGTGAACCGCAGCATGCCAGGCCTCCCTGTCCATCACCGACTCCCGGAGTTCACTCAAACTCATGTCCATCGAGTCGGTGATGCCATCCAACAATCTCATCCTCTGTCGTCCGCTTTTCCTCCTGCCGTCAATCTTTCCCAGGATCAGGGTCTTTTCAAATGAATCAAAGTATTGGAGTTTCAGCTTTAGCATCAGTCCTTCCAATGAACACCCAGGACTGATCTCTTTCAGAATGGACTGGTTGGATTTACTTGCAGTCCAAGGGACTCTCAAGAGTCTTCTCCAACACCACAGTTCAAAAGCATTAATTTTTTGGCACTCAGCTTTCTTTATAGTTCAACCCTCACATCCATACATGACCACTGGAAAAACCATAGCCTTGACTAGATGGACCTTTGTTGACAAAGTAATGTCTCTGCTTTTTAATATGCTGTCTAGGTTGGTCATAGCTTTCCTTCCAAGGAGTAAGCGTCTTTTAATTTCATTGCTGCAATCACCATCTGCAGTGATTTTGGAGCCTCCCAAAATAAAGTCTGACACTGTTTCCACTGTTTCCCCAGCTATCTGCCATGAGGTGATGGGACCGGATGCCATGATCTTAGTTTTCTGAATGTTGAGCTTTAAGCCAACTTTTTCACTCTCCTCTTTCACCTTCATCAAGAGGCTTTTAGTTCTTCTTCACTTTCTGCCATAAGGGTGGTGTTATCTGCATATCTGAGGTTATTGATATTTCTCCCAGCAATCTTGATTTCAGCTTGTGCTTCTTTCAGCCCAGCGTTTCTCATGATGTACTCTGCATATAGGTTAAATAAGCAGGGTGACAATATACAGCCTTGATGTACTCCTTTTCCTATTTGGAACCAGTCTGTTGTTCCATGTCCAGTTCTAACTGTTGCTTCCTGGACTGCATACAGGTTTCTCAAGAGGCAGGTCAGGTGGTCTGGTATTCCCATCTCTTTCAGTTTTCCACAGTTTGGACTTAGCTTCATATAAACCCTCTCTACTCTGTCTTCAAATCCATTCTCTACTCTGATTTAAGAGTTCATAGTGGAGGACCTCTTAGGAGACTCACTGTCTCAGTGGGCCATTTTGCCTGGAAAAAGGACCATCTGGGAAGACCATACTGGATGAGACAGGGGAAAAAAATTTAAACTGCTCAGCAGATGAAATAAATAAGAATTTGCTGCAGGAAAGAGGAGAGTCTTGACCACAAGACTAGATGAGATGAGACAAGAACTCAATAAAGAACCAAAGAGAGTTTTTCAAGCCCAAGTTGGCCAAAGGACTTTTAAGAAAGGGACTCTCATTCAACTTTGTGGTTTTCTCTAACGATCTGTGGTGTGAAGATCTGCTACACACTGTCTTGACCTGGTAACACTTTGGGAAGTGAAGGCTTTGAAGTGGTGACCTTGGGGAATGGAGCGGCTCTTCTGAGGAGTGGAACGCAGTGCAGAGATGGACAAAACAGTGGAAATGGGGACCTGAGAGGATTAGAAGAAACAGGGGTCGCTGCTCCTTTCCTAGGTACTTTGGTATGCTGGAGGAATACCAGGTTTATAGGATGTGTAGGATTGGTGTTTGAGCCCATTTCTACCTAATTCTTAAGAACGAATTGATTACAATAACCTGAAGAACTTAGGGCCACCCAGAGTTGCATCCCTCCCCTTGCTCCATGCTTTCAACTTTACCACAGACCTTTCAACTCATCCCTGGTCTCTCTCTTCATCTCAGCCACTCCCATTTAACACAGAATTTAATTTATTTTCTGTTCTGACCTTGATTCCATTTCCTGGCTTCTGGTTTTCTCTCTCCCTCACAACTCATTAATTCAGAAATGGCTTCCTGGGTGACAATCTCCCTAGTTCAATTAGATCCTGGAAATATGTTTTCTCTTTTGTACTCCACCTTCACTTCTCATTCTGTTTATCCTAGAACCATGTGTAAAACTGGAAAGAAGTTGGGGATTCTTCTTAAGTTGCGTTGGTTAGGGTTCAATGGTTTTAAACACACTTTAGTCCATCTAAAATCCAAGTGAAAGCCATTCAGTTGCAACCCCATGGAGTATACAGTCCATGACATTCTCCAGACCAGAATACTGGAGTGGGTAGCCTTTCCCTTCTCCAGGGGATCTTTCCAACCCAGGGATTGAAGCCAAGTCTCCTGCACTGCAGGCAGATTCTTTACCAGCTAAGCCACAAGGGAAGCCCTAGTCCATTTTAAAGAGAAAGGGGTTTATTAGGGAATGTTTGGTGGCATATAGAATTATTGGGAAGGTTTTGTTTATAGGGATGACTTTCAATGCCATTACTGCAGAAAAGGGACACCAAATTAGCCACTAAATCTTCCATAATTGGGAACCTACTCACTGAATGTGGAAACTGCTGCTGTAGCTGCTGGTTCTAGAACAGCCTACCATGGCCACCATCAGGGATCCAGTACCATTAGGGCACACAGTTAAGACACCAGCATCATCAAGAATATGCCACTGAAGGAATCCTTGGGCCTAGAAAAGAAAACAATGGTCTCAAAGGCCCTTGCTGAATCATCTAACTTCTGGGAAAACAAAACCAAACTTTTAGTTCTGCCCTGATGCTCCGGGCCGGTTGCATCTACCTGGACTTACCACCCCCTGCCCAAAACCTCCCACCCCCTATTCAACTGCAAATGCCATCTCAACTAAAGATTACCCAAAATGTCCCGCCTGACTAACATTTCCCTTATCGCTTCCACAAATATTCCCTTTAAATATGAAGCCTCCCTGATCCCTCTCATGCTCAGCCTGGTCCTTAGGCTGACTGTTGCCCCTCCTTGCCTAAATAAAGGTAATCTACCTCTGTTGAGGTCGTCTCTCCTTCTTTTCTGCCTTGGCTTAAACTGTACCTTACAGCCATAATCAATGAGCTTTTGATATCTGTCAGCTCTAGAATCCACACTTGAAAAATGAACAGCCTGCCCCTTGCTGCTAGACTCACACGAAGCAAATAAGAGGTTACTGGGACCTCACTAATTCGGCTACGGTGGTGGTGTTTGCCTGCAGAAGTAGCAGAAGTGTAGCCTCTACCCCACAATTCAACCTCAGATCTTACACTAGTGGAATCCAAATGACATCCAGAACTGCAGCTGCAAAGAAGCCTGGGAAACACCGTTCAGTTTTATGATGTCTTCTGTACCAGAAGGCACACCAGAAGGAAGTTGGAAGGGATGCTATGCTTTGATCAGTTGTGTTTACCACAGAGGGTTAACCTCTGTGAGGATAGTCCTATTTGGCTCAGGGAAAGATGACTCATTATCAGACTATTATTTATCATAGATCGCATTGTAGCCTCTTCCAACTTGTTGGCGCACAGGGATTTAGGCATGTCCAAGAGTAGATAAATAGCCCCTTTCCCTCCATGGCTCTAGGTCACCGCATACATTTGTTTGCAATCCACACTACAGATGGTGTGAGGTCTACTAGGTAGATCTTTTTTTCTGAAACAGTACCAAATGCAGAAAGGATACAATGTTTCAGATTTTTTTTTCTGAGGGAAATAAAAGAAGCAACAAGTCAACTAGTTGATACTTATTTTCAGCACCATGTTTTAAGTATCTCCATCTCTCTTGCAGCTTGAAGCAGCATCCACTATCTTTTCTCTTGTTTTTCAGTCTTTTGAGTGTTCTCCAGTTATGTCCAGCTGGTTCCAGTCATTAGTAGACTCTTCCCAAGATAGTCCATCCTACTGGAAACAGGAAATACTAGAAACCTCACTAGAAAATCAGGTCCATTTCTGGCCTAGTTTTGCCACAGTTTTGATAAGCATCCAAACTTTTGCTTGTTTATTCAAATTAAGCTTCTGAATCTCTTGAGATTCACCCCTTGCAATGGGTAAGCCAACAGCCAGCAGGGGGAAAAAAAATCACACATTTTCTGGCCAACCCTTGGAAAAATGTCTTTTCTCTCTGCCAGGTTTACTAATTTACACGTGTCCCAAAGCTGAGGCCAACTGGTTGAAACTGAAGATTTTTTAACAATGAACAATCCAACAGTGTGAATTATTTAGATTATTCCAATACCAAACTAAATCTTATTTATTCTTATTTAAAGTTATGAAGGAATATGTACATTATTAAAAGATACATAGATTGAGTTTCAAAATTACAGTTAAACATTTATAGTGATTGGGTCGTAGAATCAGAGGACCTAGAAGGGAACTTTTAAGTATGAACATTCCTGATAGGTTATCTTCCATTTTCTTGGGTCAGTGAGTGTTACTGTCAATATGGTTTAGTTGTTAATCCAATGTTAGAAAATCCTTGGCACACAAGGATGCATGTGTTTAGAGAAAAGTAATCACTAATATTATAAGAAAAAACATGACATGAAAATATCCCTTTGTAAGAATTTGGTGTTGATTCAAATTGTGAGGCTAGTTACTTGAACTTGGGCAAGGTATTTAACTTTTCTGAGCTTATTTTCCCATCTGTATGGAGTTCAACTTTTTCTGTTCTCCCCAACCTGTTGGTTAAAAAGGGCTCAATTTAAGGGTGATAAGGCATATTCAACTAATTCCTATTGTATCTAGTTGATGGCATAGTCAAACATTTCTGAGTCTTGGAGTGTCTTGCATTAACTCCCAGGCAAACTCCCTTAGTTGTCATGTTGACTGCCATGTGGAGTACATGTTTCTCTTTAGTTTTCCCCTTTTGGTGGGCATTGTCATATCTCTGGCTCCTCTTGAGGAGTAAGTTCTCCTGATGGGCACGACCTCTCTGATGCTGGATTTATCCTGGAGATAGCCAACAACACACTGCGTGCTTTGAGGTGCCAAAGCTATAAGGTGGTGCATAGCCAAGTGAGGATGAGGCTGCCTTAGTTTATGTATTACTTAGGATGCTTTTGATTGCGGGTTATTAGAAAACTCAACCCAATCTCACTGACTGTTAGACAAAAACAGTAGAAGCCCAGGGGTTACAAAGCATATGTACCAGTGAAGATTAGTTTAGGCTGTGAGAAACAGGGAACCAAACTAACGATGACTTAAATGAACTTTGTTTCTCCTACATACAAAATCAGAGATGGGAAGGCCATGGCTTCTAGCGTAACTGTGCTCAACAAAATTTGGAGAAACTTTCATCTTCGTTCAGGCTCCTTCTAGTTCATTTGCAAAAAGGGTCAGCTCTGTTGTCATAGTCCAAGATGGTGTTTAGAGCTCCACCCATTGTATTTGTGTTCCCGACAGCAGGGAGGAGAAAAGGATGAAGATGTCCATGAACCAGCTGTCTTGTAAGCAGAGTTCCTAGAACATGACATTTCTGCTTGTAGTCCACCAGCCAGATCTTAGGCACACGGAGACACCAACCTACAGGGAGAGGATGTCTTTTTTCTGAACAGCCAAGTGTTTAGCTATAACAGGGGCTTTAATACATGGAAGATGGAAAGAATAAATATGAGAGGAATAGTTTCTGCCAAAACACCTTCAGGTTGATGAACTCCAGAGGCATAAGCTCTGGTTTCTTATGATTCTGTTGGCTTTGTTTTGTTTTACTCAGTGTTTTGGCTTCATTTGAATTTGGTAACAAAACAATGAGAACAGTTCCAGAATATGCCCACCATGACAATGTCCAGAGAGAGGAGATTGCTTCTGGACATTCTCCTGAAGGAATGTGAGAAATTTTCCCACAATGCCCTAGCAAAGCTGGGTTGCAGAGGACCCTCTAGTTTGGCGAAAAGGAGGTGGCTTTAAAGCTTATGGCCTATGGGCATACAGTTTCTAGAGAAGTGACTCTGTTTTTCTTGTCTTGTTTTGTTTTTATATCCTTTTATCTTCTTAGGACCCAGACATGAATCCTTCTGAGTGGGTTCAAGAACGTCAGTGACAAATACCACGTTCTACAGTTGTTGTTCAGTCACTAAGTCGTGTCTGACTCCACATTCTACTGGTCCTTTCAATAGGATATTTGTAACTGGGTCAAGATTGATGGGCTCACCTTCCGTTAGTGCAAGTCCTCATTCAAAATTTTTCACTCCTTCATGCAGATAGACAACTGATGGCTATTGTATTGCAATATTGTATTTCCTCTATGTCCACAGGAAAATGGACATAGCTTAAGTCCAAGGTGGAAACTACACTGTATATAAAATGGGAATAGAAGCGTCCCATCCCAAAAGGTTGTTATGAATATTGAACGGTGACCTTGGAATATATGTTCTCACTTCTTCACTCTCCCAAAGTGAAACAGTCTAAGACACATGGTGGTAAATAATACAGTTATAGATGTTTTCACACATATTCTGCAGTGTACATAGAGTATTTACTATAGAGCAGGAATTTTGTAAACGTGCATTCTCTCTATGGAGAGGTTCTTAATGTCATCACTCACCTCTACTCCAGAGGAACTTCAACAACAAAAGGCTATTAATTGAGTCCCTGGTTTATGTCAAACATCAAAAACAAATTTATTTTTAGACTCCCCCAAATCATGTCACCGGAGAAGGCAATGGCACCCCACTCCAGTACTCTTGCCTGGAAAATCCCATGGGCAGAGGAGCCTGGTGGGTTGCAGTCCATGGGGTCACTGAGGGTCGGACACGACTGAGCGACTTCACTTTCACTTTTCACTGTCATGCATTGGAGAAGGAAATGGCAACCCACTCCAGTGTTCTTGCCTGGAGAATCCCAGGGACTGGGGAGCCTGATGGGCTGCCGTCTATGGGGTCGCACAGAGTCGGACGCGACTGATGTGACTTAGCAGCAGCAGCAGCAAATCATGTCACATGCTGAAACACAAAGGAGGACAATTTTCTGTATTTCCCCTGTCCTGGGAGAGGACTGAAAGGAAGAGCACCCTTTCATTGTCATTCGGTGGAGAGAATTCGCATTGAAATTACAAATGTGAACAGCTGTATGTGGTATGTGCAGAGCATTAGCAACCTGGAAATCAAGGGGCTCTGGGTAAATTGCCTTGACACTTGCAGTAGTTATTGAATGAAACATTATTTTAATGAAGAAGGAAGCAATTGTTAGCAAATGCAGTTTAACTATAATGAGGTTGTAAAAACTCACGTATTACTATTGATCTTACAAGGACTGTAAGTATGAAAAGAAGTGGTGACAATTATAGGTCATTTTCTTTTTATTAGACATATAATTATAGTCTTTTCAGACAAGGCATGGCTATTTCCTGGGTTGTTTAAATTTTATCTAATCATATTAAAAAATTACCTAAGAGCATTTTCAGGATTTTTTTTTTTTCCTATTTTGAATGGTAGTTATCTTATTTGTACTTAATATAGTGACTTTAAAGTATATTCTAAAGGCTAAAGGCTCTCTGGTACAAGTTTATGTTTGTTCACATGAGGTGTTGACGTGTATGAAAGCTAACTGCTTTCATAAATAACCCACTAGGAGCAGTGTGAAAGGGCTGCTTCATCTGCCAGCATTGGGTTTTCTTTCTTTGGAAAGGAAGATGCCATGGGTCAGTTTCATACATAAGGTGAGATCGTTACTTTTGGGGGCTGGCTGGAAGATAGACTTCTCTCCCTCTTTCATACTCATTCAGTGAGGTTCCTCACCGAGCTCAGTCCGCAGGTTCAGTCCTTGAGGACAATATCCTCGTGAGACTAAATGTTCACAGATTAGAATGTTCCCATTGAGAAAACTGTTAGTGTTTTTCCAAGTAATTTTACACACAGAAGCACTGTCTCACTTCCACCTTCTTTGAGCTTTACTTTTGAACCTCTTGTCTGTTCATCCACAGATATTTACAAAGCATTGTTTTACAATGATGAATAGGACAGAGGAAGCCTCTGTTTTCATGGTGCTCTCATGATGAAGGAAGAAACTGACTAAAATCTAGTAAATAAAAAGTAATCACCATGGTAATGTCAGATAAGGAAAGTGCTGTAAGGAGCTAAAACCAGGTGCAGTGGAGAAGAGTAAATGAGGGCCGCAATGAATGGAGTACTCAGGAGGGCCTCGTGGAGGAGGCAACCTTTGCTCTGCGACCTGGTTGAAGGTATTTCCATCTTGAATTATAGTTATTGATATTCATCTAAATCCGAAGCTTCTTCAGGGCATTATCTTTCTCTAACTCATCTTTGTATCCTGCAGAGCTGATGGCCTCGTGCCTTCTACTTGGAAAGTGTTCAATCAACAGTTATTAAATGAGTGATGATTGTTTCATACAGACCTACAAAGTTTTCAGAGCTCAGAATTTTTAACCACGTTATACAGGGAGGCCAAGGCCCTTGATTAAGGTAGTAAGTGGGGTGTGTGTGCTCAGTCATCCGACTCTTTTTCAACCCCATAGACTGTAGCCCACCAGGCTTCTCTGTCCATGGGATTTCCCAGGCAAGAGTACTCTAGTGGGGTGCCATTTCCTCCTCCAGGGGATCTTCCCCACCCAGGAATTGAACCCATCTTCGGCATCTCCTGCATTGCAGGTGGATTCTTTACCATTGAGCTACCCTAGCAAGTGGGGTATTAAGATTCAAATCCTCTGTGTAATGCTGATCTTTCAGGAAGCCAATAGGTATTTTTTGTTTGTTTGTTTGCTTGTTTTAGAATGGAAATGAAATTTTTGGTAAGGGACTTCAAACTTCTGAAATCATGGCAATACCTGTTTAAGACACCGGTTTAAAAAAAAATAGAACACCAGAGTCAAGAGGTTAACAATTCTGCGGTGTGTTGGGAAATGATGGCTTAGGTGGAGTACAGAGCAATAGAATTTTATCTGTTACAGTTATTCATTTTTAGAGTCTCTGAGTGGAGAGCTGCTTTAGATCACAGATAAAAAATGTTTAGCAGTTTACAATTTAATTATTATTTAGAATCTAGAAAACATTTCAGTGAAGTAGGTGAGTGATATTGTGGGAATTCAGGACATAAATGAAAAAATTCTCTGGCCATCATCTAGTTTAACCTGAAATTACTTCATTGCTCTTTTATGACTTTAAATGGACTTTGTGATATTTACCTTTTAACCTAAGTTGCAAATTTATGTTTCTAAAGGTGCCCATTCCAGGGAAGATAACAACAGGCAGAGTTTGGGAAACTATTCATCAGAAGAGAAATGTTTTATTGCAGAAGGAAAGTGCATAAAGTTTAGATTACAGATGTAGACTGTGTTAGGTTCATGAATTCAGAAGAACTTGCACCAAACAGCAAGACATTGTGGGAGAGCAGACCAGAAAAGGAGGAGGCTGTGGAATGTTTACATTCTTATTTGTCCAAGAGGGTGATGAGCCAAGAGCACAGTTGGAGTTCGGTTAGATGGAGCATTCCTGGTACTGCCTCCTCATGGGATTAATTTTGTCATGAGAAAAGTCACATGCAAATAAAAGGGACTGTAATTAGGGGTGGGCAAGTAATGCCATTTTGGGAAAAGTTTGCCAAGGAATTTAGGAAGATTTGTGCCCTGAACAAAGGGTGAGATTATAAAGATCTTATTGTGCAAGTAATTGTACTTGAGATGGTGAGCTTGGAAACTTCTTGAGTAATGAAGACGTGATACATTTGTTGTTGATGTGATCACAGGCAGTATAAATTTGACAAAAGTGGATTAATTCCTACTACCTTACTTTTTCCAGCGATGGTCTTCCTATATGGAAGACTGTAGGAACTCTTCTCGTGACTTTATTAAGTTGTGCAGCATTTGCGATGACTTGCTACTTGTTATTTTCCTGCTTCTCTTTGCTACCAAGAAGAAGACAGTCTACTTTCTCCATGTAGAAAGTATCAATAAAAGTGCTCCATAAATGTTGAATGAATCAAAGAATAATGATTACTTGAATGAAGGAATAATGATATACATGCAAAGCATACATGCAAATATAATAAGCAAAACGTGTGTACATAGATGCATATTAAGAGGGAGATCCAAAATAATGATAATAACAATAGTAATAACGATTATGAAAATATTAGATGTGACCGGTCCTTTGGAGCAGTCCTTGTTCTCATCTTACTTCTGGAAAAGAGAACTTAGCTGTTTGTCACATCCTCCCAAAATCAAAACAAAGTTTCAAAAAGTTCTAGCCTGGTATGTGCCAGGCCAATTACAAGCCCCTTTGCATGTATTAATACATTTAATTCTCACAAAAACTTTATGAGGTAGGTCATCTTATTATCATTGTTTTACAAATAAGGAAACCAAAACTTGAAGTGCTGAGTGCTAAGTCGTTTCAGTCATGTTCGACTCTTTGAGACCCTATGGAGGGTAGTCCACCAGGCTCCTCTGTCCTTGGGGTTCTCCAGGCAAGAATACTGGAGTGGGCTGCCATGCCCTCCTCCAGGGGATCTTCCCAACCCAGGGATCGAACCTGTGTCTCTTACATCTGCAGCATTGGTAGGCAGGTTCTTTACCAGTAGCACTACCTGGGAAGTCCACGAAGCTTGAAGATGTCACATTAAATCACCCAAAGTCACACAGTCAGGTGTGTGTGTGGGCCCAAGAGTTGAAATGCAGCGTCTGGCTTCAGGGTCTGTGTTCTTAACCACCACACCAAGAGAAAAGCTGCTGAAGGCACTGGAGAGAAATAGATGGTGAAGAATGTTATATTACACAGCATAAGATGCACATAAAATTCCCACTTAAGCATCTCAGTTCTTGCAATATTTCTTTTTAGCCAATAGCTGCTCTGTGGTTCTCCCTTCTTCCTCAAATAGACCCTGCAGCTTTATGGACTGTTCTCTCTGGAACTCTCTTTCTCTCCTTCCTTCTTCCCCTGTATTTTCCTTCTTGCTCTTCCTTAAGCAAAGCAAGCTGGCCCTTGAAAGCCTTCTCCCAGCTTGCACACTCACACTCACCATCCCCCTTAGCATGGATGTTCAGAGGGTCTTCCTCGTTAGAACCCAGTGGAAAACAAGAAATAACCTTTCTCATCACACATATACTTTTCTTCCTATCACACTAATAACATTGATATTAAAGTATTAGGATTTCAGGTGGCAGTTGTGAGAGATGTAATAAGATTTCCCTTTCTAGTTATTTTCTTCTTCTACAGGAAGAAAGCATGGTTGCTGTTGTTAATCGCTTAAGTCGTGTCCGACTTCTGCAACCCCATGGACTGTAGTCTGCCAGGCTCCTCTGTCCATGGGATTTCCCAGGCAAGAATACTGGAACAGGTTGCTATTTCCTCCTCCAGGAGATCTTCCTGAACCAGGGATTGAACTTGTGTCCCCTGCATTGGCAAGCGGGTTCTTTAGCACTGAGCCATCAAGGAAGCCCCAAGAAAACATGGCGTGTACACATGTGCTAAGTTGCTTCAGTCATGTCCAATTCTTTGCAACCTATGGATGTGCAGCCTGCCAGGCTCCTCTGTCCACGAGATTCTCCAGGCAAGTATACTGAAGTGGATTGCCATGCCCTCCTCAAGAAAGCATAGTAATACCAATTAAATACATTTCCTGACTATACAAAAACTGTGCACCCTCTGGCCTCTTTTTTTTTTTTAAGAAAATTGAAATAGATTTACATATAACTTGTAAATTTAAGGTGTCAACATGTTAATTTGATATATTTATATATTGTTATATGATTGTGGTTATAGCTGGCTATATCTTTAACTGCATCTGGAAACAAAGGTACTCCATAAAGCAAAGATGAAAGTACAGATTCAAAATAGAAAAGAAAAAAGCTGAATGCAGAAATAATATACCCTAGTGGACATTAACTGTGAAAAAAGAGGCTTGACTGGGCTGATGAGCCTCAGGAGGGAGGGATGTTGAAGGGCTAGGGTGTGTTCCTCATCTCTGTATCACCTTGAGTGATAGAGTTCTGTCTCTGTAGCCCTTGTAAATTGAGGAGTGCTTACCCTTTCAGGAAATCAGCTGTATGTGGTAACTTACTGCAGCCCCTCCCTTTTTGCTTGGCGGCCTAGTTTACCCCTGGGCATGGCTATAAATCTCTCTGCCCAAGGGGTGACCACGGGCCAGGCAGCTCTGGATGACTGGCTTCGGGGCACTCAGGAGGAACCAAACCCTTTGTTGAGGCCCTTATATCCAAACTTCAACTCATAGGATATGGGCTAGAAATGAGAGTACTGTATGCATTTTAGGTGAAGGCAAGGAGCTACAATATTGAGCTGGCTAAGTTGGATGATTTAACCCATGTAAGCTTGCTGGATTTCCAGGAAATGACAAGAACAAGCATAATATATGTAATTGTTGAGCATAAAATCATTTCTATAGAATGTTAACACTGGAGGGCTCTTCAAGGTCCTCTAGTCTAATTCACTTATTGAATGCAGGAGGACCTGGAGTCTGGGGGCGCTGACTTTCCACATCAAGCTAGCGCAGACTGTCAGGACTCCCCACACTGAGCTTCTCACACCACATGATGCCGCCATTGTTAAAGCTTGCTTCAGCCCAGCTCTCAAACAGAACCGTGAGAACAAATATAACAGCACGAGCTGCACGTCAGTCTGAAGATGGCCATTTGCAAAAAGCCCAGGCAACCTAGAGCTAGATTGGAAAGCATAAATGTGTCAAGAAAACACTTCTCCTGACCTTATGACCCCATTTACCAAATGCCCTGTTACTCTTACTTCCTTTCTAGACACTTGGTTACAAGAGATATTTGTACCTGTTGTTTGCTTTCATTTTTACTGCCTATGACAACGTAAAATTTCCTAGCTAGGAATCTCTTTAAGTCCCTCTCATTTGGCTTATGTTTCCACCACTTTGCTGAAGCTGCTTTGACAAAGGTCACTAATGAGTTCACATCACCAAAGCTGATGGCAGATTTCCACATCTTTTCTTGCTAAAACTCTCTGTGACATTGGCCTTCTCCTACATCTTGAAGTTCTGCCTCGTTTTCTGTGATGTCACTTCTTCTTTCTCTCCTCCAATCTCTTTGAACATTTCCTCTTAGTCTCCTTTTGGGGCCACCTAAACTTCTTGTTCTTCCCTGAGTTGTTCTTGTTTTATTATTGCACACTCTGTCTTGGGGATAGTTCCTCCAGTCTCAATGTCTTCATCTTTATCTGTTTTGGTTACATGTTGCCACAACAAACTACCTGAAACTTAGTGGTTTAAAACAACAACAAATTATTATTTCCATGATCCTATGGGTTACTTAAGTGATTGCTCTGCTTTTGTAGTATCGGCTAGGGTGGTGAGGGGGCCAGGAGTCTTCAAATGGCTTCACTTATATAGCTGAGAGCGAGTGTTGACCGCTGACTAGGGCTGACCATTGAGGGTCTTCTGTAGAGTCTTTGCCTCGTGGATGCTGAGCTTCCTCGCAGATGGTGGCTGTGTTTCAAAAGGAGGAAGCTGGAAGCTGTCAGCTGTCTTCAAACTGAGGTTCTAGAGTCCCAGATGTCTCCTGCTGCATCATTTTTTTGTCAGTGGCAGCCACAGACCAGCCCAGGGGAAATAACCTCCACCTCTTAATGGGAGAAAATAACCAATATTCTCTCACTGGCCAGAGTCTACTCAGGCTTCCCTGAACTCTTTTTCAACTAGACCTGACTTGTGGACTTCTACATAATTGTTTTGTTGTTGCTGTTTAGTCACTAAGTTGTGTCTTTTGCAACCCCATGGACTGTAGCCCACCAGATTCCTCTGTTCACGGGATTTTCCAGACAGTAGTAGTGGAGTGGGTTGCCATTTCCTTCTCGACATGGTCCAAATTTATAAATAATCTTGCTAAGTTGGTTTAGCCAGGATCCTCCATCCTCTACATCCAATCACCTTTAACGTCTAATCGCGTTCCTCATCTTCCGCCAGCTGATGTCTGGTCATCCTGGCTATCTTCAGCAAGAATCCTGCCAGGTCACTTTAGCTGGACTCCTCTCTTACTCCTGATGTTTCCTTTTTATAATTTTCTATCCACCAACCCCCACCCTGCTCCTTGGCTATGAATTCCCCTTTGCCCATGCCATATTTAAAATTAAGCTTAATTCTATACTGAGGCCCCTTACCCCCTAAAGCAGTAGTCCTCAACAAAATGTTTTCACTGCACTAACTACTGCCCCGTTTTGTTTTTCTTTGACAAGTGGCATATACATTCAAGGGGAAAGGGATTGATGATGGAGTTATTTAGAGATTATTTACCATGGTTAACTCTCTGGTCGCAACAGCTAACAATACTCCTGTGTGTAAAATACACTCACCTCTTCTTCAAAATTCTCATCTTATTATGGCATTTGTTCAAAGTCAAGGATATCGTGTGGCAAAAGCTTTAAGGTTCTTAGATGTTGTATTGTCTGACTGAGAGGGTCTAGGAAGCTCCCCATTAGGAAGTCCATTTATCTAGTTGAAACCTTTATGAGGCATAACTGTAAATCTTTTTGACGTGTCAACAAAGGATCCTATAATAATACCCTTGATTTGATCTGTGCTGTGCTGAGTTGCTCAGTTGAGTCTGACACTTTGCTACCCCATGGAGTATAGCCCACCAGACTCCTCTGTCCATGGGGATTCTCCAGGCAAGAATATTGGAGTGGGTTTCTGTGCCCTCCTCCAGGGGATCTTCCCTCCCTGAGGATAGAACCCAGGTCTCCTGCATTGTAGGCAGGTTCTTTACCATCTGAATCACCAGGGAAGCCCAAGAATACTAGAGTGGGTGCCTATCCCTTCTCCACTGGATCTCCCTGACCCAGGAATTGACCTGGGGTCTCCCACATTGCAGGCGAATTCTTTACCAGCTGAACTGCCAGGGAGCCCGATCTGATCTGTACCTAGAGGCTATGTTTTACAGAAGCCACTGGATTTGATTTTTTCCTTGTGGCCATTTCTTAATTTGAGAATCTCTTGTTTCCAGAGAAACTACAAATATGAGATCGTTTTTAAATTTCCCATTAAGTAGAGCTTGCATTGGATATACTGTCTCTGTATTCTGCTTGAAAACGGGATAGTTCCTTCTTAGGTTCATCTTGCCTTTATCATTGGCAGCAAAAATAAGTATCACTCTACCTGGAAATCTTCCTAGCAAGATCCATGCATTTATTAGGTACTCTTTCTATTTTTCATGTTACAGTAGGCAGCGTTGCACCAATTAAGCTACCAATCTATAACTTATGTACTTTATTGTCAAATCTTTCCTAGATATTTCCCCATTTCCCTTTCAGCCTCTATGTCTTTTCAAAGCCCTCTCAATTTCTGCCTCCTGCCCGATTCAAAGCTGTATGTATTAGGTCATATGTATTAGGTTTTTGTTACAGCAACACTTCATTCAGCAGTAATCAGGTACAATTTTCTGTTTCTATTGCTATATATTAAGTCATTTAAAACTAGTGGCTTAAAAAATAATAGCCAACCATTTATTGCCATGATTCTGTGCGTTTATAGCTTGGGCTTCCTCATAGCATGGCAGCTATATCCCTTCCTATGGTCCAAGAGGGAGTTACTAAACGTGGCCTATTTTGTTGAAGCTTGAGTTCAGAAATTCCAGAATTCCTCTTACAGAACAGTCTATTGGTCAAAGCATTTACAAATCTAGATGAGATTCAAGGTGAGGGAAAACAAATTTGTCCTGTGGGTGAGAGGGTACATAGAGGGAGAGAAGAAATTGATGTGATCATCTTTGGACCTAGCAGTCACAGCCTCTAGTCAAATAAGTGCTAAATTTATATTTCCAATTTAGCACTTATTTCCGATTTCTATCATCACTCTCTTGGTTTCAGATCCATCTACTTTCTGTTGGATGTTTCCACATGTACCTCAAATACATATGGCTTAAACTAAAGTCATCACCTTCTTTTCTAGATGTATTTCTCATTTTATTCTCTATATTTCAGTAAATGACAGCCATCCAGGCCAGAAACCAGAACTCATCCTGGTTCTTCTAATTCTGTTACCACCCCAGCTCCCCATGCTCACATAGCTGAATGATCTTAATCCTTACTTCTTTTTCAAATATGCTCTCCCCTTCTCCATTTCTAATATCATTCTAGTGTAGGTCTTTATCAGGCAAAACCTCTTGCCTGACTCATTTCACTATCTTCCTACATGATCTTCATGTTATCATTTTAACTTCTGTGGTAAAATCCAAGTATGGTTTGGGGACAATTTAGCCACTTGATGAAATAAGTGAGAGAAGAGAAAGAAGAGGAAGAAAGGAATTAAGGAAGGGAGAAAAAGAAATAAAAGAGGCAATAAAAGAAACCTAGTCATGTGACTGGATAAGAAAGCTGTGATACATATACACGATGCAATATTACTCAGCCATTAAAAGAATGCATTTGAATCAGTTCTAATGAGGTGGATGAAACTGGAACCTATTATACAGAGTGAAGTAAGCCAGAAAGAAAAACACCAATACAGTATACTAACGCATATATTTGGAATTTAGAAAGATGGTAACAATGGCCCTATATATGAGACAGCAAAAGAGACACAGATGTAAAGAACAGTCTTTTGGACTTTGTGGGAGAAGGTGAGGGTGGGATGATTTGAGAGGGTAGTGTTGAAATGTGTACATCATCATATGTGAAGCAGATCGCCAGTCCAGATTCAATGCTTGAGACACGGTATTCAGGGCTGGTGCACTGGGATGACCCTGGGGGATGGGATGGGGAGGGAGGTGGGAGGCGGGTTCTGGATGGGGAACACATGTGTGCCCATGGCTGATTCATGTCGATGTTTGGCAAAAGCCACTACAATATTGTAAAGTAATTAGCCTCCAATTAAAATAAATAAATTAATTTAATAAAAAATTTTTAAAAAATAAAAAAAAAGAAACCTAGTCATGTATATATTAAAACTTAAGTTGATAATGTCATGGCATAATTTGTGGAAGGAAAAAAACTGAAAATACTATGTTTGAACTAATACACTGACTTTAGTAAAAAGACAATTGTAACATCAAGACAAACCTTGTGGTCCACTTTCCAACCAGTTTCTGACATAAGACCTCCCTATAAACAATAGAGAAGACAGATAAACTTACATTCCTCCTAGAGTTAAAAAAAAAACAACAAAAAACGTCAACAGTATTGCTAAGTGATCTTACTAATATTATAATACTACAAGCCTGTAGAGCTAACAAACCTTTACTTAACTGCCCTCTACCCCAGTGGCCACCAAAGTCCTTAAATTGACTCACAAAGCCATATTTGCCTGGACCCTCGCATGTTCTTCACTCAATAGATGTATGACATGGTAGGTTTCTATCTCTCTCTCTTCCCTCCCTGCTCCGCGTGCTTTATGGCATCCCTACTGCCAAACTGCTATTGCTCATTTTTAATTCCTGCTGTCTTGGTTGGTTTCCCTCAGCTTCTTATAGCTAACTTTTTCCTATCCACTCCTTAAGATTCTGGTTAGAAACCACCTCCTCCAGGCAGTCCTTGACCCCTGAACCGGAATAGGGCTTCCCAAACACGCTGCACGTATCTATTATCTTCTGTGCAAACAATATTGATATTATCTGTTTGTGAGTCCATCTCCCTGTAACCTTGAGGAAAAAAAAAAATTGTGTCTTAAGAGACTGTAACACAGTGATTTAAAGCCTAAACTCTGAAGACTTACTGTCTGAGTTAACATCCCAGCTCCACCCCTGACTCCCTGGATAATTCTGGGGAGGCACTTAGGCCTTTGTTGCTTTCTTTCTGCATCCTGAATGTGGGGATGGTACAAGCAGGTATAAACACTACAGGTTTGTTATGAAGGTTAAATGAGTTAATAGATATTAACATGAACTATTCTTATTATTTTTATGATGGTGAGTCATCTATTAATAGTACAGCATCTAATGCTTAGTAAATATTTTTTGACACAAATTCCTTGTTCTTTTTTTTTTACTTTGTGTCACAACCTTCCATTCTTCTACCAATTTCCACAATTCTCTAAGCCACAGCTTGTCTTCAACCTCCGAAAAGTGGGATTCCCCACCTGCACTCTGTTTGACCTGGGGCCGGTCAAAGACCCATGATACACTTCTATTTGCTGGATCAGTGCTGGTGAATGTTTCCTTGGCTGATTGCGGTGATTCTTTCCTAACTCCAGCCAAATAGAGGCAATATCTGTCTGTTGTCACTTCTTCTTCTGCCCACATCTTGAGCAAAACAGATGAGGGAATTCTTCACATACCCAGAGAAGTCCCAGAGGTTAATAGTCAAATTTGAATGCCTAATTGCCAACCATGATTCAAGGAAAATGTAGCTATGAGAAAGCATGTGAGTCCTTTGTCATAAAAACAGCTCTCTGACTGAGGAAGGGAGTGTCCCCTAAGAGCTAGAACCAGCCAAGAATCAGAAATAATGAGCTTGTTTCTTAGCTATCCCTCTGGTTTCCTGTATAAAAATAAAATGAGGTTACTCGCGTTTGCACCTTAATCCCCCTTAACATAGTTGCTCCAGTTGTCAGTGTACAATTTCCAACAGCCTTTTTTCTGAATTCTCCTCCTCTTCCTTCCTCTTCTTCTCCTTTTCTAATTCCTTGCATTTCCCTGGAGTTTCCTGTGCTGGCAGTCTTGACTTCCATTCAATACTGGAAGGATTACATGATCCCCTTGATACAAAGGGTTACAAGATTCTTTTACTATTTCTCTCCAATGATAGGGAGGAAAAAGCTCTGCCTTGGTCTTTTATCCTAAATTCCTCCTTACGCTCTATGTGCTTGAGGTACTGATGTGCTGTAGCGTTGGAACTTGGCTAGTGTCCGAGAATCTCTGTATAATATCTTGTGTAGTATTCCAAATAGAGAAGACCTCCTATTTTCTTGAAGTTCCTGCTGTGAGTATGGCATCTAAAAGCCTGGTTTTACTCTGAAAAATGTCCCCCACTCCTTTCTTGGCACTTTAGAAAACATGTCTGCTTATATAATGACAGCAAAATAATTTGGTTATGCAGGGGGGAAAAAAAAAACGATAAAATAAAAGCATTCCCAAACAACAACAACGCATGTCAAACCAGAAGCAAATGCAAACGGTAACATCCCTTCTCCTTATTATATAGAAGGAGTGAGATTCAGCAAGGAACAGCCCAGGATTACTTTAATTCATTGCTTCTCAGTGTGGGTATTGCAAGAAGTTGAGCTACCTGGGTCCCTGCCTTCCAAGGGCCACTAATGCTCTCTTCTCTTTCTCTCCCTTTTCCAGATATTGAGAGAGCCCAGTAGAATTCCCCAAATTTCCAAATATCATCCTCCATTCCAGGGACAGTACCACAGTCCCCCCAAACACTCGGCCAACATTTTGCACTAAAGAACGCAAGCAAGCAAAAACTTTATATTCAGTTCCAATATGCTTTAAAACTTTCTCACCATGTTTTTACACATTCATGGTAAGACACTAATTTATGGTAAGGCATTTATGGTAGACACCAATTCTACTGGGCATTGGCTTGCAGAGATCACCCTGCCAGAGCATTACTTCCCCTGCACTTGGTTGGGTAACCCATCCCAGTCCAATCCAAACTTGACCAATCAGCTACTCTCCTCCCAGAACTGACCACTCAGAACTTGAAGTTGTCCGTGAATGACAGCTCCTACTGCTGAGGACACTGAATTATCAGAGTCCATGCCTTTCCCGAAGTCTTTGACTCTCCATTTCATTGAATTAATAATGTCTTCAACATGTCCCCATGCAATGATCCTTTTTCTTATGCTAATCACAACTGGCTCTTGCTAGCAGCCAAAAATTTTTGGCTAATTTATCACTTTGATCCCCATTACCCCCACCACCACTTTGCTGTTGTGGTCAAGTGGTAGTTGATGAGGAAACCACCAGTGGGATGAGACATTCCCAAGTGAGATGACCAAGCAATGACCTTTCCCTCAGCATTCATGGGTGCTTTGCTTAGCAGGGATGAGAACAGCCAGACCATGGTCCTTCTTCTTCATCTCTGGAAAAGTCCACTCTGACTGTGAGCCAGAAAAAAAAAAAAAAAAGCCTATGCTCATAAATTGGCAAAATACACCTCTTGCTACAAGGGACAAGATTGATTCTCGGGGTGGGGCTGGGGGCGGCCTTTTGGATAACTTCCCCTAAAGCTCTCTGCATCTCTTTGTCTTTCTGTCATCCTTACAGCCTACACCAACATTGTCCAGGCCTCAAAGATACGATGATGAGCTGGTTCTTTTTTAGTTCATTAGCTCTTCTGCTGTATTAGTAGATTATCAAAAGCAGTTTCAGTATGTCATAAAATCTGTTTGGTATTAACTTGATACATGATGTGTTTTTCTCCATCCAGCTAAAATAGTTTCCTTCAAATCTGGACCAGATGAGCATCCTGGGACTTGCATGAGCTCATATGTGTGTCTGTGTGGAATGCAGCCCTGGGTCCCCTTGGACGTGTGGAGCATGTTTTTGGCCCAAATGGAAACATCCTTAGGCACTGATGCCTCAATTAGGGGAAAGATAAAGACACAGGATCAGATATGGCATCTGTAAAATGTTAATATCCTGGGTGATGCACCCTAGTTAAGTTTATTTTTCAGTTTCGTTTGATGGCTAGTTTAGGCAAAATCTTGAAGCACGTGAAATTGCCTTTATTTAGCTCCCTTTGGGGATAGCCTCTCAACCCTGCCCCTGCTGACCGTGCCCTGTTGCTGCCTTAAGCTCACCCCAGCCCCACGGAGCACTCCTGCTCTTCCATGCTGCGCATCTCTTTGGAGCACCTATTATGTTCTGGGTGTAGGGGAGGGGAAAGAATAAGAGCAGCTTCACTTGCAGGATGTAGAGGAAGGCACAGAAATGGGAACAGATGCTTGTCCTACTGCAGGATAAACTGTGATCAGGTGCTGCCGGAGCAGGTGAAGGCTCCAGGCCGTTCTGAGGGAGGGCCTGCCTGGAGAAAGCACCTGGGGCAGAACTCTGAAGAACACCCAGGAGTTAGGGTGGCTGCTGGCCCCGCAGGCACTTTTGAGTGAATAAGAGAAAGGCGCTCCTTCTGACAAGAGGCCTCTCTTGCTGGGCTCACAGTTGCGCAGGCCAAGTATGTGCATTTAGTCCCCACTCAGGCTCTCACCTCGGTACCCTAGTGACGTCAGCAACCTGCACAGTCCCCAGCAGCCCCCGAGGGGACCCTGCGTGTTTCAGTTTCCTAAGGGCTGCTGTAAAAAATGGTCACAAACCAGGTGGCTCAAAAGTAGAAATTTATTCTCTCTCAGTTCCGCAAGCTAGATGTCCAAAATTAAGGTGTGGGCAGGCCTCGCTCCCTCTGGAGGCCCTAGGAGAATCTTCGCCTGCCTCTTCCAGCTCCTGGTGGCTCCACACGATCCTTGGCTGTGGCTGCATCACTCCAGTCTCTGCCTCTGTCTTCCACTGGCCTTCTCCTCTGTGTCTCTGTGTCAAATCTTCCTCTGCCTTTCTCTTCTAAGGACACCCGTCATTGAATTCAGGACCACCCTATGGAAGGTGACTGCAGTCATGAAATTAAGAGACTCTTGTTCCTTGAAAGAAAAGCTATGACAAACCTAGATAGCATATTAAAAAGCAGAGACATCACTTGCCAACAAATGTCCATATAGTCAAAGCCATGGTTTTTCCAGTAGTCATGTATGGATGTGAGAGTTGGACCACAAAGAAGGCTGAGCACTGAAGGATTGAGGCTTTTGAACTATGATGCTGGAGAATACTCTTGAGAGTCCCTTGGACAGCAAGGAGGTAAAACCAGTCCATCCTAAAAGAAATCAACCCTGAATATTCATTGGAAGGACTTATGCTGAAGCTGAAGCACCAATACTTTGGCTACCTGATGCAAACAGCTGACTCATTGAAAAAGACCCTGATGCTGGGAAAGACTGAAGTCAGGAGGAGAAGGGGGTAACAGAGGATGAGATGACTGGATGGCATCTCTGACTTCAGTAGTCATGAGTTTGAGCAAACTCCAGGAGATGGTGAAGGACAGGGAAGTCTGGCCATTCACGGGGTCGCAAAGAGTGGGGCATCACTGAGCAACTGAACAATAACAACGAGGTAATCCAGAATGATGTCATCTTGAGATCCTAAGGTTAATTATAGCTGCAAAGACTCCATTTCCCAATAAGCTCACATTCTTAGGTCCTAGAAGTTAGGGCATGGACTTATCTTTCTAAGGTTCACTATTCAACCTACTACACCATGTAAAGAAGGGAAGGAAGGCATTTTCAGACAGTAGGAGCAGAGTCTGTAAGGCAAGAAGGTGTTAGGGGGCATGATGGGTTCTGAGAATGGCCAGAACGACTGGGTGGGGGTTGGTGAGAGCAGAGGCTGGCCACAGAGGACTTGGTGTGCCAGTCAGCAGCCTTGGACTGTGCCCTGGAGGCCATGAGCAGGCTTTGCGTGGACTTCATTTTAACTGAGAAAGATCACTTGGGCTGAAGGTTAGGGAACAGATTGGAGGAGGGCAGGATGGGAAGTAAAGAATTTCCTCTCAGAGGACGTTACTCCTGTTTCGGTGAGCCATTCAGTGGCCTGATTCAGAGAAGAGGAAGTGAACTGGTGATGCTGAGGAGAGGGGATGCAACACCAGGATTGGTGACTAATGTGAACTGAGTGGAGAAGGAGTGAAGAATCTGGACTGATCCTGAGATTTCTGTTAATATCCAGCCCCAGCATGGCACTACCCTGACTTCCACATTCACGTGGCACCAGACCTGTTAGCAGGGCTCCATATACACAGCCATTTGCACTTTAGAACTTGAACACGTGTTTTTAAGAAACTGCACGTTGAAGCAAAGGACCATACCGCTGTACTGGGTTGAATGCTGCTGCTGCTGCTGCTAAGTCGCTTCAGTCGTGTCCGACTCTGTGCGACCCCATAGACGCCAGCCCACCAGGCTTCCCTGTCCCTGGGATTCTCCAGGCAAGAACACTGGAGTGGGTTGCCATTTCCTTCTCCAATGCATGAAAGTGAAAAATGAAAGTGAAGTCGCTCAGTCGCGTCCGACTCTAGCGACCCCATGGACTGCAGCCCACCAGGCTCCTCCGTCCATGGGATTTTCTAGGCAAAAGTGCTGGAGTGGGGTGCCATTGCCTTCTCTGACTGGGTTGAATAGTAGCCTCCTAATTTATGTCTAGGGCTTCCCTGGTGGCTTAGTGGTAAAGAATCTGCCTGTCAATGCAGAAGACACAGGTTTGCTCCCTGAATCACCAAGATCCCCTGGAGGAGGGCATGGCAACCCACTCCAGTATCTTGCCTGGAGAATCCCATGGACAGAGGAGCCTGGCAGGCTATAGTCCATGGGGTTGCAAAGAGTTAGACATGACTTAGTGACTAAACGACAGTGACAATTTATGTCTGCTCAGAACTAGCGTATGTGACTTTATTTGGAGAAGGGTCTTTGCAGATGTCATCAGGCTAGGTCATACTGGATTAGTGTGGGCCCTAATCCCATGTCTGGTGTATATCTAAGTAGAGGAACATTCAAACATAGCTACACTCAGGGAGAAGACCATGTGATGACAGAGGCAGAGGTTAGGATGATGAGTCTGTAAGCCACAGAAGTCCAAGAACTGCTGCCAGCCAACAGAGGCTAGAAAAGGAAGGATTCTGCCCTGGGGCCTTCAGAGGGTGTGTAGTCCTGCCGACACCTTGATTTTAGACTTCTTGCCCCAGAACTGTGAGAGAATGAATTTTGCTGTCTGAAGCCACCCAGTTTGTGGCGGTTTGTTATGGGAGCCCTAGGAAACGAATCCACCCGAGAAGGTGGAATTTCCCAACACTGTGGGCAGTCATGAGGAAAGATGTTTCTGTGAGCTTGATGTGATGCAGAGAAAGGCACACGGACCTTGGCATCAGGTCATAACCAGGCCTGTCACTGTGCCGTGAGTATCAGAGAGACTTTCATCTCACAGGAATCTTACGAGGATTAGATGAAAAAATGAGTGTAGATGTCTACTGAAACACTGTTTAGGATGGTCCAAAAATGGGCAGGGTAGTGGTGGTGAGAAACAGTAAATTGTGGCTATGATTTGTGGATATTGCGTGCTATAGATTGGAATTAAAAGAGGCTGTGTGTATGTGTGTGTGTGCATGTGTGTTAATGTGCACAGACTGACACATTACTATGATGTAGTAAGAAGAAAAGTAGCTGGGCATAATCTACCTCCCATTAAAAAATAAACATATCTGTGCTTGTGTGTGTATGTATGTTTCTGTGAGCATAGAGAGATACACAGTCAACCAATGAAATTTGTTCCCTCAAGGGGTGATAATGATCAACTTTTAAAGGAAAAACATCCATAGTGGGGTGTGTATACCACTCCCCCACCCCACCCCTGCCACACACAAATGCACTCAAAGCTAGTTTTGTTCATTATCTTTGTTATCCGATTGCTTTTTCATGCCACTTTGCTTCCTGGTCTACAGTCCTGCATCTTGACAGTTAAAGGTAACAGCTTCTTTTATTTAAAAGAGAGCTCCCTCTGCCCTGGCTCCTTCCAAAAGCGATATCCAGGTGGAATGGGATGGGAGGTGATCTTTCCGGGTCCCATCCCATCCCTGGGCATCTGGCACAAGTGGCTTTTGGGGTATAGCTCAATCATCTCATTTCTTGATTTGTGGGCTCCTCCTGCAATAGAGTTGGACATGACTTAGAGATTAAACCACCACCACCATCTGCAGAAGTCCATGGACCTCTGTGTTCACTCATTATTGAAATTCCTGCACTCAGAGACCTCCTTGTCCCACTGTCTCCAGGCATCTTCTGGTCTATCTGTATATCCAAGTCCCCTCCATGAAGCTGCACAGAAACTCCAGTGCACCAAGCCATGGGAACTGGATGCCCGCTCCATCTGTGCATGTCTCCACTCTGTCAGCCTTCTTTCAGCCATCTGTGGGTGGCACCTTTCTCATGGGCACCACGATAAACACAGGGCTCCTTCGAGGATTTCCAGCTGTCTTGAGCTGTACCCTGAGGGGTAAGCAGCAGGCCCCTTGCACTTGGAGTTCCCGGTTGGTCTAGGTTTTATGACTCCTCTCACTTCCTGTCCACCTAGGTTTCTATCGTAAGATGGGGGGTCCAGACAGTGCCCCATTCTGTCCTCTGGTCTTCTTCCTCCTCTTGTCCCTTCTTAGCTCTCCTGGGATTTGGGAGGACACTCTCTCTCTTCCCTTTCTGCCCTTCTGTCCTACTTTGATCCCTTACTTCTTTCTCCTCCCATAACCTCTTCTGGAAAAACCCAAACAAACTTTTTTTGCCAACCTAATATTTGCCCTCCTTTTCCTGATGCAAAAATTGAGGAAGGGCTGTAGGAAGAGGAAGGAGACCATTGAAAGTTGAAAACACATTGGCAAGGTTTTCCTAAACATTATCCCTTCCTTAGACCCACCTTTGAATTCTTTCATTAATAATTTTAGTGGATTGAGGACTTCCTAGGTGGCTCAGTGGTAAAGAATCCTCCTGTCACTGAAGCAGACATGGGTTCAATCCCTGGTCTGGGAAGATCCCACATGCCATGGGGCAGCTAAGCTCATGGGACACCAACTACTGAGTCTGTGCTCTATAGCCCGGCAGCCACAATCACTGAGCCCACGTGTGGCAGCTACTGCAGCCCGAGCACCTTAGAGACAGTGCTCTGCAGTAAGAGAAACCAACAGTGAGAAGCCCATGCACCGCAACTAGAGAGCAGCCGCCTGCTCGCTGCAACTAGAGGAAAGCCTGGACAGCAACAAAGACCCAGCATAGCCAGCAAATAGATAAAATGATGAAAAAAAGAGGGAGGGGATATATAAAAATAAATAAATACATAATGTTAGTGAATTGAATGGTGGTCCCTGGGAAAGCTATGTCTGCATCTTAAGCCCTTTGAATGTGCCTTTGAATGTGACCTTATTTGGAAAAGGTTAAGTGTAGATGTAACGGAGAAGGCAATGGCAACCCACACCAGTACTCTTGCCTGGAAAATCCCATGGATGGAGGAGCCTGGTTGGCTGCAGTCCATGGGGTCGCTAAGAGTCAGGCACGACTGAGCGACTTCACTTTCACTTTTCACTTTCATGCATTGGAGAAGGAAATGGCAACCTACTCCAGTGTTCTTGCCTGGAGAATCCCAGGGACAGAGGAGCCTAGTGGGCTGCTGTCTATGGGGTCGCACAGAGTCAGACACGATTGAAGCGACTTAGCAGCAGCAGCAGCAGCAGATGTAACTAAGTAAAAGATGTCAAAATGTGATCATCCTGGGTTGTGTAGGTGGGCTCTAAATCCAGTGACAAATGTCCTCATATGAGATACGGAGACAAGAACAGAAGGCCCTGTGAAGATGGAGACAATGACTTGATGATGCAGTTACAAGCTAAGGGACCCAAGGAATTTCCTTGGAGTCACCAGGAGCTGGAAGAGGTAAGGAAGAATTCTCCCCTAGAATCTCCAGAGGGACCACAACCCTACTGATATCCTGATTTTGACAGTCTGACCTCCAGAACAGTGAGGGAATAATATTCTGCTGTTCTAAGCCACCCAGTGCGGAATAATTTGTAAGGCAACTCTAGGAAATTAATATAGATGGATAATGAGCATGAAATACTTTTGACATTAATATAATAACAAGAAAGAAAAGCACGGCGCCTGTAGAGGACTTGGTGTGTGGGAACTCTATTCTAGTAACTATTTTTGTTTTAATGGGAGCCGACAGCCTTTTCCGGTGCCTCTGGGGACCACGCTGTCTTGACCTTCTTAGCAAGTTTGCAAATCCCTCCACCTGTTCTCTTTGCTAATATAGCTATTCTTTCTGTCACGCCCGTGTACACCCGGGACACTGACAGAGTTCAGAATCGCTGTCTCTAGATACTGATCGTGCAATAAAAATGGCAAGCTGATTAGTCAGCCGGGGAGGAGAAGCCTTTTTTCCCATTATAAGCATGATCTAATGCTGTAATCACCTAGTCTGCAGCCAGCAGCCAAGTGCTTGTGGTCAGGCCGAGGCCCCACAACAGGTGAACCCTGTTAAAAGGCATCCTGCTACATGGTTTCAGCTGTCCTGTAGACCCGCCTGTCTCATTCCCTGCAATGTAATAACTACATAGAACTCATATGTCCTGGAGTTTATTACAATCTCCAGGGTCATCTTTAAAAAAAAAAGTGAAAAAAATAACTCCAACTTCCAACACATAAGGCTCCAGGAAACCCAGGAATCCGCTATGGACTGTAGACATAGTCTTGGTGGCTACTTATTTTCCATCAGACTGGTGTCCCTGACCTCAAAATAGACTCAGTGTCTTCCTTCATCCCCAAGGCATTGTTTTCTGGCTCGACTTAAAATTTGAAGGAATTTCAGTGCACAGAAGGGAAACTTAAGCTCAGAGCTGGCCATGACTACACCCAAGATGCTGGGCTATATCCCATGCCATGCAGTCCCTACTGCTACTCTTCCTTGACACAGAATCCCAACATGTTGCTGAGGACAGCTGTCTTCCCTCCTCACCTCCACAGAGGAGCTCATTACGACCGTGTTTTTCATCCCCAGTGGCTAGCCCCAGGGTCCTCTTTCCTCCACCCCACAAGGGGAAGCTCCATGTCCATTCATATGAGAACAATTCCCCACTCTTCTCCTTTGGTATGCACAGAACTTAAGAATCTCCTTGTCTAGGCTTTCCCAGTTCAGAACGGAATCTCCTTTTACACGGATAAAAGCCCAATTAAGTGTTTTTTCCCTTCGAGAAAGCCTTGGCCCCCACAGACCAATTCAGGTTTCCATTTTTAGCAGCACAAAGAATTGGCAGAAGCTTCGAAATTAGTCTCTCCTTAAAGGCTCTAAAGAGCCTAGATCCAATTCTGAGATAGAATCAAAGCCCGCATATGTACTGAATTCCCCTTCCTTTTCCTCCAGCCCATAGGGAACTTGGTCTTTATGCAGTATTTGAGGCATTTCTTGCTCCTGGTACGAGCGCTGCGTGACTTGGAAAACCCTAGACTCTACTTCTTCCTCTCTTTGTGATTAAGCAGTGGTTTGCTTTGTTGTCTTACAAGGTATTGTAATGTAGTGCTAAGGATGATATAAAGTTTCAGAAACTAGTTAACAAAGATACATTAAGCCTCCAGAGAAGCAAAAATGCCCTGCTTTATTGAACATCTTTTTAGTTCTGTCTTTGCCCTGTAATTATTTAAGATTAATTCCTAGATATGGAATTGGTGGACAAAGGGTACAGACATTTTTGGGACTTCTGCTACATGCTCCTGAATTGCCCTCCAGAAAGTCTGTTCCAGTTTACATTCTCCACAGCACTTGTGTCAAAGTGCGTTTTTCTTGAAATCTTGAGTTTTACCTAAAATTTATTGACAGGTGAAGAAAAACTATCTCGCTGTGGTCCTTAAACTGATTTTCAGACCTGGAAAACAAGGACTGACTCAAGTCCAACTCTTGTATTTTAAAGATAAAATCTTAAGGTTTAGAAAGATTAAGTGACTTGGCTGATTAGGGGGAAGCCAAAATTCATATCCCATGTTTCCTGACTCTGGAATTCTTTCCATTATAGTACTCTGGAGAGGAAGAGATAGCCTGGGGTGAAACCACTCAGGGCCTACTTACTAACAGGGTTCAATTAGACCAGAATGAATGTGTGGTAGAGTGAAGAGTCAATGAAGGAAATGTTAATTAGTGTCTGGCTAATTTATCATTCAATAAGGAGGACCAGCACTCTCCGTGTTAGTGCCACCTACCGTGAAAATTTCAGCTTGCACAGGAGTTTCTCTAAAATTGAAGGTAGAATGAAGGAAATCACTGGGAGAACCGGACCGATTTAAATTGTCTTCATCACTTTGCCAACAAAGGTCCATATAGTCAAGACTATGGTCTTTCTAGTAGTCATGTATGGATGTGAGAGCTGGACCAGAAGGAAGGCAGAGTGCTGAAGAACTTATGCTTTTGAACTATGGTGCTGGAGAAGACTATTGAGAGATCAAACCAGTCAATCCTTTAGGAAATCGACCCTGAATAGTCACTGGAAGGACTGATGTTGAAGCTGAAGCTCCTATACTTTGGCCACCTGATGCAAAGAGCCAACTCATTGGAAAAGACCTTGACTCTGGGAAAGACTGAAGGCAGAAGAGAGCAACAGAGAATGAGACAGTTGGATGGCATCACTGATTCATGGCATGAACTTGGGCAAACTCCGGGAGATGGTGAGGGACAGGGAAGACTGGCATGCTGCAGTCCATGGGGTCTCAAAGAGTCAGACGTAACTTGGTGATTGAACAACAAATTCTAGGAAGAAGTAGGGGCTTCCCAGGTGGTACTAGTGGTAAAGAAGTGAAGTGAAGTTGCTCAGTTGTGTCCAACTCTTTGTGATCCCATGGACTGTAGCCTACCAGGCTCCTTGGTCCATGGGATTTTCCAGGCAAGAGTACTGGAGTGGGTTGCCATTTCCTTCTCCAGGGGATCTTCCTGACCCAGGGATCGAACCCTGGTCTCCCACATTGTAGGCAGATGCTTTACCATCTGAGCTACCAGGGAAGTCCCTGGTAAAGAAGAACCCGCCTGCTAATGCAGGAGACCTAAGAGATGTGGGTTTGAGTCGGGAAGATCCCCTGGAGGAGGCCATGGCAACCCACTCCAGTATTCTTGCCTGGAGAATTCCAAGGACAGAGGAGCCTGGCAGGCTATGGTCCATGGGGTCACAAAGAATCGGACAAGTTAGCATAGATGCATAGCAAGAAGATGACGCAACGAGTCAGACACTACTGAGCCACTAAGCACACACACAGGAAGAAGTAGAAAGAAAAAGATTCAGTATGGAGTCACTGAGTCATGAGCCACTGGGACCTGAACTTCTGTGGTCTTCTGAATTGCTGTGAATGAAGTTCCAGTTTCCTACAGGGGCAGAATCGGTATCCCGTTCTTCCTATTCTGTATACAGAGCATGACCTTCTTCATTTTTTTGTAACCTAATTTCTGATTTAAGCCAACATTCTACTAGCAGCAGAAACTTAATATCTAGGGACTTCCAGAGTAAACTCTCTCACTTTGGTGTTTACTCAGTTACTTTGGATTTCAGTGACTTATTTCAACATTTCATTCCTTTTCCTTCTTCTAGGGGTTGCAGGTAAGAGCCTGGAAGCTTAGGATTGTTCAGGTATAGAAACTGTGAGCTGGGTGGTGAGGAAGGCTGGGTGGGGGTCGTCAGTCCATAGGCATCTTTAGTCAGATGCAGGTCTGGTCTTTGGCTGTGGGCATCTATTCATTCTTGCACCCAACAGCCCCACTTGGCTTCCTAGATTTGGTTGTTAAAAAATGTTCCATCTCAAATACATCCTCTGCACCCCAACTCCAAGCCCTTCTCAGTCTGATGATCCTCTGTTAGTCATTTTGTGTCCATCAAGGGGAGGGGGGAGAGCAAGGGAAATTTTATCAGTAGATGCTCCTACAAATTTCTGGTTGTGGGACTATCAGAGAGCTTTCTCAGAGCCCCTCTGTCTGTGTTGCCCTGTTGTTTTGTCTTCTGTATTATTTTGTTGCACATGTGTGGGCAAATTATGTCCTGAAAAGGGACAGATGGTAAACATTTTAGGCGAGTCCTCAACTCTGCCATTGTCACGCAAAAGCAGCCATAGACACTTTGTGTACAAGTGAGCATGACTCCTTCAATAAAACTTTATTGATGTTATCCCCCCCTCCAACTCCTGGCATTTCCCAGAGAGCAAGGCACAAATCCTCTCAGTCTTGGTGCTGTCTAAATCTGTTTGGGGGATAGATTTATTGTTTCCCCTGAAAATCGTAAGGTCAGGGAGGGGGCAAGGGACAGGGCCCCCAAGGTATTCATCAGTCTCCAGACTGTCTTCTTTCTTCTGCTCTCTCTCTAGCCACAGCAGCCTTCCCTCCTCTCTTTCCATTCTCTTGTGTAGAGTATAAACTTTATGTCATGCTTTCTAGGGGGTTAGTCTTTAGATTCCATCACACTTAGCTCTACACATTACAGACCTTTGCACTTGAAGCTCTAAATTCTGTAATAAGAGTCAAGAGACTATGTGGCTCCAGGTCAAGAACTTGATGTTCTCTTCCCCATGCTGTTCATAATCCTTCCTTTTGCTGGGAGCAGTTGATACCCCCAGTGACTGAGCACAATGGTAAATGTCCTTTCCACTCTCCCTAAGTCTGATCCTTGACCAAGTTCAACCCAATACTCCAAGGGCAGCCAAAAAGAAATTCCCTGGTCAGAGTCTCTTCATCTGGCTTTATCTTGTGAGGAATTGAGAAAAATAAGGTTGACCTGAGAGTCATACTTATGAATAGAAATGAGCATGAATAGAATGAATAGTTTTGCTTTCAAGGCAAAACTGTTTAGAGCAGAGTATTTCAAACTACAGGTTGCAAACCATTAGGACATTAGCATAGGAGTATGCAACACTTTTTAGTAAAGGGGCAAATAATAAGTATTTTAGGCTTATACTTAATAGGCAGCTCTCTAATTTGCTGTAATTGTGTGCAAGTGATCATAGATAAGGCATAAATGAATGGGTGTGGTTGAGTTCCAATAAAACTTTATTTATGGAGACTGAAATTTTAATTCACCTAATTTTCAAATATCATAAAATATTCTTCTTTGGATCCTTCCCAACCATTTACTAATAAAAAATGAAAAACCAGCCTTTGCTCACTGGACATACACAGAAGAGGTGACTGGGTGGAACCGGCCCTTGGGCTGTAGTTTGCTGAAATTTGTATTGTATATGACTGTGTGTGTGTGGGTGTGCTCAGTTGTGTCCAACTCTTTAAAACCCCATGGACTATAGCCCACCAGGCTCCTCTGTCCATGGACTTTCCCAGGCAGGAATACTGGAGTAGGTTGCCATTTCCTTTTCCAGGGGATCTTCCTGACCCAGGGATTGAACCCGGGTCTCCTGTGTCTCCTTACAGTGCAGGCAGATTCTTTACCACTGAACCACCACGGAAGCCTTTGTATCAGGGGGTCAAGAAATCAATTAAGTGAGGTTGGGTCAGGACTTTCTTTAAAAAAAAAGAAATAGAATCCGGTAGAATGAAGAAGACAGAAAATGCCAGGCTGCAATGTATACATAAAAGGTTTCATGGAATGTTTATTTCAGTTAATTAACATGCGTATATGTGCATTGAATTATGATGCAAAATATATTTCTTACTGTGGAATATAGCTGAAGAAGTTTTGAAAATCATCCATTTTGAGAAACATTCCTTGCAGTATGACATTTTTATCTCGGAAGAGTTATTTCTCTACTCATCCCACACCTCCAGATTTGATGTTAGTATTGCCAGATAAAATGTAGGACAAGTTAGATTTGAATTTCAGATTTTAAAGGAATAATTTTTTAGTGTTAGTATGTCCTATGTAATATTGGGGAAATACTTATACTGAAAATATTCATTTTTTTTATCTGAAATTCAAATTTAGCTGGACATCCTGTATTTTTATAAATCTGAAAGCTTTATTTGATATATAATGAATTGTTTTAATTATTACTATAATGACCTAAAATGCAGGTGAGGGCAATAACTTCAGGGAAAAAAACCTGATAATTAAAAATTCCTCCTAAATGCCAGGCTCTGGGTTCTTTCACAAGCACATAAGAACTAACTCTCGTTACAGTGTTCTCAGAAAGGGACAGCTTTGTTGTCTGCATTTAACACATGAGGAAGCTGAAAAGCACTTTCCCCACAACTGCGTGTGAGGAGGGGACGGAGGGATGCTCCTGACTCCAGTGCCTTGCTGCTTCAGCAGCTTGTTCTCAGAGGGGAGCGCTGTGTCAAGGCCACTGGCAGTTCTTGGCCTCAGTGGTGCATGAGCAGGGCAAGGGGAGCCGGCAGGAGCATTGGGGTGCAGGCAGTAAGGGGTGCACTTTCTGTGGAGAACTTAAGCACAATAGAGAGCTGATGAAAGTCTGATTTTTGTGATCACAGTACCAGTGATAAAACACCCCTCTCCTCGGGCAGACGTCCGCGCCCTCCTTGTACTTGGTACATAGTTGGCGCTTAGGACATGTTACTTTCCTTTTTCTTCCTTCTCTCTTTTTCTCTTTCTTTCTCTTTACCCTGGGACTGGCAAATAAATTTCAAACCACTTGCCAGCTCTGATTGGTGATGGCAGCCTGGACTGTTGGGTCAAGAAGGATTCTAGAGTTGAGTCTTTGCTGGAAACAAAAGGGAGCTCTGCTTGATAAGTGGTGTCTGCCTCGGGAAGGTGAGTAAGGAGCAGTAGCATTGATGCTATATGTTTGCCCTCCCATGGCTAAACTCTGCAATCTTCAGATGCTGAATGGCTACTAACCATGAACCCAAAGCTTCTTCCTACTTTAGATGAAGAAGGAAAGAGGGAGAGAATTTCTGTCCATCATATATATCACAAACCCTATCCAAACACAACTCCTGAGTGACCTGGAGCCATACGCTGTGTGTACCTTGGAGACACAAGCAGGCAGGCAGGAAGGGCACATGTTTGCTAGAGGCCAGCAGCCAGGGGCAAATTAATACCTCTCCTCCCACAAACTCTCACCGCTGGAAGCTTTTGCATGAGCTCATGCATAGTGTGACCAGAGGCCTCTGCTGGCGTGTGCCTTGTTGGAAGCAGTGGAGAGGAATGCCTTCTCTAATTCAGATGTGTGTATGGCTGAAGACAGGGCTACAAAAATAGGCTGAAGGCAGGAATTTCCATTCCTCTGTGTCCCCAGAGCAGTTTCCTCTTGGACACAAACCTCCACCTTCCTTAAATTCCCAAATTGAGTAACTGCTTGGAAGGCTTTCTTGGATTTTTTTTAAAATTATTTTTCCAGCTGTAATTTTTCTTCAGTCTGGAATTTTGCTCTTTTCTGTTTCAAATTTCATTGTAAATCCAACTTGAAAATTAGACATTATTAAATAGCCTTTGTGTACAGCAGGCATTGGGTGTGCCATCTTTTAACGCTGAAATAGTCTTCTAATTAGATGACTCCATGATTACCCTGCACCTCAGTTTACCTCCCCATGCCAGAAATTGGAGGTAAAAATAGAAAGACCACAGGCAAGCCTTCAGATGGAGGAGTTGATAAGTCTAATAAAGCCTTTAAGGTCAAGGAGAAGGAATGTTCAAAGGCATACAAAGGCATTTGGACAGCATCTTGGATATTTAATAGCATTGGCAAAACCTTGTTTTGTTGAGTCAGTAACTTGTGGGTCTAGAAATGGCTTCTAAAACTATCTGGTCTATTTCCTCTTGGGGAGTGGTGGCGTAAAAGAGACTGTGATCCCTCATATGGCTCACAGCAACTTTGTATCTGTACAGAGGTCAAGATATTAATCACAATATGAATAATATCACCCTTTGATGATTCTGGCATATGTATATCTAAAAACTGGAAATGTGATTTTCTTAACACACCAGTGAGACAAGTGTCTCCAAGGAAATGGGTCTAGACGCGGGTGCTTTGTTTTGTGTTTCTTCAGTTGAACAATTTGTTGAGTCGTTCATCATGTTTTCCCTCTGGAATCTTATTTTCCATTGTGTCCTTAAACCCAACTTCCAGGCCACTTAGTTGGGTCTCTTTACCAGACTTTCTGGAGCCACTTTAATTCCTACTTCAGAAAATGTATTCCCACATAGATACTCCCAACTTGTCTTTCCCCTTCCCCTCCCCAACCCAGCCTTCAAGATATCATGGAAGTCAGGTCAAACAAGCCATCCTTGACTATTTGTCCAAAATCCTATGATTTCTCCCATGTCTGAATGCTTGTTGGGAGTTATTGTCAATACTCAGTCTTTGCACTTGGCCTCTGATGATTGGCTACATCATTGATGATTGTTTAAATTTTTCTTGAGGGAAAAGACCATTATTGTATGATTTTTTCCCCTCTGTTTTACAGAATGCATAGCCCATGTTGGGCATGCTTCAAGTCACACTGGATTGCTAAATGTTTGGGTCTCTTGTTTATGCACCTAAGAACATGGAGCTTCTCTTTCATCTTTGTGGTGTTTGACCAAAGTTTGCCCCCAACCTTACCCAATTACAGGAAAAATAGTGTTCAAAGTAGGAAGCAAGTTCTGTGAATCCACATTTCCTTTGTTGGGCAATGATCTAGCTGCATGTGGCATAACTTTTGCTGACACATAGGGTACTCACTCTTTTCTTTCTTTTTTTTTCTTTTCATGTCAGAAAAAAAGACTATTTCCATTCAAGTCACAAGTGATAAGGGGTGGCGGTGGTTTCTCTGTGACCTTGGGCGAGTCATTTCAACATCGTCAGTTGCAATTTCCTCTTCTACAACTTTTCCAGCTCCAGTGTTCAGAGATTCTATGGCTCTGTGGCCACTTATCACGTCTCATTCAAAAGATCTGTTTATATGACAAAGGGAAGGCCTCCCTAAGTTCCCTCTTTTTTCTCTGCTCTGGATCTCATGATGAAAGAAGGAGCTGGTAAAGTTAATAATCAGAGGTCTGGCTGGGCCTCCCCTCCACAGTAACTGTGGTTGCTTTTATCTCACTAGTCAAGACTCAGAGCCCACCTTGAGGATAGTGGCTTAACTTGTCCACAAGGACATCTAGACGTTTGGGGAAATCATTCTGCTAAGTCTCTCTTCCTACCACTGTGTTTATCCTCCAGGGTACAGAAATGTCTGCCTGTGGTTTTACAGCACGGACCACATCAAGTCTTCCGTAAGAGCCTTCAGAAAATTCAAGACAAATTCTCATGACTGCTAAAGGCTTTATTAGATGCCTTTTCTCTTTCTTTTGTGGTTGATGGCAACAAGACTGTTTACCACTGTTAGCCATAATTTTATGAGTTGTTATTTGGTAACTTATGTTTCTGCCATATCATTTGAGGTGTTGCATCTTGAGGACAGATGTTTTGGGTAAGACATGAGTTGATTTTCACTCATCAAAAGTTGGCCCTTGTGTTAAAGGGAGTAGAGGAAACTATACTGTTATTAGGTTTTCAAATGCATGCTTACCTCCCTAGAAAGCTAGTCTGATTTCTGCCATGATTGGAGCAAGATCCAAAGCTAGTTAATTAAGAAATCTCTATTATCTAATTGCTGCTATGTTTAATGAGCTTTTTAAGCCTATTATTTCAGACAGAGAAATCATTTTGTGGAATTTTAAAAAGTCGTTTGATTGGATGGATCTTGGTCTTCTAAAGGATGTGCAGCATTTTTTCCTAAGAAGGCACTGTTCAGTGGGCAGTGACAGTGGGATTAGTCCTCCTTGTTAAGTAAATTCAGCGTGTGATTTATGTGCTTGTACTTCCACACAGACTCAGGGAAGCAACTCCCCTTTGAAACATACAAAATAACTTTGCCAAAAAAGAGGAAAATCAGAGTTTCAGAAGAAAGTAAGTTGTTTGGATTAGAACTGAAACCATGTGGGGCCCAGAAATTTTGTAATATTTTACCCATTAATAAGTAAATGTGCATGTACAGAAGGAGTGGGGGAGCCCATCTATTTAGATTCAAAAGCATGTCAGCCTAATTGTATTAGACAACGGTGAGCTCAATAATTCCACTTTCGATCCATTGTGGTGTGAAGTTCATCATTATCTGCTTCAAATTATTGTTCATTTCAAGAGCCACACAGTGAAAAAGCATGTAAGGACTTTGAAAGAGGACTTTTGCCTTCCCCGAAAGCTTGGTGAAGCATTTCTTTGGAAACATTTCTGCTGAGGCTGTGCACTGGTGGTGAGTGGGCGTAGGGGGTGAGCGTCTGTGCTTCCCCTTTTCAAATTTGTTTAGCTTTCATACGTCTCCATGGAAACAAGACCCACTTCTGAACTGTCTTTAGGGTTGTCCATAAGAGGAATGAATAGAAACATAGAGATAGCTAAAATTCTCATATGATCCAAAAATATCAGTCAAGGAGAGGGAAACTGAGGTTCATTGAGCCCCTCATTGGGACTGATAATTTTAAATAAGGTTTTTCCTTTAACCCTGAGAGTTGCATTACCTCTGTTTTTACATATAAAGGGCCTTGAACTGCTGAACATTTACTCAAACAGTAAGTAACAAACTCAGATTTGAACTCAGGTCCGTCTGATTCTGAGACCCACGCCTTTTCTATAAAACCACATTACCAGTAGTGTTGACCTTCCCTCCCACCTCCCTCAAGCATTTTCCAGAACTATATAAAAATGGGCCATGCTTGATGCTACCTTTTTTTGGGTAAATAAAATGCCTGTGAGGAAAGAGATACTACGAAGAAAAAAAAAAAATTAACTGGCCTGGATAAGCCAAGCGTGAGCTCAGCCGTAGCACCAGCCGCATGCTGAACAGTTGCCGCCAAAATTTTTGGAATCCTAATCTGATCCAGTAAAGCTACATTTAGCTAACAATCCCTCTAGTAGAGGACCTCCATTTACCAAACTGTTAGCTGCGTTACACTTTGCAGAGAAGGTGATGGACAGGAAAGAGTCCTGCAGATCTGGTTCGAATCTCAACACCTACTTGTGGGAGCCCGTACTAAGCCTTGAACAACTTCTCTGAGCCACAGACATCAACAGGGTTTCCTGATGCACAGGACCTGGCCCTCAGGTGTTTCAACCGGTGGCGATAGGCAACACCCTTCACATATCCATTTCCATCCACAATCTACCTGAGATATTTACAAAATTTCAGTTTGTAGGAAGGGTCCACAAGGGCTAAGAAAGAACTCACCCTAAGGGAAGTGATCTCATGTGGTGAGATGGGGCCAGAAACCAGCCTGGGAATTGGAAAACAGATGTAGACTCACTGCTGTCTTGTGGGCATCGTTAGAATTCAGCCCCACCAGAGATTAAAATGCTTTGACATGTACACCATAGCACGAGAGCTTGAGCCATTGATTGTGGGACCCCCTGACTCCCATTACAATGGAATGTATTACAAAAGGAGCATTCCCCTGTTTATTTTAGGATTGCAAGGTCTCTGGCATTGAGGTACACATGTTTTTAGCTCTGATGGTACCCTGGCTGTGGAGACAGAGATGGGACTGCCAGCTTCGAGTGACACCTTCATGGGACAGTGAGGACCTGAGGCCAAAAATTCTAGCTCTATAATCCATAGAGGGTAGTAGACAACCAAATGGGATCTATGGGACATCTAAGTGGTCCTGAGTCTTCCCAGAATTGTATAGGTAGGGGAACTCTTTAAATATTGCACTTCCTATGGTCAAAAAGGCTTTGAGCTTTAGAGCCATTGGAATTTAGATGGAAATGATTCATTGGAAAAGTTGCCCTCTAGGTCATTGGGATGATGAAGCACAGTGCAAGGCCCATAGTAGGTCTTCAAGAAAAGTTAATTGTCTTGATCTGTCTGGGGCATAAGCAGGGTTTGGCTCAGTGAGCAAGCACTGGACACGGGCAGGATTTTGCTGTGCTGCCCTGGATCTCAAGGGGCATTCAACCAAAGAGATCAGCTCTCAGGGTGTAGTCTGAAAGAAACATTAGACAGGAAAAGGCGAGAAGGCATAAATCCAGAAACTAACTAGAAAGATCTGGAACCAGCAAGGCCAAGCCATGCAGCCTCCAACTGGAAGGGCTAGAGGAGGCGGGAAGCGATCCAGAGGGGAGGGGAGACTTAACTCACTTAGTACTAAGCGAGGGCTAAAGCCTGGGTGCTCTTCTCTTCTTTTAACTTTTTAAAAATATAGTTTCAGGCTCATAGATAAGTTATAAGGATAGTATAAAGAATGTCCACATATGTTTTCCACCAGTATGCCCCAGCGTTAACATTTTACCCCTTTGCTTTATCCTCTGTCTCTATTTATCCCTGTATCTTCATACCTTGTTGTTGCTGTTTAGTCACTAAGTTGTGTCTGACTCTTTTATGACCCCATGGACTGTAGCCTACCAGGCTCCTCTGTCATGAAATTTCCCGGGCAAGAATGCTGAAGCAGGTTGCCATTTCCTTCTCCAGGGGAAATTCCTGATCCAGGGATGGAACCTGTATCTCCTGCATTGGTAGGCAGATTCTTTACTGCTGAGCCACCAGGGAAGCCCTATCTTCATACCTACTATATATTTTTTAGAACTGTTTGAAACACAATGCCCCTTTACATGTGTCAGTGGGTATTTCCTAAAAATAAGAACTTTTTCTTTATTAACCATAATATGATCATCAAGGGCTTCCCTGGTGATGCAGATGGTGAAGAATCCACCTGCAATGCTGGAAACCTGGGTTCAATTCCTGGGTTGGGAAGATCCCCTGGAGGAGGGCATGGCAACCCACTCCTGTATTTTTGCCTGGAGAATCCCCATGGACAGAGAAGCCTGGTGGGCTACATTCCATGGGGTCTCAAAGAGCTGGACACAACTGAACAACTAAGCGCAGCACAGCATAACCATCAAATTCAGGAAATGAATTTTTATACAATATGATTAACTAATGTACAGACTTTATCCAGATTTTACTGGTTGTCCCAATAAGATCTTTTAAAGCAAAGAAAATTCCAGATCGCACATTGCATTCAGTTGTCACACCTCTTCAGCCTCTTTTACTTGCAACAGTTCCTTAGTTGTCTTTCCTGATATTGACACTTTGAAGAATACAGTTCAGCTATTTTATAGAATATTTTCAGTTGTGATTTGTCTGCTGTTTCCTCCTGAGTGGTTTCAGTGATAGATGCATTTTTAGTGGGAATAGCATGAACCTCATATTGTGTTCTTCCCAGTGCATTGTATCAGGAGGTACATGATGCCCATTTTTCTCATGACCTACCTAACCTATTTAACTTTGATCATTTAGTTGAGTGGTGCCTGCTAGGTTTCTCCACTGCTGTGTTTGCTTTGTCATTGACAAGCATCTGGAGGGCAGCCGCTATGAGACTGTATAGATATTCTCTGTTATTTCTCAAACTTGCTCACTGTTCTCACCATTGTCATATTTTCCCAGAAATCAGTGATCATGGTGATGATTGCCGAATGGTAGAACCCAATCTCCTGACTTAACTATTTCAGCTGAGTGTGTGAGGACATGTCTCGCACAGCCTCCATGCCTTAGCCTGTGTGCTTCATCTCTGAAATGCCCTCCTACCCCTTGTCCCTCAATATTTGACAATAATTTCTTTCAAGACCCAATGATTCATCTCCAAAGGCTCTTCCCATGACTCACTACAATCTACAGTGACCATTTTCTTGCTTTCCTTTCCATGCCTGCCTTTAGATGTTTCTTAGTTTTTAGGTATTTCTTGAAGCCTTGACTTTCACTTATGTCATGACTAGGGCTACATCATCTTTTACGTTTTTCCAACTGTCTGTGGTGAAGGGCCAGTGTTTGAGAATTTCCCAAAAAATGAGGAAGAATCTGTTGTTGTATGTGTGTGACCCACCAACCAAGTTCAACAGCACGGAAGTGGTTGCTATAGCCCTGTTCACCGAGACAGCCCCACTGGCCATGTTCTTGAATGTCATGGTAACATCAAATTGCCCTAAAAGTTTCTAGGCTCAATATCAGCTGGTAATATCTTGTACTTAACATTTCTGTACTTGACATGGACCAGTAATATTTTGATTGCACGTTTTAGAGCATTCCCTCCTCTTCCCCAAATCCACACTTACTCCCAGATGCAAGAGAGATATATGATGGTAATTAGGTGAGAGAGAAAATTCTTTCCCTTGATTGCCTCCATTCCATTTAATTTCATTGAAGATTCCCCTTAGTAACATAATTATCACCAAAAAGACCTGAGACTTAATGGGTGAGGAAGCAATGAACAGCTGCTCCTAAGAAAGAGTCAGTTTGAGGGACATGAAAGGAACATAGAGATTAAGAGAAGTAACCCCTGACAGCATAATATTTTAAAGGAATAAGGAAAGCTGCATTTATCATTAGAATAATTCAGTCTACAACAATCACATCAATGAAAGAACTAACTCTTCTACTCTATTTCTCCTGGTAAAAATGGAGCTCTTCATCTGAGACCCTCAATATTAATATAATGGTCACTTGGGCACTGTGGTCAATAGGTGCTGGGAAAATGAGGGAAGTAAAACACAGCCCTCATGAAGCTGATATTCCACTGGGGAGATAGTGGTGGGGCCAATGAAGGTTAAATCTCCCTGAGATTATGGGAGCTATTTGGGGGTCAAAGATGACCTTCTGGAGGATGTGATGTTAATAGTGAGAGCAGAAGGTGAGCTGAGGTGGGATGTGGGAATGGATAGACCCCAAGAGAGATGCCAGTATGTGCAAAGGTGGGTGGGGGAGCCATACATTGGAAGGACCGCCTGCAGTCTGGCATGACTGGGCCCAGAGGGTGGAAAGAGCCCCAGGCAGAGGCGCAACCAGCAGGAAGCAGCCAGACCCATTGTCTTGTGGGCTAGCGAGGGTTCTGGTCTTTGAGCCACGGGACTCAATATTGAGAGTTCTTGACCTAGGGAGTGATGGGCCAGCTCATGCTGTCAGGGTGATCTCTACTGTAGAGAGGACGAGCTGGTAGATCAGAGTAGGCTTGGCGGGTTGAGTTTGGAACCTGTTTCCTCAGCCCTGTCTGGAGGTGACTGGCTCAGATCAGAAAGTGGAATCTCTTGTCTTTTCATCTTTGGGGGACCTGCCAACAACCTTTGAGGGATGGGTGGGCAGTGTTCCCGTTTCTCAGATGGGGAGCCCTTTAGAAGAGGTCCTGATCAGGGTATTTCTATCCCATATCCATAGTAGAAAGAAACAAGTTCTTTGAAAGCCAAGAGACTACAGGCCACATGGAGCCCAGGCGTGTGGGCTGCTGAGAGACTGTTTGGGGGCCATACGCTCCCCTTGGCAGGGCTCAAAAAGCCATTTCTACCTCCTTCTGCCTCACCACTGAGGTGGTTTTCACCCAGCAGATCTTGAGAATGATAGGTCTATAACAGGAAATTAAAACTGAGTTTTTGGGCAGAACCTGTGAACAGCTGTTAAAAGTCTTGCTGATGGGGAGTAGCAGGGCAGGGTAGCGAATTAGTTCAAAGTTTGAATTACAGCATGTTTTGAAAGAAACAATGTGATGACATTCAAGGGTAAAGATAAATCAATTAAAAGTCATATATACAAAATGATTTTCCCTTCTCTAATACATTAATTTGCAACATAGTGTCATTACTCAGTGGTGTATTCCAGTCAGGCATATTGCTTTTATTTTTTAATATTTATGTATTTTTTTTGGCATATGAACTCTTATTAGTTGCAGCATGTGGGTTTAGTCCCCTGATCAGGGATTGAACCTAGACCCCCTGAGTTGGGAGCTTGGAGTCTTAGCCACTGGACCATCAAGAAAGTCCCAGGCATGTTGTTAAAAGAATAAGACAACATTAGTAGTAAGGAAGTTATCATCTATTGAGTATTCACCAAGTTATCATCTGTCGCTTATTGACCATGTATCAGGCACATACCCAAGCATTTAGATTGCATAAGCAGATCCAGGGCTGATAACAAACCCTCCACGGTAGGATTTTATTATCATAACCATTTTGCAGATGAGCAAGCTAAGGCTCAAAGGGTTTAAGGGCACACAGACATAAGTGAGGGAGTCCAAATAAGAACCTGAGTTTGTCTGGCATCCAAGCTTATAATCGATTCCCAGCCATGGGGAAGGCATCAAGGATTCTGTGAGGTTTATCTGCTTCATGAATTAGAGTGAACTCATTCTTCTCCCTCCATGAATGTCACTCCCAATCACAGGTACTATGGCTCTAGGAAATGAGTAGAACTCTGGATATATCAAAGAAATATGTCTGTCTGGTGAAGGTCAAGTGCCTTGTATGTATGTGTCATCGGGAAAAAGGTTGAGAAATGATGGTCTAATAAAGAAATACCTAAGACTGATCCTGGGGAGGCAGTGTTGGAGGGGGGGCTGTCTCGGCACATTCCCCTTTGATTTGTTCTTGCTTCTCTTCTACTCCACAGCCAGGGGTCCTTCCCCATGGGCTATATGGCTCTGTGCCTCCCTGACTCTGGAAATGCCCTGGATCCACAATCTGAATCCTGGGGAGAAGCATTTGCTCTGGGGTCCCAAGCAGTGAGGCTTGTTGGGACCTAGAAACCTCCTCATTTAAAATAATCTGATGGCACCCCTCTGACAGAGTCTCCCTGAGAGCAGTAGAAGAGAAACTTCTGGGGGTCAGGTTGACAGTCACTCACCTTGAGGTCCTCGGTGGTTTCCCTTATCCTTAATGTGTGTGCATGCTCAGTCACTAAGTTGCGTCTGTCTCTTGTGACCCCATGGATAGTAGCCCTTCAGGCTCCTCTGTCCATGGGATTTCCCAGGCAAGAATACTGGAATGGGTTGCCATTTCCTCCTCCAGGGGATCTTCCCCACCCAGGAATTGAACCCATGTGTCTTTCATTGGCAGACAGATTCTTTAACCACTGAACCACCAAGGAAGCCCCCTTAACCTTGGTACAAGATGGCAATGTCTCTTGGATCCGCACTCTTTCTCTCTAGCCAGGCTCTTGCCAGGGGCCCCTCCTTCTCTTTCCTGGCTATATTCAGCCACTGGCATCTCCCCAAGTGCCTCTGGGACCCTCTTACCTCCTTAGCTTTGGTGTGCTGACCCTCCACCTGAAATAGTCCTTCTTCCCTTTCTTTTCTGTACCAGGTCAGCTCTCTCATCCTTAAGACTCAGCTCGGTGGTAACCTTTTCTGGGGCATTTTCTCTCACTTCCATCTCCACCCCTGCTGGGTTTTCACCTTCTTCTTTCTAGTGAGGGCATATTTCTATCATAGATGTTCTTACATTGTGTTATGTGGGGGGTGTGTGTGTGTTTTCGGCTGGTGTCCCCATTCCCCCAGGTGAATTGTGTGCACATTAAAACCAGAGCAACACTGGTCTAGTTCTTTACCCAGGAGGAAAAAGGGATGAGTTGGGCGAGCAGCTTTCTAGTTTTCTCCAGTGTTGTTCAGGTTTGTTCACCTCAGTGCTCAAGGTGAGTGACAGCCTGCACATATAGTATGTCTTCTGATAGCAAGTCCGTATTTGTCCCTATTCCAGGTCTCTCATAGAGGTTAAGAGTGTGGGCTCTGAATTTAGATGAACCTAAGACTTTATCCCGGAAAAGGCGATGGCACCCCACTCCAGTACTCTTGCCTGGAAAATCCCATGGACGGAGGAGCCTGGTAGGTTGCAGTCCATGGGGTCGCGAAGAGTTGGACGCAACTGAGCAACTTCCCTTTCACTTTTCACTTTCATGCATTGGAGAAGGAAATGGCAACCCACTCCAGTGTTCTTGCCTGGAGAATCCCAGGGACGGGAGAGCCTGGTGGGCTGCCTTCTATGGGATCGCACAGAATCGGACACGACTGAAGCGACTTAGCAGCAAGACTTTATTTAATCTACCACCTGCTACCTGTGTGGCTTTTGGCAAGTTGTTTGACCTCTCTTGGCTTCGGTTTCTTATCTATGGGGTGAAGATCACTAATGCAAAGAAAATACTTCATGCACAGGACATAGGAAGTGTGCTCAGCAAATGTCAGCTCTGGGTGATGCACATAAGACAAAAGCCTTGATCATAAGTGGACATTTAATCTCACCTAAGTAGATACTCAATTACACACATAGCAATTAAGTGCCTTCATATTCAAGGTGTTTGCCAGATGCAGCAAAGAGAAAAAGACTGAACTCTTCCTAAAGAGTCCATAAAAGATTTGAAGGCTATCACTTATCAAATGACTCAAATTCGTAGAATGAAACCCACTGCTGAAAGTAAGGGCTTTGAGGTTTCAAAGAAGGGAAAGCTCATATCCTGTCGAGTGATTAGGAAAGGCTTTATGAAGCCGTCAGTATTTGAGAGGGCCTTGAAGTGTGGATAGAATTTCAGAGGTCTGGAGAGGGACCTGTGTACTCTTGGCAGAAGAGGGAAAAGAGTCAGAGCAAAGGCATGGAAGTTGTTCATAAAATATCAAGGTTCCAGGTAACTTTTCATATAGATTAGGTTTGTGAGGGTCTTGGGACATAGGCCTGGAAATATGGGTTGATGGTAAAATTTCTATTTAATCTAGGCGATAAATGGGGAACCACTGGCTGTTGTTTCTTACCCCACTTATGTCAATATTTTCCAGGCTTGTGAGGCATGCTTTTCCTAGTGGGAGGAAAGGGGAGATGGTTCCTATGAGTGCTTTCTCAGGCTTCTAGTAGATGCTGTTGGTGCCCCATCCAAATCACCTTGACTGGCCTGCTGCACCCCGCCCCCAGCTGCCGGCAGCTCACACCTGTCCCCTTTTCCCAGAATCACCCTTAACCAACCCAGTAGGAGCTGCCTAGCCCAGAAGGTTGACTCTCCCCTTTAGAGTAGCCTGATGCCAATGACTGATCACAATAAGCTGTAAAAGGCCAGTCGCTTGTCTCCAGGCAGGACGGGCTACTCCAGAGCTGCCCATGGGACCAGGCTGACTTAGCTCTGGCCTCTGCCCTCTCCAGCTTCCCTCACTCCTCTCCGGAGAGGCCCCCTTGCTTAATCACAGGTTCCTGAATGCTCATCTCAACTGTGCTTCTAGTGAACCTGACCTAACACATCTCCTCTCCTAAGGAAACCTTCCCGTCTTTTCTCCCTCAGTACTTTGTTTTGTATACACGTGACTCTGGACTAACCACATTTCTTTCCACTTTTCTGGGATTTAACCAGCAAGGGATCACTGAAAATATCAGTGACATGGTCCTGACACCTGAAAGACAGATAGCTAGGAGCCACAGACTTAAAAATGGTTGGAGTGAAGGAGGGAAAAGGGAGTTAGTAATAACATGGCTTCATATGGCACCTGGCTGCTGCTGAGACTAAAGCCAGGGGTCCTTGCGATTTCTTATTTACTTGGGAATCTTTCAGTTGCAAGTGTCCAATGCTCAACCAGTTAAGATGTGACAATAGTAATGTGGTGGTCAGCAGGGCCGCCCTTTCTGGGAACCTGGCAGGACTGCTCTTCCCTCCTCTTTGAAGCTAGGTGTGGCCAAGTGACTTGGTTTGGCCAATGAAATGTGAGTGGAAGTGACATATACCTCTCCTGGGCAAAAGCCATTGTATCCGTTTTGAAGTTGTTCCCTCTATCATAGTGACCAGCAACATTAGAGAAGGCAGCTGCCCTATCAGCTCAGATTCCTAAGTACAATGAGGACTGTGTTTGCTGATCCACAGTGGATGCTCCTATGTTCAAAAAGGAAAAACAACTGTTGTGAACCACTGAGACTTTGGGGCTGTTTATTGCTGCCACATACTGACTGGCACAAATGATTTTTTGTAATGGCACTAGTATGCCAGGTACTGTTCTAAATGTGTCTCATGTGTTAACTCATTTAATCTTCATATCAACCCTATGAGATAGATACTCTTATTATCCCATTTTATTGTTGAGGATATTGAGGCCCAGAGAGGTTAAATGTCTTGTCCAAGGTTCTGTAGCTAGTAAGTGGCAGATCCACGATTCAAATCTAGGCAACCTGATTCCTAATCACTATGTAGATCTCACAAGAAAGATACTTTAGTGCTTCCTGCTCTGTGAAAGTCCAGATGTAAACTGCTTCAGGCACAGCTGGAGCCAAGTTATCAAAGGATATCAGCGGAGTCACTCTCTGTGTTCTGCCTTCCTCTGTGTTGGCTTCACTCTCAGATGCTCTTCCGGTGAGGAGGTCTTTTCATCTCTAGGTTTACATTCTGTTACTAAACAACTACAGAGGAAAGGACCTTTTCCTTCTCCCACCCCGCCCCAATTCTAGCAAAAAGTCTTTAGAGAACCATCTTTCTTCCACTTTCGGTCATTTAGTGTGACTTTATCTGAAAAGGGACAAATGAGTGCAGAGCAGGCATGTGTAGAATGACGGAGGCTGTGAAGAACTAACTTGTGTGAAGCTGCCAAAGAGCCAGAGAACTCCAAAATCTGCAGTTGCTGGAGTCGTAAAAATTAACAACCACCGCCCGAATGAATACCATTTATATTGTCAAACATTGTCATGGGATTAAAGATGGCAAAGCTTCAGATTGGAAATCCCTGGGACTTGTATGCATTATTGGAAGGATTTCTGAGTTTTATGTCCTCTTTCTTCCTTGCCCTGAGTTCCTCTTACTCTCCATTCCTCAGCCTGTGCTGCAGGCTCACACACAGTTCTAGGCACAGATATATTTTCCCCAGACCCCTCCTCCAAAACACACACTCTCTTTGCTTTCGTCTCTAGAGGGGTAGTAGTGGGAGCACTGGATCAGAAGCATGGGTGTCTAGTCACTCAGCTGAATCCGACTCTTTGCGACCTCGTGGACTGTAGCCCGCCAGGCTCCTCTGTCCAAGGACTTCTTTAGGCAAGAATGCTGGAGTGGATTGCCATTTCCTTCTCCAGGGGATATTCTCAACTCAGGGATCAAGTCCACGTCTCCCGTGTCTCCCACATTGCAGGTGGATTCTTTACCTGCTGAGCCATGAGGGAATCTCCCAGGGATCAGGAGAACTCCTGTGAACTTGTGAACACCAACACTTAGTTCTGGATCTGACTCTCCACCTAAAAGACATGGCCATGGGCCAGATGATTCCAGACAAACCTCTTTTTCATACTGTTCTCGGTTCCAGCTCCCTCAGCCCCAGCTTCCTCCCTTAACAACATCCCCTGGCCAAAAGCCCTGGACCTTTCCCTGGCCTCAGCATAGCTCCTACCCCAGGCTCAGCCCCCGCCTGCAGTGCCCGCCTCTCAGGGACTCGCTAGCGCTCGGCTCACCTAGGACTGCAGCTCCATTGCACTCCGCTGGTACCACCCACACATTCTCAGGCCTGTCCTTAAAGAAGGAACATCCTCCAGCCATTCACTCCAGCCTCCTGCCTCAGATGGAATCCTTTCAGGGGCAAAATGCAGGAAATAATACAAATATCCAAATAAAGCAAACTGCACAAAATGCACTATGGCAAAGAAATGTCCAAGTTGGCATGGAGGTCTTCCTCTGAACAACTCACAAGCTTCATGGCTGCTCTCATCTCTCCATGAGAGGAAGGGTGTTCAGAGGACAAGGGACACACTAGACTCACCTCCAGGGTCAGCCTGCCCCTTAGCTGCTGTGTAACCTCAGGCCTGGAACTTAACTTCTCAATGAGCTTCAGTTCCTTACAATGAAATGGTGATCGTAACTTTCCCGGTGGCTCAGACGGTAAAGAACCTGCCTGCAAATGTGGGAGACCTGGGTTGGATCCCTGGGTTGGGCAGATCCCCTGGACGAGGGCATGGCAACCCACTCCATGGAGTGGGTTGAGAATTCCATGGACAGAGGAGCCTGGCAGGCTACAGTCCCTGGGGTTGCAAAGAGTCAGGCACGACTGGGAGACTAACACTTTCACAACAACTGCAGTCCCTCTTTGTGCTTACAGGGGTGTGCATGTGTGTGCTAAGTTGCTTCAGTCGTGTCCGACTCTTTGCGTGGATTGTAGCCCATCAGGCTTCTCTGTCCATGGGATTCTCCAGGCAAGAAAACTGGAGTGGGTTGCCATGCCCTCCTCCAGAGGATATTCCCAACCCAGGGACTGAACCTGAGTCTCCTGCATTGCAGGCAGATTCTTTACCACTGAGCTGCCAGGGAAGTCTCTCTTTCTGTCTTTGTGCTTATAGGGTTAAATAAGATCATGTGTGCAAGCATGGCACTGGCCCATCACAGGCTTGTTGACTGCTGAAGACGACTATTTTCTGCAGCAAAAAGTTGTGCGGAATACTATAGAACTGTTTAAAAAGAGAGAGAGAAAACTCTCTATGGATGGGTAAGGGTTGCAGTGTTCAGTGACAAAAACCAGGTGAGGAACAGCATGTGTTGATATCGTCTGTTTAGGTAAAAAAAAAAAAAAAAAAGAGGAAAAATAACAGTTTAGTTTAGATAAATGTAAACTGATTTAAACTCACAACACATAGCCCCACACTCTAAAGTTACACAGGAAAGGAAGCAAGTGGGGGCCAGGGACAGTATCATTGTACACCTCTTGATCTATCTCAAAATTGTGCCCCAGGCAAATATAGAATCTGTCCAAAGACTGAGTTTTAAAATGTTAACAATAAAATAAAAGACTCTTGTTTATTTGTTGAAAGTTGTGAGATTCGGGATGGGTTTCATTTTTCACTCCGAGAGAACACACACCACGCTGAAGAAATGCCATCACTTGCGGACGCCTTGGGAAGTTACAGAGGAAAGGTGTAAACTCTGTGCAGGCACCCAGTCCCTGGTCAGAGGTTCCTATGAGGAAGATGGAGCAAGTAAATGAGCCCCGAATTGCTGTTTTCATCATCATCATCACCGTTGAGAGCATCCAATGGAACACGTGTGTGGTGCTTTTCCATTTACACGGTGGTTTCACACATCTTAGCTCATTGAGTTCTCCAGCATACAGTGAAGTCAGCATTCACATTTTTATGATTCTTCTTAATGTCTCCTTCTATGGCCTGTAGAAGGCACTGGCCCTGGCCCTCCCTTAGGCCCTGGGTACTGTCGACCTCATGGCTTCTTATTATAAATAATGGAAGGCCCTTCCTGAGGGCTCCCTGGCCACATGCACTAGCCCAGCCTTGCCTGGCATGTTGAGGAGTTGCAGCCCTGGGAGCAGCCTGATGGGAGCTGATGGCTTCACCACCCCCGCCTTGGGACATCTCTGAGGCCAGCACTACACAGTCTCCCCCGAGTCCCAGTGAGGTTAATCCTCAGTTGGTCTCTGAGGTAACCTGCTCCCTAAGGCATGATGGGACGGCTTCCCTCTTTTCCCTTTCTCACCTCTCTCCCCCCCTCCTGGTGTTTCCTCCGATCACCAAGCAGGTGGGCTGTGTGCTCTCGTGTCTTCGTCTCTAGGTCATTCTCTGAGGGAGGCCAGCCCTATCAATGTCACACCACTCGCGAGTGAAGGGGCAGGCGCCTGACCCAGACCCGACTCCCTCCACCCCTCTGTTCTGCTGCCCTCAGAAACTCTCCCTGATAAAAGCCCTCCCTAAAGCTGAGACCAATTTCTTTCCACACTCAGGCTGAAGAAAGCTCCGGAGCCAAGCATAGAGTGCTCTGGGCATCCCAGGATACAGAGCAAAGAGAAGCCTGGTATCAGGTAATGAGCACATGAGCATTTAAACAGTTGTGCTTTCTGAGCAACATTTTTAAAAGTGTTGCGATTTAGGGCTTCCCTGGTGGTACAGTGGATAGGAAAGTGAAAGTTGCTCAGTCGTGTCCGACTCTTTGTGATCCCATGGGCTATACAGTCCTTGGAATTCTCCAGGCCAGAATACTGGAGTGGGTTGCCATGCCCTTCTCCAGGGGATCTTCCAAACCCAGGGATCAAACCCACGTCTCCTGCATTGCAGGCGGATTCTTTACCAGCTGAGCCACAGAAAAGCCCAAGGATACTGGAGTGGTTAGCCTATCCCTTCTCCAGCAGATCTTCCCAATCCATGAATCGAACCGGGGTCTCCTGCATTGTAAACAGCTTCTTTACCAACTGAGCTCTCAATAAAGCCCTGTGGATAGGAATCTACCTGCCAATACAGGAGACATAGGTTCAATCCCTGGCCCCGGAAGATTCCACATTCTGAGGAGCAACTAAGCCTGTGCAATACAATTACTGAAGCCTGCATGCTCTAGGGCCCATGAGCCACAACTAATAAGCAACTGTGCTGCAGCTAATGACGCTCACACATCTAGAACCTTTGCTCTGCAACAGGAGAAGCCACGGCAGTGAGAAGCCTGCGCACCGGAACTAGAGGGTAGGCCCCGCCCACCACAACTAGAGAAAGCCTGAGAGCAGCAACAAAGACCCAGTGCAGCCAATAAATACCTAAAGCTCTCCATTAAAAAAATTAATAGAAGTGTTGTGATTTAAAACAAACAAGGCTCATGTTTGGAATAACTGTAAATATTCATTAAGGTTTTCTCACTAATGCCCTGTTTTGATTTTGGCTTTAGCTTACCAAGAATTAAATTGTCATGTAAAATTGTTGACTATTTTCATTTTTCAAAAAATCATGTTTATTTGTTTATTTTTGACTGTGCTGGGTCTTCGTTGTTGTGTAGGCTTCTTATTACAGTGGCTTCTCTTGTGGAGCACAGGCTGTCGGGCGCACGGGTTTCAGTAATTGCAGCACAGTAGTGGGCTCAGTTGGAGAAGGAAATGGCAACCCACGCCAGTGTTCTTGCCTGGAGAATCCCAGGGACGGGGGAGCCTGGTGGGCTGCCGTCTATGGGACCGCACAGAGTCAGACACGACTGAAGCGACTTAGCAGCAGCAGCAGCAGTGGGCTCAGTAGTTGCCCCATGTGGGCTCGGTAGCTGTGGCTCCCGGGCTCTAAAGCACAGTTGCAGTGCATGGGTTTAATTGTCCTGTGGTATGTGGCATATTTCCAGATTAGTGATCCATCCCATGTCTCTTGCATCAGCAAGTGGATTCTTTACCACTGAGCCACCAGGGAAGCCCATTGATTATTTTCTTAAGAAAACTGATCATCTCTTGAAGGGTGCTCTGTTGAAGGCAACTGCCATCGGAGCTTTGAGGGGGACTATTATTAGGGCCAAGACTCTGCAGGATGAGGACGGGTGTCCAGAGGGCTGAAAATTTCCAGTTCATGGACTAGCCTGTGCGTGTGTGCACCGGGGCTCGGGCCTGGCTGGACCAGGTAGAATAAATGTATGTGAGTGATCAGGTTTGTGCCTCCACACTCTCCCTCCCAGGCATGGTAAGATGAGAATAAAGCATCAGCAAATGGAGACACTCATCCGATTTCCAAAGGGCTGGCCTGCCAGGCACCACGCTGAGGTGAGCTTTGTCCTGGGGCAGCCTGGAGTTGTGCCCGAGGTGGTGGCTATGGTCAGTGGCAGGACCCTGGAAGCCACGTTCAAGATCCTGCCTCCTAGGGAACATGCAACCTGGTGAGGTGGGGGCCTTTGACCAGGTCAGGAGTTCATCCGGAAGCAGGAGGGATGGCCAGGTGGGTGTGTGGTGTTCCTAGGTAGCTTGTGTGCTGAAAAATGTTAAATTATAGAGATGCAAAGTCTAGCAACGTGGAAGCCACTGCCTATCATAGCTTGTATCACTTGTGCTATATCAGGGAGATGGGGGGGAGAGTTTGTCTTCAGGGCATGGGTTCCTGCAGGCTGGGGGTCATGTTCCATGTATTTTAGAAAGTCTATGTCCCACCACAGTGCTGGACACTCAGGAGGAGCTCTATCAATACGTGCTGAATAGAATGCAGAAGGAAATGTTCTGCATTCCAGCATCTGCCCTGAGAGTGAGATTGGATCAGGGGAATGGAAAGGTTGTTCTTCAGTCATCACAGACGAGTGGGATGGCTGGTGACCTGAGTGAATGCATCCCCTGGGTAGATGCTGTGGCTCCGGGGCTCTTATTACTATCTTGACGTGACAGCAGCCCCAGCAGTGGATTCACTGCGGCTGCGACTCCTGAGGGTTCATTGGCTGTAGAACAGGTGCTGCAGCTCCAGCTGGCTGGGAGCATCTGGAGGGCCCAGTGACTGTTCAGTGACTGATATTCCCCAACAAAGTCATCTTCTCCTGAGCAACAGGGCCACTATATTTGGGCCCTTCCCTGTGACATGGACCTTCTTTCTGGCTGCCCTAGGAGTGGCCAGGATTAGTCTAGGACTTTGACTAAGAGGAAATGAGAATATTGGAACAAAACTTTAAGGTGGAAAATGTGCTTATGGTCAATAAGCACAAGAATTCTGTGAGGAGGGTTTTCCTCACACCGTCCTCACCTTTGTCCCGCTCCACTGCCTGCCTCCAGCCTTCCCTCAGCTTATTTTGTTTTTCCTCTGACAAGGCTGGTTTTCTCCCCTTTGAGTCTCAAAGGTAATGCAGTATTCCAGGAGCTCGCTGCCGGGGTTCCCAGCTCAGAGCTCACTCTTGCTGGTAGAGAAATCATGGACCACTTACTGAACCTGCCGGGGCCTCAGTATCCCCATCTGTACCCTGTGGATGCTGCTGCGAATAGCATCTACCTCACAAGGCTGTCTGAGGATTAAATAAAGTAACAACTGTACAAGGCTCAGAAAACTGTCTGGAACACAATAAGGGCTGCACAAGGGTTCATTAATGTTATTTTCTGGTAGAGCATTTTGTGATGATTAAATGGTGCCCTTGAAAGGATGCTGCCCAAGCTCCTGGGGTTCTACAGGGAGAATGAAGGTCATCTGGAAACAAGATGGCCTTGTGTTGGGACATTAGGAGCCAATGCCCTCACGTTTGAATTTAGTCAGCATCTTGATCTTGCTGTGTGACCCCGGGCAAACCAATTGATCTCCCTGGGTCTTAATTCTTTTTATCAGAAATAAAAGAGAGAGAAGAAAAACAAAATAAAAGAACATCATATAGTCTTATTTCACAGAACAGTTTGGTCCCTAAGGAGGACTAGAGGGTCTAAACAATGTCAGGGGATGTTTTCAGCTGACCCTGGAGGATGGTGGTTTTCATCTATTAATATTGTCTTGAAAACTTCCGAGCACCTGGGGTGAGCTTGTTGTCGATGAGACAGAAATGAACCCTTTCTGGTGGTGTTTCCAATGAATGGGAATTCATGTAAGTTAAAAATAGAAAAGTATTTCCTGGAAACTGTGGTTGTTCAGCATCTTCCTTATCACTTCTCTGACCACAAAGGAGTGGAGACAGCTTATCTGAGGCTCAGAACTCCCTGATCTGTGTTTGCTTCATGGGCCTTTGGAACTCTGCCTTTGAAACCTACACTGGGATACATGTTAACCAAAGGGTTATTTCTCATTTGTGAAGATATTTGAAAAAGAAATAGAAATCAAGTTTCACTTGGGTACACATACTTTATTCTATTTATTTTAAAGATTAATTTTTCAGAGCAGTTTTGGGATCATGTTAAATTTGAGAGGGAGGCAGAGATTTTCCATATACTCTCTGCTCCCACACATGCATAGTCTTCCTGTTACCAACATGGCCCACCACAGTGGTAGACTTGTTACAGTTGATGAACTACATTGACACATGGTCACCCAAAATCCAAAGTCCATGGTTTACCTTAGAGTTAACTCTTGGTGTTGTACGTTCTACGGGCTTGGACAAATGTATAAAGATACACGTGCTATGCTGTGCTTTGCTTGGTGTCCGACGCTTTGTGACCCCATGGACTGCTGCCAGCCAGGCTCCTCTGTCCTTGGGATTCTTCAGGCAAGAATACTAGAGTGGGTTGCTGTGCCCACTTCCATGGGATCTTCCCAACCCAGCGATTGAACCCATGTCTCTTGCATCTCTTGCATTGCAGGAGGATTCTTTACCACTGAGCCACCGGGGAAGCCATAAAGACATATACCCACCATTATAGTATCATACAGAACTTTTTCACTGCCCCTAAAAGTTATCTGTGCTCTGCCTTTTCATCCCTCCTCTCCTACCCCTGGCGCTCATCTTCTTACTGTTCCCATAGTTTTGTCTTTTCCAGAATGTCATTAAGTTGGAATCAAACAGTGTGTAGCCTTTTCAGGTTGGCTTCTTCACTTAGTAATACGCATTAAGGTTCCTCCATGTCTCTTCATGGCTTGATAATTAAAAAAAAAAAAAATTTATTTTATTTTTAATTATTTATTTGGCTGTGCCTGTGTTGTTGTTGCTGTCTTAGTTGTGGCCACTTGGGATCTTTGACCTTCACTGTGGCATGCAGCATGTGAATTCTTGGTTGTGGCATTTGCGATCTGGTTCCCTGACCAGGGACTGACTGAACCCAGGTCCCCTACATTGGCAGCTCAAAGTCTTAGCCATGAGACCACTAGGGAAGTCCCACTGATAAATTATTTCTTTAGTGCAAAAATCTTCCATTGCCTGGATGTACAACAGTTGATTTATTCACTTGCTAAATGACATCTTGGTTGATTCTAAGTTTGGGCAATCATGAATAAAGCTGCTATAAACACTCATATGCAGGTTTTTGTGTGGACATAAGGTTTCAGCTCCTTTGGGTAAATACCAAGGAGCACAGTTGCCGGATTGAATAGTAAGAGTATGTTTAGTTTTGTAAGAAACTGTCAAATCATCTCCCAAAATAGCTCTACCATTTTGCATTCCCACCTGCAAAGAATTTGGGTTCCTGTTGCTCCACGTCCTCACAAGCATTTGGCATCAGTGTTCTGGATTTTGACCATTCTAACATTGTTGGCGCCTTAGCAGTATTCACTATTGTTTTAATTTGCATCTCTGTGATAATGACATGCATATTTTTGTATGTTTGACTGTAGTCTGCATATTTGTCTTTGGTGAAGTGTCTGTTAAGGTTTTTATTCCCTTGTTTTGATTGGATTGTTTGTCTTCTTATTGCTGAGTTTTAAGAGTTCTTTGTAAATTTTGCTTAGCAGGATTTTTCACAGGTGCCCTTGCAAGTATTATCTTCCAACCTGTTACTCGTTTTCTTATTCGATGTCCTTCATATACAGTTTTTAAGTTTAATGGACTTAGGTTTATCAATTATTTCTTTCAGGTATGTCCCTTAGGTGTAATACCTAAAACACCATCACCGTACATTTCGTTTTATATCTGAAAAGGCATTGTATTTACAAAATGAGAGAAATGTGAAAGTGGGGCTGCCCTGTACAATCTATGATGAGTTTCAGGGCACAAGTGTCTGTTGATCTCATCAGCATCAGTCCATCACCTCCCAGAAACCCTGATTTCCATTTGGTAAGCCCTGTATCTCTATGAAAGTTGACACCACCAGCTTTAGAAACAGAACATGTGACCTAGCTAATCAATGGACCCAGGCCTTGGCCACAGTTATTGATTCTATGCTAAGTCACTTTAGTCGTGTCCGACTCTGTGCGACCCCGTAGATGGCAGCCCACCAGGCTCCCCCGTCCCTGGGATTCTCCAGGCAAGAACACTGGAGTGGGTTGCCATTTCCTTCTCCAATGCATGAAAGTGAAAAGTGAAAGTGAAGTCGCTCAGTCGTGTCCGACTCTTAGCGACCCCATGGATTGCAGCCTAACAGGCTCCTCTGTCCATGGGATTTTCCAAGCAAGAGTACTGGAGTGGGGTGCCATTGCCTTCTCCGACAGTTATTGGTTCAGTGTTGGGCAAATGGCTAAAGCCAGTATGAGCAGAGTGAAGCTCAGGACTCTAGTTTAAAAATCTGTGACATTTTGATATTTGGCAAAACTAATACAGTTATGTAAAGTCTAAAAATAAAATAAAATTAAAAAAAAAAATCTGTGACAAACACATCCTCTTTTCCTCACAGGCAGTATGGTTTATCTCTATGAGGAATAAGGGTGCTACAGCCAATTTTTGCTACCTGAAGGTAGCTATCCTCAAGACAATATACAGACAGAACAGATCAGTGCTGAGAAAATGTTAGAAAACAGAAAGGAGCCCTAATGAGATTAGAGCCTCTGGAACAAATTGTGCCTGGAGACTGTTCTCAAGCTGGACGTTGGGGTTACGTGATCTGATAAGTTTACTCTATCAGTTAGGGTCTAGTCAGGGAAAGAGAAACCACAGAAGATATTTCAAAACACAGGGGCTTAATAAAAGAATTTGTTACACAAGTGAGAGATCAAAAAGAGGATGCTGAGGTAACCCAGAGATTAATAATACCTGAGGTCAGCAGAAAAGGGGCAGAGGGTGGTTAACAGAGCTTATGACCTTGGAAGTCAGTCTCACGAGACTGATACTGGGCTCCAGCGGGGCAGCTGTGTGGCTTTCAGTCAGACCCTTGAAGTCCTCAGACCACTGAGAAGAGCGAGAGATTTGACAGGTGCTCACATCCCCAAGGAGGTGCCAGGGGCTGTCTGATGCCCAGTGGATGAGGAAGCCCTTCCCCAGGTGCCGTGGCTGATGGGAGGCTCTGGACTCCCTACAGGGACATGTGAGGGGCCTCAGGGAGTATCAAAAGGGGTTGGGAAGTGGAGCCCACTGTCTACTCTTGCTGGAGAGACACTAACAGGAACTGAAAGTCAGAAATGAAGTTCTCCTTCTTTTCTCTCACCTCCCAATATTCCTCTAATGCTTCCTATCGGCAGAACTTCACAGAGAGCCAGCTGTCATCAGAGTCTGTGAAAAGTGGTTTGTAGGGACCCTTCCAGCATCACAAAGCAAAAAGCGGATGAGAGGAGAAAGATAAGAAGCAGGCGTGATGGTGGACACGTGAAGGTGGACTACACCGGCACCACATAAGTAGAAGGTCGTCTCCTCTCTCTCTCTGACTCTGACGTATTGTGGACCAAACCTTGGCAGAAAATACTTAAAGAAAAATAAACTCATGCCTTCAGCAGTTAGCGGAGCATCTGCCCTCCTTCTGAGTCACCACCATACTGTTTGTTCACTTCCCCTGCTTGGAACCCCCTCTCTCCACTTCCTGTTCTCATTCAGCAAGCACGCGTTGAACACCTACTGTGTGCTGAGCACAGGAAGTACAAGATGAGAAGGAAATAAACCTGACCCCCTGCTCTAGGGGGCCCTCCCTTCTCTTTCCCAAATGCCACTCCTTCCAGAAAGCTTCCCACATGTCTCTCCCAGCACTCCAGCAAAATCCCGCAGCCTCTGCCTGGGTCTCCGCGTGGCTGCAAGTGATTATCTACAAGTATGTGTGTATATGGACATGTCATCTTGCTTTTAATGAGTGCTTTATTTCTGTTGGTCCCATCTTCCCCCTGCAGCGCATAAGAAATTTGAAGGTCGGGTTTCTGTTTCCTCCGCTGCTCATAACTATGTGAAATGTGCAGGCGGCTGTGCTCAAAAGGGGAGAAATCCAACCAGGGTTTCCAGAGCCACAGAGCAGCATTTCCAGTACCTCGGAAGATGCAGGATGGGTTCCTCATACCCACTCTGTGTGGTCCCAACATCCCGATTACATTGGTTCTGTTGTGAGCAGTCCTGTCACTCTCCCCTTCCACTGCAGGAATGAAGGCTTAGGTGGCTGTCATTTACCTAAGGGCTCACAGATGGTATATCACAGAAGCCACACTCCAGCATCTGCTCCTGCCTTTGTGGGTCCACATCTGGATTCACAGTGCCACTGACCTTAATGGGTATGGGTGTGTGGTTACATGGGCTTCCCTGGTGGCTCAATGGTAAAGAATCTGCCTGCAATCCAGGAGCCGCAGGAGATGCTGGTTCGATCCCTAGGTCGGGAAGATCCCCTGGAGGAGGGCATGGCAACCCATTCCAATATTCTTGCCTGGAGAATCCCATGGACAGAGGAGCCTGGTGGGCTATAATCCATAGGGTTGCAAAGAGTTGGACACGACTGAAGCAACTTAGCATACATGTATGCATGTGTTGCTACATATTCACCCAAGGCTTACTCTGTGCTGGGTGCTGCAGCTTTCCAAGACCTACTGGTAGATTTTACTACTATTCCCACTTTTATAGAGGAAACCAAGGTTTTCAATGGGTAAGTTAAACAGTTTATGTAACCTGTAACTGAACTGGGAAAGCTGAACCTCAAATCTAGGTCTTTCTAATACCAAAGGGCATGTTTTAATTGCTATGCCATCCTGCCCATAACTGTGACTTAAAATGATGATTCAACTTCTAGAACTCACTTCTCTGTGCTCATGCAGCCAGGCTCTGGACTTCAAGCACCAGAGTTAAATTGCAGCTCCACAGCTCTGGGCAAGAAGCATCACCTCACTAGGCCTGTTTCTTCCTCTGTACCATGAGCATTAAACAAACAACAGAAAAGTAGTGCCAACTTCATAGGTTTGTTTGAGGATTATATGAAAGAGAAAAAATACACGTGTGCTTTCCACAATGCCTGGCACAAGGCTTATTCTCGTAGGCAATAATTTTTACTCCCAGCCTCGTCCAATTGGTTTGGCTGGCAGCTTCCTTAGTAAAACCATGCTCATCAGACTATTGTTTGCACTGAAAGGCCTGAGTCCGAGGAGCCTCTGATACTCCCAGAAGCTTGTACACAGAACCATCCCAACAGCTGCTGGGGAAAGCCTGTGCGTGCAGCCGGCCTGCAAACCCCAGGCCTTGTTGATGTCCTGTCTTAGCCGGCCCGCTCAGCTGCTCCACACATGCTCCATAAATGGGAGTCATTAGCGGTGAGCCCCATAAACACCCCCTCCCAGCCGTGCTGAGCGCGTGTGCTGGCTGTGTGGCAACCGCTCGGTCAAGCTCATCAGCCCAGATATGAAACAGCTATCAGTGTGTGTACAAACCAGCATGCCCTAAAAAGAGCCTTCCCGGGGCCAAGCGGGGGCGGCTTCTCCTGGCGCCTTGCACAAACTCTGCTCTCACTCATCTCCCCATAAAGGACCAGTTAGTTCAGACGAATAATCACAGCCATTTGGCTCAGGCTCCTCCACGGGGACGTTTGAAAGTGATGATCTTCTTTGCATTTAATAAAACTTCTTTATTAGTTTCCCCATCCCCCAAGTTAATTGAGGGAGCAGATTTTAAACAAGGGGGCTGTGGTCTTGGGTTTGCCAAGCTGAACCTATTCTGTTGCAAGCACATACAAATGCTTTGTGCACGTCCAAGTGGCTGAGATGAAAAGCACAGGAGCTGGGAGCTGTGTCACAACACGCTCTTGTTCACTCTTGATAGGTTTTGGGTTCTGGTGGAACCTAGGCTGTGGAAAGAGCCACAGCAGGCACGAAGCTTATGCTACACTGGGGTGGGGAAAGGGACATGGAAGCAAGAGAAAGTTGGTGTCTCAGTGGAAGGATGGCAAGTGCATCAGAGAAGTGAAGGTTAATAGCTCTGATGCAACCTTAGAGACCAGATCTGTCCTAAGAAGAAGACAGAATCAGATGTATTTAGCAAGTGTTTCCTTAGGTACAAGGATGACTTCAGAAGCTCTGTAGTCCTCTCTGAGCCTCGGTTTTCCATTTGCAAAATGGAAAAAGGGATAGAAGATCAGGTGTTGGAGGCAGCAGGGTATCAGGCTGGGCTGACACTTGAGGCACAAAGAAAGACATAGTCATTGTCCGTCTTTCCCCTGAGGGTATTTCTAGGGGTGGGGAAAGCCCCCAGTGTGGAGTGTGGTGAACGGTCTTTGGGGAAACCATGGCTCAGCAGGAAACCAGTCCTGATCTTGAGGCCAAGCCCCCAAGACTCCCTGGCCCTCTGCCAAGAGAGTGGGAGGGAGAGGGGGAATCCAGAGTTCAGGAGCAGAAAGAGGAAGAGAGAGGGGGGGTGCTCAAGGACAAGGCGGAACAGAGAGGAGGCAACTGGCCAGCTCTGGAGGGTGGGGCAGCAGCTAGGCAGGCAGGAGGGTCTGCAAGACCGCCTCCCCAGCAGTAGGAGCCCCAGGGCCTGTGCGTCCAGCTCAGCCACTGAGGGACAGGATGGGGCACTGCTGGTTTTCCTGAGGCTCGTGGAGATTTAGGGCTCTGTCTGCTGGTCACTTACATGGCCATGAACATCAGCCCCACTGGAACCTCCCAGAATCCCAGGCAGACACCACCAGCTGAGGCTGGGTCCCTGTCACCTAAGAGGTAGAAGTTTTCTATCTCAGGCCTTTGTCCCAGTGCAGCTTCCTGCCTCTTCTTGATCTCTTTTCTGGAGTCTGGTTGATGGGTAAAAGATGGAACTCACAGGAAGGGCACCCAGGAAGGAAGCAGGTGCTACAGAGAGAAATGGACAGGCAGCGGTCTCCATCGTCACTTTGCCAACTTTGGAGCCTAGAAGCTAACGACAGATACATCAGACATGGCCCCCTGGATAGACTCAGGTACTGGGGACAGACCAATAACGGGGAGCTGCACAGTGACTGGCTAGAGCACAGGCCCCAGCCCCTGAGCCCCGCCTGCCAAGCACCCACAGCACTTCCCCCATCTCCTGCTGGTCCCCTGGGTGGCCCTGGTGGGGGCTGAGGCTAGGACCACCCCCCGCCCCCTCTCTGCCCCTTCCTCCTCCTGCCCATATTTAGAGAGCTTCTTAGGCTGCTGCTGCTGCTGCTAAGTCACTTCAGTCGTGTCCAACTCTGTGGCTGACAATGACCCAAACCTGAATGCTGTCTCTCTCTGCAGAGGGAACTCGTTATACGGCCTCAGTCCCCTTTAAGAATGTCTGCATGTCTCTGTCCAGACAACACGCTGCTCTAGCATCCAGGCAAGAACCTTCTTTGCAAATTCTTGACAACACCGTTTTTTATTTTATCTGTCTCCAGCTCCCCTTATATTTCAGACCGCTGAAATGTGCCTAAAAGGATTTGTCGTTCCTCCTGAGCCTTTATGACTTTGCTCTTTCTGTCTGCCCTGCTGCCCGAGTCCTGTGTGAAATGTTAATAACCCAAGAAACAAATCTGAGGAGTCTCTGGGAAGTGTTAGGCTGTTACCTCCTGAAAATACAGATGGAATTTCCCCCTCCCTACAGACCCCTGACATTTCTAAAGTTTGTTTCATTCCCTTCATCACACCACTCACCCCTCTGGCTTTATGTCTTGTTTATTATCCCTTTAAATTACATACCCCCTTAAGAGAGAGAAAGAAAGTTCGCCATAGAGAACAAAGAAAGTTAAGGCCTTTTAAAGTACATTTATGGAGGCTTTTCATGAACTTTACAAACGGAGTTAAAAACAAGTGTGAAAGGATTTTTCAAGGAAGGAACATGCTTTTGCAATTTGCTGGAAGTTTTCCCTTGTGTTCCAGAAAAGCGGCCTCCCCATTACTCACCAGGGAGGCACGCAGGCCAGGGAGGAAGGGGAATCGGGGAATAAAAACAGGCCTTCCCCCTGTCCATGTGCAAACAGCACTTAATAATCAAATTGAAAAAACACACAAATGAAATTAAAACGTTTTCCAAATGGGCTGCAGCCCTGAGGCCAGACTCCGTGGGGCCATGGCTGGGCGAATTTGTATCTTTGCCTTAATTGGGCTCCAGGCAGAGCGGCTGTTAGAAAAGCCAGATTCTGGTGTCAACAGGAGGTAGGACGCGGCCAGTGGAGGCAGAGAGAGGCCACTGGGAACAGCACCCTGGCCTCTCTGTGTTCGTCTCTTCCTGGGGCATCACCTATTACCTGGGACTCAGTTCCTAAACCTGCTCAGACCTCTCCCCTATGGCAAGAACTCTCCTTGACCCTATTTGCACCAGCTTACTCGCTCATTCACTCACTCAGTTGCATCAGCACAGGGCTTTTACACCAATCTTAAAGCAAAAACAAAAAAAACCCAAAAGCCAAAAACATCTCTTGACCCCCTTCCCCTTTAGCTGTGACGTCATCCAAGGACTCCTGTTTCGATGGTCTGTGCACTTGCTGTTCAATCACTCCCTTCTGGGTCCCTCCTGTGCCCCGTCTGATCTGTTGTATTCCTGTGTCACTCCACCAAAACTGCCGTCCAAGTTCAAGGTTAGTGGTCCCTCTGTCCATATGTGGATAAACCCAGGTCTCAGGCATCATCTTTGACCCACCAGCAGCAGGGGTGCTACCCCTCCTGCTGGAGACACTGTCCTCACTTGGCTCGACCCTACCTCTTTCTCTGGGCTTTTCTCCTCCATGGTCAATCCTTCAGAGCCACCTTGGCTGGTCCCTCTTTCTTCCCTGCCCTCTTATATGGGAGCACCTCAATGAGCTTTTGAACCTTTCCTTTATGATCATTCCCTTGGTGACCTCATTCAGTCTCCTGGCTTTGAAATTATCTAGTATGCTGATGACTCCTGCTTTTTTATCTCTTTTCCCAGATTCTCTCCCGAATTTCAGACTTGTGTACCCAAGTCCCTACTCAACACCTCCACTTGGATATCAAATAGACATTTCAAGGTTAACATGTGGAAAATAGATTCAAATCCAAAGTCTTTGCAGAGAGTCTATACATTCTTCTGTCCTTACAACTTTTTCACCCCTCTCTAGGCACACTGGGCTCCTTTGCTGTTCCTTGAAAAAGCCAGACAGGGCCCCCTCTAGGGCCTTTGCATTGAATGTTTCTTCTCCTTGAAAAGCTCTTCTTCCAGATATCCACACAGTTAACTTTAGAGTTTTTAAAAATGTTTTCCTGAACCAGGATCCAATCAGATGCATGGCTGTGGTTGAATTTCTTTAGCCTCTTTAGATCTAGAACATCCTCAACAATTAAAAAAAAAATGATACTGATGTTTTTTTTTAAGAAACTATCTCGACCATCTCCTTGAGTGTCCCATGCTATTCAGCAGCCTGGCCATCTCCACATCATGTCATTTAACCTGTTCTTCTGTCCCCTGTGAACATGGCCTCTTTTCAGTCCTTCTCAAGCTAGTGAATGTCTGGGTATGGGCAAAGTTTCAAGTGTGGGTGAGAGACTGAGCAGCTAAATTTAGTCCAGTTAATGAAGTTTTGTATTTAAGGAGGTGGGACTTTACATTAGGCAAAGTGGAAAGTTAACAGAGGTTTAAGCAGGCAAGAACCAAGGTGTTATAGGAAAGTTTTAACTTTTGGAAGCTGAAAAGGCTCTGAAGAGGTGAAAGGTTAAGGAAGAGGCTCCTGCAGTAGCCTTTTTATAAGATTTGATGAGAGCTGGAACTTGCCATGGAGATGAAGAGGAGGTGGGAGCATCAAGAGATGACTTTGAATTGACAGAAACATATGTCCGTAGAATTAAGTGTGAAGTTGGGGATGATGGGAATCTGAGGACACGTCTGAGGCTTCTGGTTTGGGTTACTGAGTAGACAGTGTGAACAGCCACTAGCGTAAGGATTTCAGGAAGAAAAATGTGTTTTCTGTGGAAGAATACACATCTGAGACCTGTTTAAGTTTGAAACGCACTTGTATTTAGTGCCATGTGATCATGTTATGTCTTTCACGGTGCTGTTCTTGTCTCTAAAGCTATATTTTTTCAAAACACTATTTATTTATTTTTTGTTCTGCTGGGTCTTCACTGTTGCTCTGGTTTTTCTTTTCTAATCGTGGTAAGCAGGGGCAACTCTCTAGCTGCGGTGCCTGGGCTTCTCATTGTCATTTAACCTGTCTTGTCACAGAGTGCAGGATCTAAGGCACTTGGGCTTAAGTAGCTGCAGTTCCAGGCTCTAGAGCACAGGCTAAAGAGTTGTGGTGCTCAGGTTTACTTGTTCCTCGGCATGTGGGATTTTCCCAGACCAGGGATCGAACTGGTGTCTCCTGCGCTGGCAGGTGGATTCTTTACACTGAGCCACCAGGGAAGCCCTAAAGCTAGATTTTTAAGCACACAGATCTGCTGCATTCATTCATTCACTCGTTCATTCATTCAAGAAGCATTTATTGAGTACATTTGCATTGATTATTCACTTATTCAATCTTCACCTCTATCCCACTCCAATATCAAAAATAAGCAGTAAATCTGGACATGGAACACTTACATGGAATTCTGCTATTAGGTTTTTTTCCCCATTGTATAATAGCTTTCTCTACCTGAAGAAGGCAACCAAGAAGGACAATAGGCTTTCTCTGTGCCCGGATCTCATTTAAATTCTCCCAATAACCCTGTGAGATGAGTACTGTTATGATTTTTCAGGGAGGAGAAGATTATAAAGAGGCAGCTGGAGATGTGGGGGATGATGGATATTTTCATTGTGATTGTAATAACTGTTTAACTGGTGTATACATATATACAAGTTAAAACTTACCAAACTAAACACTAAACTTGGAAAGCTTACTGCATGACAATTATACCACAATAAAGATGTTTTATAGAATTTTTGGTCAATAACTACTAAGTAGCTTTTGATAGGTGTCACTTGCTGAGGAGAAGTCAATAATTTAGTTACAAACAAACAAAAATATGTTTCTCTGGGTTTCCTTTCATTTTTTTTCTTACCCTTAGACCTCAGTTTCTCATTTTTTGGTGGCTACCTTCTCCCTGCTACCTTCTCCAGAATGGCTTTGGTTCAAACAGAGCTGGGTTTTGTTTGTTTGCTTAAGGTATAATTTACAGAGATCAAGTTTACCCTCTTTAGTGTACAGTCTTGTGTGTGTTGACAAACACATATATGCATGTAACCACCACCACAATAAAGACAGAAAGCATCTCCACCCTCCTTCAAATTCCTTGTGCTGCTTAGAAGTCACTCGCCTTTCCTCAGCCTCAGCTCCTGGTGGCCACTGATGTATTTCTTTCCTCTATTAGTGTTGCCCTTTCCAGAATGCTGTATGATGGAATTATACAGCACGGAGCCTTTGGAGTCTGCTTCTTCCACTTGGTCAGACCTTCTTCACCCCACCACTGATGACACCGGGGCCCCATCACTCTTTGTTGTGGGCCGTCCTGTGCACAGTAGGGTGTTTAGCAGCAGTCCTGGCCTCCACCCCTTAGATGCCAATAGCATCACGCCCCCCACAACTGTCATATCAAAAATATCTTCAGATATTGCCAGATGTCCCCTGGTGGTGGGTGGGGGGAGGTCAAAATCATCCCTGGTTGAGAACCAACGATCTAGAATAATGCATATAGATCACGTGTGTTGTTGCGCATAAGGTTTACTATAGCCCCAAAGGCTTCTCTGTCCATGGGATTTCCCAGGCAGGAATACTGAAGTGGGTTGCCATTTACTCCTCCAGGGGATCTTTTCGACCCAGGGATTGAACCCATGTCTCCTGCGGCTCTTGCATTGGCAGGTGGATTCTCTACCACTGAGCCACCTGGGAAGCCCTTTTACTTAAAGAATCGTAACTATTGATACTACCACATATTGTCTGTGCAAAATAGGACCATGCAGAAGGAACTCGAAAGAATGAATGGACACAGACCCAAACTATGGTTGGAAGCGGCCTCTCTGAGAAGAGGAATGAGACTGTATGGAGACAGAAGTTTCATTTTCTTCTGAAAGCATTTCTTCCTCTAAACAGACACTTGAATTGTGGTAGTCAACTGGTCTCAATCCTAATGAGGAGGTGTTGGCCAAAATATCCACTGCTACTGAACTTCCCAGGACTCAGCCACAGTCAGGAATCAACAACAGGAAAGAGGGCACGACAAGTGACTGTGAGGGGCGCTGCCCTCACCCACAGGCAAGTTGAGCGAATCTATCCATCTCTAGGTGTCTCACATATCAAACAAGGATTATGGCACCAGTAGGATGGTTAGCATTGCAATGAGGAAGTGTTGGGAGGTGAAGAAAGCCAGCAAGTTCCCTCTTCTGTGAGTGGCGGGGCGGCACGGACATCTCACCACACTGGTTTCCACTGTTTGCTTTTTGGCTGGCTCGTGCATGTTCATGCTGTCTGTCTGCTAATGGCCTGCACCCACTTAATTGCGTGTGACCACACATCTGTGGTGGTGAGTGGCTGTCAATGCACTTAAAGGGTAGGGGAGGGGTTTCGACAGGGAAATGTTCTCCAAAATTCTGGAGGGGGAACTGGGGAGTGCAAAATGCCCTGGGCTTGGCCAGACACAGTGCCCTGGGGGTCTGTGCTGATTGGATAGGGGCACAGAGGTTTCTGTTTAGAAGAAAAACACTTCTAGGGAAAGCAGGCATGGATTTGGCCTTTCCATTTCCTTCTGGAGAATGCCGTTTATAATAATAACCTTCGCAGGATTGGGCAAAGCTGCATTTGTTGATTGAGTAAGTAAATATGTGAATACATTTAGTAAACATCTGGCCCAAGACGAAACTGGGAAACAGATAAAGCTGGTCATGGGTGCTTCCAGATTCTATGTTCAACTTTTTTCTTGCTTTTTAATAAGTTCAACAAATATTGAATGAGCAACTCCTAGGTTCCAGGCCCTGTGCTGTGGGGTAAGAGGGCAGAAGTGTATATGTTTAAAGCCATCCTTACAATTTTATTTGTCAATCATACCTTGGTGACGCTGGAAGAAACGGAGTGCTGGAAAGATAAAACACAGTCTTTACCCTCAAGTAGCTCACCACTGTGTCCTGCGACAGATGGAGACAGCTGGGGACAGTTGGGTCTCTGTATGATGAGTGAACAATAGAGGCATGGAGGCAGCCACAATCATGCTTGCTTTGTCGTGCCACATGGGCGAGACTTTTAGTTCTCAGATGCTAGATCCCAGATGAATTCATGCAATACCTAGTGTATGTAGGACACTGTTCTTTAACTGGGTAGACAGCAATGGACTGAAAAAGGATAAAAATAAAATCTCTGTTCTCGGGGGTCTTGTGGGGTGAGGCCCACAATACAAAAATAATTAGGCAAATTATACAGTAGATCATATAGAGAAATACAAGGCAAGCAAGAGAAACAGGGGACAGGGCTGCACTTTCATGGGGTAGTCAGGGAAGGACTCGTATTTGAACAAACACCAGAAAGAGCTGGAAGGTCAGTTATCTTTGGAAGGAACATGGCAAGCAGAGAAATTAGCAACTTCAAAGATCCTGGGGTAGAAGCGTAGCATTTGAGGGATCATGGACAGTAGGGCCAGGTTAAGTGTAGAGCAAGCTGAGAGGAAAGCAGGAGGCAAGGTCCAGCTGTGAGGCCAGATGTGCAGAACTTGGCAGGTTATGGGGAACACTTCAGTTTTTAATCTATGTGTGATGGTATATGCTATCGTCTGAATATTTGTGTCCACCCCTGCATCCTCCCATCTCCCGCCCCTGCCACCAAGCTATTCAGATCCATATTAATGCTAAGACGCTACAGGGTTGGCCTGCCAGGGCAGTGAGTCTCATGTTGGCATCACCCAAACTCTCAGCTAAAATGCATCTTTGTGTGCACACGGAAAATTCCCTTCCCAAGGCGATGCCCAGTGCCAAAGTTTGTGTTCTCAACCACAAAGCTAAATGACCTCCAGATCCCTGGTCTCTATCACCTCCAAGGTTAACCTTCCAGTACAGCCATCTTACAACAATAGCAGTCCTGGGAAAACAAGAGAGGAGCGTGAAATAGCCCAGTGGGTATCATGATTTTCAGATACCCCATAAACTCAGTCTTGGGACCACTCAGCATGAGATGGCACTTTTTGGTCCTCAAAGGTATACTAGAAACCTTGGAAATAAATAACCACTTGTTCAAATCTCTTAGGGAAAATTAAAAATGGTGCCAAGACAAGAAATAAAGGGTCATTTATATATATATATTGAGAGGCAACATGGTAAGAGAAGGGCATGGGCTTTGGTGTTAGATAAACATGACTTACCATCCTGACCTTACTGCTTATTTTCTGTGCAAGCTGAAGCCAAAGACAAAAGCTCCGTGCACCTCAATTTTCTCACTTGGAGATGAAATTAGGACCTACTTGCAGGGTTGCCGCAGGAGAGATGTAAATAAGTACAGAGTATGTGACACATTCAGTTCAATTCAGTTCATTTCAGTTGCTCAGTCGTGTCCAACTCTTTGCGACCCCATGGACTGCAGCACGCCCGGCCTCCCTGTCCATCACCAACTTCTGGAGTTTACTCAAACTCATGTCCCTTTAGTTGGTAATGCCATCCAGCCATCTCATCCTCTGTCATCTCCTTCTCCTCCTGCCCCCAATCCCTCCCAGCATCAGAGTCATTTCCAATGAGTCAACTCTTCACATGAGGTGGCCAAAGTACTGGAGTTTCAGCTTCAGCATCATTCCTTCCAAAGAAATCCCAGGGCTGATCTCCTTCAGAATGGACTGGTTGGTAGTGGTGCTTAATAAAGAAAAATTTTACTATTCCTCGAGCACTCTTGTAGAAGCTGGGGTCATACAAAGTGAGCACGTGGTTGTGCATGTGTGCACATGTGTGCACATGTGTGTGTGCACGTGTGGTCCCAGCTCGAACCTCTTCAGATTCACCCATGTATGACTGGCTGTGTCTGGTAAAGACGTGGGTGAACTTCCAGGAGCAGATCTGTGAAAGGATATTTGGGTAGAAAGAGAATATGGGGACAGTTTGGTCAGATGTTCCTAGGTGGGGCCAGGGGGAATCAGCCTTGGACAGTGTTGCCTGACCTGGTCCCAGAGATGTGAGTTTGAGGAGGGGCTACAGGAAGATGACGGTTGAGTTACTTTTATGAGATTCTAAGGCTCCCTGGTGTTGCTCACCCCCAGGGTGCATCATTGACACCTATTTGGCTCTCTCTTACTCCATCGTGTGTATAACCAATTCCACTTGTTGTGGAAACTAAAGGTGGTGTGTCTGTTTTCCTGCTTAGATTCTATAGTTACACCGCCATCTTTGCCGGAGACTGGGATAGCCTAAGGAATCTCAGGGTGTATGTATTTGAATATATATGTAAATATGGAGGAAGAGGATGTAAGAAAATTTCATGAAATGCTAAAAATGACCCTCACTTGAGTTATTCAATTCTTATTAACAGTTCAAGCATCTCCCTACACCAACATCCCCAGGAAATGGCATGCTTGTTCCAAAAAGCCAGCGAGATCCTTCTGTGATCGTTCTTTCCTCAGCTTGAGCTCATCTGGACTGTGACTCGCATGGTTTGCATCCCTCTGAGGTTAGGGTATTCGATTCCATTTCAGATTTACTTCCTTCTTGTGGGTAGACAGTTACAGTAATGGCTCCCAACAGAGCCAGGGCTCCCTCCCTCTATCCACACCCTGGTGTCTCCCCTCCCACATGGACTCAGAGCTTGGCCACGCGACTTGCCTTTGCTAATGGGACAGCAAATGTAACACAGAGACTGGAAAATGGTTGTGAGTTGTCTTTCCCTCTCTCCGACTGCTTTTGGAACCATGTAAAGAAGCAGAGGCTGGTTTCTGGAGACACACAGTCCAGCCAACAACCAGCCTCCTTGCCTAGAAAAGTGAGTAAGGCCACCCAACCCCATTTTGAGCTGCCAAACAACTGCAGTCAGATAACCCTAGGTGAAATGAACAGAAGAACCACTCTGATGAGCCCAACCAAACTGCTGACCGCCCCCACCCCGAACCATGAGTGCATAAAATGGTGTTTGTTTTCAGCCACTGTGTTTGGGGGTAGAATGTTATGCAGCAGAGGCTAACACACACAGTTTTCTCTCTACCTTTTATCCTTTTCTGCCAGGTAGCTTAGATGGTAAAGAATCTGGCTGCAGTGTGGGAGACCTGGGTTCGATCCCTGGGTCTGGAAGACCCCCTGGAGGAGGGCATGGGAACCCTCTTGCCTGGAGAATTCCATGCACAGAGGCTACAGTCCACGGTCTCTCAAAGAGTTGGACACAACCGAGCAACTAACATTTTCACGTCTTTTACCAGCTTGCAATTGCGTTCACCCTGTTAACCATTCCTTCCGCAGGACACTGACCTCTGCCCCTCACAGGCACCTCAGCTGTTTCCTCACCAAGGGGAAATTTGTGCTGTGCCCAGAAGCATGGGTTCCATCAACAAAGTTCCAATGGCTGTCCCTGTACGGCTTCCCCTGAAGAGTTAAGCTCTGACTTCATTGCATGCAAAGTTTCCCTTTTTTTTTTTTTTTTTTTTTGGGAAAAAATGTGGTTTTGCTTCCAAATGATGTTCCAAATGTCTCTGGCTCACCAAGAAGTAATCCCTCAGCTGGAAAACGCAGCAACGCTGCTATTTTAGTATGGCATCAGGCCTCTGGCTTCTTGATTCTGCCAGGGCTGCCGATGCTTCTTGATGGAAAACTAAATCAACGGCCTAAGATACAGAGACTTGTCCCAAAGGGATATTTCAGAAAGGAGAGGCCCTCTGTTTTCTTTCCATTTCTGCTTCTTTCTATCCAAGTCCTCCCTCCTCCAGCTAAAGAGGGGTCTTCTTCCTCGGGGGCAACTGAACTTCTAACCTGCTTAAGTGGAGGCCCATCTGTTGTCCCTGACCCTTTGGCTTCTCCCCACACTCGTCCTAATTGTTCTCTGATGAAGGGTGAACGTAAGCCTATGTAACACTCCAAAAATGCATGGCTGGCCGACCAAACATTAACAAGAGAGACAGTTATGAGAAAACAATATGCCTGTTTGCTCAACCTCCCTTTCTGCAGGCAGACTACTTCTGGAAACTTTCCCATCTCCAAGGGAAGAGGTGCTTTGCTAATCCTGCCAAGTGTCAAAATGGATGGCGTTTGAACAGCTTTCTCCGGCTAGTGCTGTTTATCAGACTGTCCCTTGGTGGAAACTCCTGTAAATGCTGTGCAGAAAGTGTCTCCCCTGAACCCAGTAAAGGCAGCAGTTTAAGGAGGGGATCACATCTTATGAAAATAGTTGCCTTTTCTAAAGCCCTGCTCTTCCCTGAAAGAGATTAGCTGGGCAAAGGTCACTGGGAGAAGCAGTGGCTCAGAGGCCACCTCAGGTACTGAGGATGACTGACAGACCACAGAGAAAGGGACTGGGGCTTGGAGTGAGACCAGCAGGATGGGGCCCAGCCTAGTGGTCTAAATGTCAGCTGTGAGCACCTCTCGGGAAATGCACATGGGATCCAAGGTTCCTAGGCCTCACTAGTCTGGGTCAGAGAAGGCTCACGATGACAGTCACGGACCTGGCACTCCTTGCTTTTCTCTCTCTCCACCCAAATTTCTAGGAGCACTCTCTTCTGTTTCACATCCTCAGGGAAGCCTTCCTCCCTCCCACCAAGATCATTCCTGGAACTTGCTTATCCATCTCTCCCTCCTTTGTGCCCCTACTTTGTCCTGGAACTTCCCCATAGAGAACTTCTACCCACTTGATTATGTTTACTTGTTTTCAGGGTTCACTCAGGCCTCCTGCAGAGAGGGGATGTGTTGTATTTACTCCATATCCCTGGCTGCCAACCCAACATGTGCACTTAGTAGGCACACAGTACTGAGTGGATAAGTGATCCTTCTCATTTCCCATTGAACATGGAGAAGGCAGCATGCCCAAGGTCACCCAATGGCTGAGTGCCTGAGTCTGGATGTGGACCCTGCTTTGTCTTAATCTAAGTCTGTGATATGCCGATACTGCACCTGGCCTCCCCAGTTAGTGATCCCTGCCCATCACACCCACACACACACATACGTACACAGACACACAGAGGTCACAGGAGAGCATGGGCAGATTTATAGGGTGTCAGAGATGAAGCTGATTTAAGGCATCATGGACACCAAATCAATTATTTAACAACTGAGGAAACTGAACTAAAGAAATCAAATTATTCGTGTGAGTCGATATGCTTTGACCTATTTTTAGGTCAAATTAAAAATGAAATTAAAAGACACTTGCTCCTTGGAAGAAAAGTTATGACCAAGCTAGACAGCATATTAAAAAGCAGAGACATTACTTTGCCAACAAAGGTCTGTCTAGTCAAAGCTATGGTTTTTCCAGTAGTCATGTATGGATTTGAGAGTTGGACTATAAGGAAAGCTGAGCACTGAAGAATTGATGCTTTTGACCTATGGTGTTGGAGAAGACTCTTGAGAGTCCCTTGGATTGCAAGGAGATCCAACCAGTCCATTCTAAAGGAAATCAGTCCTGAATATTCATTGGAAGGACTGATGCTGAAGTTGAAACTCCAATACTTTGGCCACCTGATGTGAAGAACTGACTCATTGGAAAAGACCCTGATGCTGGGAAAGATTGAAGGCGGGAGGAGAAGGGGACAACAGAGGAGGAGATGGTTGGATGGCATCAACGACTCAATGGACATGAGTTTGAGTAAGCTTTGGGAGTTGGTGATGGACAGGGAGGCCTGGTGTGCTGCAGTCCATGAGGTCGCAAAGAGTTGGACACAACTGAGCGACTGAACTGAACTGACCTACTTTAAAATTTGGTCTAGAGCTATTCCTGGTCAATAATCATATTCCATTTAATTTCACCCAGAGCTCCATGGAAGATACATGACTGAGTGATCAACAGTTCCTGCCTTCAGAGAGATATCAGTGTGGTTGGGAGGGAAATACAAACATAGTTATGAATACAGGGCAGGACATGACAGGTTCGAAGTGGTTCAGGCCCTCAAGTTGGGAAAACTCACATTGGCTTGGTAGTCAGGAGAGGCTTCACACAGGAAATGATATTGAGTTGGGCCCTGGAAAAGGGCTAGATGATGGACAGCTAGGGCAGGGGCCCAGCATGCACAATGGCACAGAGTGGGGAAAGTGCATCCTGTGTATAGAGGAACACGTGCTCAGTCGCTAAGCCATGTCCAACTCTGCAACCCCCATGGGCTGTAGCCCACCAGGCTCCTCTGTCCATGGGATTTTCCAAACAAGAATACTGGAGTGGGTTGTTGTTTCCTCTCCCACGAGATCAGAGGAATGGTAACATGCAAATGGTAAATCTGCCCAAGCTCTGGGCTTTACATACAGCTATAGGATGGTAGGTGAGGCTGTGGGGTGGGGGGACAGGAGGGGTGGGAGTAGACTGGGGCATGCTTCCGGTGATGAGAACAGATAGGAAACTAAAGCGTCTCTACCTGGTGTCCCGGAGGAGAGCTGCTGTTGACAGCCCCTTTTGGGGAAGTGAGCAGAAAGGACAGAGACCTAGGGGTTTAGCAGGACAGTAAGAGCTAATGACCCTGATGCTGGGAAAGATTGAAGGCAGGAGGTGAAGGGAACAACAGAGGATGAGATGGTTGGATGGCATCACTGACTCGACAGACATGGGTTTGAGCAAGCTCCAGGAGTTGGTGATGGACAGGGAAGCCTGGTGTACTGCAGTCCACAGGGTCACAAAAAGTTGGACACAACTGAGCGACTGAACTGAAGAGCAAAAGGAAAGCCAAGTGATTGGGACCCAATGAAAACAGAGTTCTTTAGGCTACAAGAGAGGGGAAGAGGGATGTCATTTTAAGCCAGTAATATGCTTTTCTCTTCTGTTTCCCACTCTCCCAGATTCACCCTAGATATCCATCTGTCTGTAGGAGAAGGGATGACTGTGTGTGTGTGTGGAGGAGGGCGGGGGGGAGGAGCAGGAGGAGGGGCAGAGGAGGCAGGGGTGTGGAGGAAAGTCTGTGTGCAGATTCTTACTGATTACAGAAGGAATTCCAGAGAGAGACCCAGCTACTGTTCAGCTTTGGTCATTCAAGATAGGATTATGCAGAAATTCCAGTCTTAGGAGCCAGACCTTTATTTCAAGAAGGGATTTTCCAGATTCTTTTCCCACCTCTCTTAGTACATTAAGAGAAAGTCTACTATATATAAGATAGATAACCAACAAGGACCTACTGTATAGCACAGGGAACTCTACCCAATATTCTGTGATAACTTATATGGGAAAATAATCTGAAAAAGAATGAATATATGCATAATTGGAGGGGAAAAAAAAAAAGAGAGGAAGCCTGAAGCTTGGAGTTCTCTTACATACACAGTAAGAGGCCAACGCCAGTCATTTAGGCCTCATGGCAGTCAGAAAGGAGGAAACAGAAGTATTGGAAAAGCCCACCCTTTCTCTCTACCTGAGTATCTTAAAAAAATAGGAGGAAGTAAACAGACCAAGAATAGCCGGGCCATTGGCAGAACTGCCCTGCGCATCCCCACCTCTGGGTCTGCAGAAGGAGGGTGTTGGAGAAGTTAGGGTCACCCTGGGGACTCTGGGAGGAAGTCACTGCCTGTGCTGCCCCTTTAGAATGCAGGGCACAGTCACAGAAAAGGAACTCTGGTTGGAAAGCCTGGGCCAGGCCTGATATTCAGCTTCCCTGGGCTACCCTCAGGCTCACAGGGGTCAGATGCTGAGTTGGAAGCCAGTGGGCCCACTGAGGGGGCCTGCAGTTTGGAGACAAAGGGACCTCCCAGCTAACAGAGTGGCAAGCCCATGACGCTGCAGTTCAATTGAGACCAAGACACTAACTTCACCGGGAGCATTTCCTCCCCTGGAAGAATGGGGTACTGGGGGCCTGGAGGTCGAATATGACTCAGTAAGGAAAAAAAGAATGTCTCCCCAAAGACTAATGGACGGCACACATCCATGGCCTTTATGAGACCAGGAACTCACTGCCCCTGGTGCCACGGAAAGGGGAGAAAGCCCCTCGCTCCATATGCCTGGGCCTCTAGTTGTGGGCAGACAGGAGGAGCAGGGGCTCCTGGAGACACAGAGTGTTTTTCGTCAAGGCCAAACATTATCCACAGGGTTTGAAGTATCAGTTCAAAGTCTAACTGGGTTGACATTTAGTTTATCCTCCCCAGCCCACTAACTAGTGGGTGTGGCTCAGAGGAAAAAGACCAGATTAGTTCTAAGCAAAGTAATGCTACTCTGTTTTCCCTTCACACTGGATATGTGGTGTGAGTTATATTTGTGCAACCCGCTACTCTTGAGTCTCAGGACATCAGGGCTAGGCTGGGCTCCCAGGCCTGCGGAGCAGACAGTCAGCCTGCAAGGCTGCCTCCAGGCTGCTCTTACATGCTGGCCTCCCCTGGGGCCTTCCTAGCAGAGCCGCAGGCCACCCCTGGCTCCTCACACATAATGGGGGGGAGGGAGTTGCCTTCTGGAGAGGGGCCCAAGCAAGAGGTGGGGGTCTCTGCTCTGTAAGGTGAGAATTAGGAGTAGGGCTGGTCCGAGATGAGGGGAGGAGGGAGTTATGCACTAGTGGGAGAGAATAAGAAGAAAACAGAAAGAAAGTAAGATGCAGGAAAGAGCCTTAGAAAGATGAGAAATGCCGGCTTGATAACGGTGGTGGTTGTTCAGTCCCTCAGTTGTGTCTCTTTGCCACCCCATGGACTGCAGCATGCCAGGCTTCCCAGTCCTTCGCCATCCCCCCGAGCTTGCTCAAACTCATGTCCACTGAGTCAGTGATGCCATCTAACCATCTCATCTGACAACTGTGAGAGGACCCAAGGCTGGGCCAGGGTCTTTGCACACGCCTCCACCGTGAGGCCGGAAAGCCAGAGCGCCCTGAGAGCCCAGTGAGGGTGGCGGGGAGGTTAGGAGATGGTGTGGAGGCTCCCCAGTCGGAGCTTCCTGGGCAGAGAAGAGCAGGGAGGGAGGCAAAGGAGAAGGACACTAGTGACCCTAGCTACTGAGCGCTCTGTGCAGATTCAGGAGTACAGCTTCTGGAGGTTGCCCCCAGAGGGCAGAGGCCCAAAAGGGAATGCCCGGGCCCGTGGTCGGGGTTGAGGGGCGCAGCAGTCGCAGCAGGCCGGCTAGGGGGCTGAGGGGGGCCCGGCCTGGTCCGCGGAGCCCCCACCCACCTGTGGGGAGCAGCCATTCGCCTCCCGCGCCCGCAGGCCCCGGAGAGCGGCTTTCGCGGGGCGCTGCTGCCCCCTTCCGGCTTGCTTGCAGGCCCTGGGCGTCCTGGAGCTGCTTCCCCGCCGGGAACCTGGGGCCCGGGGATCCGGGAGGGATGGAGCGGGGACCGCGGGCCGCTTCCCTCCCGGGTGTCCGACTCCGCTGCTCGCGCTCCGCGCCTCTAACGCATCTGCCTTCAACATCGTACAGTCAGTCCTCCGTCTAGGGCCGCATCCCCGCGTCTGCTCTGGCGGCTCCGATGTCTTGACCCTCACACGGTAGAACTTGGTGATGAGGGTGCCGCCGCGGGCTCAGCTGGGAGTACCAGGCCCGGCTAGTCGTTGAGTCTCTGTTGCTCCCTGAAGATGCTTGTCAAAGCGCCGGCGGCTCCGGTCCTCCCACAGGGGGAGTTCGGGTCACTAGTGTCCGCCTTCTCCTCCGTCCCCTTCCCGCTCTCTCTGCCCTCCTCTGACCGCTGCTCAGACTGGAGATTCTCTGCGCCATCTCCCAGCCTAGCCCTGCCGGGCACTCGGCTTCCCAGCCCCACAGTGGGCCGTTTTCCACGCTCGGGGGGCGTGCGGCAAAGACCCTGCCCCAGCCTTGGATCCACTCAGTGACATCGAGCCCGCACCTCTCATTTTCCTAAGGCTCCTTCTAGCACCTTACTTTCCTTACATCTTCTATTAGTTCCCACTACTGACCACATAACTCTCTTCACACAATCGGTCTCCTGATCCTTAATTCTCGTTTCCCGCTCTACTATCCACACTCTGCCTGCCAGCCCGATCAGAACCCCGAGTTCTGACTCCCTGGTGGCCCTCAGTTAACCCTGGGGCCCCAGTGACCTCTTTGCTGCTCAACCCCAAGCCCACTTCTCAGATTTTATTTGATGGCTCTGCTGCCCCTCTCAGGCGGCACTAGTGGTAAAGAACCCGCCTGCCAATGCAGGAGATGTAAGAGAGGCGGGTTTGATCCCTGGGTCAGGAAGATTCCCTGGAGAAGGAAATGGCAACCCACTCCAGTATTCTAGCCTGGAGAATTCCATGGACTGAGGAGCCTGGCAGACTATAGTCCATAGGGTTGCATAAAGTCGGATATGACTGAAGTAACTTAGAACATGCAGCTGCATTTAAGCCTATTGATACTTCTTTCTGCAAGTGTTCTCTCCCTTTAGTCTTCTGGGGCACTCCCTCTGCTTTTCCTATGACCTCAAACCCGGTCCGCTTCAGTTTCCTTGATGACTCCATTGTCCACCAGCACTAGCCACATGGCTCCCTCTTGACCTTCTTCTCTTTTCATTCTACCCACTCACCTGCAGGCTGTGGTCTCATCCATCTCTACCCCCATCTCCATCTGCACCAGTCTGCCTCCAGCTCAGATCCTTGCCTGGCTATATAACTGCCCATTCAGGGGAACACAGGTCATCTCCAGCTGGACGGCCAGAGAGACCACCAGCTCTGCAGATGTGAAACTAGAATCATTGTCTTTCTCCCCAAATTGGTTCTTCCATAGAAGTCTGGGAGACATTTTAAATTCCTTTCACTCACTCACCTCTCCTACCATCCAACTGGTCTCAGCATTAGGTTGAGTCCATCTTATTCTAGATTATTGCTTAGAATCCATCTTTCACTCCCGTGGACTCAGCAACAATTTACTGGTGCCAGGTACTGCTCTAAGCACCGTGCATGCATGTCCTCATTGAATTATCTGAACAATCTCATAGAAATAGGAGAGGACCGAGGCATTGAGAAGTCATTTGCTCATGGTCATATAGCTAATAAGTAGCAAAGCCCAGAGGGCACCCCAAGTTGTGCTGACAGGAGAGCCATTTGTTTTTTTTTTCTTTGAGCACTGATGTGCAGCCTTATTTCAGGATGCTACCATTCCTTGCAGAGATTCTCACATTGATTCTCTTACTAATTTTCCTGACTTTATTCTTTCACCTCCTTAAAGTGTAGCTATCTAAAACTGAATTGCTTCCCCAAACTAAAATTCAATACTGAGACTCTCCTCAAATTTGTTCAGTTGCACCTGCCACTCTTAAACTAAAATTTATACTCTGGAGCCTCCTCCTACCCTTCTAGCCAATTCTTTCTTACTTATCCTTCATAATCTGCAAAGAATTGTCCCTGGGATTTCCAAGAGTGTATCGGGTAATTTGTTAGGATTGAATTCAGCTATATGTAACAAATAACCCAATTAATGGCTTAAATGAGATAGTTTTAATTCCTTCCTCTTAAAGAGCTTGGAGTTGACAGTTCAAGTTTGTTATATGGTAGCTCTAGTTTATCACCAGCAATCCGGGATTGTTGTGGCTTTATGCTCTACCATTCTTAACATTTGTTTCTAGCTTTAATGCAACCTTGTGGCTGCAAGATGGCTGCTGCAGCTCCAGCTATCACAATGATATTCCTAGCAGCAGGAAGGAAGAAGTATCAAAAATCAAAGTGTGTGCCTCCCAGGTGGCTAGACCCCAGCAGTTCTGACCAATGACTTTTGCTTATCCATCTTCAATGTCTCGAAAGAGAAATTGAAGAATCTAGTTTTTAGGTTGGGTACATTGGAAACCCTAAGGCCCAGTCAGTGAGAAGGAAGAGGAAAATGGGATAGATGGGATAGACAGCTAGATGTCTCTGCCCAGATTTTCTTCCTCCACATTCCCCTGGCATTCCTGCTTGCATCTGCTATCACTCTTTCCAAATTTCAATGTGGATATCTGCCTATTGATTTGCTTCTCATAACAGTCTGAACGCTCAGTTCAGAGGATGGCATCTTGCGTACAGCAGATGCTCAGTATAGATTTGGTGTTGATGACCCTTGATATTTAAAGAGATCATAGAACCCTAGAATACAGACCCAGTTTTGAAGTTCATCACTGTACCATAGTCATATAAGAGAATACCCTCATTCTTAGGAAACGCACGTTGGAGTATTTAAGGATGAAGATTGTGCTGTCTGTAATATACTCTTAAATGACTCAGCAATAATAATATGTACTATAATTAGATATAGATATCATGTGTGTATATACAATGTATTGACTAATAGGTAGATGATAGAGAAAACAAATTGGCAAAATTTCAACAAATGACAAATCCTACTGGAGACTTATGGGAGTTCTTTATTCTATTCTTGTAAATTTTCTATAGAATTCTTTTTATAAAAATGAGAAGTTGAAAGGGTCACAAAGACTATATTATCAGGGATCATTTCTACAATTTATTACTAGAGAAGTTTCTTTCAACATGTGGAGCACCACCCAGTATCATCTTGCAAATTAAAAAAAAAAAAGAGGAAAACAGAACTCTGAAATTTGAGACCATATAAAAAGAGAACCTTGTAAATTGTTTAGTCTGTTCTCCCAGAAAGGTGACAGTCCTTTCCTGAGTCACAGGCTCCCTGGGTCTTCCTCAGCTGTAATAAGAGTTAATTAACTTCTTGTAGTCCCTTCCTGAAATCCCTTCTCCGCAGAGCTTTGCACCTGCTATTCCCTCCGCCTAGAATGTTCCTTCTTCCCCTTGCTGCCTAATACCTTCTGTTCATCCTTCAGGCCTCTGGTCAGGTACCACTTCCTCAGAGAAGCCTTCCCTGACTCTCCTCATTGTGTCAGATTCCCTTGTTACAGGCTTCCTGACAACACGTATTTCTCTGCATCTGCTCAGCACAGTTGTACATTTGTATTGGTTTCATCAATGCCTGTCTCCTCTGCTCCCGTGACCATTAGTGACAGGTCACTATCACAGGTGCATGCTCACTGTGCACCAGGCTACCTTCTAAACACTTATATAGAGTTAATGTCCACTGCAAGTCCCAAATGCACATGGCCAGGTCGATCAGATCCCTCTCCCATGCTTGTGACTTATATTTCATGCTGCAGATTTGTGACGTTTGCTCAGATGATACACAGGCATCTAAAACTTTGCACGTTCAGGGCTTCTCCTTCGCCTCCTCTTCTGTTTCTATTTCAAGAAACAGCAAAGAAAAGAAAAACAAAAAAAGAAAGAGCAGTACCATCCACCCAGCTGCTCCCAGTCCCTCCTAAAACATACACACACACACACCCCTACTGGGCACGTCTTAGATTCCCTTTCTCCTGCTCTCAAAGCTGTGCTATCACCAAGTTCTGTTCCTTTACCTCTAAAGTGTCTTCTCTCCTCTGCTCTGATTCCTCTTATTCAAATTACCATTTATCATCTCCGTAGTGGAATTCCATCAAACTTTCTGTCTCTTTTATTTACCTCACAGCTGAAATCCATTCTCCACACTGCAGCTAGAATTATCTTCTAAGTCATCATGTTCACCATGCCACCCTCTTGCTGAAAAATCAGCCTGTGACTTGGTGAGCTAAACTAACTTGGAAACCCTCATATATACATAGTTCAGTTCAGTCGCTCAGTCATGTCCGACTCTTCGCCACCCCATGAATTGCAGCACACCAGGCCTCCCTGTCCATCACCAACTCCCGGAGTTCACTCAGACTCATGTCCATCGAGTCGATAATGCCATCTAGCCATCTCATCCTCTGTCGCCCCCTTCTCCTCCTGCCCCCAAATCCCTCCCAGCATCAGAGTCTTTTCCAATGAGTCAACTCTTCGCATGAGGTGGCCAAATTATTGGAGTTTCAGCTGCAGCATCAGTCCTTTCAAAGGACACCCAGGACTGATCTCCTTTAGAATGGACTGGTTGGATCTCCTTGCAGTCCTAGAGACTCTCAAGAGTCTTCTCCAACACCACAGTTCAAAAGCATCAATTCTTCGGCGCTCAGCTTTCTTCACAGTCCAACTCTCACATCCATACATGACTACTGGAAAAACCATAGCCTTGACTAGATGGACCTTTGTTGACAAAGTAATGTCTCTGCTTTTTAATATGCTATCTAGGTTGGTGATAACTTTCCTTCCAAGGAGTAAGCGTCTTTTAATTTTATGGCTGCAATCACCAACTGCAGTGATTTTGGAGCCCCCAAAAATGAAGTCTGACATTGTTTCCACTGTTTGCCCATCTATTTCCTATATATATATATATATGTGTGTGTGTGTGTGTGTGTGTGTATGTATAAACACCTAGAAATTTAAATACATAACTGAGTTCATAGGAAAGAAAGATGAATGCTCTCCTATCAAAAACAAAAAGAGACACTGAAAACCAGGGTGGCTAGCACATGAGTTGATGCCATGGCAGTCCTGGGAGTGATCATTAGACCTTGAATGGAACCTAGTGGTGAGGGGCTGTATTTTATCAAGAGATGCAACAGAGTGAAACTTTGACCTCCATATTTGGCTAATATCTGCTCCTCAGCTCTGGCTTTAGCTTTGGCTTTTGGGAAGTCAAATGTTCAAATACCTGCCTCATCCTTGAACTTGTGCATCATCAGTAACCATGTGATTGTATCCAACCATTTACTCACTGATTTCACCAGTTTTTCCACTTATGTCCTTTCTATTTTCCAAGATCCAATCCAGGATACCATATTCCATTTAGATTTACTCTATTTTTAGTTACATATTCTTTAACACCTCTTCTGTGATGATTTCATGATATCATTTTCTATAGATAGACTAGAAAGATAATACATTTTCCTCTCTAACATGATTAATCAAATTTGTTTTCTATTATTGATAGTTTAAATTTTTTTCTTTTAGCTTTACAACTCTTTTTGGTAGTGTCACATAAATATTTAAGATTGTGGTCAACTTTGGGAAAACCACTACAAAATTTCTTTCACATATAAGTTGTAAATATATACTATGTAATTGTATACATTGTATTCTCAAATATCTTTATAATGGAAAAAAACTTCTATGTTGATTAGATACTGAATAAGAATGAATCCTCCATTTATAGTTTTACATTTCTGATATTATGAGAATTTGCTACAGGCTGGAACATTATATATATAACTATACATCTTAAACCTTGTTTCTCAACCATACACATATTTTTAGTGCCAGGCATTGTAGGGTTTTTTACATCTCCATCCAACCTCTGACACTGTGTGCCAGGCAAGGCAGCATGTGGATGGTAGGAGTGTTTTTGGAAGCTATTCCAAAATCTGTACACCCGGCAATAACTAAATTACACATGGAAATGACTGCAAACCACCTAATATATCCATGAAACCCAAAATAAATGTAGGCCAACTCATCTTCCTCCTACTCAAACCCCAAAAGGCCCATGGTCATTCCAATGCCACCACCATGAGAAGAAGTTAGAAAAAAATTATAGTTAATTAATAAAAACTGTTATTTTTCTAGATTTTATACTGTTTGTTTTAGGTGTCAGCTTTTAAAACTGTGTTGAGATTTCTTTTCTCGTTGTCAATATTTACTTTAATTCTTAGTCTTGTTTTTATAGCTGTGTTGTTTCTTTTAAAGAAGACTCCAAACTGCATAAGCTTTAGGCCCCAAGAAAAATGGATCCACCCTTGACTGAGCGAGTTCACCGGTCATAATCGTTAGGGAAGAGCTACTAAAAGACATTCTTCAAGAAGAAGGGAACTGAACTCAGAAGGAAGAGGTAGGATTCGAGAGGCAATGAAACAATTAAGTAAATGTTAATTGAATAATAACAACAACAATAGTGCTAAGCCATTCCTCATTGGAGAAGGCGATGGCACCCCACTCCAGTACTCTTGCCTGGAAAACCCCATGGATGGAGGAGCCTGTTGGGCTGCTGTCTATGGGGTCGCACAGAGTCGGACACGACTGAAGCGACTTAGCAGCAGCAGCAGCATTGCTTCAGTATACAACATAAGTGCTGTGAGGTGGCTGCCAAGGTCCCATAAGATAGAGTCTTGTTCTTTTTTTCAGGCATCATTCCCACTCACCACTGACTAGAGAACAGTCTCGACTCTGTACCGCCCTGGGACCTCTAGGCATTCTCACATTCTGTTCCTTCTCCCTGGAATACTGTTCCCCTCCCTTCTTAAGGAGGGGTAGCCTGAGTCTACCAGCCTCGAGGAGGGGCCCCTCTGGCCGGCTGCCACTCTCCCCTACATTGACTGCTTGCTTGTCTGTGTCCCCTGCTAGACTGGGTCCCCCGAGGCAGAGCCAGAGCCTGGTTTGCCCTCTGCTGAACCCCAGCCGCAAGCAGAGCCAGGTGGGCCAGCTGTAAATATCTGCTAAGTAAAGGGATAAATAGCAAACTGCGGGTGAAACCAAACCTTCTGCTTCTCAGCCCTTGTCCTCTCAACTAGTGTTAGCAGGTATTCCTAGTAGCCCACTTGCCTGCCTTAGTAAACACAGTTGAGTGAGAACAGTCCCGTCTCATTCTGATGACTGTGTCCTTCCTCATCACCTGAGGGTACAGCAGATGCTGTAACCACGGCTGGGGCCCCTTCCATATCCTCTCAGCCTACCCCGGAAGTGGCCTGCTGAGCATTCCATGCTGGCCTGGGGCTCCATGTCTCTCTCCGCCTAAGGACATCCTTGAGCTGTGGGCGTGGAAGCGCCAGGGAATGAGCACACCAAGAGCAGAACCAGTCAACAAGGGCCGCTTCCTTGCCCATCAGTTCGACAATTGGAGTCCTGTTCCACAGTCTCTCCCAGGGTGCCCTGCAGGACTGACCTCCAGCTGCCGAGAGTCTCCTCTCCTCTCCCTCACGTGCTCACCTCCCTGCTAAACTGCTGCCCGCATACCTTCCAAGACCCTGGTTCCAGCACCACCTGTTGTGGCCCAGCAGAGAAGCAGTAGCAGGTGCAGGAGATAGAGCAGAATATGATTTGGCTCTGGGATAGAGCTCTAAAAATGTTTGAAAAGAAATTCCTGAAATGTGTGAATTTCAATAGAACAAATGTTTCTCCTAAAGGCTTGGGAAAGTTTCAAACTTCAAACACTGAGGGAGGAGAGTCTTAGAAGGAGAAGAGTTTATAGACCCATTGACAGGGAGCGTGCATGCTCAGTCACTCAGTCGTTCAGTCATGTCTGACTCTTTTGTGACCCCGTGTACTGTAGCCCTCCAGGCTCCTCTGTCCATCCAGGCAAGAATACTGGAGTGGTTTGCCATTTCCTACTCCAGAGGATCTTCCCAACCCAGGGATTGAACTTGCATCTTCTGCATCGGCAGGCAGATTCTTTACCACTGAGCCACCTGAGAAGCCCTATTCAGAGGGAGAGGAGCATTGAAAAAGCAAATATTAGTTAACAGAAATTTCATTGCAGTGACAGGATAAAGTGCTTCTCTGGCCAGCACGTTGGCTGGTCTCCTCCATTTTAACATGGACAAATTGAGCAGGGGAGGCTCACTGTCAGATTCTTAGGCTGGGACCCAGCTTCCAGGGAATTTAGGAAACCTGCTCCTGCCACCTTCATAAACTCTAAGTATTTGAAAACAACCAGGACCACTAGGGCTGTCTCTGTCCTCTGACTCATCCCATGGAGGCAGGGCTCCTGGAAAGAAGCCTCAAGAAGGGACCCTGGAGTGGTCCTTGCCATTGCCTGCTTATATCTTGCTCCTCCAGGAGGGGAAAGGCTACTGCCTGGAGCTTCCCAAGTCTCTTCCCAATGCCCTGGGCTGCGGGTCAACTGGCCAGGAGTCAGCCATCCCTGGGAGTCACTCCCCTTAGATAGAAAAGCCCAACCAGGTGTTTGGCAGCTTCCCAGATTGTAAATATCTCTGCATTTCCCCGGAGGTGGCAGACTCCAACCTGTGATGATGAAAGTGGAAAGTCTTAAAAGCTGAACGGTTTTTAGACAGATACAGAGAGTCTGGAAGGAAAAGTCCATCTCTGGGCCTGGTTATCTGGAAAGAAGGAGGCAGACTCATGAAGAGGTTTCCAGAGAGGACTAAGTGTGCAGATGGTAAACCCATCAGTGGAGGCTGCGCCCGGGATCCGCACAATGGGTGCCCTGTATGCCGTTTGGGGACTTCTGTGTTTAAATGTTTGTGATCCCTGTCCCCCCTGCAACCTCAGGCTGGGGTCTGCTAAGAAAAACAACCTGGCTCGCAACGGCATTCTTCCAGCTCCACTTGAAAGTTTAAAAAACCCTTGGATAGGAAAATAACCTCAGGGAGCCAAGGCTTTCTGCACTTGGCGAAGCCCTGGACCCAAAATACACATAAGAACACTTCGCTTTGAAAGGCCTGCAGTATTCCTATCTGAGTCATCTGAAAACAAATAAAAAGAGACCTAAACAAACAAACCTAATTGTGCACAGAAACACGGCCAGGTTTCCAGCCTGGCTCCCCCTCTGTTTTCATTAGTCAGAAGCCAATATATGCAGCTTTCCTGGTATCCAGAACAAGCAAAATATTAAAAACAAATTGCCGAGGTTTCTCCCCTTCCCTCATGGTGCAGCGCTCAGGCCAAGTTCCTGACTTCTCTCTGCCTTGGTTTCTGAACCTCTTTCTGTCAGTCTTGATGGACAGCTGCCTGCTTACCAGGCTGCCTGTTGTCGACCAGCAACCCTGATTGACGGTGACATTCATAAACGTCAGCCATTATTGGACACTCGGGTGAAATTTAGAGAGACATCCAGGTCTTGAGACGTTATCGTTTTTACTAAAAGTCAAAGCAACTGGTTTGAAAAGCAAGCCTGCCAACCCAGATTCACTTAGGACAGACCTATCCATTGCTCTTGCCTGCACCCTACCCCTTGGCTTCCTTGTCCCCTCTTCTACTTATTTCACCACTGAGTGGGCATTCCATTGTAATGGATATCTCTTGGTTTTGCCCAATCATTTTCCTTTCTGGTAATATCACCCATTTTCTCTTTGGAGAATCAGTGCTCCCCGAAATTTTAGTCCCTGTAGTTTTGCGGGGGTGGGGGTGGGGGTGCTTTCCTCACTGACCTTGCTTCAGGAGTTTGTGCTCAGGGTCTGGCCAATCAGTCTCACCAAAATTCACGTGGGGATGGGTCCATCCCGTTAGGCTGTTGAGACAGAGGCTGGAACTTTTGCAAAGACTACTGGGAAAGAAGCACACTTATTTCTCCAGCGTTTTTAAACTGGCAGAATTAAGCCTAAAGCTGCTGGTGGTCACAATGACACCATGTGGGAAGAACTTGTCTGACCAGAAAAGCAGAGCTGAGTGATTGAGAGGGAAAAGAACTTACAGAACATCATTTGAGCACCTGGATCCAGCCATGACTGAAGACTAATCTACTACGGACTTTTCTGTTATATGAACAACCTCATTTTCAATTGGGCTGTTACATCTTGCAACTGAAAGAAACCTAAAACACACACGTGCACATACACCTCTTTCAAAAAGCTGTGTGAAATTAAAATTTTGCATCTTCCAAGTGGACTGTTACCCTCATCTTTTTATTTCAGGAGGCAACATTCTTAAGAGGAAGATCTGTTCCCTGTGAATTTCAGTTTCAGCTAAATGTGGCAGAGAAGTCTAAGAGACAATTTACTTTAGCCCTGAATCCTATGAGAAAAATTGCCTTCATCTCTCAGTGTAGTAAAAGATGAATGAATTCTTTCACCTAACTCATTTTTGACACAAAGAATCAAATAATGTAGCAAATACTAAGGAATTTCTTTGCAGTCTTTGGCTTGTTCTGATGACCAATTCCAAGCATCTTATTCTGTGAGGCCACAGAGACATCTAAGTGCCACGATTAGTCTAGATCCAACTAGATCCAAAGCATGTGAAAAACAACAATAAATCCCTGCCAAACAAAAACCAAAGTAACCAGTGACACATAGACAATTTGCGGGTAGCAATTGAAAGTATAGGACCAATAAGCTTTTTCCATGTTTCTTGTGACATGAATAGGGGGAACTTGGGCCTCTTACCCCATCTTGATAACTATCCAGAAAAGAAAGTCATTTTAACTCCTTTAGTCTAAATCTCCAATTAAGAGTGAATATCAGGATGGGGTAGGGGATAGTATAAAGGGATATAACCTGGATTTGTGGAATTGGGCTAAGTGATCAGAAGAATGAACACATTTTGAAATTATTAGTTTTGAAATTACTAGCTATCCCTCTTGAAGGAATTTCATCAGAACTTGGTTCAAATGTCGCATCCTCAAGGAAGCCTTCCTTCATGTTTTCATTAGAAAGTATCACTCCTTCCTGTTGCTCTTGCACAAAATTCAAAATATTTGATATTAGAAATAATTGTAATAAGATGGAGAAAATTTTTCCTCACAGAAGTGTCCTTGGGGAGAACATCAGAATAAATAATTCAGTAAGTTTTGTTGGGATGAGGAAAAGGATAAGATCTCAAAGTGCATTGTTGAGAAGCCCAAGATGGTTCCTACCCTGACTTCTAAGCTGGGTGGGTTTAATTTGCAAATAGAAGAAGAGGAAATATTTTGATGTGGGGGAGTTGAAAGAGAGCTGGTAACTTTGCATTTCAAAGAGGTGGTAGAGAATCTGGGAATTGGGGATAGTTGCTGGTGAGGCTGGGGGCTGCTCCAGGAAAGGTTTTGGGCTGGGGGGGGTGATAAAACCCTCCTGGAGGTGAGCAACAGAGGAGGAGCTTTGATGAACAGAAACATCCAGATGGGAAGTTTAAGCTGATGACTGTGATGGGTACCAGATGTCCCTTTTCTTGTTTCCTCAGTGACTGTGTGTGTGCTTTGTCGCATAGTCGTGTCTGAATCTGCAACCCACGTGTTGCAGCCTGCTAGGCTCCTCTATCCATGAGATTTTCCCGGCAAGAATGTTGAAGGGGTTGTCATTTCTTCCTCCAGGAGATCTCCCCAACCCAGGGATCAAACCCACATCTCCTGGGTCTCCTGCATTGACAGGCAGGTGGATTCTTTACCACTGAGCCACCTGGGAAGCCATTTCCTAGTAAAGCCTCCAGTAAAATCTCCACTGCTCACAAACACATTTGCCTGATGTGGAACTCTGAAGGGGAAGGATTTCTGTGTGCAGGTTGACACAGGCAAAAGCAGAGAAAACACATGCAGACAGACATAAATCTGAAGTTCAAGCTGACTTCTGGATTCCATTTACCTGCATGCCTCTCCCAGTGGATAATAAAGCTCTGGGGGAAGAAGGGGACTGGCATTTGCACCCATTTTAAAAATTTTCACCAAGATGAATTGATGACCTAACCTGCAAGGAGATATCTGCAACAAAAATTACGGCCTGTGTGTCAAAGAAATTGTTGTCATAGACTAAACTCCTGGGGCTCAAAATATATTGTGATCATTATTATTCTGAGTGCACGAGTATTAAGGAAAAGACCAGGGAGGTCCTGGTTGCTGGAACTGGAGTGCCAACGGGACTTTTATTTTATACCTTTTCTTCAAATTATAAACAGGTATAGTAAGGTGAGCTTTATTGGTATTTTCTCCCACACTGATGCTGAACTGGCCTTGTCTAGCCTTGACCAACAGAACATTAGCAAACAGAGGCATGAGAAGTAAAGTGATGCTCTGTCTCCTGAAGCACCAAGAACGCTGTGACTGTCACCACGTGAGCCAGCCTTGGCTAGCTGCTGGACGATGGGGGATGCAAATACCCAACAAGCCACCCCTACCACCCTGGCTGACATCAAGTCAACTGCCAGACATCTGAGGAGGCCATCCTAGGCCATCCAACCCCAGCAAAGCCAGTCCAGACCAGAAGAATGCCCAGCTATCCCGCATAGTTGCCAGAAAGCTTAAATGTTGTGCTTTCAACCACTAAGTTTTGGGGATCATTCATTACCTACTGGAAACTGACTAATAGGCCTTTATCCCATTTTACTGGTTAGGACATCAGGCTTAGGGAGACTGAGAAAATTGCTTCAAGTCAAACCTCTAGTTAAATGATGGAGCTGGGATTCAAACCTACATCAGTCTTATGTTAGCCTGATCCATGTAGTTCTATAGCCTCTGTTTATCAGAAGGAGCTTAGTTTCAAGCCCAAGATAAGAGCCTCCTCTGCAGCACCGGGGGACAGTGACTAGAAGGGGTCTGATGGCAGTGCTGACTTGAGACTGAAGTGCTGGGTGTTAAACCTGTAATTCCTGCCTCCTGTGGTTTTCAAACTAGTCTGCACATGAGACTCATTGAGAAGTTTTTAAAAATCCTGATGCCCAGATCAAATAAGTCAGACTCTCTGAGGGTTAGAGTCAGAATTTTTAACTCCCTATTAAATCTAAAGCAAAGCCAAGGTTGACAATCAGTGTCTTCCACTGCCCTGAAAAGAAAGAGTGGAGGTTGAATAAAATTGGTGCTATTTAACATAGAAACTTGCCTGGAGAATCCCAGGGACAGGGGAGCCTGGTGAGCTGCCATCTACGGGGTTGCACAGAGTCAGACACGACTGAATCGACTAAGCAGCAGCAGCAGCAACATAGAAATGTCTCCAAGGATGTAAGGTTGAGGCCTCCTGAGAAAGAGAGATCAGGAATAATGGCATAATTGATTCAACGAACATAAAATATGCACCAGTTACTGTGTTATTATTCCCTGCCTTCAAGGATTGCAGACATGACAGTTACATAGATGCGTCCACAGTCACATGACAACAAATATCATACTTATATTAATATGATCCAGATCAGAGTAGTATCTTTAGAAGAGGTGCTTACTCTTTTCAGTTGGGTCCCAGAAAAGATGACCCTGGAGCTGAGACTGATGGAGGGGAGAAGATCTCTGCTCATTAGTACTGCTACCAATGGACCGGGCATTCCAGGGAGACTGGTTGGCCCTAAAAGCTGGGAAGATGCAAAGGGGAATTGAACACTTAGAGGACAAGCCAGAGTAGGTAAAAGGGAATCATACTCCCTAAGGCCCCATACAAACATTGATCTTATGTGTCTCTCAACAGATTGTGTGTGATTCTCAGTAGAGAATCACCTGGTCATTATAATGGGGATAGTACTTGGACCCCTCTTCCTGGGAATTCCAAGTCCTGTGCACACATGCTAAGTCACTCAGTCATGTCTGACTCTTTGCAACCCCATGGACTGTAGCCCACCAGACTCATCTGTCCATGGAATACTCCAGGCAAGAATACTGGAGTGGGTTACCATTTCCTCCAACCCGGGGACTGAACCTACATTTCCTGTGGCTCCTGCATTGCAGGCAGATTGTTTACCACTGAACCAGCTAGTCCACCAGGCTCCTCTGTCCATAGAATTCTCCTGGCCAGAATACTGGAATGGGTTGCCATTACCTTCTCCAAGGGATCTTCCAGACCCAGGGATTGAACTCAGGTCTCCCACAATGTAGGCAGATTCTTTACCATCTGAGCCACCAGGGAAGTCTTCTAAATCCTGAGCCCATGGCAATAGCTGCAGAGCCCTCTGGTGCTTCATTCTCAATGTGTGGTCATGTTGATGCAGCATCGGCATTACCTGGGGGCTTCCTAGAACTGCAGAAACTTGGGATCCACCCACGCTTACTGAAACAGAATCGCACTTTAACAGGAGTCCTGATTAATTCCAAGGCACATTAAAGTTTAAGGAGCACTGTTATAGTGCCCTCTAGCACCCATGTATTGAATATATTCCCACTCAGCACACGATCCAAACCCAGGGCACCCCTTGCACATTGAGCTAAGCCAGCCCTGGTTTTTGGGTGATAGCAACCAACAGGAGCTGTCAGCCAGGCTGTGGCAGGGACATGTTAGAGGACATAAAAATATGTATGGAGCAAGACACAAAGTCAAGAGCAAGGAGCTAGCATCAGGAACAAGTGTACTCTGAGGTTAAGAGTAAAGCTTGTGCCCTTCCTCCATCCCATCCTTGGATCCCTTTATCCAGCAATGTTTCCAAACCATAAATGTTGGCACAGTCATCAAAACTGCAACTATGGACCTGCCTTCAGCCACCATTCCCTCCTACTATTGTGAGATTCAAAGATTTATGGGTTTAAAAACAAAGCTGGGCTGCCAGAGCCTTGTTCTGCCAGGTCTCAGGTGGTCGAAGAGTCCTGGAAGGCCCATGTCCACCCATACATGAGCCTCAGGAAGCTCTGCTGAAAGCTGGACGAGGGCAGAGCCTTCACTTGCTAAGCAGACCAAGGTCCATGGGCACATGCGATGGTCTTGCCTGCTAAACACTTCTCTCTGCTTTTTGCTTCAGAATCCCCAGCAAGTTGCATTCCTGACCAGAGATGTCAGGGGGACCTCATATGAACTGCCAGTCGCCAACTCGCTTCTGAGGTTGGAGGAAATGGCTGGGAGGCTGCCTCCCCTTCCAGCCTGGAGCCAGGTCATATGCAGTCCCCACTGCTCACTCATGGGCCACCCACTTGGCTCTAGTTCCGCTTTGGCAAATCTTGCTCCTGGCAGGCTGGATCCACAGGAACCCTGTTATTTCTGAGTGTGTGTCAGGGTGTGTGGAGGGAGAATGCAGTTTTTCCAAAGGGGGAGTCAAGGCTGGAGGGATGGCCCTACATGAGGAGGGGAAGGAGACCCAGTCCACAGCAGTTTTTGAGTCAAAATATCTGTCCCTGAAATCATCCTAGTGAGATACTGTGAGATGTCGGTTCTAAGGATCTTGAGATGGACTGTGGGGTCAATGTGACCTCCAAAACGAATCAGAAGTATTTGGCTCCGTGACATAAGGTTACTGACAATCCAGCCCAGTACCACCTCTTCCAGGAAGGCCTCTTTGGTTCCCCCCACCAGCTTCTCTGTTGGTGGGCTGCTGCTGAAACCCCTAGAGTAAGAGGGGACAATTTTTCTGCTAAATGTTTCCCACCACAGAATTCTTCCTGTAAAGTTCTGTTGAAGTTTAGGACAACAGAGTCACAAACCAGAGAGGGCTTTATGACTACTGCTTGATCTTGGCATCCCCCACCTACTCGGCAGAACTCCAGGTGACATGGAACCATGGCACTGCTGTTCCCAAAGTGGTGCCATGAACCTCCCCCAGAATGGCACTTCTTGGTGTCTTCTCCCATCACAGTACAGGTCTAACTGCCCTTTGGCCCCTAAGAGAAAAGGAAAGTTTCCCAGTGCCTACACTAAGACTCTGTCCTTTTCCTGACCCAGAATGATTGGTAATGGAAGTGTCTATTGCCAGTAGGAGAAAGCCCATTGATCAATTGTCCCATTGATTCATTCATCCATTGACCAACTGACCTAGTGCTTGGACAAGAAATCCCATCCAACCCACTCAGCTGCAATCCTGTCTCCCTTTCTCACATAAGACACAATCAGTACATTTTAATAGCCTGGGTTTTTCTGTCTTAAGTGATACCACCTGGGAGCCTGAATCTTGGTCACAGCTTTTCCTCTGGCTTTAGGAGCAGAGAAGATCAGGCTTTCTGTCTTCTAGCCATCTCTGCCCTCCCAATCTCCTGTGATCAAAGGTAGGACAAGGGGACACACAACTCCTAAAGGCAAGGAATACTTTTCAATTGTGCTGAGGAAGGAAATTTCCTTTCCGTAAAGACTGAGGAAGGAAATTTTCTCTTACTCAGCAAAGATACAAAGCTGGGAGCATAATATTATTATTGCAATTGTTATTGTTAACAAAATAAATAGAACACAACTTCTCAGTCTGCTGAGAAGTTACTTCATGCTGTTGGGGTCCCCTGCACCCCCTCTAGTGGTGGGTAAGCGTTGGCCTTAGGACTAAGGTTTCCCTTCAAGTGGTCCCTCCCAAAAGGAGCAGAGAATGTGCCCCACCAACAAAGTGCTTCCTCTATTTTACAACCACCTCCAGCCTGGCATATCTCCCAGCTTCAATACTTGTAATTGTTACAAATATGTGACAAATATTTGCTCTGTGCCAGGCGTGGAGTTGAGTGCTTTTCACATAAGACCTTGTTTCATTCTCATAGAAATCCTGGAAAGTGGCTCCTATTGTTATTTTCCATGAAAAGATAAGGAAACGGTCTTAGAGAAGTTAAATGTAATGTCCAAAGTCCCATAATGAATGGCTGAGGCAGATTCAAACCCTTGTCAGACTCCAAGCCCATTCTCTCAGCCATCATGCAATATAAACCCAAAAATGGAATGACATCACCAGGAGAACCTCATGCCCTGGAATTTCCAGGCCCACGTACATGTCAAATATCCTATGCTTTGTTCTCATAAAAACACTTGAGTTTTTCAGATATGTCTTGATCTGGGTTTTGCAATATGCTCACTCTAACTGCTTCTGTTCTAAACTTGCCTCAACAAAAGCCTCTACAGGGTGCTTTTGAAAATACAGTTTCCAGCATCTTACCCCACACCTACTAAGTCAGAATCTCCAGGAGGCAAGTCAAGACATCTGTATTTCTAAAACAAATTCCCAAAGTGATATTTATGATCATGTAAGTGTAAGAAACTATCTCCAAACTGTACACCTAGCTCTGCCAGATGCCGAGATGGAGGGAGGGGAATAAAAGATGGGTAAGTGTTGGTCAGGGAGCATGTAATCTAGTTAGGAGGAAAGGCAGATGGATTCAGACCCACCACATACACAATTAGACAATAACTGTGTGATTCTGATTATGGAACAACTATTATTCAGGAAAAAGGTACACTGTAGATTGGGAGACTCAGAAAGATCAGGGAGGACTGCATGGAGGAGTGGAACATACACTGGGCTTTGTAGGATTGAAGATGGGAAGAAGAAAGAAGATATTGTAGACAGGGAGAGCATCAAGTACGGAAGCCTTGAGAGGAGAACAAGTCTGGCATTTTTACAAGGAATGGAGTAGGTCAGCCAACCAGTCAGGATGGGAGGAGGGTAGAGAAAGAATGTGCAGGAAGGAACTAGCTGCAAGCAGGGCAGTTTCTATGGGTAGCTCTAGGGAAATATGGCGGGTTTTGGAGTGGATGTGTGTGTCCATGTCGCTCAGTTGTATCAGACTCTTTGCGACCCCATGGACTGCGGCCCGTCAGGCTTCTCTGTCCATGGAATTTTCCAGGGAAGAATACTCAAGTGAGTTGCCATTTCCCACTCCAGGGGCTCTTCCCAACCCATGGATTGAACCCACATCTCCTGTGTCTCCTGCATTGGCAGGCGGATTCTTTACCACTGCACCACCTGGGAAGCCCTCTGGAGAGACTGCTTGCATGATGAAAGGGGTGATTAAGTAAGGTAGAGATCCCCGTACCCCAGCTCCTTGAACTATGCCCGCAGATGAGAGGTAGCATCTCTGGCTCCAAAGAACACCCAGGGGTGCCTGACATCTGGGGCCCCTGGTGCCTCACACAGAGCTTGGCAAGCAGGGCCCAAGAGCTGTCTTCAAGTGAGGCATCAGGCTGAGAGGCAGGCATTCAGGGAATGGGGTGGTGAGGTCGTGTGTACCTGTGGCCTATATGGAAAGGTGAGGAGGGAGATGGTGTTGACACATACATATCAATACAGGGAAAGGCTTCAGACAAAGCCTGCAAGTACTGGAAATTCTGCTTAAGCTACCTCTAGCTAACTGATATGCCTCTAAATTATTTTAGCATCAAAGCCTGATCGACCATATGGGGAGAAAAATTTGCCAAAAAAAGAAGGCTTATTCTGAGAGAAACCAGGAGCCTGGTCTGATTGCCCTGACACAGAGCAGACATGAGCCAAGGCTTTCTGGAGAAGAAGCGGGACATTCAGAGGAACCAGCCTCACTGGTTGCCATGTTATGTGCCAAACGAGCTGTCCTAGAAATTAGAGGCTGAGTTGGTCAAGACTCTGGGTTTAAGTGGTAGGAACCCAAATTCAAAGGAGTTGAAGCAAAAGGGAAATGGACTGGCCCAAGTGCTGCAATCATGTAGCTATTTGGCTCCAGGCACAGCTGAATCCAGGGCACTCCTGTGATATAATCAGGACTGTCTCTGGGCAGCTATAAGCTTTGTTTTCCTCTGTGAGGGCTCATTCTCTGGCACTGTTTTTCCACGTCATAGAAAAGGAGATATCCATTTGCTCCAGCCAAGGTCCTTCAGAAGGAGGGAGACCGTCTCTCTCCTAGAACCCATATTGATCCAATCATCGTGGCCCATGAATGAGGTGCTCTGATTGGTCAGCTTGAGTTTTGTGTCTATTCAGGTGGTGGGAGAATCCTGGCCCTTGATTGACAGTCCTTCAGAATCCCAGAGTGCTGAAAGGAAGGGAAGTCCCCCAAAAGAAAATGTGTGGGGCAGGAAAAAAACAGTCAGATATTCACAACAGAGTTTTAGGAGTTCCTAGAGAGGATTGTTCTGGAAGCTCCCAGGGACACAGGCATGGAAGAAGACCATGAGGTGTCAACGAAGAGAGATGGCTGGGGCAGACACGTTAGAAGGCCCTGATCCAAAATTCTAAGTGTCCCCAATACACAAGAAAAAAATTTTTTTCTATTTCTTTTATTTTGTATCTACATGAGACGACAGATGTTCACTGAACATATTATAGTAATCATTTCGTGATGTATGCAAGTCAGGTCATTATGTTGTAACCTTGAATGTATGCAGTCCTGCATGTCCATTATATCTCAATAAAACTGGAAGAAAAAAAAGAGATTCCCACCAATTTGACACATTCGGATGTTTTTCTCCCCTTCTCTCTCTCCCTCCCTTCCTTCTTTTTCTCCCTTCCTCTCTTTTTGTTCTCTTTCCCTTCCTTCCTCCATCCCTCCCCCTCTCTTATTCTTTCTTTCCTTCCTTCCTTCTTTCTCACGTGCCCACCTAGTGCAAGTTGACCTACTGTATAGCACAATACTCTGTAATAACCTAAATGGGAAAGGAATTTGGAAGAGAATAGTCACACGTATGTGTATAACTGAATCACTTTGCTGCACACCTGAAACTAACACAATCTTGTTAATCAACTACACTCCAAAATAAAATAGACATTTAAAAAATTTAAAAAAATATATTTTTAAAGTGTGGGACTGAGGGACACTTTAAAGGCTAGATCACTTATTCTCCCAGGCCACAAAATGAAAGAGAATCAGTTCCCTTTGTCTCCCTATAAATTGCTGGGCAGAATTGAAAGATTGTCCTGATTCCCCAAGAGCACAGGGCCCTACACTCCCAGCAGCCGGTAGCCTTGATGGAGGTGAGTGTGTACTAAGTCGCTTCAGTTGTGTCCAACTCTTTTGAGACCCTATGGACTGTAGCCAAGCTCTATGGGAGCAGGCTTCTGAGCACTGCCCGCCCTGCCCCGTGCTCTGGGTGATGGTCACATTTATCTTCCAAAGGGGTCCCACTGATTAGGAAAGTAGGCAATTGTTACTCCTTTCCTTTCTCATTCACTCTGGGGCTTCCCAAGTGGCATTAGTGGGTAAAGAACTCACCTGCCAATGCAGGAGACATAAGAGATGCGGGTTCAATCCCTGGGTCAGGAAGATCCCCTGGAGAAGGAAATGACAACCAACTCCAGCATTCTTGCCTGGAGAACTCCATGGACAGAGGAGCCTGGCAGGCTACAGTCCATGGGGTCACAAAGAATTGGACATGACTAAGTGACTTTGCACACATACACTCCTCTTCCTTCTCATTCACTCTGGGGCCTAGTGGAGGACTTCTGTCTCAGACTGTGGGGTTCCAGGTGATGCTGTGGAGCTGGGAGGATGCTCTGGGATGGTTGGTCCTGGGTGGCACTCACTCATTCATGCATTGGTCATTTACAGAAGAGCCCCTGTGACAGGTGAGAAACAGAACCAAGCTCAGGAGCTGCAGGGACAGTGGGACAAGTTCTTTGTCCTTGAAGAGCTGTTTGCTGGGGACACAGACATGTGTGGTATTTAAAAGGCTTTTGCTACTGAAGCTCCCCATTCAGCTGCTTCTTTCTTGTCTCAGCCTGTAGACGGTTAATCACAGACCCCCATCTCTCTCCCACCACCATTGCTGACTCAGGCTCAGGCACATGAAGCAACCCTATATAAAATCCTTTATTGGCATCTTCCCAACTGGAGCCTGCTGCTGCTACTGCTAAGTTGCTTCACTCGTGTCCGACTCTGTGCGACCCCCGAGATGACAGCCCACCAGGCTCCCCCGTCTCTGGGATTCTCCAGGCAAGAACACTGGAGTGGGTTGCCATTTCCTTCTCCAATGCATGAAAGTGAAAAGAGAAAGTGAAGTCGCTCAGTCGTGTCTGACTCTTAGCGACCCCATGGACTGCAGCCTACCAGGCTCCTCCGTCCATGGGATTTTCCAGGCAAGAGTACTGGAGTGGGGTGCCATTGCCTTCTCCAACTGGAGCCTATTGGCACAATATTCTTTTCTCTTTGTTTTTCATGGTGATGTGAGGATGTGCCCCTGGGTGGTATGAATGGGATTTTTTTTTTCCAATTAAAATTCTGAATTGATTATTGGTGTATATAAAAACAATCATTTTTAAAAATGTTGACTACATGCAGCAGCCTTGTTAAACTCATTTATTCATTCTAATAATTTGACAGTGAATTTTCTTGGGGTTTTCCTTGGGACTTCTTTACAGATGATTGTTCTACTTGCAAATAAAGACTTTTTTCTTTTTCCTTCCAATTTGTATACTGCTTATTTATTTTTCAAGTCATTGCCTTAGCAAGGAGCTCCAGTAAAATATTGAAGAGTTGGTGGAAGTGAGCATTCTTGTCTTGTTTCTGATTTTACTGGAATGTTTCTAAAGTTTCACAATAAATACCAAGCAGTCGTTTTTTTTTTAAAGGGGAAATCTTCAATATATATTATCAGTTGAAACTTGTATATATTGCTTATAAATTTTCTATACCAATGCTAGCATACTAAACACATTGTTATGGCACCTTCCTAAGCCTATGTGTATGTGCTTGCACGTGTCTTTGAATATCTATGGAAGGATCCAGAAGAGACTGGGGACATGAATGGCTTTCAGGGAAGAGAACTGAGTGGCTGATGGGACATTAGTTTCAACTGTCACTTTATCTGTTAGCTCTAAGCATCGCTCATCTGTATTCTTAAGTTTTGATATGTAATACTTTTAATGTTTTTCCATTCAAACTATTTTCTGTTCCATGACGGCTTTTTTCCTCTTATTTAGAGTACATTGCTTAGCTTCTAGACTTTTGGAAGTTTGACATTCCATTTAATCACATTTTGGACAGAGGCTGTGGACCTTATTTTTTTATTTCTTCTAAAATACTGTGATCTAATATATAAGACTTCCAGAAAAACATCTATTTCTGCCTTATTGACTATGCCAAAGCCTTTGACTGTGTGGATCACAATAAACTGTGGAAAATTCTGAAAGAGATGGGAATACCAGACCACCTGACCTGCCTCTTGAGAAACCTATATGCAGGTCAGGAAGCAACAGTTAGAACTGGTTGGAACAACAGACTGGTTCCAAATAGGAAAAGGAGTATGTCAAGGCTGTCACCCTACTTATTTAACTTCTATGCAAAGTACATCATGAGAAACGCTGAGCTGGAAGAAGCACAAGCTGGAATCAAGATTGCCGGGAGAAGTATCAATAACCTCAGATATGCAGATGACACCACCCTTATGGCAGAAAGTGAAGAGGAACTAAAAAGCCTCTTGATGAAAGTGAAAGAGAAGAGTGAAAAAGTTGGCTTAAAGCTCAACATTCAGAAAACTAAGATCATGGCATCTGGTCCCATCACTTCATGGGAAATAGATTGGGAAATAGTGGAAACAGTGAGAGACTTTATTTTGGGGGGTTCTAAAATCACTGCAGATGGTGATTGCAGCCAAGAAATTAAAAGACACTTACTCCTTGGAAGGAAAGTTATCACCAACCTAGATAGCATATTGAAAAGCAGAGATACTACCTTGCCAACAAAGGTTCGTCTAGTCAAGGCTATGGTTTTTCCAGTGGTCATGTATGGATGTGACAGTTGGACTGTGAAGAAAGCTGAGTGCTGAAGAATTGATGCTTTTGAACTGTGGTGTTGGAGAAGACTCTTGAGAGTCTCTAGGACTGCAAGGAGATCCAACCAGTCCATGCTAAAGGAAATCAGTCCTGGGTGTTCATTGGAAGGAATGATGCTGAAGCTGAAACTCCAATACTTTGGCCACCTCATGTAAAGAGCTGACTCATTGGAAAAGACTCTGATGCTGGGAGGGATTGGGGGCAGGAGGAGAAGGGGACGACAGAGGATGAGATGGCTGGATGGCATCACTGACTCAATGGACGTGAGTTTGAGTGAACTCCGGGAGTTGGTGATAGACAGGGAGGCCTGGCGTGCTGCGATTCATGGGGTGGCAAAGAGTCGGACATGACTGAGCGACTGAATTGAACTGAACTGAATATATAATTAGTTTCTAAGTATACCACATATACTTGAAAGTAATGTATTCTTTACTTCATAGGTACAGCATTTTATACAGATTTAAAAGCATTCAATTCTTTTTGTTTATATTTAAATATTTTTTGTTGGCTCTATGTAACAGTCTTTATGAGATCAGATAAAATTTTCCACTATGACCTACCTATGATAATAGGTATTTCCAGTATTTCTGGTAATTTGACCAGTTTTGCTTTTTGTATTATGAGATTTTATTGGTAATGCCATACAAGTTTATGACTTCCATATATTCTTTATTATTATTATTATTATTTATATTTTTAATTTATTTTTATTTTTTAACTTTACAATATTACATTGGTTTTGCCATATATCAACATGAATCCACCACAGGTATACATGTGTTCCCCATCCTGAACCCTCCTCCCTCCTCCCTCCCCATACCATCCCTCTGGGTCGTCCCAGTCCATCAGCCCCAAGCATACAGTATTGTGCATCGAACCTGGACTGGCGACTCGTTTCCTATATGATATTATACATGTTTTAATGCCATTCTCCCAAATCATCCCACCCTCTCCCCCTCCCACAGAGTCCAAAAGACTGTTCTATACATCCGTGTCTCTTTTGCTGTCTCGTATACAGGGTTATTGTTACCATCTTTCTAAATTCCATATATATGTGTTAGCATACTGTATTGGTGTTTTTCTTTCTGGCTTACTTCACTCTGTATAATAGGCTCCAGTTTCATCCACCTCATTAGAACTGATTCAAATGTATTCTTTTTAACGGCTGAGTAATACTCCATTGTGTATATGTACCACAGCTTTCTTATCCATTCATCTGCTGATGGACATCTAGGTTGTTTCCATATCCTGGCTATTATAAACAATGCTGCGATGAACATTGGGGTACACGTGTCTCTTTCAGTTCTGGTTTCCTCAGTGTGTATGCCCAGCAGTGGGATTGCTGGGTCATAAGGCAGTTCTATTTCCAGTTTTTTAAGGTATCTCCACACTGTTCTCCATAGTGGCTGTACTAGTTTGCATTCCTACCAACAGTGTAAGAGGGTTCCCTTTTCTCCACACCCTCTCCAGCATTTATTGCTTGTAGACTTTTGGATCGCAGCCATTCTGACTGGCGTGAAACGGTACCTCATTGTGGTTTTGATTTGCATTTCTCTGATAATGAGTGATGTTGAGCATCTTTCCATGTGTTTGTTAGCCATCTGTATGTCTTCTTTGGAGAAATGTCTATTTAGTTCTTTGGCCCATTTTTTGATTGGGTCACTTATTTTTCTGGAATTGAGCTGTAGGAGTTGCTTGTATATTTTTGAGATTAGTTGTTTGTCAGTTGCTTCATTTGCTATTATCTTCTCCCATTCTGAAGGCTGTCTTTTCACCTTGCTTATAGTTTCCTTTGTTGTGCAGAAACTTTTAAGTTTAATTAGGTCCCATTTGTTTATTTTTGCTTTTATTTCCAATATTCTGGGAGGTGGGTCATAGATGATCCTGCTGTGATGTCTGTCAGAGAGTGTTTTGCCTATGTTCTCCTCTAGGAGTTTTATAGTTTCTGGTCTTACGTTGAGATCTTTAATCCATTTTGAGTTTATTTTTGTGTATGGTGTTAGAAAGTGTTCTAGTTTCATTCTTTTACAAGTGGTTGACCAGTTTTCCCAGCACCACTTGTTAAAGACATTGTCTTTAATCCATTGTATATTCTTGCCTCCTTTGTCAAAGATAAGGTGTCCATAGGTGTGTGGATTTATATCTGGGCTTTCTATTTTGTTCCATTGATCTATATTTCTGTCTTTGTGCCAGTACCATACTGTCTTGATGACTGTGGCTTTGTAGTAGAGCCTGAAGTCAGGCAGGTTGATTCCTCCAGTTCCATTCTTCTTTCTCAAGATTGCTTTGGCTATTCGAGGTTTTTTGTATTTCCATACAAATTGTGAAATTATTTGTTCTAGCTCTGTGAAGAATACTGTTGGTAGCTTGATAGGGATTGCATTGAATCTATAAATTGTTTTGGGTAGTATACTTATTTTCACTATATTGATTCTTCTGATCCATGAACATGGTATATTTCTCCATCTATTAGTGTCCTCTTCAATTTCTTTCTCCAGTGTTTTATAGTTTTCTATATATAGGTCTTTAGTTTCTTTAGGTAGATATATTCCTAAGTATTTTATTCTTTTCATTGCAATGGTGAATGGAATTGTTTCCTTAATTTCTCTTTCTATTTTCTCATTATTAGTGTATAGGAATGCAAGGGATTTCTGTGTGTTGATTTTATATCCTACAACTTTACTATAGTCATTGATTAGTTCTAGTAATTTTCTGGTGGAGTATGACTTCATATATTCTTAAGGATTCATTTCTTTCAATATTATCTCCTGCACTTCTTTTGCACTACTAATGCTTTTTGCTTTAAATTCTATTTTGTCTGATGTAAGCATTATAATATTAGCTTTCTTCATGCTAGTATTTGCATGCTATATCTTTATCCATCCTTATTGCAATCTTTCTATGTGACTTTGTCAGTATGCCCCATGATTTTAAAAAATTCAGTCTGATAATCCCTGCCTCTTTATCAGTGAATTTATTCCATTTACCTTTACCAGAATTCCTGATGTACTTGAAGGTATTTCTACCATTTTATTTTGTATTTTCTATTCGCCATTTTTTTATTGTTTCCTTTTATTCCTTCCATTCATTCTGCTGCACTGATTTAGTTTTCTATATTCCCTCTTTTCCCTTTCTGTTGGTGAAGAAGCTATAGGTTCTTTTATTATTATCTTTATAATTTAAAAAAAATCTAAAGTCACTCAGTATTTCTATTCTCTTTTATACAGCATGAAAGGAAACAATTTTAACTAGTTTTTTTTGTTACTTATCACGTTCCTTTTGCTTAAGTTTTGTCTCTTCTTTAAAAGAACAGTATTTTTATATAGCTAATAGTACTCTGGTATTGTATATTTGAATGTTGCTAAGAGACCAGATCTTAAAAGTTCTCATCACAAGAAAAAATTTGGAACTATGTGTGGTGACAGATGTTGACTAGACTCATGGTGGTGGTTCAGTCACTGTTGTGTCCAACTCTTGCAACCCCATGGACTGTGACTGTCCAGGCTCCTCTGTCCATGGGATTCTCCAGGCATGAATACTGGAGTGGGTTGCCATTTACTTCTCCAGGGGATCTTCCAGACCCAGGAACTGAACGTGGGTTTCCTGCATTGCAGGCAGATTCTTTACCAACTGAGCTACAAGGAAAGTCCAACTAGACTCATAGTGGTGATCATTTTGAAGTATATACACATACTGAATCATTATGTTGTACACCTGAAACTAATATGATGTCTTATGTCAAGTATATCTCATAAAGAAGAAAAAAGAAGAAAATTCAGTATTTTTGCTTCTTACTGTGGTATTGGAGAAGACTCTTGAGAGTCCCTTGGACTGCAAGGAGATCCAACCAGTCCCTCCTAAAGGAGATCAGTCCTGGCTGTTCATTGGAAGGACTGATGTTGAAGCTGAAACTCCAATACTTTGGCCACCTGATGCAAAGAGCTGACTCATTTGAAAAGACCCTGATGCTGGGAAAGATTGAGAGCAGGAGGAGAAAGGGATGACAGAGGATGAGATGGTTGGATAGCATCACTGACTCAATGGACATGGGTTTGGGTGGACTCCGGGAGTTGGTGATGGACAGGGAGGCCTGGCGTGCTGCGATTCATGGGGTCGCAAAGAGTCAGACACAACTGAGTGACTGAACTGAACTGAACCAACATAGAAGGTCAATTCATTATTATTTCTTGACTCTCATACCTTCCTTTCCCTTGAATTATTTTTATTGTCATTGAAAATATACATTAATAATTTTAATGAAGGTCTATGAGTAATATACGCCTTTAAGTTTTGTGTGCCAAAACATTTCCTAAGGTAGTTGGGGTTAAAATTTGAGACTGTCATTTATTCATCCTCATTATCCTGAATATATTTCTCTGCAGGGAGAAGCAGTGTACACTGATGGTGATGAGCATTAGGAACCACATCCACTTAATTTGAGTACCAACTCCTCTTCTTACTGACTGTAATAACCTGTACAGGAGTGACAAAAACTTCCTTTTGGTCAGTTGCCTCAGCTATAAAAAAGAGGATGATGGAGGCTTCCCTGGTGGCTCAGTGGTAAAGAATCCGCCTACCATGCAGGCGACATGGGTCTGATCCCTGGTCCAGGAAGATCCCACATACTGCGGGGCAACTAAGCCTGTGTGCTACAACTACTGAGCCCACGCTCTGCAACCTGAGAGCCACAACCACTGATGCCTGCGCATCCTAGAGCCTGTGATCTGTGACAAGAGAAACCACCTCAATGAGAAACAACTGGAGAGTAACCCCACTTGCTGCAACTAGAGGAAAATCCACCCAGCAACAAAGACCCAGCACAGCCAAAGAAAAGTAAACAAATAAAAATAATAAATTAAAAAAAAAGAAGATGATGAGAATCCTAGCTCACAGAATTCTTGTTAGGATTAAATTAGTTAACAGGCAAAATATCCAGTGTGGTGCCTGGCACATAGTATCATTCAAGTGCTAACTGTTACCATCATTAACCCTTTTCTGTTGCTGATGAGACAGTAGCTGTCCGTCTAGTTGTGATTCTTTTCTGGGAAATCTAACTCATCTCTCTGAAAATCTATTTAAGATTTTTGATCTTGAGTGTTCTGCAGCTTCACTCAGGATGCACTTTGAGTCTGGGAAGGGGGGGGCCAGTCTTTCTACCATTCTGAATCTTTATTTCTTTATTATTTTTCTCTACTATCTCTCTCTGCAACTTTTATATGCTATATGTGGTAGCCTCTCAAACTACCCTCCGTATTTCTTAACTGTTCTTACATACTTTCAAACTTTTGTCTCTCTGTGCCATGTTTTGGGTGAACTCCCTGGTATTTATGTTTCAGTTCTTTTCATGACTGTATCAGGTTTAGCGTTTATCCAGTCTACTAGATTTTTTTTTTTTTAATTTCAGGACAGGGACTGAATTTTGTATTTCCAAGATTGCAAACTAATTCTTTTCCATATCCATCTTTTTTAAAAGTTCCTTTCTGCCTATTTTTGTTTCACAATTAAAAAAAAAAATCTTATTTCTCTCATTTAAAAAAAATTTTGGCCTGCAGCATGTGGGATCTCAGTTCCCTGAGCAGGGGTGGAACCCACACCCCCTGTACTGGGAGAGTAGTATCTTGATCACTGGACCGCCAGGGAAGTCCTTGTTTTTTAATTCTTACGTGTTTCATACTATTCATTCATTTTCTTATTTAAAGGCCTTAAACATCTTGATTTAAAATCTTTTTTTAGATTGTTTTGCTATATTAGTTTCACTTGAAGTGAACAATTTATTAATATTGATTTATTGGTTATTATCTGAAAAGATAGATTTCATTGTGTCTTTTGGATTTTTAGTTTGGTTGGGTTGTTTTAAGCATGAACTCTTTCTCTCTTCTCTTTCTTCTTTTCTCTAGACTCCTCCTTTCCCTTTCAAGTTTCACAGGTTCCTCTACCAGCCCTCCGCCTAACTTCGCCTTATTTTGATGATAGAGTTATTATTAGTGGGCAGAGTGTGTGGCTCACTCAGTGAACAGGTGGTTAAACTCAGATCCTGGTTCCTGTGTTGTCCTGGTCACTGCTCACCTAGACATTCATCCTCACATATGCTATAACCTTGAGCACTGGTCAGGAGAAGCTTTATCAGTCTCTCATCCTAAGCAGAGAAACCAGCAGTCTTACCTCCAGCCTTAAGTTCAACCCTGGCCCCTGCCTCACCTGGAACATGTTTGGGCCCTGTTTCCTGGGAGTCAGACTAGCTTAGTTACACACAGGAGCCAGAACCGGCCCATCTCAGACAGCTTCTGCCCCAGAGCCAGGGCTCAGCGTCCCTCACTGCTGTGTGAGTCTCTTCTCTTTCTGATCTACAAAGATGGTTGTCAAGTCTGCGAGCTCAGTTGTGCCATTTTGTGTCTTCAATTTTTCTAAGTTTTATTTATAACTTCTATGCATTTATAGCAGAATGGGTGCCACAAATGGTTATTTACACAGCACCATCTTGACCAAAAGTGTTTTATAGGATATTTTTAACAATGAACAATTGCTGCTATATTATGATAGATACATAGGTGAAAGGCCACACCCACTGGCTTTCATAATATGGAAATTACTTTTGACCTTGGGCAATACTCTTTCCTTCTTGTGGAGGCTGTGGGTTGAGGAAAGGTAAGAACTGGAGACACCAAGAGTGGGCAACGTTTCCAAAGACATTTCTCTGGGAAAGAGGGGAAAGAAATAATGGGACATTTTTGTTTGGTTTAATCAGAGTGATTTCATTTTTATTTGGTTTAATCAGAGTGATTTTTTACACATTGAAAAAATAGGAAGTCAGGAGTGCACTGGGGAGGTGGTGTAGCTTGGAGAGGAGGAGCATACTCTCCTGAGTTTGTCAGACATAGGCTTGAGTCAGAGCTCTGCCACTCACTGTAGACTTAATGTACTCATTCTGTAAAAGAGGATAACAATAGGCTCCACTTCATGACACTATTGAGAGGTTTAAATAAGATATTGTATGTGATGACTTTAGTACAGGGCCTCCCAGGTGGCCCTACTCAATGGGTAAAGAATCTGCGATGCAGGAGACTTAGAAGTCACAGATTCGATCCCCAAATTGGGAAGATCCCCTGGAGGAGGGCATAGCAACCCACTCCAGTATTTTTGCCTGGAGAATCCCTTGGACAGAGGAAGCTGGTGGGCTACAATCCATGGGGTCGTAAAGAGTCGGACATGACTGAGCACACACACATGCATGCGTGACCTCAGTACGGTACACTGAGGACACAGTAACTGTTGACCATGGCTATGACTAATGGTGTGATGGTTCATTTTTTGGTGTCAACTTGGCCAGGCCATGGTACCCAGACATCTGGTTAAACACCAGTCCAGATGGTACTGTGAAGATATTTTTCACAAGAGATGAATACTTGGGTCAGTGGACTTTGAGTACAGATTACTCTTTGTAACATATGTGGGCTTCATCCAATCAGCTGAAGGTTTTAAGGGGAAAAGACCCAGATTCCCCAATAGATGTCTTCAGACTTGAGCTGCAACATTAATTTGTCCCTGGGCCTCTATCCTACCTGCCTGCTTTGCAGAATTCAGATTTGCAACCTTCATGATCATTGAATCAATTCCTTAATATAAGCTTCTCTACAGATACATAGATGCTTCCCAGGTGGCTCAGTGGTAAAGAATCCACCTGCCAATACAGGACACTTGGGTTTGATCTCTGGGTCAGGATGATCCCCTGGGGAAGAAAATGGCAACCCACTCCAGTATTCTTACCCGAGAAATCCCATGGATAGAAGGGCCTTGCAGGCTACAGTCATTGGCATTGCAAGGAGTCAGACATGACTTAGAGACTAAACAACAACAATAGATACACAAATACAGATACACATACAGATATAGTACAGATACAGATATAAGTATAGATATAGACACACACAGCCTATTGGCAGTTCTCTTTCCCTGGAGAACTCTGACTGATAGAGAAGATATAGGAGGGAGAAGAGGGAGAATCAGAAACAGTAGCTGGCTTCCACATGTCTCAACTGGTGGAACCCGTGTGCCACAACTACTGAGCCCACCTGCCACAACTAGAGAAGCCCTTGCACAGTGAGGAAGACTCAGTGATGCCAAAAAAAAATAGTAATGGCTTTCCTGAGGAGTTAGCGCATTTGTACCCTAGACAGAAAGAGGAGGTGCTTAGATGAAGCCCTGTGATGATGGAGGGGAAGCTGGGGGTTGGGGACAGAGGAGTAGGGGTGTCCCCTCTAAGGGCTATTCTCTCTGGGAAGTAGGGAGTGAGGTCACATCCAGGCCTACAAGCTACGGGGAGGTGGCAGGTAAAGGGTGGTGGGAAACCAGGGCGCTGGTGCTCAGGTAACTCCCTGGAAGCAAGGAAGCCTGCCAAGGTTGCAGAACACCATCTGTGCTGTGCCACCCATGGAACTGGGGTGGGGGAGGAGGGGTTGGCGCGGGAGGAGAGAGCAGCGGCTAAAAAAGGGTTGGTCTCTAAATGGAGAGAGTGACACGTCTGTGAGCACATGCTGTGGGCAGGGAGCGGAGGCAGGGCACTGTCTTCTGGTTACCGGTTTCTCCAACACCTGCCTATGCCTTCCTACAGAAGGAGAGCTAGAGAGAGGAGCCCCCCGCGCCCCAGGGGCGACCACTGCGGTTATTCTTGGCATATGCACCACATTTATTTTCCAGCTGTTTCCCTCACATGCAACCTGGGAAAGCTGTCAGTAGTTTTCTTTTAATAACACACAAGCTGAGGGGTGAAGAGCCAGTGCTTTCCAGAAGAGCCCCAGGCAGTGGTGAAATGTCTCTAGGAGGAAATCAGAGCCGAAAAACACAGGTGAGCCTGAGCTTGAACAGGATCATGGTGACCCCCAGTCATAACCATGGGGAACTCCGGGTGGAGCCAGACCACTGTGCAGGTATCATATTCAGGGCATTCACATCACTAGATGTCACTTTTTACCCACAAACTTATGAGACCTTGGAACCTGAGGTCACCGTTCACCGTACAGGTGAACGATCCCTTACTGTGGATCATCTAAGTTTTTTTTTCCTGAAGTTTTTACCATAATAAATAATTCTGCAATCAGTCTTCTTGTCATTAGAGTGTCACACACATTCTGACTTACTGCCATTTGTAAAAAATGAACATGAGAAAAGGCAGAATAAGCTGTGACAAGCAAAGCCTCTGGGTAATGAAACAAGTCTTAGCCAGAACTTTGGGTTGCAAGCAATAGAAACTCAAGTCAAGCTAATTTCAGCAGAAATTGGAACTCGAGGTGGTTGTACAGTTGAACTCCACAAACTGGGAGTTCCTGGCATGGAGTTGGTTTCAGGTATGATTGGATGCAGAGACTCAGTAATATTCCCTCTCTGTGTGTCTCTGGGTCCATTTCTCAATCTGCTTTTCTTGGGATATTGGACTTGTACCTATTGCAGAAGATGAACTACCTTCTCGTGATTTTGGTGGGTACTGAGGGAAGAGTATAATAACAGACAGGCTCAGGTTTACATCATCCACTCTCAGTGAAAACTAACTCCCATCTCCCAAGGCCAGACATAAAATCCCAGGAGTCTGATCCTACAAGAGTGGCATTTCCACTCCGTGAGCCCATCACAACATACCCTCTCTCTGATAAGTGGGTCCTGTGATCAGTAGGTACAATGCCTACTATACAGTGAGTGCTAAATTAATTTTTTAAAAAAAGTGGCTGTTGATGGAAGCAACTCAAGTGTCTATTGCTAGATGACTAGATAAACAAAATGTGGTGTATACACACAATGGAATACTACTCAGCCATGAAAAGGAAAGGAAATTTTATCCAGGCTGCATGAATGGACTTTGAAGACATCGTGCTAAGTGAAACAAGCCAGTCACAAAGGGCAAACATGGCATGATTGGTCTTACATGAGGCGCCTAGAGTAGTCAGATTCATAGAGACAGAAAGCAGATGGCAGTCACCAGGGGCAGGGAGCAGGGAGGAATGGGAAGCTGGTGTTTATGGTACAGAATTTAAGTTAGAGAAGGTGAGAAAGTTCTGGAAATGGATGGTGGTGACGGCTTCACCATGGGAATGTACTTCATGCCACTGAAGTATACACTTAAAAATGGTTAAAATGGCAAATTTGTTATGTGTGTTTTACCACAACTTAAAAAAAAAAAAAGCTGTTAAGTAATTTCATACTGTCTAGAACCATAACCTCCAGCTGATTCCACTTTTCATTTCATGCCTCTTGGAGATGCTGGCACAATGCAAATGACAGGCTATGATCACGAAAGAAAATGAATTTAACTGATCTGAAATCCTGGCCTGCCCCTCGGATCCACACATGTTCATCAAGCATCAGCTCTGAGTTGGGCCTGGCTGAGTGCCATGGTTTGGGTATAGAGGGGAAAGGAAGAAGCACAGAAGTCTAATCATAGCCGCCAGCCTCCAAGGCCCTTCTCATTCTCATCAAATTGGGGCAACATAAGGAGAAGGCAGTGGCACCCCACTCCAGTACTCTTGCCTGGAAAATCCCATGGACGGAGGAGACTGGTGGGCTGCAGTCCATGGGGTCGTGAAGAGTCGGACACGACTGAATGACTTCACTTTCACGCATTGGAGAAGGAAATGGCAACCCACTCTGGTTTTCTTGCCTGGAGAATCCCAGGGATAGGGGTGCCTGGTGGGCTGCCATCTATGGGGTTGCACAGAGTCGGACACGACTGAAGCGACTTAGCAGCAAGGCAGCAGAGGGTAAGGGTCTCCTGATGGTAATGGGGAGAGAGCAGTGCCTCCAAGGCCTTGGTTCCTTCTTCAGTAACAGTCCAAAAGGCTGTCAGGGAGACTGTGGCTTCACCTGCCCTACCCTGCTTCCTTGCTCCCCCACAGCGCCACCTAGAGCCCTGGAGGCCCCACCCCAACTGAATGGACTGCAGAGGGGGAAAATGAGATTCTTTGAGAATTTTAGCAAAGGAACTCAGAGAGGACATGTTGGGGTGACTGGGTGAGACTCAGGCTGGGGTGAAGACACCTGCAAAGAGGTGCCCACAGAGAGGGTAGGTCTTCAGAAGCATCTGCAGAATGAAATTATGGCTCAAAGAAGAGCTAAGATGAGAGAAGGTGGAGAGAGACATAGACAAACAGGCAGCAAGAGAGATGCTGTTCCCTCCCAGCCTCCACTCATCCTCATCTTCAGGAGGCCCACGTACGCCCTGCCCTGGAGCTGCTGAGATGTCTCCCCGTGTCCTTGCGCACCCTGCCCTTATCTCAGCTCGAGTGCACACAGGCCCAGGCTGGGCCCCGGGAAGCCGACTCTGTGAGGAAGCTAAGTGGATGCCTTGCTCACAAGGACCACCCTGGGGATGGACCCCATGGATGGGAAGGAAAGGAAGCAGGAGACGACAGAGGAGGAGGCCAACCTGGGACGCAGGCCTACAGCTTCAGCCAACCCCCATGGGCTAGTTTGCTGGGCTGCCATAACACAACAGACGGGGTGGCTTAAACTACAGAAATTGCTTCTTCACAATTCTGCAGGCTTGAAGTCTGATCAATGTCAGCAGATTTGGTTTCTTCTGAGGCCTCTCTCCTTGGCTTGTAGATCGCTGACTTCCTCCAGTGTCATCTCAGTCTTCCTTCTGTGTGTGTCTGTGTCCTAATCTCCTCATTTCATAAGGACATCTGTTATCCTGGATAAGGACCCATCATGAAGTCTTCTTTAAATGACCTGTCTGGACATTCCGAGGTCCTAGGGGTTAAGCCTTCAACATATGAATAGGAAGGGGACACAATTTGGCCATAATACCATGGGAAGCTCTGGAGTTAGAAGGACCCTGCAAAATTATTCCAGTTGGGCCCTAATATCCACATCTCTGTGGTTCAGCACTGGCTGGGGGCTCCCTGGGAAGGCCTGACTTAGGGTGAGGCCACTCTGCAGCTGAGTCAGTCCCCAAGGCGTCTGACAGTTGAAGATGGCCTGCCAACCACGGCTCCACAGCTGGGGCAGCAGGTCCTTCATTGACTGAGGCTCTGGGCAATGCATCACAGGGTCTGTTTCTCACAGCCAAACAAACCTTAAGAGAAGGTTGTCACGAGGGTTAAGTAAGACAATACTGCTTAGCTCCCGAGAGCACGGACTGCGGGCTGACCATTGCGTGCCCCTACCCATAAGGGACACCCATGTCGGTTGGTTAACCCAACACTCATATGTAATTCTCTGCTGCCTCACCCACCTCCACCTCAGAGGCAGGAAACGCCCACATCTCATATTCTCAGCCTTTCCTCCAGAGCAGATGTCTGCTGACCGGGTTCTGAGAAAGCATGTGACAACAGGCGTGCGTGTGGCTGGTGCTGCCACCCCCGTGCAGACATGGCAGAGGATCCGAGGTGGCCTCCTGCATGGCAAGGGGACTGCAGAGAGGTAAGGACGTAAACCAGGGCTGACAGCTGCTGGCCTCTAGACTTCCTGCTGGTGAAAAGAATAAAGTCTTTGCATTTAAAACATGGTGCAGTGAGTTGAATCGTGTCCCCTCCAAAGAATTGTCCTTGTCTTGGAGCCTATGAATGTAACGTTATTTGGGAAACAGATCTTTGCAGATGGAATTAAGTTCAAGGTCTTGAGATGAGATCATCCTGGATTCAGGTGGGCCCTAAATAGGGACAAATGTCCCTGTTAAAAAGGAAATAAAAGGAGAGAAGACACAGAGGAGAAGGTGACATGGAGATGGAGGTGGAGACTGGACGGATCCATCTACAGGCTGAAGAACGCCAGTGATTGCCAGCAGCTCCCAGAAGCCAGGAGAAGGGCACGAGGGTTCTCCTTCAGAGGCTCCAGAAGGCATTGATTCTGCTGATGCCTTGACCTCAGACTTGTGGCCTCCAGAACTACAAGGGAACAATTTCTATTGTTTTCATCCACCAAGTTTGTCCTGGCAGCCACAGGAAATGAATACACACTGTTTTTTTTTTGGCAGCCTGTCTTAGTCTATCTAGGCGACTATAACAAAACTACCAGAGACTGAGTGGCTTACAAACAGCAGTGATCTATTTCTCAGTTTGGAGGCTGGAAGTCCAAGATCAGGGTGCCAGCACTGTCAGGCTCTGGAGAAGGCTTTCTTGGTGGCCGGCTGATAACTTCTCTTTGTAACCTTATATCTGGAAGAAGCTAGGGAGCTCTTCAGGGTCCCGATCATGAGGGCTCCACTCCCGTGACCTAAGCACTCCCTGAAGACCTCACCTCCTCATACCATCACACTGGGCCTTATGAGTTCAACACATGAACTGGAAGTGGCCATGGAGGACACTAATACCATTCCACATGTGGTATTTAGCCTAGAGGTAATGGGACTTCACTGGTGGCTCAGCGGTAAAGAATCCACCTGCAATGGAAGAGATGCAGGAGACGCAGGTTCAATCCCTGGGTTGGGAAGATCCCCTGCAGGAGGGAATGGCAATCCACTCCAATATTCTTGCTGGGAGAATCCCGTGGACAGAGGAGTCTGGTGGATTACAGTCCACCGTCATTGTGCAAAGAATTGGACATGACTGAGTGACTGAGAAGCAGCTGAAGGTAACGGCTGTCACTGCAGGATTTTAATCCAGCAGGAACATGAGAGAAATGGTGCTTTAGGAAAATGGATCTGTTGTTAACACTGACTCCAGACCTGCTGGGACTACAGGGCATAGCTAAACAGTCCATGTACATCTTTAGAAGGCAAGAAACTGTCCAAATGAACCACACTCGATAGTGACTGAGCCATGATTAGTGCACAGCTTCTAGTTGGAGAAGTCTCAGAGATTTCAGTTACAAAGGCAATCATTTAACAATGACACAATGGGGTATTCCAGTAATCACTCAGTGACATCATAAAAAGCTGCCAATTAACTGTCCTCCCATGATGACCTTGGTCCTTTGAGTCTACCTCTCCTAAGCACCATCTCAGAAATTCCCAGTGTCCCTTGGATGGTTCCAGAGTGACTTCTCACATGCTCTTGGCTCTGACTCCATCTCAAGTTCTGCCTGTGGCCCCTTGACAACAGATTCTGGCACTTCTCACTCGTTTCAAGCAGGTAGAATCAGTCCAGGCTCCCAGCCATAAATAAAAGTGACTTCTAGCTCCATGGGCCAGATTCCCTGCTACTGTCTTGAGAGGGGGAATCTGGAGGAATGACTGAGCCCAGGCTTGGCTTCAATCCTGTCTCTGCCATGGGAAGTTCTTTCATTCCTCTGAACCTCAGTTTCCTTGGCTGATGACAATGCCTGACTCTCCAGCAGCTGTAGGGGTCAGAGGAGAGGTTCAGTTAGTGAAGTAAGGCATGGGCTCCACCCTTACAGAGCTCACCGTGTAACAGAAGAACAGACCCAACTTCCTTCTACTTTTGGAAAGTTAAAATTCAGTCAAGCAAATGTTGCCAAGTGCCTTTAGTTCAAATCCCATTGACAAATGCTTCAAAGTAACCCCACTTTCAGGCTGACCCTAAAGATGCCAGCCTGGGTTTCAATACATTCATACAGCAGTTACTCACAGCCATCTAACCTTGTTTCTGAATTCTACACATACCTATGATTCCAGTCATCCAAATGCAAGTAGACAGAGGACTGGAGCTGTCTTGTGCTTCCCTGGATAAAATGTGGTGGACACACACCATGGGGATGTGTGTGGCATTCAGAAGCCACAAACTAGATGCACATACATGTAACATGCACAGATCTTAAGAAAAAAAAAGAGATGAGATGGAATGCTTTCTCTGTGCCAGGCACCCTCTAAGTACTTAACATAGATGAACTCATTTAGTCCTCACAAATCCCATTATATATATATATATATATATATATATATATATATATATAGTTATTACTCCCTGTGTACAAAGGAAGAAACAAAGATACAGAGAAATTCAGTAACTTGCCCAGGTTATATAACCAGTAAAAGGAGACTCAGCTATGATTTTACCCAGGCAGCCCACACACTTTACCTTAATATGTACTAACTGCTCCTGCTGCTGCTGCTGCTGCTAAGTCGCTTCAGTCGTGTGGGACTCTGTGTGACCCCATAGACGGCAGCCCACCAGGCTCCCCCGTCCCTGGGATTCTCCAGGTAAGAACACTGGAGCGGGTTGCCATTTCCTTCTCCAATGCTTGAAAGTGAAAAGTGAAAGTGAAGTCGCTCAGTTGTGTCCAACTCTTAGCGACCCCATGGACTGCAGCCCACCAGGCTGCTCTGTCCATGGGATTTTCCAGGCAAGAGTACTGGAGTGGGGTGCCATTGCCTTCTCCGTATGTACTAACTAAACGCACAAAACAGGAAGGTCTTTCATCCTCATTGCCCACCATTCCGCCTGTGAACTGCCAGTGTGTTCTCACGTCATCTCTGTCCTCCTGTCCTCTGTACTACATGAAAGTGAAAGTATTAGATGTTCAGTCATGTCTTGCGACCCCATGGACTGTAACCCACCAGGCTCCTCCATCCATGGAATTCTCCAGGCAAGAACACTGGAGTGGGTAGCTGTTCCCTTCTCCAGGGGATCTCCTCAACCCAGGGATCATAGCCAGGTCTCCCAAATTGCAGGCAGATTTTTTACCGTTTGAGCCACTAAGAAAACTACAATTCCCAGGTTTCCTTGCTTCCAGCTTCAAGTTGGTTGACCAATAGGAAGCTCTGGTAGAAGATTGAGAGATGGGAGAAAGGGAAAGCCATAGTGTTTCTCCTCTCTGTTTCCTGTGTATCTCCTACAGCCCCAGGACCTTTTCTGTGGCTCTGGTTCCTTCCAGATAGTTTTTCACCCAATTGTTCACATCCCACCAGGTAGTCCCCACTTTGGAGCCCCAGCCACAAGCCCTAGCTCTGGAGGCCTCACTCGTCCCATTGTCCCACCAGGGTGGTGGTGGTGATTTTCTGTGGTGGGTGATCTCCTCTTCAGGTCTATCTTCTCCATGATCCCATGCCTTGTCTAATCGATCCCCTATATTAAATTCCCTCTGTTTGAAAGACCTAAAGTGGTTTCTGATTTTCTTGCTAGATCCTAACTAGTAAATCATTTATGTGAATTAAAAATACATGCATGCGCTGGTAGAAGGACTTGCCTGTGTGTTAAGATGGCTGGGACAGAAGCCAGAAACTGCCAACCCAACGTGAAACCTTGAGCCCTTTGTCTATTCTCCTCGGGCTCTGGATTTATAAACCACAATGCTGGTGTTGGATTAGAGGTATGTGTGTAAGTACGTGTGTGTGTGTGCTAAGTCACTTCAGTCATGTCTGGCTCTTTGCAACCCTATGGACAGTAGCCCACCAGGCCCCTCTGTCCATGGGATTCTCCAGGCACGAATACTGGAGTGGGTTGCCATGCCCTCCTTCAGGGAATTTTCCTGACCCAGGGACTGAACCTGCATCTCTTGTATCTCCTGCATTGGCAGGTGGGTTCTTTACCACTAGTACCGCCATCTATTCTAGTGTGTAAGTACAGTCTTACACAAATGCATATATATAATATACATTTGTGTATACATGTCATACATGTTCAAGAATATATATTTTTTTCCCCATGGATAATGTAACTGCAAAGGTGTCTATGAAACATACATGGCAGGTGCCCTCGGAATGGAAGAGAATGGAAAATGGTAAACAGAGAAACAGCAAGTCCTGGTACTTACCAAGAATACTAATGTGACATAACTACTACCCAAACATGAGGTCTCAAACAACTACTTCTTTTTGCCCGTGGAGACACCTTCCAAGTTTGGAAGAATAACGTTTGACCTCAGACACACCACGGGTGCTATGCACAAACTGGGAGGTGAGCCTTTCTGGGCCCCTCCCCATCCTGTGAGTGGGGACTCCCATGTGCTGTGTGACCCCTGCCTGCTCAGAGCCCTCTAATTAAGCGGGGGGGAAAGCAAAAACAAATATTAGGACACAACAAGCAGGTTCTCCAAAAACAGAGGAGTAACATTTTTCAGGGTAGATCTCTGATAACGTTTCAGTGAGAGAAAGAAACGACAGGAAGGCAACACATGACTTTCCAAAGCAATGGTTTTTAACCTTCCGACCAGCCCACGTGCTGCCACGCAGGAGTAGACACATCACCGATCACCTTACACAGCCAGGTCCAGAAGCCAAGGCAGGCCTTTCTGGGCTTGTGGTCACGGTCAGACCTCCTGCTGTGGACCAGGCGCCTGCTCTTTCCGACCCGACAGCGCCTGCGGGCCGCTGCTCAGCCCCGGAAGGCTGCTGGCGCCATCTAGTGCTCAAACATAGAACCGGCTCAGCGCGTACTTCTGAGCAGAGATCGCAAGTCACCGGCGCTCTGGGCTTTCCACCCCCCATCCGCCTTTTCAAAACCTTCACAGCTTGCCAATTTGCAAATATTGGGAAATCACTGTGCCTTGAAATCTTCAAGGAGTAAACCTCCTGAGCCCATTGCCGGTAGAGCCCGTGAAGCCTGCCAGACAATTACCTAAGCCCCAAGGAGCTCCTGGCAAATTGGACCTTCTGGGCATTTAAAACCCACCATCCATCCACATGCACGGAATCATAGGAAACTTGGCATCCAGATTTTATCCTCAGCTTCTCTCAGGGGCTACCTGAGCTTTTCCTAGGAGAAAAATATCTCCCCTGAGGTGTGAGGACATCTGCTTTTCAGAGTTCCCCATAGCCACTATCTCCAAATAACAATTTTAAAACCAGTTGTTGGCTCACATTTAAAATTTACAACCACATTTTCTTTTCTCCCCAAAGGGGAGGAGAGGGTAGCTGTTTCAGGGTTCATTAAACCCGAATTTCTTCACCAGGATTCTGGGAGTAAACGGTTTAGCTGTTCTGCCCCCTTTGTATTAAGACACTGTGCAATCAGAACCCAATCTTGAAAAATGAATTTTCAGCTGCAACTGCTGGAAAGGGGCCTTGATTTATTCATAATTAGCTAATGTTTCCATTCAACAGGAAAGAATGATAATAACACGAGAAATAAACTTGATCCCTGAGTTAGGGGGGGGCCAGATTTGGGAACCCACAGTTGGTTTTTTGTTTTTGTTATTGTTCTGAAATAGCCGAGGAAGAAACCAAGCTCCCCATGTGGCCTGGAATAAATTCATAAATATCAAAACACTTATTTTGACACTCTGCTTCCAGGGAAAGAAATAGGATTTGGGAGGGTCTTTTTCATCAAAGACTATTGCTATTACGACCATCCAAAATTTGTCAGGAAGGTCTTTCCTCAATAACCGGGCCAGGGTTTTCATTTTGAGCCACAGCGCTCATGACTCTCCTCCCCAACCCGCCGCGCCATCCCAGGCAAAGGGAGGTGCAGGTAGGCCAGAAGTGGGGAGACTTTCCTCTCCCCTTTTCCAGTGTCAGGCTCACACCAGAGGTGCTGGAAGGAGTTGCCTTTTGTCTTTCAGTGTAGGCTGGATTTTGACAGGCCCTTTTCCTTTCCTGTCAGCTTCTGAATTCAGGCAATTTCATGGCTTCTTTTCTGCCGCTGAGATGGGTTTGTGGCAGCAGGGCTGTTAGATGCAGCCTGGGGCTGAGGAACAGCTCAGTGACTGAACAGCCTGCCTTTGCCGGCAGCCGGGACCCACTCTGGAGGATGTGCCGGCAGCTCAAGAAAGGCTGGGAGTTAACGAGTGATGGGAGCAGCCCGAAGGGGGACAGTGCATCCTGGTTAATTATCCAGCACAGCTGGACGGCTGAGAGCTGTCTGTAGACTTACTTTCAATGAATCGGATGATAACAAAGTAGAGTTCATTCATCCATTTAGCAAGTATTTATTGAGAGCTGCATGAAGCTTGGCTGGAAGTAATTAGCCAATTAAACAGAACTGTGCTGAAGGGGAGGAGCAGTCCAGACAGAGAGAGAGCCAAGTCCATTGTTGAGACCATTTGCTCGGCCTATTGGGGGAAGAGCCAGACAGTGGGTAGAGTTGGAGGCAGTGAGGGAGGTACAGAGGAGTGGGTGACCAGGCTGGAAGCCAGAGCCTGGCTGGGAGGCCATGTCATACAATGCTGTTGAGGCCATGGTGGGGACTTGGGATTTTAGTCTAGGTAGGATAGGACAGAAATGGTATGGACTTAACAGAAGCAGAAGATATTAAGAAGAGGTGGCAAGAATACACAGAAGAATTGTACAAAAAAGATCTTCACGACTCAGATAATCACGATGGTGTGATCACTGACCTAGAGCCAGACATCCTGGAATGTGAAGTCAAGTGGGCCTTAGAAAGCATCACTACGAATAAAGCTAGTGGAGGTGATGGAATTCCAGTTGAGCTCTTTCAAATCCTGAAAGATGATTCTGTGAAAGTGCTGCACTCAATATGCCAGCAAATTTGGAAAACTCAGCCGTGGCCACAGGACTGGAAAAGGTCAGTTTTCATTCCAATCCCAAAGAAAGGCAATGCCAAGGAATGCTCAAACTACCACACAATTGCACTCATCTCACACGCTAGTAAAGTAATGCTCAAAATTCTCCAAGCCAGGCTTCAGCAATATGTGAACCGTGAACTTCCTGATGTTCAAGCTGGTTTTAGAAAAGGCAGAGGAACCAGAGATCAAATTGCCAACATCTGCTGGATCATGGAAAAAGCAAGAGAGTTCCAGAAAAACATCTATTTCTGCTTTCTTGACTATGCCAAAGCCTTTGACTGTGTAGATCACAATAAACTGTGGAAAATTCTGAAAGAGATGGGAATACCAGACCACCTGACCTGCCTCTTGAGAAATTTGTATGCAGGTCAGGAAGCAACAGTTAGAACTGGACATGGAACAACAGACTGGTTCCAAATAGGAAAAGTAGTACGTCAAGGCTGTATATTGTCACCCTGTTTATTTAACTTATATGCAGAATACATCATGAGAAATGCTGGGCTGGAAGAAACACAAGCTGGAATCAAGATTGCCAGGAGAAATATCAATAACCTCAGATATGCAGATGACACCACCCTTATGGCAGAAAGTGAAGAGGAACTCAAAAGCCTCTTGATGACAGTGAAAGTGGAGAGTGAAAAAGTTGGCTTAAAGCTCAACATTCAGAAAACGAAGATCATGGCATCTGGTCCCATCACTTCATGGAAAATGGATGGGGAAACAGTGGAAACAGTGTCAGACTTAATTTTTTTGGGCTCCAAAATCACTGCAGATGGTGACTGCAGCCATGAAATTAAAAGATGCTTACTCCTTGGAAGGAAAGTCATGACCAACCTAGATAGCATATTCAAAAGCAGAGACATTACTTTGCCAACAAAGGTTCATCTAGTCAAGGCTTTGGTTTTTCCTGTGGTCATGTATGGATGTGAGAGTTGGACTGTGAAGAAGGCTGAGCGCCGAAGAATTGATGCTTTTGAACTGTGGTGTTGGAGAAGACTTTTGAGAGTCCCTTGGACTGCAAGGAGATCCAACCAGTCCATTCTGAAGGAGATCAGCCCTGGGATTTCTTTGGAAGGAATGATACTAAGGCTGAAACTCCAGTACTTTGGCCACCTCATGCAAAGAGTTGACTCATTGGAAAAGACTCTGATGCTGGGAGGGATTGGGGGCAGGAGGAGAAGGAGACGACAGAGGATGAGACGGCTTGATAGCATCACTGACTTGATGGACGTGAGTCTGGGTGAACTCTGGGAGTTGGTGATGGACAGGGAGGCCTGGCGTACTGCGATTCATGGGGTTGCAAAGAGTTGGACACGACTGAGCGACTGAACTGAACTGAGGACAAGTAGGAAGATCTGGTTGCTTCAAGTCCCACAGGGGCCTTACAGTGCCATAGCCTAGGTCAATGGCCACCTGATGGGAAGAACCAGCTCACTGGAAAAGACTGATGCTGGAAAAGATTGAAGGCAAAAGGAGACAGGAGAGGATGAGATGGTTAGATAGCATCCCAGACTTCATGGACATGAATCTGAGCAAACTCAGGCAGATAGTGAAGGACAGAGGAGCCTGGCGTGCTGCAGGTCATGAGGATGCAAAGAGTCAGACTTGACTTAGTGGCTGAACAGCAACTAGGTCGAAAGCCCCTCCTTAGCATGCTGCCCAAGCAACCCCACTCGGGGCTCTCCTTTTCCCCACTCACCCCCATCTCCACCCACACCAGCCCCAGAGCCCTTGTGGCCACATCTCTGCCTCTTCCTGGCACATCTGGCATATCCTTCAAGACCCAGCATACCCACCACTGCCCCCACCAGCCTTTCTTGGCTTCCTCTGACTGTGAATCCTGGCTTTGCATCATGGACACACTCCTGTTTTACAGGGTCAATGTTGTCCTTTAAGGGGCCTCCTGTCCTTCCAGCCTGGGGGCCTAGAGGGAGGAGTGGGCACTGGGCCTGGGTCAGAGCAAGCAAAGTAGATAGAAAGTGAAAGTGAAGTTGCTCAGTTGTGTCTGACTCTTTGCGACCCCATGGGCTGTAGCCTACCACGCTCCTCCATCCGTGGGATTTTCTAGGTGAGAGTAGTGGAGTGGGTTGCCATTTCCTTCTCCAGAGGACCTTCCTGACCCAGGGATTGAACCCGGGTATCCCACATTGTAGGCAGACGCTTTACTGTCTGAGCCACCAGGGAAATCAGGAATAGGTAGATGGGTGAGCAAATGAATGAGTGAAGGAAGAGTTAGCTCATTAGCTCCCTGCCTGCCACACAGTAACAAGGAGTAGACCAGAGCTGGGCTAGCTGCCAGCTACATGGGTTTACATCCAACCTGCACCAATTACTCCTTTGGGGACTCTAGGCCAATGGCTGTGCCTTCACTTTCTCAGGTATAAAACAGAGGCAATAATGATGCCACCTCCTGCCTTGTAAAGTTGTTCAGTTCAGTTCAGTCACTCAGTCGTGTCTGACTCTTTGCGACCCCATGAATCGCAGCACGCCAGGCCTCCCTGTCCATCACCATCTCCCGGAGTTCACTCAGACTCACGTCCATCGAGTCAGTGATGCCATGTAAAGTTGATGAGAGGAGCAAATAAGTTGGTGATTAAAAATACTTAGGATGGTGCTTAGCACACAGTGATCACCGGGAAGGTGCTAGTATTAGAGGGGCAGCTATTGTAGCAGCTTCGGGACTTGGTGATAGGGAAACCCGGCGTGCTGCAGTCCATGGGGTTGCAAAGTCGGACGTGACTAAGCGACTGAACTGAGCTGATTGCAGCAGTGGGGGGGGGGGGGGGGTGGCTTCAGGAGGCCAGAGAGGGTGGTAAGCTCTGCTGCCCTCTTCCCAGCTTTGTGGGGCAGTTATGAGCCACAGGTGCCCTTCCTGGAAACCGTGTGTCAGAGGAACTAGAGGAAAGCTTCCGTTCATTAATCTCCCTCTAACGCCAAAGTCAAAATGGCTTTGCATTCCCAAACTCCTCCTTACCTTGCTGGGACCAAGTGCTATGCCCTTTTCCTGAGGAGGGAGCAGATTTAGGGAGGTAGGGGTGGGGTAGTTTAAAGAAATTGGGCTTATACCACGGGGTTGGTTTTCTCACTCTGCCACCTGTCAGCTAAATGACCAGGGAAAGAGATTTCTCCTCTGAGCCCTAATTTCCTTGGCTTTAGAAAAAGGCTTCCCTGGTGGCTCAGTGCTAAATAATCTGTCTGCCAGTGCAGGAGACACGGGTTCCATCTCTGATCCAGGAAGATCCCACATGCTGCAGAGCAACTAAGCCCATGTGCCACAATGATTGAGCCCGGAAGCTGCAACTACTGTGCCCACGTGCTGAAACTGCTGACGCCTCCTTGCCCTAGAGCCTGCGCTCTGCAATCAGAGAAGCCTGTGCATTGCACCCAGAGTGTAGAGAAAAGCCCATGCAGCAGTGAAACCCAGCATAGCCAAAAATAATAAATAAATTGATAAATAAAGTTCAACAAAAAAGAAAAAGGCTGATGTCCCGAGACCTGTTTCTGTGGGCTGTGGTGAGGTCTGGCCAGCGGCTCCAGGTGAGGCCGCAGTCAGGCTCTGACGGCTCACATTCTGCTCAGGGTTAGCTCTGGATCTGGGTGAGGTGCCCAGTCTCTGTGCCTGTTTCCTCAACTAAAATTTGGGATGATAATGATAGTTCTTACCCTGTCATGGTAGATCTCTCAAATCCATTTAAGTCCTAAGCCCCAGTATATCAGAATGTAACTGGATTGGGAGACGGGGTCTTTAAGGAGGTAATTAAGGTAAAATGAGGTCACTGGGGGTCGGCACTTGTCCAGTATGACTGGTGTCCTTATGGGAAGAGGAGGTGAGTGACAGATGAATGGATAAGGAAGTTGTAGTACATGTGCATAATGGAATATTACTCAGATATAAAAAGGAATGCATTTGAGTCAGTTCTAATGAGGGGGATGAACCTAGAGCCTATGATACAGAGTAAAGTAAGTCAGAAAGAGAAAGATAAATACCTTATATTAACGCATAGATATGGAATCTAAAAAAATGGCACTGACGATCCTATATGCAGGGCAGCAAGGGAGACACAGATATAAAGAACAGACTTTTGGACACAGTGGGAGAAGGAGAAGGTGGGATGATTTGAGAGAATAGCATTGAAACATACAAATCACCTTATGTAAAATCGATAGCCAGTGGGAGTTTGCTATATGACTCCGGGAACCCAAAGCTGGTGCTCTGTGACAACCTAGAGGGATGGGAGGGGGAGAGACGTGGGAGGGGGCTACAAGAGGGAGGAGACATATATACACCTATGGCCCATTCACGTTGAAGTATGGCAAAAGCCATCACAATCTTGTAAATATCCCACAATTGAAAATAAAATGTAATTTTTTTTAAAAAAGAAGAGGGGATGAGGACACAGACACACAGAGGGAAGGCTGTTCAAGGACGCAGGAGAAGCTGACTGTCTGCCAGCTAAGCAGAGAGGGCCCAGAGGAAGCTCACCCCGACAGCACCTTGATCGTGGACTTCCAGCCTCCCGAACTGTGAGAAAACACATTTCTGTTGTTTACAGTGCAAGTCCATGGTACTTTGTCGTGGTGGCTGCAACAGATTCAGATACCTCCGGAGGGATTGTGGGAGGATTAAATGAGATGACTGATGCGCATCAAGTGTTTGAAGAGGGTTGGGCAGACAGCAAGGGAGACATGTGCTCGCCCTAGGATAGGTCCTGTGCATGCAGGGCTCGGAGAGAGGTGTCAAGTCTGAAGGGGACCTCGTCTCTTAGCTGTCTTCAGACCCCATAGCCCTTTCAGGACCGCCTGCAGTCCACATGCTTCAGGCATCACTGGGTGTGGGTTAGACACAGCCAGGGATGAAGCCGGTGTCCTGTCTTCTTGGGGAAGGCAGCCTCGCCAGCTGATCAGCAGAAAGAGAGAGACGGGAACCATGGAAGAAATAAATCCTCAAGACAGGGACCAGAGGGAAAAAAAGCAGCATGAGAGAGGAATGGGAGTCCAGAACTGGCTGAATCACTTTGCTGCACACCTGAAACTAACACAACATTGTAAATCAACTATATGTCAATAAAAAAATTTTTTTAACCTGTGGTGGGAAGAAGCTGGGGAGCTGGGGGAAAAAAAAGCCAGCAGCGGGTAAGGAGTCAAGAACCCCTCCTTTGTCCTTTTTTAAAGGCATGGACAGGGGCACAGAAGCCTCAGTTTGTTCTCCAAATGGGCCTCAACTTCCTTATCAATGAAATGGGGGTGGGGATGGTTAATTGTAGTGCCCTCCTGTGAGGATAAAAGAGTTTATATATGAAGATTGCTTGGTGCAGCACCTACATGTAGAAAGAGCTACCTTGTATCATTATTATTCTCCAGCAAGGATAACAAGCAGCATTTACTGAGCACTCAGGATGTGCCAGGCATCTAAAAATTTTACTTGGAACATTTTATTTAGTCTTCAGAGCCACCTTTGGAGACTGGAATTGTCATAATTTCCATGGTACAGGCAGGGACCTGAGGTCTGTGAACACTGTGTCCAAGGTCACATAGCTGAGGGTGTGATCAAGCCAGGACACTGTCCAGGACAGCTGGACCCGGGAGGGGCTCCAGGAGTGAGAGTGAGCCCCCGGCAGTCCAGGCTGACGCTGTCCTAGCAGAAAACACCACCTCCATCCATGCCTTCATGCGATGGTCTCACAGCCCTCGCCAGACAATGCCACCCCCAGGCTCCCAGCCCGCTCGGCATCTGCCGGGGAATCCAGTCCTCTCCTTCAGATTCCCAGGAGGAAGCAAAGCTGAACTTTCCATTTCTAGCAGGTTCTGAGGCTTTGTGTCTGCTTTGTTGGTCTCTGCTAAAGCGACAGACATGTTTTGCTGTTGTACTGCTCAGCGGGCAAAGCCTGGAGAAGCAGAACAGAAGGTGTTTCCTCCTCATAGTCACTGGGAAGAGAACCCAGAGCTTCCAAGGTTTCCTTTTTATAGTTTGCTGATGCACCAGTTCTGTCCACCTGGAGGAGGAGGAGGCTGCCTGTGTGGGGCTGTCATGTCTTTGCAGGCAGCTGAAAAGGATGCCATGGAACGGATGGGCAGGCAGGCCTGGCAGAGGAACCTGGGGGCAAGTCAGGGCAAGTGGTGGCTGGCAAGACCCGCTCAACATCTGTCTTCCTGACAGCTCCAACTGCCGGGCTCTCCAGGGCCTTTCTGGTTGGTTCTAAGAATCAAGGCCATCCCTGGCCACTTCTGTGTTAAAGGCCAACACTGTCTCTGAGGCTCCCTCTCCACTTTCTTTGTGCTGTATCAGTTAGGATTACTTCTGGTTGGAAGCAACAGAGATCCAAAAAAAAAAAAAAAAAAAAGGACAACAAAAAAACCCAGCAGCTTACATAAGACAGCTGTTAATTTCTTCCTTACATAAAAACTGGGAAGTCAGAAGTCTAGGGCTGGTGTGGTGCTTGGTAATGCCTCCAGGGACTCAGCTCCTTCCAACTCATTCCTCTAACTTCCCCAGGGTTTGTCAGTATTGCCCTCCTGGCACAGGATTGCAGCTAGAGCTCCAGACATCCCACCTGTGTTCCTGGTAGGTGGGTGGAGGAAGGCATAGAGAAAAAGATGCTCACATATCTTTTAAGGGAAGTTCCTAAAAGAGCCATATGACACTTTTGCTTAAATTGGCTAAAATTTCATCATATGGCTACATGCAGCTGCAAAGCAGATGGGGAAATGTGATCTTTATTTGGGATGGTCAGGGCCCACCTAAAAATTGTGGGATCTATTATTATGGAAGAAGGGAAAGGAAATGTAATTTCATGGGGCTACCTACCGATCTCAGCCACAACTCCTCAGAGCTAAACTGTCCACTGGAAGAGAAATTAACGTTTCTGTAATGTGTGGAGCGTGATAGACTTCCATATAAGCTAAGTCACTTGGTCATTGAGAGGCAGGTAATGTGTGGCTTCTAATCCTGACTTGGCCATGTGCCTTGGACAAGCAATTAAGCCTCCTTTTTCTAATAAACAAAAACAAGGGTTCTGATCCCTGGGCGATAGGCTTGTCATGAGGATTAAACAAGGAGGTGGGTAAAGTTCCTGACACACGATATGTGTCCCAGGCTTTGCCAAGCTGCTAAGCCTCTCTGGCCCTTAGACACCTTGTCTATAAAATAAAAATCTGCTTTATATGGTTGTGACGAGGATTCAGTGAGATAAGGAATTAAAGCATTCACAGCAATGCGTTGTTCTTAAGAAAAAACAACAGTTGGTGAATGGTATTATTTAGACCTCTCAAAATTCCTGCAAGATGTCAAAATATGATTTTTAAAAAGTTAAAAACACAGCTCTTTTTTAAAAAAATGGCCCTCATAAAATATAAAATGAATACAAGTCTTACTGAAGATTTATTAAGTACTGAGGAAACAGAAGGATGGAAAAGCTGATTAATGGACTATTTGATGTACTAACAGGCAAGAGGGGAAAGGCAAAAGAATGTTAGCATAAGATCCACAGGTTAGGCAGGAAACTGGTTAATATTCTACATGGCAATAAAGTAATCTTTTCTAACAGGAAGAAATCACCTCCATCTTTACAGGGCAAAATCAGCAAGTTAACATGTAACATTCAGCACATGGGCTCTGACCAACAATAAACAATAAAGTCAACACAGATAGGTTCTCCTAGAGAATTAAATAACCCTTGGTGAGCCTGACTACGTCAGCATGCCATTGAAAGGGCATGCAGTCATTTTTTTGCTTTATTTCCACATTTTGGAAATTTTTTCTTAGAGGTAATTCTCAATTATTGAAAAGATATTTGCTGATTCTTTATTGGGCACCTGGAGGACAAGAAAATGACCCTGCCCTCCAGGTCCATACTGTCTGGTGTGTGTGTGTGTGTGTGTGTGTGTGCCTGTCTGGTGTGTATGTGTGTGTGTGTGTGCCCATCTGGTGTGTGTGTGTGTGGTTGAGTGGCAGGAAGGAGAATGAGCTTGACTACACTGTGTGAACACAGTGTTCGCTGGCCATCCAACCCTGGGAAGAAGTCCAGGAAGGAGGAAAGATGAGGAGTCAGGTGGAAAAAGGGAAGAGGAACTTTCCAGGCCAAAGAAATGCCCAGAGTTAGGGCTGGGAACTGACTGGCATGCGGAGGAAGCCGCAGGCAGCTCAGTCTGGCCACAGCAGAAAGCTGGTGTTTTTACAGATGAGAGGTTAATGAACTTGTTCGAAGTCCCGTGGGTAGTAAGCGGAAGAACTGGGCTTGTACAGAGTTCCCTCTCTCTCACCGCATCACCTCTCCTCTCATTGCTTTTTAAAATCTGCCCTTGAGGGACTGAGGCCTTCGCTCAGTCATTTGCACTTCTTTGTGTGATGAAACCAGCCTGTTGCTTCTCCTGGGGCGGTTTGAATGTTAGGCCTTATCCTTCTGAAGTGAAATGGGAGGCATTGACCTGCGTTAAAGGAATTCCTGGCATCCAGATGCTGGAGGGGAGGGAACTCCCCCCTCCCTGAACCCGCAGCACCCCCTGAGGCTGCTCAGCAGGGAGACCACCTGTCTTATCACCCAGATGTCACTTTCTCTTACAAGCTCTCTAGGTTTGATGAGAAAACTGCCTCTGGGCCCAAAGATGGAGACAACGGGATCCTTTGGCATATTCAGACTTAGAAAATTGGAGGTGGTTTAACTGCCTGGGAAGCAGTTATTTCTAGACTCGCCCTGGCCTCTGCGGAGACTGAGAACATGGGTGAACTGGACCAGGTGGAGGGGAAGAAGCCCAATGCCGCAACGCTCATCATTCCACCCTTTAAATAGTTTCTGCACGAGGTCCCTGATACACAGAGCTTGGAGGAAATACATGTTTCACATCACCTGGCGTTTGGGTAATTCATGAGCAGATACAACCACCCTGCCTCTCTCCCTTCCAGGCCAAACTTGTTCAAATGAGATCTCCTGACTTTGCAAAGGAGTCTTGCTATCACCACCCCACTGCTCACACAGCCCATTCCTTCTGCTCCTCTAAGCTGGAAGGCATCTCTTATTCCCCCTACCTTTGAAAATGCTTGAAGGTCCAGCTCTCTTCCAGTCACAGTTTTCCCTAGCATCTCACCTCCGAGAAGCCAGAAGGGCATGGTTTCGTCTGTCCAGCAGCCTTTCCCCCATCGATTCACTTGACAGATATTGATCAAGAATCTTGTTTTCTGCCAGGCATTGGGACTCTAGTAATGAATCAGATGGCCATGGTTTTCTGCTTTCTTGGAGCTTAGGTTCTAGTGGAAAAACTGTCCTTCTTCTACTCCAGTCATGTAAATGAGGAAACACTGCCACTTCACATTAAGCTATTCAGCTATTCAATTAAGTATTATGGAGTCCTGTTATGTGCCAGGCACTGTTGTAGGCACTGGGGTGGCGATGGGAAACAAAATAGACAAAGCCCTGCCCTCCCTGAGTTTACAGCCTAAAACAGGCAGGATAGACCATAAACAAATAAGTGTGTCAGATAGTCAGAAATTTAGGTAAAGAGATAAAAGCGGGTGGTAGGGTGGATGGCACCATTTAGATACAGTGGCTGGGGGAGCTTCAAGGGGCAGTGGCATGTGAGCAAAGACCTGAAGGCAGCAAGGGCCAAGGGAATGGGAATTCATAACATGAATGGGAATTCATAACATCACCTTCCAAGAGGTGAGCACAAGTCTTGGCATTGATCCTCCCAGCCATTCTCTGAGATGGGTCAGGCAGTCTCTGTGATCTTGTCCTAGGGATGGAGTAAGAGGGTTTCAGGGAAATTATCCTACACGAAGGAGAGGAGCATGAAGCCAGGGCGTCCAGTTTGGGGCCACTGCTTCCCTCTGTAGAAAGCTTTGGTCTCAGTGGGTCCAAAGTTCTTAACACAATGGGACTTAGACTTCCTCTCCTGGCTCACTATCTGCTGAGGCCAGTGCTGCTCAGGGTCATGGTGAAATCCTGAGCTCCGCCCTCTCGTGTGGGCTCAGGACTGCTCTCAGGAGCTGCATGTGGCTTCAGACAGGCTGCTTAACCTTTCTGGTCATCTGTATGGTGGAAATAATAATGGAACCTGCTTCATGGAGTCCAGGTGGGGCTTACACAGTGAGCAAGTCAGCACGCAGGACATGCTATCGAAGGGTCCCTCGCAGTATATTCCCCAAATGAGCTTGGCGTGATGTTGTGGATTGAATTGTCTCCTACCCAAAAGACATGCTGAAAGTGCTCACTTCCAGAACCTGTAAATGGGATCTTATTTGGAAATAGGGTCTTTGCAGATATAATCAAGGGGAGGGTTGAACCTAATCCCTGATGACTGATGTCCATGTAAGGAGAGGAGGCATACAGACAGACACAAACAGCAGTGACCCACGTGACCACAGGGCAGAGGCTGGAGTGATGCTTACAAGCGAAGGGACACCCAGGATTGCTGACCACCAGAGGCTAAGAGGAAGGCATGGAACAGAATCTCCACTAGAGACTTCAGAGACAGCACGGCCTTGCTGACACCTTGATTTTGGACTTTCGGCCTCTAGAACTGCACTGAATAAGCTTCTGTTATTTTCAGCCACCAAGCTGGTGGTACTTGATTACAGTAGCCACAGAAAACTAATGTAGTTTAGCACATAAAACTAAAACTGCTTTCAAAGATTTAAACATGTGTTCACTTGTCCAATCCCTTTAGTTCAGGGGTCCGGCATACACTGTCACATGTGTGCATCCTTTACAAGTAGTTGTAGTTTTGTGTACTTTACTGTATAGGACTGTAGAGAATACAGTAGTATAGTATCTTTAGTTCAAGCCTGGTATGTCTGGAAGCAAGCATAAAAGCAGCAGCGAATATAGCTGGTACCACTGTACTTTTCAAAGTACTGTACTTTAAGATTAAAAATTTTTAAAAATTTTTTGTGTTTTCTATGTCTCAGTTGTATGAAAGTATTATAAACCTATTATGGTACAATACTGTATTACCGATTGTCAACTATAGTTGGGTAACTAGGCTTTGTTGGACTTATGAGCAAACTGGACTCAGGAAAGCTCTATCGGAACAGAACTCAATCGTATGTAGGGGGCCTACAGGGGCTGTCACAGACTTTCTGGCTCAGAGAAAAAGTTCTCTAGCTTTTTTGGACAATATGCCTACACTCATGAAGCTATCTGCTTAAATAAGGATGAAACATCGGAAGCACGGGCCTTCACTAGAGCTTACTGGAAACCCAGATTGTAAAATGCGAAGGAGAAAGAATTGAAATGATCTGGCCAGGGTTTGGGCCAACATTCCAGAGGACTGATTCAAGACAGGGAACAGATCCCTGGGCCTCCAGGCAGGCTCCAAACTCTCAGCAAAAATATCAACACAGGCTAAAATGAAATAGCATGGGTGGGTACAGAATCAGTTCCCAGTGGAGATTTAGAGTTACAGCATCTTAGAGGTAAGAGGGACCTTAAAAATCAGCCTGTTGGAAGCAAGGCCTTCGGAGGCAGGTCGTGTGTGTTCCAGTCTACCTCCCTGACACTGGGCAGTGTCAGCTCCAAGCTCAGTGATCCTAGGACTTCCTTCCTTCTGCAAAATGGGGACCAGGCCCTAAAGATGCTTATTAAGTGCTTGGCCCAGCGCCTGACTCATCACAACTACTGAGAGAGTGGCAACTCTTGTTATTAGGATTGGTATTATTTAATCCAGCACCCCAGTGAGGCTGGATTCCCCTTGACAAACGGCCCTCCTGCCTTTTTTCAAACGTCTCCAGCCCCTGCCTCTCTGAATAACTCATTCAGAACCTTCTTTCTACAGTAAGATAGTTCCTTGTATGGAAGATCTGTTTGGCTGAGCTGTGCTCCGTATTTATAGACAGGCAGTGTTGTTAACTGGCTAGGGGCTTGGGCCCTGGGACATATTTTTTATTTATTTATGGCTGCACTTCTTTTTATTTATTTATTTATGGCTGTGCTGGGTCTTCATTGCTGCACACAGGCTTTCTCTGGTTGCAGTGAATGAAGGCTACTCTCTAGTTGCAGTGTGCGGGCTTCTCATTGCGGTGGCTTCTTCTGTTGCAGAACACAGGCTCTAGAGCACAGGCTCAACAGCTTTGATGCATGGGCTTGGTAGCTCCACAGCATTTGGGATCTTCCTGGAACAGGGATCAAACCCCTGTCTCCTGAGTTGGCAGGCGGATTGTTCACCACTGGACTACCAGGAAAGTCTCTGGGCCACATTCTAATCCCAGCTCTCTCATTTAAGAGCTTTATGTCCTTGAGCAAATTACTCAACTCTCATGGTCACAATGGTTAAGGAACCATTTCCATCATGGTTACTTAATGGTTTTATCAATATATTCATTTCAGTGCCTGGGCTTTCCCATCTGGGAGATGATAGCGATGATGATGATAGCGCCTCTCCTCTGCAGCTGTCATAAGATTAAATTGGGTAACATACAAAAGGTGCTTAGTTAGAAGACAGCCTGACATATATCAGGTGCTCAATAATTAACTGTTTTTGATGCAGCTTCCATCCCTCAGTTTAATCCTGTCACCCCCCCAGTTTGTTTTTAATCTTAATAAACTGCAGCTCAATCAACCCAGTGACCCATCAAAACACCAGTCTCACTGGAATCGCTTGTGCAGGGCCCTACATTTGGTTTTATACTCTGCAAGTCTTTGAAATTTTTTTTTTTTTTTCTTCTAATAAGGGGCCCCACAATTTTATTTTGCACTGGGGGTCCCACAAATTACATAGCTTGTCCTGCCTGGAAAATTGGCCCTGCTGGCTTCTTGGTTTCATGCATAAGCAGAGCGAGGCAGGGCGGCCCTCGGCCGAGCCTGCTTCTCCCTGTGGTGCATGCAGCAGGATTGGTGGGTCTGGGGCTTGGCTGTCCAGCGCACACTCACTCTTCTCTCTTCATTCACCCCTCATCTCCCTGTCCCTTAGTTTCACCCTGCTCTCCAACTCTCCCTGCCTCTGCTTGGCAGCCAAGCTCAGGACCATTGGCCCCTCCAGCAGCATCTCTCTTTCCTTTCCCTGCAGTCATGGTGGAAGCACTCTGCATTTGCGAGTTTGCAGTGATGAACATGGATACCGTCTTTAGCAGCATGGAAATCACAATGGCCTGTCTAAACCCAAAGAAATGACAGTAAGAATTTGGGTTTCCTAGCCCAGAGATGGGAGTCAGCAGTCAGCAGAGAGTTCCTGATGGTGAGGATGCTTGAGTGAAGCATTGGTGGGCCTTGGGCTTTGCTTCCAATCAAGGAAATCAGGAATGATCCACAATCATTATTAAACTGGAGAGTTTGCGCACCTGTCATTTCCCCAGGGTCAGTCATTGTCTTACTCCTCTGGTTTCTAAGGCAGTAAGAAAACTGAGTGTGTTTTCAACAAACACGGCAGCCAGCAGGAATTTTTTGGTCCTGCTTGCCACATAAAATCTGCAGGGGAAGCGAGTGGATTGAAGATGAAACAGGGCAACATGTGCTTTAAGATGCAGAAAGAGAGCTAAAGGGGTCTCTGCTTGGAGGAGGCTCACATCTACCAAATGTTCCCCGTGGAAGAGAGACCCCAGCTAGACAGTGGGTGAAAGTAGCCTGCGTGTCTGAGGCACAGCGGTGGGAGGGGAGGAAGTGCTTGGCTGCCAGGTTTCGAGGGGCACCTCCTCTCTGCCTTAGGCCTGGCCCCTGGGGGAGCCCTGAGGCTGGGGCTCAGGCTCAGTAAAAGGGGAAAATAAGGCCTCCTGGGTATTCCATTCTTGCTGCTTCAGTGAAAGGCCCCAGGGCTCTGTAGTCAGGCGGGAGCCCAGGACTCCTCAGAATGGCATACGGGGCGCTGGGATAATCCTTCTCCCATTTCACACTGAGTGAGCTGGCTTTCAGCTGGAAGATCTGCTCCCTGAGGCAAATTCTCCCATCATGCAGGGGCAAAGCATCCCCTAGATTCCCCTGGTAACCAGAAACTCCTACCACAGGCTGGGGGTCAACACTGAGGGTGTATCTGAAGGACAGAACAGCTGGGAGGGCAGAGGTGTTCGGGACTCTTGGGGCTACTCTAACTAACCCCTGCAGTCTGCCATGTGACTCAGCCTGCAGATCTGGAGCAGGTCTTAGTGATTTAGTGCCAATCTGCAAAGCTGTCGCCTCCTTCTCGGTTGCTTCTCCAGAGCCCAGACACTTCCCCAGCATAGGCCCTAGAGGCAGGAAGGCCTGATGCTGCTGCTGCAGTGTTTACAGAGCTCCAAGGCACGCCACCACAGCCAGCCAGAGGGGCCTGTGTTCTAATCACGCCACACCCAGGAATGTGAAACCAGGGCTTGGTCCAGGAGGAGGCTGGAGCAGCAGCCACATCCTCCAGGGTTGATTCTGGGGCAGGGGCTTTAGGTTTGCAAGTTCCATCTGGGGCTTGGGAATGCCATGGGACCTTGCCCTGCAGGGTGGATAGGCCCAAGGGGAGAGCCCCCAGTTCACGACAGGCGTTGGAGTCTCATAAAGTAGAGACTGGGCTTGGCCTTAGGGACACAAGCTTGAGTCCTCACCTTGCCACCTGCTCCCTGACTGAGTGTGGGTATGTCACTTCCCCTCTCTTGTCCTGGTTCCTCCTTTCTGGTTGTGGGGGCTGGAGCAACCTCCTAAGGGAGCTTCTAGTTCTGAGTTTTTGATGATTTGCGTTTACAGTGTCCTGAGCTGGCTTTGCAGAGAGTATGTGGAGAATGAAGAAACTGTGGAGGGCTGACTGGTGATTTCCCCAGAGAGTCTACGGCCCCTGGGGATGCTCCTGCTGCAGTAGACAGCCCAGACCCCAAATGGCAGCCGGCAGCCGTCAGTGTAGGTTTAGCTGAAATTTTGTAGCAGGAAGCAAGATGAGCTCATTAGGTTCACCTGTGTAAATCGGTGCCTTTCACAGCTGAGTGTCCTGGGAAGGGGTGGGCTGAGAATTCAGCTCCTCAGGGCAGGAGGCCGGGTGTCTGAAGGCCAGGCTGACCTAAAATGAGGCCATTTGGTCGTATTTAATGGCATGGAAAAATGTTCAGTGATAAGGTGAAAAAAAAGCAGGTAGAAAAAGCAGCATAAGTAGGACAGTTTTCTTATTATGGGAAGAAATATTTCCCTCTAAAAGTAGAGACACATGCACAGAAGGGAAGGCCCTAAAATGTAAGGAGTGATTATCTCAGAGTGTTGGGATTTCCTGTGGCTTTTATTTTCTTCCTTCATGCTTTTTTTTATTTTCCAAGCTCTTTTGTAACCATTAAAACACAATTTTTTTTTCCATAGAAAGCTAGGGGTATTAAACTTGTCAAAATAAATTGGCCTTTATTTATATAATGTGTCCTTTATATAATGTGTCAACAGCCTTTTGGGCTTCCCAGGGGGCACTAGTGGCAAAGAACTAGCCTGCCAATGCAGAAGACATGAGAGATGCAGGTTTGATCCCTGGGTGGGGAAGATCCCCTGGAGGAGGGTATGCCAACCCACTGCTGTATTCTTGCCTGGGGAATCCCATGGACAGAGGAGCCTGGCAGGGCTACAGTACCATGGGGTCACAAGGAGTCAGACATGACTGAAGTGACTTAGTACATACACATAGACACAGACTTTTCCCAGAAAAGATCTTGGCCACAGCCTGACTGAGGGCCAGTTCCTAGGTGGCCATGTCTTAATTTATACAAACCTGTGGTAGCTTCAGATTTTCAGTATAGGAGTGACTTAGTGGAACACTGATTGGGAAGGAGAAGTTGAAGTTACATTTATTATTATTTTTTAATTTAAATTTATTTAAATTAGAGGCTAGTTATTTTACAATATTGTATTGGTTTTGCCATACATCAACATGAATCCGCCATGGGTTTACACGTGCTTACCATCCTGAACACCCCTCCCACCTCCCTCCCCATACCATCCCTCTGGGTCACCCCAGTGCACCAGCCCCAAGCATCCAGTATCCTGCATAGAACCTGGACTGGTGATTCATTTCTTATATGATATTATACATGTTTCAATGCCATTCTCCCAAATCATCCCCCACCTCCCTCTCCCACAGAGTCCAAAAGACGGTTCTATACATCTGTGTCTCTTTTGCTGTCTCAAAGTTACATTTAAAATAAAATTGAGAGGGGCTTCTCTGGCAGTCCAGTGGTTACGACTGTGTCCTACTGCAGGGACATGGGCTCAATTTCTGGTCAGGGAACTAAGATTCCACATGCTGAGCTGCATGGCCTTAATTAACTAATTAAAAAAGTAAACAAAATAAAATTAAGAAGGAATTTCCTAGTGGTCCAGTGGTTAGGACTCCACTCTTCCATGATTGAGGGCATGGGTTTGATCCCTGGTTGGGGAACTAAGATCCCCATATGCCAGGGAGTGTGGCCAAAATAAAATAATAAAGGAAAAAAATACAGTAAAATCGAGAAAGCATCATTTGTCTATATAAAGGATTTCTATGCAAGCTCCCTCCTCTGGCACAGCTGACTGGACTAGCCATGATCAGCTGACCTGAGTGCAGCCAATCCATGGGCCAGCTAGTGTCCTATGCAACAAAGACGAGCTGGGCCCTCAAATTCCTTCCTGTGGGATATGAAAAGAGAAATCAGAAGAGTGAGGCAGTTAGCAGTGGGAATAGCAAACAAAACGAGATATGAGGACCCATAGCATACGGTAGCTCGAGGTGAAGATGGTGCAAGTTATGAAAAGTAGAAATAATTCTCAAAATACGCAAGCAGAAGACATGAGAGAGCAGAGCTGTGAAGTTTTTTAAAAGGTTCCAGAGATTAGAAGAAAGGATAAACCAAATGGTAGCAAGAGGACAGAGCGGAAGTTCCAGAGAACAAGGTTGCCAGGTTTCTTAGTTTGGGTTCCCTCAGAAGCAGACTCTGAGACAACAATCTGAATGCAAATTTGCACTCAAAATAGTTAGGCGGTAGTCCTAGGAAACTCCAGGAGAGGCGTGGGGAAGAGGTTCAGGCAAGGAAAGGTAGACAGTAAAAGGTGCATGGACATGGGTGATGGCGCTTTATCCAGCCGAGGGAGTTGGAAGGTGTACACCTCAGACATATCCCCAGCCAGGAGGAAAGGGGGTTGGGGTGTCTCCCCAGAAACTCCTGGGAGTCACTGGTTGAGAGGGGAGCCCAGAGAGTTTGATTTTCTAGCACTCTGACCTGCTGCTTGTCATGGCTCCAGAACTAATTGTCTAGGCACACACGGGCACTCTGCAAGGTCTGGGGGCTCTGGGCAGGGCCCAGGGGTGTTTACTTCACCAAGAGAGGAGCGACAGACAGGCAGATAAAACCTGCAGCCTGTGTGAGAGAGAAGATGAGGGAATAGTCAGTCCCTTGAGCTCTGAGTTTTTTTATAACTACCTGGTTCTTGAGCTTCATCCAATAAGCCCCTGAGACTTGAGCTGCCTGGAGTAAGCCTGACGCAGACACTGAGAGGGAATACAGAAGGAGGCATGTCCCTTCTCCAGGACTCCATGCCCTCCTTGGCCTCTTACAAGGAAAGGACTGTCCTATATTGTCTTATATTTAGATGATAAACATAGAAAATTATAGAAAACATAGAAAATTAAATTGCCTTGGATGGATTCTTAGTGCTTAGTAGACATGACAAGATCTCATAGTGTAGCTTGGGGGTAGACACAGACACTCCAAATTCCCTTACGACGTGGCCAGTGTTTAGATGGAGCTGTGTTCTCAATGGTAGGGAACAACCAGGCAGAAAAAATGAATTCTGCCTATGGGAATTAAACAAGGCTCACAGAGAAAGTGCCTTTTGGACTGGATCTTGAGGAATGAGTAGAAATTCACCAGGAGGATAGAGGAAGGGAGACAGAGGAAGGGGATAGAGGATAGAGGAAGTTTAGCACAAAATTCCCTGGTGGCTCAAACAGTAAAGAATCTACCTGCAATGCAGGAGACCGGGGTTTGATCCCTGGGTCAGAAAGATTCTCTGAAGAAGGGAGTGGCTACCCACTCCTGTATTCTTGCCTGGAGAATCCCATGAACAGAGGAGCCTGGCGGGCTACAGTCCATGGGGTCACAAAGAGTCAGACATGACTGAACCACTAAGCACGCATGCATGCATGATCAAGCAGAAGCCCTGAGCTAGGGAAGAGCCCAGGTGGTTTGGAGAATGAAAACAATAAAAGCTAAATGGGAGGAAAAACTAGAAAGGCCCTAGACTGATTGTGAAGGGCTTTACATGTCAGGCTGAGTTTTGATTTTATTCATTGCCCACTGGGGACTCACAGAAAGTTGTCTGTGGGAAATATTATAATACAGAAGCTCTGGGACAGTAATAATCGTCAGACTACTTTCCCACCTGAGAGCCAGATAAATCAGGGCAGTGGGTAAACATGAGGGCCAAGAATATCTTCTACTGTTTACCAAGGTTAAAAGATAAACTGAGGCATATTAAAGATATTTAGAGTTTATTTGCACAAAAATCAATTTGAATTGGGCAGTATCCTATCTTGTAGATAGGAAGGAGCTCTGAGGAGCTATACAAAAATGAAAGACTTTTATAGGCAGAAAGGAATGGGAACAACACAATTACACTTGGCAAACAAGAAAATAGGAGCTATGGCTGACCACTTGGCAGAATCCGGGAGGGCAGAGTGCCGGAGATGGGGGTACTAAACAGAATCCAGTGTAATCCCAGAGCAGAATCCCTGCTCTGGGATGAAGGTCATTGGGAATGCAAGAAGGGAGGGTGTGGTTGTGTGTTAAAGTGGAAGATACCTTTGAAAGAGTAAGGAGCAGTTAGAACTTCCAGGTTTATCTTTTAGCAACAACATCGGGTGTAGATATGAGATATAAATTCTAGAAAAAATTAATCAGAGAGGCCCCGGCAACCACCCCTAATTCCACTTCCAGTGTAGACATAAGATATAAATTCTAGAAGTTAATCAGAGACACCGAAGAAACCACCTTCAACCTTTCCTCCAGTGGAGACATGAGATGTAAATTCTAGAAAATAAATTACTCTGTGAGGCCCTGGATTCAAGGACACGCAGAGAGGAGGGTGAGTGGGGCTGAGATGCTAAAAACAGGGACAAAGTGAAAATCTGAATGGTGATATTCTCAGCCCTCTTTCTTGCTGGTCTTCAGAACGGGTCTACAGATACTGACATTAGGAATTCTCTAGGAAATAATCAGGTATCCCCTCCCCTTAAACCACCCATGAGCTGAACCCAATAGACAAGCACACTCGTCTCATTTCAGAGATGCTAGTCAGTTTTGAGCTTCTGATCAGCTTAGAGATTTTCAGTCTTAAGTAAAAACAAGTAGTCAAGTATCATCAGAACGTTTAGAGGAAAAAGTATAAAAGGAGCTCTAGGAAATGAAAAATATGAAAGCCAAAATATAATACTAATCTTTAAAATTGTAAGAGAAGGTGAAATATATTTATCAGAAAGTAGGAAAAAGGTAAGATGATGAGTTGAATAAAAAAGTTTTAAAAATTAGGAAACTCACCTAGAAGGATCATCTTCCAAAGAATGAGAATTCCAGATCAAGAGGAAATAGTTAATACAGTATAGTGACAATTACTAAAGAAATTATACAAGAAGTTTTCCAAATGGAAGTGCATTCCCTAAACTAATATGCTTCCTGATTAAAAAGACCCTTGGAATGCCCAACACAGTGAATAAAAATACATCTTTGTGAAATGGCAAAATACTGAAAAAACACTAAAAGCTTCTTGAGAGATGAAAGGGGAAAAAGTCATACCCCAAAAATAAGGACTAAAGATAGCATCGGACAGCAACACTAGAAACTTAAACACAGTAGAGCATATCTTTAGAATTGTGAGGAAAAAAAATAATTTGCAACCTAGATTTCTGTACCTAGCCAAACCATTATGTGTGGACATGTGTACATAAAGACAGTTTCAAGCATCCAAAGTCTCAAAAAATTTATCTCAATGTATCTTGTATCAGGAAATTACTGGAAGATATTTCTTAGTTGAAATGAGGAAGTAAACAAAAAAAGAGGAAAATCGGGAAATGAGATTCACAGGAGAGAGTTAAAAGGAACTGATGGAAGGGTGGTGCAGAAAGATCCCAGATTTACAGTTGGGCAGTTGGAAAGTAGAGAATATTTGAAGGGGCTGAATGTTTGTCCCCCAAAAATTCATCTGTTGGAATCCTAAGCCCCACTCTAATGACAGTTGGAGGTAGAGCCTCTGCAAAGTGATTAAGTCATGAGAATGAAGCCCCATGAGTGGGGTTAGTGCCCTTTTAAGGAAACATGATTAGTTACTTTCTTCTCTCTGTTTTCTGCTATATGCAGATACAAGAAGATACCATCTGCAAAATAGGAAGAAAGATCTCACCAGACCTAGGTCTGCTGGCGCCCTGATCATGGACTTCCCAGCTGCCAGAGCTATGATAAATGTTCATTGTTTAAGCCAGCACTTATTGTGCGTGTGCTCAGTCGTTCAGTCATGTCCTACTCTTTACCACCCCATGGGCTGTAGCCTGCCAGGCTCCTCTGTCCATGAAATTGTTCAGGCAAGAATACTGGAATGGGTTGCCATTTCCTACTCCAGGGGATCTTCCCAACCCAGGGATCGAACCTAAGTATCTTTCATCACCGGCATTGGCAGGCAGATTTCTTACCATTGTGCTACCTGGGAAGCCCTATTAAGCCACCAAGTTTATGGTAATATGTTATAGCAGCCCAACCTAAGACTGGTGGGAAATGACAATAAATTATCTGATCACTATAACCAAGTGGAAGATTGTGTGGAAAGAACATACAGAGCTAAGATATGATGTGGGAAACTTAGTCATAGGTTCAAAGAAAAGTGATCAAATGATGCAATTAACTGCAGAAAAATTAAAAGTTACACAAAAGTGAATATATAATCTGAAACACTGGATATCTCTGCAATGGGTAAGATTGATATAAAAATAATAAGATGAGTGAATGAACACTCTGGAGATGGAGAAAATAGAGAATACAGTGCAAAGGATGAAATTGTTAAAGAAATAACATGATAATATTTGCCCAAACAGAAAGACATGTTTCTTGATTGTAAGGAAACCTTGAGTATTGAAAACACCAAATACTGGTTTGACCAAAGATTGTGTTAAAACTATATTTGGGAAATGGATGAAGGGATGGATTTGTAAAACCTCATGTACCAAAATAGGAAGCCAAGAAGGAAAGTTTTAAAATGTTTGAATTAAGAAACGGTGGTCTATGGAAGCTTATTGTTGCTTAGCTGCTCAGTTGTGTCCAAATCTTTTGAGACCCCATGGACTGTAGCCCACCAGGCTCCTCTGTCCATGGGATTTCCCAGGCAAGAATACTAGAGTGGGTTTCTATTTCCTTCCCCAGAGGATCTTCCCAACCCAGGGATCAAACTTGTGTCTCCTGCACTGGCAGCAGATTCTTTACCACTGAGCTACCCGAGAAGCCCATGGAAGTTTTACCTAAAAAACACCTAGAATGGTTGACTTTTTGAAGGAAAGCAGGGATGGAGGAGAACAAGGCATTACTGTGTTTTAGTATTTTTTAGTTTTCATTGACTTTTTAAACTTTGATGTGATGCTTTAATTAAAAATACATTTTAAAGCAGCAGTCCCCAGCCTTTTTGGCACCAGGAATGAGTTTCATGGAAGACAACTTTTCCACAGACTGGGACAGGGAGCAGGGGAGAGTTTGGGATGATTCAAGTGTGTTACATTTATCGTGCACTTTATATCTATTATTATTACATCAGCTCCGCCTCAGATCTATAGGCATTAGATCCTGGAGGTTGGGAGCCCCTGTTTCAAAGTATAACAATAATATTATTATTCTTTGCTGTGCCACAGTATAATAGCCCAGGGCTTCAGTAGAGGTTCTGTGTGCTGCCATGGGAAATTCAAGGGAAATGGGGTGTGCTCTCAAGACTGGTAGGGCAGAAAGAGGACAGCTGAAGTATAGCGGATGGAGAGGCTGAAAGTGTGAGACAAACTCTAGCACAATGGTAAGAAGGCAATAATTATCTGGGCACAGCTGGTGAGGCCAGTTTTCAGATGGTTGGCAACGGCCATGGGAAAGAGGTCAGAAGAGGAATCCATCTTGTAGGTTTAAGTCAGTGTCTCTCAAACTGTAACATGCAAATAATGTTACATGGGGATCTTATTAATTATTAAATTCAGATTTCATTCAATAGGATTCTGCATTTTGAACAAGCTTCCAGGTGGTGTCAAGGCTGGTGAAGTTAACTTGAGTAGCAAGACTTCAGGCTGAAGGGTCTGAGCGGGGAGGAAGGATTTAGCCTGGGGTCTTGATGGGCTGGGGGAGGGAGGAACAGGTTAGAGGGAGCCACAGCTGAGTTCATGGGACAAAGATCCTAGACTTGACGGGCTAAGACCGAACAAACTGGATATTGGAGACTGTTGGGGAATGAGTTACACATCAAAGACAAATCCACCTCCCATGGGGTTACCTCTGGCCAGGCCTGACAAAGTGTTTTGTTCTGGGCAAAGCTGCCCCAGATATGGGCCAAATGAAGAGAAGCTGGGAGTACCTCGGCCAACTGACCTTATCCTCCCCTTACTACCCACATCAATGAATGAAACATACTTGATCTCTACTGGAGCTCTGATCCAGAGGTGGCATGGGGGTGAGTTCTCATTCTGGGGTTCCATAGCCCTCAAATCTACCCCCCAACTCCTCAAACCCCGACCCAGGCTTGGTCTCCTATCTTCCTTCCCCATCAGCCCTTCAACAATGGCTCTGTGGGCAAAAACGGGCTCCCTCCTGCCTCTCTCACAGAAACAGAAACGTGTCTGTAAGGTGGTAATTCTGCTACTCTGCTGATGCTGCTGCTAAGTCGCTTCAGTTGTGTGCGACTCTGTGCGACCCCATGGACTGCAGCCTACCAGGCTCCTCTGTCCATGGGATTTTCCAGGCAAGACTACTACTATTTAAAATAACAGACAAATGAAGGGACTTCCCTGGTGGTCCAGTGGCTAAGACTTTGCCTCCCTAATGCAGTGGGTGTGTGTTTGATCCCTGGTCGGGGAGTTAAGATCCCACATGCCTCACAGCCAAAAACCAAAATATAAAGTAGAAGTAATATTGAAACAAATTTAATAAAGACTTGAAAAAACAAATGGTCCACATTAAAATAATAGACGGATGAAAACAATGATGAAGGCTCTTATTTAAGAGTTTCCTATGTGTAATCACGTGCCAAAGCATTTTATGTTTGTCGACTCATTTGTTTCTCATTTATTATTCCTGTTTTACAGATGAGGAGACTGAGGAAAAGAGAAGTAAAGCAAAGAGTATACTTGCTCAAGGATACACAGAAAGTGGAACTGGCATTCTGGTTCCAGCATGTATTCTTCCTAGAGGTTATGTGTGCCGCTTGCAAAGAGCTTCCTTGATGGCTCAGACAGTAAAAATCTGCCTGAAAGAGACCTGGGTTTGATCCCTGGAGAAGGGAATGTCTACCCACGTCAGTATTCTTGCCTGATGAATTCCATGGACAGAGGAGCCTGGCAGGCTACAGTTCATGTGTTGCTAAGAGTCAGACACAACTAAGTGACTATCATTTTCTGCAAATAGTAAAATTGCATCATATGTAATTTTCATACTTAGGTGGTCAAAGAGAAGAGAAAGAAAGAGAGAACAACAGTTCAAATGTATAGACAATTGCCTGCCTTTCTTCTCAGTTAGCCTTGCCCCAGAGAGAATGGTAACTAGTTCTAGTTCAGTCGCTCAGTCATGTCCGACTCTTTGCGACCCCATGAATCGCAGCACGCCAGGCTTTCCTGTCCATCACCATCCCCCGGAGTTCACTCAAATTCACGTCCATCAAGTCGGTGATGCCATCCAGCCATCTCATCCTCTGTCGTCCCCTTCTCCTCCTGCCCCCAATCCCTCCCAGCATCAGAGTCTTTTCCAATGAGTCAACTCTTTGCATGAGGTGGCCAAAGTACTGGAGTTTCAGTTTTAGCATCATTCCTTCCAAAGAACATCCAGGGCTGATCTCCTTTAGAATGGACTGGTTGGATCTCCTTGCAGTCCGAGGGACTCTCAAGAGTCTTCTCCAACACCACAGTTCAAAAGCATCAATTCTTCGGCACTCAGCTTTCTTCACAGTCCAACTCTCGCATCCATACATGACTACTGGAAAAACCATAGCCTTGACTAGACGGACCTTTGTTGGCAAAGCAATGTCTCTGCTTTTCAATATGCTATCTAGGTTGGTCATAACTTTCCTTCCAAGGAGTGTCTTTTAATTTCATGGCTGCAATCACCATTTGCAGTGATTTTGAAGCCCAAAAAAATAAAGTCTGACACTATTTCCACTGTTTCCCCATCTATTTCCCATGAAGTGATGGGACCAGATGCCATGATCTTAGTTTTCTTAATGTTGAGCTTTAAGCCAACTTTTTCACTCTCCTCTTTCACTTTTATCAAGAGGCTTTTGAGTTCCTCTTCACTTTCTGCCATAAGGGTGGTGTCATCTGCATATCTGAGGTTATTGATATTTCTTCTGGCGATCTTGATTCCAGCTTGTGCTTCTTCCAGCCCAGCATTTCTCATGATGTACTCTGCATAGAAGTTAAATAAGCAGGGTGACGATATACAGCCTTGACGTACTCCTTTTCCTATTTGGAACCAGTCTGTTGTTCCATGTCCAGTTCTAACTGTTGCTTCCTGACCTGCATACAGGTTTCTCAAGAGGCAGGTCAGGTGGTCTGGTATTCCCATCTCCTTCAGAATTTTCCAAAATTTATTGTGATCCACACAGTCAAAGGCTTTGGCATAGTCAGTAAAGCAGAAATAGATGTTTTTCTGGAACTCTCTTGCTTTTTCCATGACCCAGCAGATGTTGGCAATTTGATCTCTGGTTCCTCTGCCTTTTTTAAAACCAGCTTGAACATCTGGAAGTTCACAGTTCACGTATTGCTGGAGCCTGGCTTGGAGAATTTTGAGCATTACTTTCCTAGTGTGTGAGATGAGTGCAATTGTGCAGTAGTTTGAGAACGGTAACTATGAGACATAAATCTGGAGATCTGTTGGTCCATCTCAATTCCTTCTGCTTCTTAGACTAATGGTGAAAACACCTTGGTGCCCTGAATTTCATTCTAGTTTAAAGACGTATTTTTTTTCATGCAGCACAAATCCTCAGATGTAAGCCAACTGTTTCATCCTGTGTTCCACTGGAGAAATAGCTATCTGTTCTCATCCTGGAAGAAAAATTCGTGCGTGGGACTCAATGAGAGATGCTAAGGATGCTACTCCACTGTAAAATTATTTCTACTGTTATTCTTTGTAACTGTGTAGTATTTCAGGTCTGTATTAAGTTACATGGGCTAACCTGGGCATCTAATAATCATCTGAAGTATCATCCTGTGTTCCCTTACCTCTCTGCTTTTCCCTGGCTGATCTCTCTTCCTGCCTTGCTCTGATTGCTTCTTTGACTGGCAAATGTCTACTTGTCTTTCAAAATCCAGCTCAGGCAGGCAGCACCCCTCCTGGAAGCCTTTCTTTATCCACTCTGGTTGAATTGAACATCCTGCTGTATACCCCATAGAGTGCATTGCTTTGTGTGGTCATAGTCCCCTAACTTGTCTGGTTCCTTCCCTGTTAGGGTTGATTCCTTGAGGGTAGGATGGTAAGTTTATCTCCATAATCCCTGACGACTTTGAACAAGCATTTGTTGAATGGATATGAGAGTATTTGAGCATATGCTGCTCTCTACCTGGGATGATGTTCCCTTCTCTAATATATACATTCTCTCTCTCTTTCTCTCTGCAGTCTGAACTGTATTCATCTTTAGTCTTCAGTTAAAGCCTCTGCTCCAGATCCTGGAGCACACACCAACACACCCATACTTCTGCTATTCCAAGACTCTTCAGTCAAGTTATTGCTTTCTTAGCATTTGTCTTTCTGGCCTGACAGTCAGCCCCACAGGGACAAAGCTTCATTTGCTGCCCCTTCCAGCACTGATCACAACATTAGGCACCCAATAGGCTTCTGATCACTGTTTGTTTAATAAATGAACAAACAAAGGAGTCAGTGAGCAATTATATTTTGAGTCTCCAAAGTCAAAACTTCCATTTGTGGCCAAATACTGGGATTATTACCCAAAGCTAGGACGAGTGAGGGAAAAGAAGGGCAAGGGCACTGGATGTGAGAAGGAGCTCACTTCTGATGCCAGCTTTGCTCTTGCAGGAGCCTGGTGACTCCTCCTTGCATGGTGGGCCTGGGGGCCATGCCTGCCCTGCCCCCACTGTGCCCAGTTCCTTCCCTGTATAACTCAGGCCTTTTGAGATGCTGACAACAGAAATCTAATATACACATATCAGGCAAACTGCTGGAATTGGATTGCTCTTATAAGAAAATCACAAGAAGGGGAGAGCTGAAAGGTTCCTGGCATCAGGAATTCTAATGTTATTGGAGCTCTGTTTCTCTTCTTCACTTTCCTCTGCTCCTATGTATTATTCTCTCAGAATATCTTATACATATAAAACCTCTTCTTGGTTCTGTTTCTCCAGAGAACCCTGACTCATATAGTGCTGATAGAAGTTTCTGGAGAGAATGGATTCATACTCCCTTCTCCTTGGCTACCTTTCCCTGCCTCACTGTGTATTTGGTGTGGGAAGACCAAGGCAGGCAGTTTCCCAGGCCTTGCTGTACTCCTTAGCACTTCCTTCTGTATCTCTCTGATCAGGGCAGAGGGGGCCCTCAGTCCCGAGAAGGGGTGCAGAGTCTGCAGTTCCCAGATCATCTGCTCCAAATCAGGCAGGGGAGGTATCCGGCTGGGAGGGAAATTGAAGCTGAGCTGAAATAGAACAGCTGGGTCTCTTTCAAAGGCACAGCCCATTGAGGAGAAGCAGAGCAGTTTAGCTTTCCTTAGCAACCCACCCAGAACCTGCCAGAGTGATGCTGCTCTTTAGAGACCACAAGGGCTCGAGGAGAAGACAGAGCCTACCAACACACAACACAGCTGTCCATCCCCTCCTTTCTTTGCATCATCACTTGCCGGGCTATTTCCAGATTATGTTAGAGAGAAATAAAGCCCCTGCCTCAGAGAGTGGATGGGACCATCAGAGCTCTCTGTGGTCAGAACACAGCATCTGCTACTATGATTATTGCTGCAGAGGGAGAGTCGGTCTGCACAGGGGAGAGACAGACAGGTGATTCTTTCTGCCTCCAAAATGCTGTGGTTCTCCAACTTCAGTGTCCGTGAGAACCACCTGAAGGACTCACTGAAACAGCTCACCAGGTCCCACCCCCAGAGTTTGTGATGCAATAGGGCAGGGCCTGAGAATCTGCATTCTCAACAAATTTGTAGGTGCTGCTGCTGGCCTGGGGGCCACATACTGAGAACCCCTGGCCTCACATAGCCTGACTGCACTTGAGAATCACTGGGACGCTTTATACATACCTGGCTGCCACCAGGACTCTGAAGTGGTTTGGGGTGTGGCCTAAGCATTAGCATCTTTTATGCTTCCCACCTTTTCCGCATCAGTACCCTGGTTCTGATGGTTGTGTGGGGCAATGGCCATGCACTCAACATCTCAGTAAGAGTCTGGGGGATGTGCTAGCTGAGCCTCGCATTTCCCTGCTAGGAGGGATCTGACCCAGCTCCCACACTCGGTTGAGAATTGTCCTCTCCTGGTGCCTTCTCTCAGCCTCACCTCACTTTCTCCATGTTGACATCACCCGCTGCCCATGTCAGGGTCCTGTGAGGTCCCCAACCAAGTTCTTGGCCCTAAGACCCAGGCCAAGGCTGACTGAGCTGACAGGTCCTGCTGACAGACCTCTGTCTCTGGGTTTGAATCTCTCTGTGTGGGGCTTCCAGGGCCAGGAGCCCTGCCACCGACCCCCGGGTCCCCCTAGACTCCGGGCCCTGACCAGACATGGGCCCAGCTGTCTTATTGCTGGCCCGTGTGGGTGCTCACCCCACCCCTGGACTTGCCCCGGCCGCCTGCTCCCTCTGGGCACAGCTCATGCATCTGGCCTCCTGTTTCCTCTGTGAATCCTGTGATGTTCTAGGCATTAATTTGAAACAGCAGCAAGCTGTTGAGAGGTAAAGCCTTACATTTAAATTTCAGAGAGGGACCCTCCTTACCCTTTGATGTTCATGGCACAAACAGATCTTCAAAGTGTATGATATTTACCTCAGCACCTCAGCTCCTTAAAAGAAAAAATGCTTCATTGTTGAAATGCGTCATTTCTAATTAAAGCCTTTGACAGGCTGAGGACTCTGGGAAAGTACCCCTCCCCGCTCCTACTTCTAACCTCCCCACCCAGGAAACTTGAGACCCTGGTTTATTGCTCCCCATCCCCACTTCGCACCTTCAGTCCCCCTACTCCTTGCCCCTAAGCGCTCCTTCTTGAGGCCCACTCACTCGGAGGACACAAGTAGGATCCCAGGAAACAGTCTATGTCCAGGGGCCTTCTGGGATAGAGGTGGGTGGGGTGATTTTTTTCTTTTAAATTCTTTCCAGCATATTTCCAAGTCTCATCAGGGACATTTTCTCCACTCCCCAGGGAACCTCCTGGCCTGGGTCATCTCCTCCTCCTTTTTTTTCTTTTAACGTTTATTTATCTGGGTGCTCCAGGTGTTAGTTGTGGCACACAAACTCTTAGTTGCAGCATGTGGGATATAGCTCCCTGACCAAGGATCAAACTTGGGCCCCCTGCATTGCAAGCGCAGAGTCTTAGCCACTGGACCATCAGGGCAATCCTCATCGTCTTCTGCATGTTGGGATTGATAGGTTATACTCCATCCCCAAATCTCACAGGCTTACCCCAGGAAAGGGTTTCTTCTTACTTAGGCTAAATCTGAGGCAGGCTGGCCATTCCTCTTCCATCTTGAAGCTGCACTGTCTTGAAACTGTGGCCTCCACAGTCTCTCTGTGTGAGAGGGAGAGAGAGATGGAGGAGTCCCACTGGCTCCTAACTGCTTGGGCCAGAATGTGACACATCCCCTCTGCTGCCAGTCCACTGGCCCAAAGTAGTCAGGAGACCCTGAGCTGCTCCATAGGGAGCACATGAAATTTGGGGTGAGCTCCAGCTGTAACATCCTCCCTTCCCAATTGAGGTGGCTCAGGGAACATACATCACTTTCAACACGTTGCCCTGGATCCCCAGTAAGAAACAGTCTTTGTGGGGGATGTGTGTGTGTGTACTCACTCTGACTTTCTGCGACCCTATAGGCTGTAGCCCGCCAGGCTCCTCTGTCCATGGAATTCTCCAGGTAAGAATACTGAAGTGGATTGCCATTTCCTCCTCCAGGGGATCTTCCTGACCCCGGGATTGAGCCCTTATTTTTTGCATCTCCTGCATTGCAGGTGGATTCTTTACTACTGGTGCCACCTGGGAAGCCCCTTTGTTGGGTAGAGGGGTTGTTAATTCTGTATTTACCCTAGATCCATCCTCTGTCTTTCTAGGACCTGAAATCTGCTGGGTTTCTCTGTCCTTTGACTTCTGTTGGGTTCAGTCAGGGGAAAATGAGTGCTGGGAAATCACCAACAGGAAAAGGAAATCACCAGCAGAGGAATGGGAAATTACCAGCAGAGAATGGGAAGCTGGAGGAGAGGAAGGCAGAAGGTGCTGCTCCTTCACTCCCTCCCTGCCAGCCTTGATTTGGCAGAACTACTTCCTCTCCCCATGGCTACGGCACCTGTAAGGCGGCCTCAGTCCCTTCCACACTCATATTCACAAACCCCCTCTCCCCTCTTCCAGCATCCTGCTCTTGCTGGTCCCCGGGTGTTTCATAATCCTCTGTTGGTTCCCTTCACTCTGCCCAAGCCTCTGAAAATAGCATCTCTGTCTTCATTAACCTCTTTTCAACTTCCATTTGAATTAGCCATCTTCCCACTTGGAAAGGAGCATCTGAGAAGGACTAACTCCTGGCCCCAGCCAGGAACAATATCTACTAACCTGTGGGGGCCAGTGATGAGAGGCCAGGCACCCCACTAAGGTTCTAAGCTCTTCTCCTGGGTTGACAGATATAATCCTCATGATAACTCTTTGAGACAGATTACATTGTTTCCTCAATTTTCAGATAAAGAAACCAAGAAACAAAGAGGAAAAGTAACTTGCCTAAGATCACATAGCACTTGAATTTGAACCTAGGCAGTCCTTGCTCCTGACATCTACTCAACCATGCCACACTTCAGCCCACCGGTTAAAGAATAAGGCTCTGGTACGTGTTGGAACAGTGGACCATCCCCGCCCCCTTCCCGTGACTCATATAGTAGGGGTCTGTGGGCTTGCCAAGTGTTCCTTTGGCCTTTGACTTCTGGTTTCATTGATCACTCTGGTTCCCAGACCCTTAAACTTCTAGGCTCCAGGGAAGCTGCAGTTGTGTGGTCTCTGGACCTCTATCCAGTATGAGGGCTCTGCTCTCTTATGGTTAAAATAATGCATTTTTTAAACTCCCTAGTTTGCAAAGTTTTGCCTTTGTTATTGGTTGAATTGTGTTTCCCAAAAAGATTTGTTGAAGCCCAAACCCCAGTACCTCAGAACATGCCCTTATTTGGCGACATAGGGAGGCTACTGATGTAATTACTTAAGATGAGGTCATATTGGAGTAGGGAGGGCCCTTAACCCAGTATGACTGGTGTCTGCATAAGAAGAGAGAAATTAGGGCACAGACATGCACAGGGAGCATGCCACGCATGTGGAGACAGAGGCACACATGGGACTGATGTATCCACAAGCCAAGGAATGCCGAGGATTGCCCACAGCCACCAGAAGCTAGGTGAAAAGCATGGGATGGACTCCCCCTCACAGTCTCCGGAAGGAACCCACTCTGCCAACATCTTGCTTTTGACCATTGAACCTCTAGAACTATGAGACAGCACATCTTCATAGTTTTAAGCCACTCAGTCTGTGGTACTTGCTATGGCAGCCCTAGGAAAGGAAGAGCCCCTTTAATCACCATGGTTACCGCCTCTATTCCCACCCTTCTCTCAGCAGTGCTCCAGCTCCACTAGCCTCCTTGCTGTGGTCAGGGGACTCCAAGCAAGTTCCTGCCTTAGGGTTTTGCACTTACCGTGCACCCTTCCTGGAGTGATTTCCCTCAGATGTTCACAGGACGCCTTCCTTCATAATACATTTGTGTGTGTGTGTGTGTGTGTGTGTGCGCGCACGCTCATATTAAGTCATATCAGACTCTTTGGGCTTTAGCCAGTCAATCTCCTCTGTCAATGGGATTTTTTAGGCAAGAACACTGGAGTAGGTTGCTATTTCCTTCTCCAGGGGATCTTTCTGATTCAGAATCAAACCTGTGTCTCCTGTACGGCAGGCAGATTCTTTGCCTGCTGAGGCATCAGGGAAGCCCATGAGAGATGGAAGGTTTTGAAGACCACCACCCACACTTCAGTCACTCAGAGCCTCTTGGAACATACCAAAATTTGCCAACATTATAAAAAGCAGTAACTAAAATCTTAACAAATATTTGCTATAAGAAGGCAAACCTACTTCAAAGGTAGCTCTGAGGAGCAGACATTCTAGAGCCCAATTGAATCGGCTTTCTCACCTTCATTCTCCTGAATCAGCTATTCTACTGCTTCATGTAGAAACTGACTGCCTAAATGAAACTTTATAACATGCTGTCAGAAAAGTCTTTGGCCTCCAAAACCTGTAGAGAGCCAATAAAAAATGCTTTGGCACATTTGGGAAACAAAAACCTTCAAGAAACTGACAGACTTGTTAAGAGCTATAGCAAGAGAGCAGGATTGAAGATAAGGGATCAAGTCAAGAAAAAGAAACTGACATCAGGGAAATGCACAATGAAACCATCTCATACCCACGAGTATTGCTACTACAAAAAATAGACAATGACAATTGTTGGCAGGATGTGAAGAAATATGATCCCTGTGCACTGTTGATAAGAATGTAAGATGGTATAGCTGCTATGAAAAACAGTATGGAAGCTTCTCAAAACATTAAAAAGAATTACCATAAAATTCAGCAATTCTACTTCTGGGTATATACCAAAAAGAATTTAAAGAGGACCTTGAGGAGATAACTGTAACATGTATTCATAAGCAGCAGCATTCACAATAGCTAAAAGCAACCCAAATGCCTATCAAAAGATAAATGAATAAATAAAATGGGATATAGACATGCAACAGAATATCATTCAGCTTTAAAAAGGAAGGAAATTCTGAAATAAGCATGGATGAACCTTGGAGGTATTATGCTAACTAAGTCACAAAAAGACAAATACTGTATGATTCCACTTAAAGAAGCTACCTAGAGAAATCAAATTCATGGAGACAGAGAGCAGAACTTCCCTAGGGACTGGGGAAGGAGAGAATGGGGAGTTACTGCTTAATGTACACAGGGAATGTAAATTGATGGAGCCATTATGGAGAACAGTATGGAAGTTCCTCAAAAAAACTAAATACACAGTGACCATAAGGTCCAGCAACCTTACTTCTAGGCATATATCCAGACAAAATTATCATTTATAAAGATACATACACCCTCTATGTTCATAGCAGCCTTATTCACAATAGCCAAGATGTGAAGGCAACCTAAATGCCCATTGACAGATGAATGGACACACACACACACATACAATGGAATGAGATGGCTGGATAGCATCACCAACTCAATGGACATGAACTTGGGCAAACTCTTGGAGATAGTGAGGGACAGGGAGGCCTGGAGTGCTGCAGTCCATGGGGTTGCAAAGAGTTGGACACAACTTAGCGACTAAACAACATACAAAGGAATACTACTCAGCCATAAAAAAGAATGAATTAACGTCATTCGCAGCAACATGGATGGAACAAGAGGTTATCATACTAAGTGAAATAAGTCAGGAAGAGAAAGACCAATACCATATGGCATTGCTTATATGTGGAATCTGAAATATGACACAAACGAACTTATTTATGAAACAGATTCACAGACATAGAGAACAGACTTATGGTTGCCAAGATGGAGGAAGGATGGGGAAGGGATGGATTGGGAGTTTTGGATCAGTGGATGAAAGTTAGTATATATAGGATAGACAATAAGGTTCTACTGTATAGCACAGGGAGCTATATTCAATATCCTGTGATAACCAACACAGCATTGTAAAGCAATTTTCCTCTAATTAAAAAATTTTTTAAAATAGAACCTAAAAAACATCCTGTGATAAACCATAATGGAAAAGAGTATGTGTGTGTATACACACACACACACACGTACACACACACATGTAACTGAAACAATTTGCTGTACACCAGAACCTATCACAACATTGTAAATCACCTATATGTCAATAAAAAAATAAGTTTTAAAAATGTACACAGTTCCAGTTTGCAAAACGAAGAGTTCTTGAATTTGGTTGCACAGCAATGTGGATGTGTTAACAACTGAATTTTACACTTAAAAATCATTAACATAGTAAATTTTATGTTATGTACATTTTACCAAAACTAAGTGTTAGGTAGGTAGAATAGGGAAAAGGAGTCCAAAATGGCGGTGGCTAAAAGACAAGGAAGGGAAAAGCCCATGAAAATAGAAGAAAAGAAGGCCTGAGGACCAGAGTGAGGACCTCAGGTAAAACAAACAACACTCCTGGCTGGCCCAATTTACATAGGACAGGCCCAGGGAGAGATAAACATATAAATAGAGGAGCCAAAGCTAGCTCTCTCTCTCTCCCACCCCTGCGCGCTGGGGCGTTCTTCTCCTTGTGTCTTTGGATCTACGTGCCCTCATGCCTCGAAGATGGATTTTCCTGCTATCTTCTAAAAAAAATAGAGCTGTAACACTGAGCTGTAACACTGATTTGTATAAGAGCTATAACATGGTCCATTCGAGACCTAAGAGCTATAACACAGTCTATCCAAGGCCTGAGAGCTGTGAAACACCGAGGGGGCTTTAATGTCCATCACTCCAAATCTTTGTTGTGGTGAGACAAAGAACCAAGGAACATACGCTTGCGTGACATAAGTAAAATTGTTTTTAATTAAAAGAGGAAAGAGAAGGAGAAGGGGAAGGGGAAAGAGAAGAGGAAGAAGAAATGAGAATGAAGAGAGTGTGGGGGAGGGGAGGAAAACCCATGTCCTGTTCAGCCATGGCCAGTGAGCTGCATCTGCCTGCCTTGTAAATGATGTCGCCCAGGCCATTCCTTTGGCATGTTCTACGGGAAGTGTTTCTTCAGAAAGAGAGGCATAAATGAAGCAGCATCTCCTCAAACCTAAAATCCCTCAGTGGTTAAGACCTACTCTAGACTAGAAACACCCTGCGTGAAATAGAGGAATAAATGCAATCTCTTTGTTGGTTGCTTTTATTTCAAATTTTACTTTCGAATACGTGATACATACATGCATACTACAAGATCCAAAAAGTACAGAAGGTACATGGTGTACAAGTCAATTTCCCTTCTTTCCTGGCCCAGCCACCAGTTTCTCTTCTTGGGAGCAACAAGCGTTGATTTCCTCTGAAAGGTAGATTTACCCCTGCCCTCTTCTCACTTTTTTAAGAACTCAAATGGTAGCATTCTAAGCCCATTATTCTGTCTCTTGTCTTATCACTAAAAATTATATCCTGGTGATCATTTCATCCCGTATATGGAGATATGCCTCCTTCTTCTCCTTGCCTCTCCCTTCTTCTCCTTTCTTTTTAAAGTAATATGTCTAATTAACTGACGTAGATGGGACCACAGGGAGCCTGTGACATCTGGTTCCCCACCTTGAGAATGACCAGCTTTGGAAAGTCACCCCCACTTCCTCCTCCCACAGGAGGAGACTAGTACAATGGAGTCCCATACACTCATCACTCAGATGCAATGATTATCAAAATTCTGTGACATGTACTTTATCTTAATCCATCTAAAAGTTCTTTGTTTTTTGTTCTAGCTGATGTAGTCCAAACCAAAACTGGCATTGGGTCATATCACCCCTACATTTTTCAATGTGCAGCTCTGCTGCTGCAGCTAAGTCACTTCAGTTGTGTCCGACTCTGTGCGACCCCATAGAAGGCAGCCCACCAGGCTCCCCTGTCCCTGGGATTCTCCAGGCAAGAATACTGGAGTGCGTTGCCATTTCCTTCTCCAATTCATGAAAGTGAAAAGTGAAAAGTGAAGTCGCTCAGTCGTGTTCGACTCTTAGCGACCCCATGGACTGCAGCCCACCAGGCTCCTCCGTCCATGGGATTTTCCAGGCAAGAGTACTGGAGTGGGGTGCCAATGCCTTCTCCAAATGCAGCTGTAAAACATGTCAATTCTGTCTCACATAACCACAAAGTTATGATCACACCAAACAAAATTTACAAGAATTCTCTGATATTGCCTTATACCCAGTCCCCAGCAAATTTCCCCATTTATCATGTGTCCCCTAAACAGATGGTTTCTTAAAAAAGTTCATTCCTTTCATTTGATGTCTCTTCATTTTCTTTTAGTCTCTCCCTTCCCACCCACCATTCTCTTTTAACCGTGAATACTCCTGCCACCATCTTTATTTCCCACCACTAACTTGTAGAAACTGGGTCAGTTTTCCTGAAAAATGACCCACATTCAGCTTCGTTTCTTTGCTTCTTGCAGTGCCATTTGAGTGATTTTACGTATTCTCCATGACTCCTGTGAATGGAAATGGGCTCTAGAGGCACACTGGCATTTGTGGCAGGGACCCTTCGGGAGGTACCATGTGCTGTTACGTATTATGTCACGTCGGGAAACACACATCTTCCTTTCAGTGAAACAAAGATTAATCATTGGTTTAGATAGTGACAGCCTGATCCCTTTGTGGTCAAGTTCCCCATCAATCTTTTATCTAACGAGTTTAGGCATTGATGACCATTGTCTGAATCAATGATTTCCCCAGGAGTTACGAAATGATGATTTTCTAAGTCTCTCATTCCTTCCACATTTATCAGGCATGTTTTTAAAGAGCCGGAGAACCTGCCTTATCCGCAAGTCCTCCTCTGAATTACTTAAGGTTATTTAAACTCAAAATCACTCCTAAGAGACTGTTTCTCTACCACTGAGGACAATTTGAAGACTGTATTTTCAACTCAAAAAGCAAGAATGAATAGAGAATTCTCAAAATTATTTCTCTAGGGTGGCATTGTTAGGATAAGCACATAGCTATCCCAGGTGTCTGATCATTTGGGCATATAACTTCTAAAAGTAAAACAGAAATCAATTGCATTATTTAACTACCACACCCTCACAGGCACACACACACACACACACATATTGTAAACAGATCAAGAATTAAATCCTAATGCAGGATTTACTGTATGCAGTGTTTTTTCAAAAACTTATGTTTCTGCCCCTGGAGCACCCACCACCCACCATGAGTGAGGCCAGGTTGGGGATGGAGACATGACATCCTGCCTAGAGTTCTAGGAAGAGTTTGATCAGGAACAAGACACCCCAAAGCAGTCTGCTTTCTTCAAAAATGAATCTGAAAACAAGTATGTGAGGAAATCCACATTTTAACAATAGATTGCTCATCACCTTGCCTGAATTCTGTCAGACCAAGGCTGTGAGTCTTCCCTTCCTATCAGCGAGCACATGGTTGAGAGTAATTGGTCCAAGGATCACCTGTGGCTGAAAGGAGACAGGTTTCAGAACGCCCCTGCCATGGTTGCCCTCACTTCCATTTGTCTACTTGACACTTCTTTCCTCATTTCTGAGCTGCTGGCTGGGATTAGTCCAGCTGAAAGGAAGGTGTCATTTCATTTTTACTCAGGTTAAAAAAAAAAATCTATCTCAGAAACAAATCAATTCTAAATCCAATTAAATCAGAGATTGTGAGAGTTGGAAAGGGATATGTGGAAACACTGAAGCCATCGGATTCCGAGTTTTTTAGCTAAAACTCACCTTGCTGCTACTGCTGCTGCTAAGTCGCTTCAGTCGTGTCCGACTCTGTGCGACCCTATAGACGGCAGCCCAGCAGGCTCCCCCGTCCCTGGGATTCTCCAGGCAAGAACACTGGAGTGGGTTGCCATTTCCTTCTCCAGTGCATGAAAGTGAAAAGTGAAAGTGAAGTCACTCAGTCGTGTCCGACTCTTAGCGACCCCATGGACTGCAGCGCACCAGGATCCTCCGTCCATGGGATTTTCCAGGCAAGAGTGCTGGAGTGGGGTGCCATTGCCTTAGAGACCTTATAATTAATTTTCTATTTACAGGTGTAGACACTGAGGCTCAGAGGAGTGGCGGGACTCACCCAGGATCCCGTGGCAAAGTTAAGACCAGAAACCAGATTTTCCTACTAAATCAGGGACTTCCCCTCCCCACATTTTCCACGTTAGGAGAAAGAGGTCTGGAGGGGGTCATGTCACTTGCCTAAGGTTAAAGAGTTAGGCACTAATTGCCTACTATATGCCAGGTATGTGCTGGCATGTAATCATACCACACTCTATTCCTTGGATGCCATGCAGCTGTTTCCTACAGAGAAACTCATTAACTGTCCTAAATAGTCAGCATTCTGTCATCGCAGCTAATTCATCTCCTAATGGGTAAAATACATTCACTGTGCTTTTCAAGGAAAATGTTGGCTCCATCAAAGTATTCCTCAGATGAAACAACAATCCCACATTCTCCACAGTATGCCATCATCTTCCTTATGAAGTGAGGAGTATGAAAATAGGAGTCTAGAGGTGCCACATAGTCTGGAGCTGAAAGTGAAAGTGTTACGATAAGTAGTGTCAGACTCTTTTCAACACCATGGACAGTAGCCTGCCAGGCTCCTCTGTCCATGGAATTCTCCAAGTAAGAATACTGGAGTGGGTATTCTTCTCTAGGGGATCTTCCCGACATAGACATCAAACCAAAGTCTCCTGAACTGCAGGTGGATTCTTTACCATCTGAACCACCAGGGAAGCCATTGGTAAAAGGATGGTTTCTCTCAGGCTATCAGAAGGTTGAGTGCAGTTCTTGGATTTTCATTGCTACCTTGATGGAACTCTATCTCTAACCCATTCCAAGAAGTCTTGGGATCCACCAGTTAAAAAGCTTCCTTTAGTCCTCTGGTTCTAAAATTCTTCAGTTCAGTTCAGTTCAGTTCAGTTGCTTAGTCGTGTCTGACTCTTTGCGACCCCATGAACCACAGCACGCCAGGCCTCCCTGTCCATAGCATATTGGGCACCTACTGACCTGGGGAGTTCATCTTTAAATGTCTTATCTTTTTGCCTTTTCATACTGTTCATGGGGTTCTCGAGGCAAGAATACTGAAGTGGTTTGCCATTCCCTTCTCCAGTGGACCACATTCTGTCAGACCTCTCCACCATGACCCATCCATCTTGGGTGGCCCCACATGGCATGGCTTAGTTTCATTGAGTTAGACAAGACTGTGTTCCATGTGATCAGATTGGCTAGTTGTCTGTGATTGTCAATTCTGTGATCTTCCTCAGGGGTAAATATTTGAGGTGATCGGTTATCTACTGATCAGTAATCAGTATCAGTTATCTACTGATTACTGGAGTTACTTCTCCACTGATCTGCAGTAGCATATTGGGCACCTACCAATCTGGGGAGTTCATCTTTCACTGTCCTATCTTTTTGCCTTTTCATACTGTTCATGGGGTTCTCAAGGCAAGAATATTGAAGTGGTTTGCCATTTCCTTCTCTAGTGGACCACGTTTTGTCAGAACTCTCCACCATGACCCGTCTGTTTTGGGTGACCCTACACGGCATGGCTCATAGTTTCATTGAGTTAGACAAGGCTATGGTCCATGTGATCAGATTGGTTGCTGCTGCTGCTAAGTCGCTTCAGTCGTGTCCGACTCCATGCGACCCCATAGACGGCAGCCCAGCAGGCTCCCCCATCCCTGGGATTCTCCAGGCAAGAACACTGGAGTGGGTTGCTATTTCCTTCTCCAATGCAGGAAAGTGAAAAGTGAAAAGTGAAGTCTCTCAGTCATGTCTGACTCTTAGGGACCCCATGGACTGCAGCCCTCGAGGCTCCTCCGTCCATGGGATTTTCCAGGCAAGAGTACTGGAGTGGGGTGCCACTGCCTTCTCCAATCAGATTGGTTAGTTTCCTGTGATTGTGGTTTTCATTCTGTCTGCCCTCTGATGGAGAAGGATAAGAGGCTTATGGAAGCTTGCTGATGGAGAGACTAACTGAGGGGGAAACTGGGTCTTATTCTGATGGGCGGGGCCATGCCCAGTAAATCTTTAATCCAATTTTCTGTTGGTGGGTGGGGCTGTGTTCCCTCCTTGTTATTTGACCTGAGGTCAAACTATGGTGGAGGTAATGAAGATAATGGTGACCTCCTTCAAAAGGTTCCATGCAAGCACTGCTGCACTCAGTACCCTCAACCCTACACAGGCCACCACCGACCCACACCTCCACCAGAGACTCCTGGACACTCATGAGCAAGTCTGGGTCAGCTTCTTGTGGGGTCACTGCTCCTTTCTCCTGGGTCCAAGGTTGTGTTTGTGCCCTCCAAGAGTCTGTTTCTCCAGTCCTGTGTAAGTTTTAGTGGCTTTATGGTGGGGTTAATGGCGACCTCCTCCAAGAGGGCTTATGCCGTACCCAGGTATACTGCCCCCAGAGCCCCTGCCCCTATAGCAGTCCATTGCTGACCTGTACCTCCACAGGAGACACTCAAGCACAGTTCTGTTTCAGTCTCTGTGGGGTCACTGGGTCCTGGTGCACAAAGTTTGTTTGAGCCCTCTAAGCATCTCTGGTGGGTATGGAGAGATCAATGGAAAAATAACTCCAGAATGAATAAAGAGATGGAGCCAAAGAAAAACAACACCCAGTTGTGGATGTGACTGGTGATGGAAGTAAAGTCTGATGCTGTAAAGAGCAATATTGCATAGGAATCTGGACTGTTAGGTCCATGAATCAAGGAAATTGGAAGTGGTCAAACAGGAGATGGCAAGGGTGAATTGACATTATAGGAATCAGCAAACAAAAATGGACTGGAATAGGTGAATTTAACTCAGATGACCATTATATCTACTACAGTGGGCAAGAATTCCTTAGAAGAATTGGAGTAGCCATCATAGTCAACAAAAGAGTCTGAAATGCAATACTTGGATGCAATATCAAAAATGATAGAATGATCTCTGCTCATTTCCAAGGCAAACCATCCAATATCACAGTAATCCAAGTCTATGGCCCAACCAGTAATGCTGAAGAAGTTGAAGTTGAATGGGTTTATGAAAACCTACAAGGCCTTCTAGAACTAACACCCAAAAAGATGTCCTTTTCATTACAGGGGACTGGAATGCAAAAGTAGGAAGTCAAGAAATAACTGGAGTAACAGGATTTGGACTTGGAGTACAGAATGAAGCAGGGAAAAATTTAATAGAGTTTTGCCAAGAGAACACACTGGTCATAGCAAACACCCTCTTCCAACAACACAAGAGAAGACTCTACACGTGGACATCACCAGATGGTCAATACCAAAATCAGACTGGTTATATTCTTTGCACCAAAGATGGAGAAACTCTATACAGTCAGTAAAAACAAGACTGGGAGCTGACTGTGGCTCAGATCATGAACTCCTTATTGCAAAATTCAGACTTAAATCAAAGAAAGTAGGGAAAACCACTAGACCATTCAGGTATGACCTAAATCAAGTCCCTTAGGAGTATACAGTGGAAGTGACAAATAGATTCAAGGGATTAGGTCTGATAGACAGAGTGCCTGAAGAACTATGAATGGAGGTTCCTGACATTGTACAGGAGGCAGTAATCAAGACCATCCCCAAGAAAAAGAAATGCAAAAAGGAAAATGGTTGTCTGAGGAGACCTTACAAATAACTGAGAAAAGAAGAGAAGTGAAGGCAAAGGAGAAAAGGAAAGATATACCCATTTGAATGCAGAGTTCCAAAGAATAGCAAGGAGAGATAAGAAAGCCTTCCTCAGTGATCAATGCAAAGAAATAGATGAAAACAATAGAATGGGAAAAACTAGAGATCTCTTCAAGAAAATTAGAGATACTAAGGGAACTTTTCATGCAAAAATGGGCACAATAAAGGACAGAAATGGTATGGACCTAACAGAAGCAGAAGATATTAAGAAGAGGTGACAAGAATAAATAGAAGAGCTATACAAAAAAGATCTCCACGACCCAAATAATCACGATGGTGTGATCAATTACCTAGAGCCAGACATCCTGGAGTACAAAGTCAAGTGGGCTTTAGGAAGTATCACTATGAACAAAGCTAGTGGAGGTGATGGAATTCCAGTTGAGCTATTGCAAATCCTGAAAGATGATGCTGTGAAAGTGCTGCACTCAACATGCCAGCAAATTTGGAAAACTCAGCAGTGGCCACAGGACTGGAAAAGGTCAGTTTTCATTCCAATCCCAAAGAAAGGCAATGCCAAAGAATGCTCAAACTACCACACAATTGCACTCATCTCACACACTAGCAAAGTAATGTTCAAAATTCTCCAAGCCAGGCTTCAACAGTATGTGAACCATGAACTTACAGATGTTAAAGCTGGATTTAGAAAAGGCAGAGGAACCAGAGGTCAAATTGCCAACATCTGCTGGACCATTGAAAAAGCAAGAGAGTTTCAGAAAAACATCTACTTCTGCTTTATTGACTATGCCAAAGCCTTTGACCATGCCAAAGCCTTTGGCTGTGTGGATCACAACAAACTGTGGAAAATTCTTAAAGAGATGGGAATACCAGACCATCTGACTTGCATCTTAAGAAATCTGTATGCAGGTCAGAAGCAACAGTTAGAATGGGTCATGGAAAAACAGACTGGTTCCAAATCGGGAAAGGAGTACATCAAGGGTGTATATTGTCACCTTACTTATTTATCTAATATGCAGAATACATCATGAGAAATGTTGGACTGGATGAAGCACAAGCTGGAATCAAGATTGCCAGGAGAAATATGAATAACCTCAGATAAGCAGATGACACCACACTTACAGAAAGCAAAGAAGAACTAAAGAGCCTCTTGATGAAAGTGAAAAAGTTGGCTTAAAACTCAACATTCAGAAAACTAAGATCATGGCATCCGGTCCCATCACTTTGTGGCAAATAGATGGGGAAACAATGGAAACAGTGAAAGACTTTATTTTCTTGGCTCCAAAATCACTGCAGATGGTGACTGCAGCCATAAAATTAAAAGATGCTGGCTTTTTGGAAGAAAAGCCATGACCAGCCTAGACAGCATATTAAAAAGCAGAGACATTACTTTGCCAACAAAGATCCGTCTAGTCAAAACTATGGTTTTTCCAGTAGTCATCTATGGATGTGAGAGTTGGAGAATAAAGAAAGCTGAGTAGTGAGGAATGATGCTTTTGAACTGTTGTGTTGGCGAAGAGTCTTGAGAGTCCCTTGGACTACAAGGAAATCCAACCAGTCCATCCTAAAGGAGATCAGACCTGAATATTCATTGGAAGGACTGATGCTGAAGCTGAAACTCCAATATTCTGGCCACCTTAGGCGAAGAATTGACTCACTTGAAAAGACCCTGAAGCTGGGAAAGATTGAAGGCAGGAGGAGAAGGGGACAACAGAGGATGAGATGGTTGGATGGCATCACCAACTCAGTGGAAGAGTTTGAGTAAGCTCCAGGAGTTGGTGATGGACAAGGAAGCCTGGTGTGCTGCAATCCATGGGCTGCCAAAAAGTCGGACATGATTGAGCAAGTGAACTGAACTAACGAAACTATTGGTCACTTCCAAAGGCTGTTTTTAAGAAAGTGGCTTGCAACTTTAATACTTTGAACCAGGAAATGGGCTTAGGTTCCTTCAGGTTAAAGGCAGATGCTGAAATGAGGATTTAAAGACATGTCATTAATTTGGGAGGTGATATGAGAAGGGGGAAGTAGGACAGAAGAGAGAAAGATACCAGCTAAGGGGCGTCAGTGTGTCAACCGCTACTGTGTGCATCTGGAGCTCAGCCCCATAGCAGGGCAAGAGCCCTGGGCTGTTTCTCCACTGACTGCCATCCCCTGCTGCTGGGGGCTGTTCACTGGGGTCAACCCCCTAGCAGTTCTGACTTGCCCTGTGAGTGCACAGAGACCCAGTCTCTGGCTGGCTCAAACAACAGAAATTTATTTTCTCAAAGTTCTGGAGGCTTCTCTTCTTATTATTAAGAAGCCAGTCATATTGGATTGGATTCCCCACATGGCTCAATGGCAAAACATCTGCCTGCAAAGGCAGGAAATGCAGGTTTCATCCCTGCGGTCGGGAAGATCCCCTGCAGTAGGAAATGGCAACCCATTCCAGTATTCTTGCTGGGAAGCTCCACTGGCAATGGAGCCAGGTGGGCTATATACTCCATGGGGTCACAAAGAGTCGACAATGATTGGGCACGCACTCACACATGCATATTGAATTTGGGCCATATGACCTCATTTTCTCTTAATCATCTCTCTGAAGAACTTGTCTCCCATGCAGTCACATCCTAAGATGCTGAGGGTGAGGACTTCAATCTATGAATTTTGAGGGAACACAACTGAGCCCATGACACCTGTTAGTTGGTGTAATCATGTTAGGTCTTCTAGAGACTAGAGATGCAACCACCCTCCTTGTCTTCCCACCCCATTACTGGAAACACACCTTGGAGCCCAGGGCCCTGGGGACTGGCTATACCGCCTCCTCTGACACTCACTCCCTGCAGTGTCTCTCATCATCACTGAAAATGACTGTGTTTCGCACGAGCTGGTGCAAATATTAATGGGGAGCCCCAACGGGCCGAGGAATCACATGTTGAGTCAGTGAAGGACAGGAGTCACCTTCTGGGATTCTCAAGCTGCTGCCTAACAACAAATTGTTCTCCAAAGCCGCAGACCAAACATTGGAAAGGCAGGAACCGGCAAAAACCAAGTGAACCGGCAAAAACCAAGTGAACCGGCAAAAACCAAGTCCTTCTCTCTTCATTATGAAAACCAAATAATGGTTTTGTGCTTGGGCATTTTATGTCTGTAATATGAGTCCACATCAAATGGGAGCACAAATAAAAATAAAAAATAGCCATTTTAGAAAGCAGATTTTGCTTATTCCACAAGATAAATCACCAGAGCTGCTGTTTTCCTAGTAATTTCAAAACCAGACATGGGTTATATTTTTTCTGAAAACAATTGTCTTCATTTGAACTTCTCTGAGGGAGTGTGTCCCTTTGGTTTTTCACTCAACTTAGCAAGGGCAGTGAGCTCCGTGCCCCCTACATGTGTTTATCCTGTATTCCAGCTCCACATTTATGGGGCTTAAGTGGCTCCGATGTATTCCAGGGCACATGTACTTAGCAGGGAAGTTCAGAATTGGCAACTCACAGTTGCCCAAATTGATTCCACTTCTGCCTTAAGTAAACCTGCTCCCTCTGATACAAACATGTTTTTTTTTTTTTTTTTTTCTCCTCCCCTTGCAAGTCAGTGTATGCTATTAGAGGTTGAAAATAAAAGGGCTATTTTAGAAAAGAAGAAAAACAAGTTAAAAATCAGCCGGAGGTTCAGAATACTGCTGTGGGTTACTGTGCCTTCTTTGAAGAAACTAAATAACTTTGCTAAATTATAAGACATTTCAGCCCTACCTAATTTGCTCACATGGCACAATTTTTAATGTGAAAATTTTGTTATGGTAAAATTCTCAGCCAGCAGGAACATCTAGAAAACTCATCTATCCAGAACAACGCAGAAACAGAAATCAAATACCATTTTAAAAAAAGAAGAAAGGAAGAAAAGAAAAACAAAAACACTTCAGGGAGCCAAAATGTCACAAAGCCCTTGCACTTTATCCTCACCAGTGCTTCTAAATCCACATTAAAGGCGTTTACTTTCATTCAATGCCAAATTCCAGAATTTTGGCTAATGCTTCCCAACCTCACTGCACACTAGAAGCAGTAAATCCGAGATGAAGCCAGAGCCTGCTCCTTATAACTATGAGGCAGGGCAGAGATAAGAAAAAGAGTAAAGCCAGAAATCTCACAAGCACAGCAGGTAAACGTCTGACCCACCCCAATAGTCCCTTAGGGACAACTGTATAATCGTAATAAGCCCAAGTCATGAAGGAGGGCTGAATTATGTTCAATATCTTTTATGTAAGGTGAAAATAACATGTGGAATACATTTTAGAAAAAAAATGATTAAAATAAAAAGTTGAGATGCCTTGTCAAGGCTCTCTTGGTTGCATGTGACAAAACCCAATCTAAATTGGTGCAGAAAGGAAATTTATTAACACTATTTATTAATCCAGAGATAGCCTTGCTTCAGACACAAACGAACCCAAGAGATGTGAACATTATCAAAACCTGGCTTCCATCTCCTGTTGTTTTGTTTAAAAACAAATTTTTTTTTTTTTTAAATTTTTGGGCTGTGCTGTGTAGCATGTGGGGTCTTAGTTCCCTGACCAGGATCAAACCCAAGCCCCCTGCACTGGAAGGTTGGGATCTTAACCACTGGACCACTGGGAGGTCCCTTCTGTTATTTCCTTCCAGGATGTGTTAGTCTTAGACCAGCTCTACCCTAATGGTGGCAGGATGGCTGCAAAATCTGGTGAATAAGAGATTCTCCTCTAGTTTGACCACACAAGCCAACAGGCAAGACTAACTCTAGCTAGACCTGCCTTACCTGGTTTGTGCTCCATGTTCATCCCAGATCCAATTTCTGCTGGCCAGGAGTTTGCACAGAGGTTCTGACTGGCCAAATTTGGGCCATATGCCTGCTCCTGTGCATGGGGTGAAGTCAACTCTACCCAAAGCAGGGAGACAGAGTGGGAGAAAGATGAACAAAAGACTTAGAGGTGGGAGTAGATGACCCCAAGAGAGAGAGAGTAAGATGTTGGTCAAAGACAGTAAGAGCACCTATGTCAACCAGGAGAGAAAACCTGTACCCACTTAGGATATCCAACATGGCTCTTTCTTGAGGATGCTGGATATAATTACTCTTTACATTCATAAATGATTGTCAGTTACTGATTTTTATAGTTCAAGATATGATCATGACAGTAGGAAATGACTGTGACTCTGGAGTTTTCGATTACATGACCAAATTATCTTTTTTGCACTATTTGGAGTTTGATTTTCTGTCACTTGCCACCAAAAAACTCTGGACAAACATCCCCCCCCCCCTTTTTCTTTGGCATTTATTTTAATCATGTTTGGTTAGATAGAGAAACCCAGGCAGATACGGTGCACGGTGGCCTGACTCTTGTAAGAAGCCATGACTGTTCATTTCTCTGCATCGTATTCAGAAGATCAGAGTTTGGGAAATACCCCTTAGCGGAAGCATAAGAGTGAAACCCCACCCCGCTTCCGCTGCTGCCAATCTGCTGGGGGATTTTAGGGGAGGGCGACCTCCTGCCACCGCCTGGCTTACCTACTCCAGGAAAGAGCGCGGTGGAGTCTATGTCCCCCTACAGACCACATTCAGTGGAGCAGTACAGCAGGGCCCTCAGTGCTCCTGCTACCTTCCCCGACACGGGGGCTGCCAATGAGCTGTGTATTTTGTTATCAACAGGCAGAATAAACTGCAGAGGGCATTCTGCACTCAGCAGGTGCGAGGGAAGTCTGGGAGAATGAATTCACTGTCCGCGGAGACCCGCCCAGGGCTAAGAAACCTGGATGTTTCATCTGCTGATGCTTGGGAACCCCGGGTCACCAGCAGCTGAGACCAGGAACCCAGATCTGAGAGCATCTCAGATCCATCCTCCTGTCAGTGCTTTTCAAACTGCTGCTGCTGCTGCTAAGTCACTTCAGTCGTGTCCGACTCTGTGCGACCCCAGAGATGGCAGCCCACCAGGCTCCCCAGTCCCTAGGATTCTCCAGGCAAGAACACTGGAGTGGGTTGCCATTTCCTTCTCCAATGCATGAAAGTGAAAAGTGAAAGTGAAGTCGCTCAGTCGCCGAACACCTATAACATATAATAAATTTATAAAAAGCAAAAAAGTACAAAAAGAAAGCCCAACCTTTTAGAAAATTGAAGTATAGTTGATTTACAATATTGTGTTAGTTTCAGGTGTACAACAAAGTGATTCAGTTATACACACACATATATATTATATATATATATATAACTCTTTTCTTTGAATTTTTATCCATTGTAGGATACAAGATACAGATAAGTAGATACAGATAAGTAGAATACAAGATACAGTAAATCCTTGTTAAGGAAAGCCCAATTTTTAAAAATCGGATTCAAAAGATAAAAACTGCGATTGACGCTTCTCACTGTTTGTTCTTTGTTTCTGCACTTTGTTCACATGGACGGGTAACCATCTCACAGTGCTCTGGGGAAAGCACTCTAGCTTTGTTTGCAAGTTTTCAGACCACTTCCTGCTTCCAGTAGGTGTCTGAAAATTAAGTAAAGCTTGTCAGTGGACATTGGAGAGTGTTCACCACATGGTTGTAAACACCATTCCCTTCATTTGTTCCCTCACTCATTCTTTCCATTTCTCATTCTATCCATCCAAAATCCTGACGAGTTCCCCTGGATGTCAAGCCCAGGCTGCTGGGGTGGGCTCCGCCCACAGCCCTGCATCCCAGTCAGACCATCTCTCAAATGTATGCTTAGCTTTGCTGACTCTGCACCTGTGTCTGAATCCCAGGCATTTTTCACAGCTCTCTTGAAATGTCAGCTATTCCATCAATGAAAGTTGTCATTATTCTGACCTCTGCCAGTTTCCGGCATTCACTAGGTACCTCGCATACGGTATTCCCCAACAACAACAAAGGGGAAGTTTTATCATCCTTCCTGAAACCTGTGCTCCTCCTCCTGGACAGTGTAGTTCTCTGGAAAGTTTCCTGCACAGCATACGTTTAGGAAAGTATATGAAATTGTGCAGCTCAAGGAAGTATTAAAAATCTCACTACACCCATGTAACTTGCACCCCCCCCAAAAAAAAAATATATATATATATATATAGAACGTAGCGCCTTGAAGACCTCCTGTATTTCTTTCCCATCACTACCCCACTGCTTCTTCCTAAGAGCAGTCTCTACCCTGAATCCTGATTCCATGGCTTAATTTACCCTGTTTCTATTCATCTAAATGGAATCTCAAAGTACTCTTGCAGCTTGCTTTTGTTCATTCTGCATCGCTTGCGAGATCATTGCATTGTTGTTCTTCTCACTGCTGTATTGTATTCTATTGTGTGAATGTATCAGTTTACTCTTTGTACTGTGGTTGGGCATTTGGGGAGTTTCCAGAGCTGCTGCGTTTTAGTCCATGCCTCTTGGTGGCTTTACAGATGCATTTCTACTGCATAAATAAATAGTAGAAATGCAGGGACACAGGGTTTACATGTGCCCAGTGTCAGTAGATACCCTGAACCTTGTTTAAGGCCCTTTTAATACTCCACATTATTTTATCTGTGAATTTACATCATTTTTCCTTAACAGATTATACGTGTTTTCAATTAAATAAACCCTGTGCTCCGGCTCATTTTAAAATGACCGATCTAACATACAATATAAAATGGAAAACTAAGTGAGAAAGAAGAAATGAAAATAAGTTCAGAGGAAAAAAGAATAAAGGGAATGTAATGGCTCGAATACATTCCACAAGGTACTTTTCAAAAAGTTGGACCATAAATGTGGTGGAGCCTCCTATTAGCCAATACAAAGAGGGAAACAAGTTACACAAATCAATGTTCACAGGATAAATGTACCAACTGTTCAGCAGTGTGGCTATTTCTGGTGCTGAAATTTTAAAAAAGTCAACCAAGAGTCTTCCTCAAGAGGATACTGTCTGGCATTGAAAATGAAGGATCCAACAACTTCAATCGGCAACAACAAAGGAAATTTTATGTTACTCCCCTCCGGTTATAATCTCCCTCAACAGGCAACTCTGAAAGAACTAATGCAATCAGATACATATTTCTCCAAAGGTGTAAGACCAAGAGAAAAAATAAACTAGACTCAAAGTGTGGTTCAGGTACCTGGAGGGGTCTCTAGATCTTTCTAGGGGTATTGCATGATCAAAAATATTTTTACAATCCTACCAAAGGCTTTTTGCCTTTTTTACTCTCATCTTATGAGGGTGTAGTTTTCCAGAGGTCACATGACATGTGATATAGCAATAGATCAGATGCAGAAGTAGACATGAGAATCTGAAATCTTCTATGAAGCCAGGCATTAAAGAAATTTGCAAATTATTTTGGAAAATAAAATTTTCCAAAAATGTCATATACTTTAGGTCTCCTATGGATATTTTTAAATATTAAAAAAATTGTTTTAATTTCTAATACATTAAGCATCTATAGATACAATGCAGTTAAGAAAAAACACTTGGGAGTTCTCAAAAATTTTTGAGTGATAACGGGTCATGAGACTATTTGGTGAATTCCCCAAAAGTCACAAGGCTCAGAAGATAACTGGTAAAAAATGTTCTCTGATCAAATACACTTGGGAAATGTTGTCTGTCTTGGAAATTGTGAAATGAGAAGCAAATGAACTTAATGACTCTGCTTCCTAACTGTATGTGACTGTGACTAAGATCCCCTCTTTCGAGTGCTTTCCTTGTTACCCTGAAGGCACACCTGGGAGTGGCACGGGTGAACTACCAGGCCCCATTCAACCCTCATTAAGCAGCATCTCTAACAACCTGGGCTTCTGTCAAGTGTGGGCAGCACAGTCTGACACTACACCTCTGATAACATCAAGAGCGATTCTTTTATAAACATTAAGGCAGCTGAGCAGGACAGAAAGCCTCTTTATCTCTGCAAAGAGGTAGACCAAGGGCAGGGTCAAGGCCAGGACAAAGAGCCCATTCAGACTAAACCGAGTCTGTTGCAGCCAACCAACAGGCCATCGAGGCCCCTCTCATCTATGATGCTCAGACGCAGTCATTTCAGCTGGATGTCTTCCAAACCAGATGGTACAGGCACTGGCCTCGCTCACAGAGAAATCTCGATTAAGCACCCACAGGATGCGTGACCCTTAAGCCACACCTCCTGGTGCCCCTCCAAGGAAGAGTGGTTAAATGTACCCCGAATGAGTCAACTTCTTTTATTGGGTTGTTAACTATGAGTCAATTAAATGTTAAGGAATGCTGACCAGAAACGATGACTTTGGAACTATCAACCTTATTTCTTTCTGACAGTAATTAACATAATTATGCCAGTTTTCTATTAGGCCTACTCCCAGTTCACAATAATAAAATTATGTCATCAGGCAGCTCATCTAAAAGACAGCATACAGCAATGTGCAAGGCACTCTGGGGAATCAAAAAATGAAAAAGATGTGTCTTTTTGAAAGCACAGAATCTAGGTAACAGGTCAGACAGAGACCAGAGAAGGAAACAAGTATTCTCATGCTCATCTCTGCAGCACCTGGTGAGGTATCTGGTAGAGAATTGCATTCAATAAACATTTGTCTCAACATATTTGCTATTTACCTCTAAGATTTTTACTTGACAAATACCACACAGTCAAATGTCTGGTCAAATATAATTCAGTCAAACAATACTTCTTGGTATAATTAATGAGCCTATAATAAAGGATTTACAAAAAAACTTACACCATTATGAAGTAAGAGAAATCATTTTAATATATATATTTTCATTTCGGTCAATTCAACAATGATTTCTAATAGGCATGCAGACCCATTTAGTTTGCTTCAAATTTGTTTATTTCTCAACATGCAGCAACCTTCCTAATGAGACAGTTGAGTTGAACTATTTATTCTTAAAGAGTACAATGTACCTTGTCCTCAAAGAGTTTTATCAACTTTAACATTTTCAAAGAGCCCTATGAGGCTGCTCAATATGGTAGTTTCCCCCTGAAATTTCCTATTTGGAGGATGGCAAAACAGTCTAGAATCTTCCCCAGTCTACTAGTTGCTTGTATTCATATCACAGCTTGGCTGGCTAAGAGGTAGAGACTGAATAATATGTAGATAGCCTTCAAGTCCAGCTGAGTGAGACAGCTTCATTTTTAGAAAGGAAACCAAATCATGGAAACCCTCCTAATAGTATGATTTGTTCCAGGGTCCTTTTAAGAAGGGACGTACTCCTCATGCATAGGACTTTTTATGGCCTTCCAGAGTTTTCTGCTCCAGCCAGCGTTCTCTAGCCAGGTGACTTATTGAACTTGCTGCAGAACTGAAAGCATGAAGTCTCTTGTCTACTTTCATAATTAGAGGTGGTGTTAGTCTTCTCATTTCCGGCCAAATGGATCCGACCACACTTTCAACCCTATAGAAAGAAACATGAATTAAAAACAGGATTCATTTTTAAATTTCCTATCACTTCCCTCAACCCCAAACAAAGAAGATGACATCAGAATGGAGCTGTGCGATTTCCACAGAGTTTGAGGTAGTCCGGGCAAGCTGCCGGAACCCTGGTATGGAACGGCTGCGCAGCCATGGCAGCCAAGAGAGATTTTTAAATGGCTCAGAAACTGCCCCACAATAGGGAGATATGTATCTGGCCTAGTTAAAAAATAAATTAAAAAAAGACCGATGCCACAAGAGTTTTGGCTAATAAGCTAGAAACCTCTCATTCTCAGCCAACTTGGATTGTCTCAAAGTAACTAACCATTCAGCCATAAAGGGAACTTCTGAGCTTCTGTACAAAGCAGAATCCTGCATCAATTAAAATAGCTCACAAGTAAACAGTATTTTCCCATGAGGGTAGTGTTTAAATAGGTGCTTGGTAAATAAGTCTGCAAAACAGCTATTTATGCTTCATAGTTAATTGCACACTTGTTACATGTTTATGCCCACTTATCAAACTCAAGAGTAACATGCAAACTTGCAAAAACTATTCCGGAGTGAAATATTAAGAGGAAGTCTTAGGGTGGCAGCCTCTAAAATGGCAACTGCTGAAAAATAATAACACAATCACAATCTAGCCTCAAAGTGGAAAAGATTTCTCTGCAAAGCACATACCTCCCCCCAACAATGAAGCATTTCACATGAGATTTTTGTCTTGATTTTTAAGTTTACCTGGTGGCTGCACGTCTTCTTGAACAATACCAGCTCGATTTATGGCTTGTTCCTTCTCTGAGAAACACAACAGAAAAATTACTCTTTAGAGAGGGGGTCAGGGGCAGAGTGGTGGAACTCTTTGTATCTACATGGGGCAATAAGAGAACAATATATCTGAATGCTATTAAATTCAGAGCTGCCACTGCCCAGAGCTTTTAGGTAATGGAAGTTGGATCCTATCAAGCAAAAAGACTGGATATTTTCAGTGAAAGAAAGCAAGCCATACTTCAGAAGAAAAACTCCCAATGAACATCTTTTCTCGGTGATATCAGCAGTTTGGAAAGGCAACAAAAACAACAGAAAAAGAACAATTTTGAAAGAACTAGTGGGTGTGATGTGATGAGAGCAGGGCTGTTGAATTGATGGAACAAGTACAATTAACAAGAAAACGATGCAGTTTGTGCCTAAAATGTACTCCACTGAAGGCCTAGACCCAGAGCTAAATATGCTATGTTTTTGATAGGAAATAGAGCAGAAAATTAATCTTTGGGTGGGTGGCTTTGGTTTGGATAATTGAAGCTTCCCTAATTGACTGCAGGTGCTGCACCAATTAGTAAGCGCGTTCCAGTGACAGCAGCTTAGCTGATCTCTTTGGAGATGTCCAACAGGCGAGGGCCAAGAGAAATTGGGCATTTTATGTCTGTGGGCTTCAAGCACCCTGACACATCTTTCTAAGTGGTTTCCAATAAACCCAAGGGCTGTAAAAACAAAGACTTATTATTTTAAGTATCTTGACAAACAAATCGTGGCTTTTCAGCAGAAAGACTTGGAGCCAAAGGATGTTTACTAGTATATTATAGTAATTAAGTGCTGTAATCAAACTTTTGTTTTAATCAGGCTAAAAGTGTTTCTTTTAAATCCATATTTAACTCTTCTTTAATATTAGGCCATTTTCTTTATTCTGGCCTCTGGATTCTCATAAAGTTAAAAGAAACAGGGCTTTGCCAAATCGAATATTCATCGAACTTGTTTCTCTGGTGATACGACGGAAAGTCAATCCTGAGTGACCTATCTGAGGTTTTATCAATGCTAAGTTTTGCTTTGGCAACTAAAACACTGGGCAGTAGGGATCATCTGAATCTTGACATCCAATTCTAAGTGAGACAGAGAAGATACAGCCCAAAGAAGCCCCTTATAGACAGTGGTGAGTTTCACTGGGCCTCTCTGAAATAGCAGGTAAATGACAACCAAGTCCCTACGGACCAAGAGATGCCAAAGGATGTCTTCCATCTAGAGCAGGTGATAATGGAGCCTCTAAGGTGTCAGACTTTCTAAAATAACTCAACACAAAAGACGATCTTACTTCCTAAGAAATTGAATTCCTGTAGGATTGAGCCCCACCATGCTGTCACCATGTAAGTCTCCAAGTATAGACGTGTCTCAAACATGCTCTTAGAAAATGCCAACTAGTAGAAGACTACACTGCCATCAGTAGTGCCAGGAACAAAAATAGGTATCATTTTTCATACCTAAAAGGTCCATTCTCCAGTATTACGGAAGAAGGAAGAGATGAGTTTTTTAAAAAACACTTGATTGCCTGAAAGCGTTCTAGATGTCCAGATTTAAGAAAATCAGATAGCCCGGTGTACCAGAACACGTTCTACAAGAGGCAGGTTGTACAAAGCCAAAGAAACTGGCAGTCTGCCAAGCATCAAAGGAAGTTGACTTCCTGTGACAACAGAATGCCTAATTGTGTTCTCACCTCTTAAAATGCAATAGAGAACCAAGAGAAGAGAAAGGAATCCCTGTCTTTACACTTCCTTGCTAATTGCTAATGAGGTTGGAGAGAGGCTGAGGATTTATTTTAAATAGACCATAATCTCTTTATAATCCTTGTCCTTATGCAACCACCTCTTTTTTTGGCTTGGATGGGCAATTTAAACTGATTTGCAGAACTAGTTCTTACTGAGTGATAACTGGTATTAGCATCCTATCTACATCCCCTGGTTCTTTTATCCATTAATGTTCCATAGTGCTTGAAGATCAAAACAGTCTTATAAATTCGCAATGTGACACAAAGACACTTTATTTGTGAATGTGGAATATGCTTAAAGGCAAACAAACTGGCCCCTCGGGACTCAGCAAATACGTCTTGATGAAGCTGACAGTAGGTGTCTATTTCGCTGTCATTAGAGAAATAGCAGATGTCTCTGGGCCTCGGGAAAAGGGCAACAAGGAAGTCAGGGGTTTAACTATGTGGGCAAATCAGGATAAGCTAATTACTGACTTTTCGGTAGTGAGCATATTTCTATTAGGAGTGAAATGATTAAAATGCAAATACGCAGCACTGGGCTGGGAGCTTTGCAATGTCAGTTACACAAGTCCCCTCTCCAGTGTCTCAGCAAGCCCAACTCTGCCCTCTGGTGCTAAGGCAGCGAGCTGATTTGCAGTTTTAATCGAGGATCCTTAGGTATATTATTCAAAACTCATTTTTGTACGGTAGCAAAAGAGTCTTAAATCCATTTTTTAAGACTTTTTTAAGTTTTAAAGTTTAAGACTTTTTAAAGTCTTAAACCCATCCTTATATTAAATGCCCATACTGTGAAATCTGTGTGACTTATTACTTTATTCAATGTTCCCAGCAAATGGAGGCAGCACACCCACGCCCCAGCCCCTCGGCGGTCTTGTTAGGGACGGTGTTCTTGGGGAGCACCAGCAGACAAAAACCTAAAAGCAGGTGCAGAATCTCACCTCGGGACCCTCTGCAGTCAGACCACCACCTCAAGAATACCTCCTCCATCTCCTTCTGCCAATGAACCAGTTAAAATACAAGCCACTCACCACCTGAGGTAATTGGCCAGATGTCAGCATCTGAATACGGACTGTATATTACATAATAGCATTGTGTCAATATTAAATTTCCTGGATTGGATTAACTGTGATTACATAAGAGAATGTCCCTGTGCTCAGGAAATACATGCTCATGTTTTAGGTATCAAAGCTCACAAGGCCTGCTACCTAACTCTCAAATGGTTCAGCAAAATAATAGTAACAGTAATATGTGTATAATCTATGAACATACACATATCTCTATGTATGTATGTGTGTATAGACATGTCACATACATATCGGGAGAGAAAGCAAATGTGGCAAAATGTTAACAACTGGTAAATCTAGGTGAAGGACATAAAGGGATTCATTCTACTATTCTCAGATTTTCTCTGTCAGTTGCATTTTTTTAACAACAAAAAAACACAACTGCAAAACAAGTATAAGGAAGTCCAACAACACTATTTTATGATGATTAATTCAAAGTCTCTTTTAAAAATAGCAAATATAAAATGAAAAAGTACTTTTCTAGTGCTCCCACTTTGCTGCAGTCTGTGGGGTGACTCAGGATGGATGTGTGCCATGGGAGGGAGTGTGAGCCAGTGGCTGAGGGCACCAAGGGGCCACCAGAAGTATGGGCTCCTCCCAATGCTGGCAACACCTCTGTTTCTCACCAGGGTGTGTGATGAAACCCAGGCAGCTTTGTAAGGCCTGTTAGAAAAAAAGACTTTAGTCTGTGCAATTCATTTTACTCATGGTGAAAGGAATAAAAAGCATATTCTGAGCACTTGCCATGGAATAGGGAAAACACCCTTTTAAGGTGAGAGGTATTCCTCATCAAGTGACTTCTCACAGGCCTGCTCCAACTATCACACACTGTGGATGGGGGCACAAGGAAAGAGGAAACATTGAGGGGTCATGGTTCTTCCACCTTGGCTTTGCTGGCAGACACCCCTCTGTCCTAAATGCAGGTGAAACTGGGCTTCATTAAGCAGCAGACAAGGCTGAGGAGTTCGGGTCTAGTATTTACCCAGCAATGAATGTGCTGCTGCTGCTGCTAAGTCACTTCAGTTGTGTCCGACTCTGTGCGACCCCAGAGATGGCAGCCCACCAGGCTCCCCCGTCCCTGGAATTCTCCAGGCAAGAACACTGGAGTGGGTTGCCATTTCCTTCTCCAATGCATGAAAGTGAAAAGTGAAAGTGAAGTCGCTCAGTCATGTCCAACTCTTAGTGACCCCATGGACTGCAGACTACGAGGTTCCTCCATCCATGGGATTTTCCGGGCAAGAGTACCGGAGTGGGGTGCCATTGCCTTCTCTGAATGAATGTGCTAAGTGACCCTGAACAAGCCACCTAAACGTGGGGGCTGAATGAGCACAAGTTTCCTGGCAAAACCCTATGGTTTTATGCTTCTCCACATCTAACTAAAGTTAGTTAAAAATGTACAGGATCACAGGAAATGATCTTATTTTGTCTCATTTCATAGGTTGCCTTGAAATGCTGTTATTTTTAAAAGGCTACATTCAGGATCCCTGACTGCTTCTAAGACAAAAGGCAATCAGGCTTCAAGCTGTATCACTTGCGCGCTTCCCTAAACATGGGCTCTTCCCACAAACCAGGTTGGGCCGACAGGCTGAAAGCTAAAAAGTAACATCTGGACTCCCCTGCAGAAGGACTGCAGAACTAACTGAATACTCTGGTTTTGGACTGACAATTGCCATCTCCCCGGTGCTCATTTCAGTATCAGGTATCACGAGTCAAACTGGCCTTATATGCTACCTAACACTTGGTAAAGTCTGGGTGAGTTAGTGAAAGAGCTGAAGATCACACTGAATGTCAAGATGAAATTCAAGATGGCAGTCTTGCAATAGTGGTCTGTCTGCTTTTAAATCACAGAAGATCTTGGCTTTATTTTACATAAGGGGCCTTCTGCCTCTTTTCTACTGCCTTGAGGCTTATTTCACCAGGTGCTTGGGAACCTACCTACCCCTATCCAGGCCAGCCAGCATCAGTCAAGCTGGCCCAGCTGAAAGGTACCGCAGTGACTCGGCTCTTGGGCCCTACATGGCCTGGACTCCTTGCCAGCCTCTGGCTCCCCTTGTCAAGCACTGGGTGTCTGCCCAGGCCTTCCAAGGACCATGGGCTTCTCCTTGGTCTGCCCAGAATTCTGGGGACCACAGAGGTATGAAGGAAGCTCAGAAGAAAAAGAGCTAACAAGAGAGGCTAAGAAGGAGTGGATGAAAGGCAGGAACAAAAGAGCAAAGCCAGGAGTGCTGGTGGAGGTAGACCACCAAGCCCGAGGAAGAATGCGTCCCGAGGAGGGACAGTCTGCCTGGAGGTTGTGCCTCTCACGTGTAGTCACCTGACCTCCTGAGTCACAAAGAGAACAGAAGCCAAGGTGACCAAGTCACACCGCCGTCTAGCTGTATCCATGCCCACCCTTCCTCCTCAGTTGGTGGAAGAAGTGTCCCGCCTTGGGTCCAAGGCTCCTCCTCCATCTGATGTTGAGATTCCCCCACCTCCTCCAGCAGCCTTCTTTATCCAGAGACCCTCTTGGCTCCCTGATGCTCCCAGACGAAACAGAACCACCACTCCCCTAGCCCCCTTGACCAGCTGCAAATACAATTCCTCATTCTCTTCTTCAGATAGCCCAACATCTTTATATAGTCAACCTAAAATCCTATTTACTCTTCATCCGCTGCAATCTGCCTTCTGCCCACTGTCAAACCACTGAAAGCACTCTTAACAAAATAGCCACTGAGCTTCACCTTCTTTTTGCTAAATCCAATGGATATTTTCAGTTTTTATCTTCCTTACTGTCTCTAAGCAGCCGAGCCCTGCTGATCACACCCTTTGCCATGAAGAGCTATCTTCCTGGGGCTTATGACTGCAGCCTCTTCCGGTTTTAATGCCCTCACTCTGGCCACTCCTTGTCAGTCTCCTTAGAAGGTCCCTCCTCCTCTGACCACTTGCTCTTCAGACTTTCAAGTGCCAGTGTTCACCTGCATTCTGTCCTGGACCAGCGTGTCGCTTTCAATCTCGGAATGTTGCCTGGAGCCCCACCTGCTGCAGTGACTCCGCTTCCCATCTGATGCTGAAGATGGGCCATCTCTAGCTCCAGCTCAGATCCTGTGGCTCGGCTCCAGACTGGCACGTCCCACCACCTAGGGGAAATCTCCAGGAGCACATCCAGGTACCTAACACTCAATACATCCCAAACTGAACCAGCCTGTCCCCTCATCCCCCAAACAGACTTCATGTATTCCTTGTAGTACCTTAGTACCACATCTAAGTACTAAGTACTAAGTACTAAGCCTAGTACCACATCTCTTCAACTGCTGGAGCCAAAAAGCTGGAGGCCAGTCTCCTTCCTCTCCCTTGCTTGCCCTTGAGCTAATCAGTCACAAATCCCTGTAGAGGATTTATTTCTTAAACCTGGCTCCTGAATTCAGTCCTTCTGCCCAGTCCCATAACCACCAGCACTCTGGTGCAGGCTACCGTCATCTCTCCTGAAGTCATAGGAAGCACAGCCTGCCTAGGTCTTGGCCTTCTTACCTTCAATTGTGGCCCTTCCGGCCCCTCTGTCAGATACAGTCAGAGATGCCTGGAAAGGCTAAATCTGATCACCTTGCTCTCCTGATTAAAACATTTCAATGGTTGTCCACCCTCTGAGGACAGCAGAGGGTTATTCAAGTGTTTTAAAATAAGCAAGTGAGATGATTAAATTCCAAGTGCAAACGGCACAACAATAAGGCTTTTCAACAGGCACAGTGGAAAACCTGGAGTTCTATACATTTTCTGACACACATACATGTATTTTCCCAGTTACAAATTCTCACCAAAGAAACACAAAGATGTATGAAGACAACTGAAACTAGAAAGGTGTGAGACAGACGGATCAGTAAATAAAGAATGTGGGTCAAGAGACACAATCAGTGACTGTGTAAAATGCTGATGGTCCTAAGTGGTCTGGGGAGCAAGAAACATAAGGCAGGAGGGGTGGGATGTGTGGGACAAGAGCTAAGGCCTTCTAAGGTCTTTGTTTATTTCATAGGAGGTAAAGATATTGACTAGCTCTAAGTTGTCAAAACAAAAGAAGAAAAACAGAATGTAAAACTTTCAAACTAGTAGAGGGCAAGAAAATTAAATAAAGAAGCCTTGATGCAGAAAAGGAGGAAAAAAAAAAAGAGAGAGAGACAGGATTAAATAGAAAACATAAGATAGGGAAAATAATTCAACATTTTAAAGATTATCAGACTGGACTTTTAAAAAAAAAATCCCAGTTTGGGTTGCTTATAAGACTTAAGGACAAATAAAGGCTAAATATAAGAGAATATATATACCAGGAGAACACTAACCTAAAGAAAGCTGGTAACTATGATGATATTAGACAAAACAGAATTGGGGAGGAATGTTAGGGGGTAAAGAGGACCCTTACATGATGATAATTGAAAAAAAAAATTCTTCAGAACATTCTAGATTGGGAGCAACAACTAATATGGCCTCAAGATATATAAGTAATAGAATTAAGAATGATTTGGAACCATCATACACAGAACTCTGTACCCCCAAAGAAGAGAACATACCTCATTCCAAGCATGCAGGGAACATTCACAAAAACTGACCTGTACCAAGTCACAAAGCAAATCCTGACCAGCATCAGAGAATCAAAATCACATGGTCTGAATTCTTTGACCACAAATGCAAAGAAGGTAGATAAGCAACAATAACGTAACCAGAAAGACCAGGGTGGCTGCAGGGTAGAGAACGGGGTGGTTGTGGTGCTGGTGGAGCAGGGAGACCAACTCAGAGCACAAGGAGTGGGTGGCGGGAGAGGGGCTGGGCATGCGTGGGGCAGTGACATGAGAGAAGAGCTCTGACTTGTCCAGCCACATATATCCAGCACCTAATACAGGGCCAGGCACACTGCTGTTAGAACAGCAGGTTTTTAAAAAATAAAAAGAAGGCTAAATAAATGTTAACTGAATGTGCTGAAATGAATTGAAGCTCCGTCCTCACAGTGCATCTCCACGACCAGGTCACGAACGCCTCACCTGGGTCTGAGCATCTGCTTAAATCTCCTTGTTTCACTTCCCTGCCTCTGTAGCTCCTTATTTTTGAAATGTTTTTATGGGATTCCTAATGTAAAAATATGAGCTTCCCTGGTGGCTCAGCGGTAAAGAATCCATCTGTGAATGCAGGAGACACAGTTTTGATCCCTGGGTCAGGAAGATCCCCTGCAGAAGGAAACGGAAACCCACTCCAGTATTCTTGCCTGGCAAACTGCATGGACAGAGGAGCCTGGAGGGCTACAGTCCATGGGTTACAAAGAGTTGGACACAACTGAGCAACCAAATGGAGAATGCCCTGGCACCCCACTCCAGTACTCTTGCCTGGAAACTCCCATGGATGGAGGAGCCTGGTGGGCTACAGTCCATGGGGTCGCTGGGAGTCGGACACAACTGAGCAACTTCACTTTCACTTTTCACTTTCATGCATTGGAAAAGGAAATGGCAACCCACTCCAGTGTTCTTGCCTGGAGAATCCCAGGGACAGCGGAACCTACTGGGCTGCTGTCTATGGGGTCGCAGAGTCGGACACGACTAAAGTGACTTAGCAGCAGCAGAGCAACCAAAACAAAAACAAAAAATCAGTATTTCTACACCTTTTATCTCATTTAATTCACTCCAAAACATGTAAATTCAGTCCTACAAACTTCACTGTTTACAGATGAGGAAACAGGCCAGGCTCAGAGAGGTTAAGTAGCTCATCTTAAAATCCTCTTCTAGGAAGGGACTTAGACCCTCATCTGACTGACTCCCTCTATCCTCTTAGGCAGTATGGTGCCCTGGTATGGCACTGGTTCAAATCTGGGACTCACTGGTTGTGGGTTCTCGAACAAGTTTTATACCCGTCTGTCCATGTATAAAATGGGGATGATGATCACATAGCAACTACCATAAAAGGTTACTTTTGCACCAAATGGGTTAATATATAAAAAGTGCTTGGAAGAGTGTCAGACATATAAACCGTTTTCAATACATATTACCTATACAGTATCATTTACCTGTTTAAGGACTCAGTTATAACTCAGATAACAGTGTCCAAATTAATTAAAATTGAACCAGAAACGTGGGCAGGTGTTGACTGCCTTACATTTAAAAATGCTGATATTGTAGCCACACACTCAGTGTTCACATAAAAGGCCTAATTGTCTGTCTTAAAGTGACTCAGATAACCATAGACTATGGACCTGTAAGACTGTTGTTGGGAGACACAGCACAAACCGACACCCTGAACCAGAGGCCGGTTTCGCAATCTCGGCACCATTCGCATGTTGGGCTGGGTAATTCTTTGTTACGGGCGGCTGTCCTACATGTTGCACAAACTTTAGGAGCCTGGCCTCTATGCGCTAGATGCGAGCGGCACACTCACCCACCCCACCCTACCCCATGGCACCCATTTTGTGACAAGCAAAAATGTCTCCATAGAGAACCCCAGGGAGACAAAAATCACCTCTAGTTGAAAAACCACTGCTAGTCTTCCTAGACTGAAACTTTGCTAGGGGGATCCAAAGCAGACCCTCTTGACCCAAGTTCAAATCTAGAGGCTATCATAAAACAGAGTGAAGCAAGGATTCTGTAAGGAGGGATGACACAGATTATGCAAGGCCTCACTCAACCCCATTTTTATCTACCCCACACATGGGTGCACAGAGACAGGCTGGAAGGCAGAATGCAGAGACCATTTCAATCCCAGGTGATAAAAAAGAAGCTGCAAGGAAATCTGAGTGTGTGCTTAAAATGCTCTGTCTCAGAAACCAAATGTTGTAGCATTTGTAATGGGCAGAGCATTTACACGGAGCTTTCGGCTTTAGATCGCCAAGCTTTCAGCCTCCGCTAATATTCTCAAGGGGCAGGGCTGGCCCTCTTCCATCTTCAACATGATTCAGGTTTCCTGGAGAACAAAATGAGCCTCTAATGCCTGATATTTTCTCTCTGACAGATGGTTTCAGATGTATCAAACTGCTAATCCTTGCTGAGGTATAGGTCTCAAGAAAGGAGAGTTTGGCTTTTAGAATGATAGGACTTGAACGATTAAGGAAGAAAATTACTCCCAGGATATTCGCCATTGTCATGTGAGCAGCCGGCTTAAAACGAAGGAAGACAGCAGAATGTGAAAAAAAAGATTAGAGGAGAAAGGAGAGGAAAAACTAAAAAATCCAGGTTAACTGTTCAGGTTTGAAACATGTCCGCTCAAGGACATCTTTGGGAGTGGAATAAGTGCCATAAAAACACCTTCAAGCTCAGGATAATGAGGGACCATCCCTCCCCACAACATCACCATTCCCAGCTTCAGGGTGTGGAGGAAGGCCCGGAAAGGAAGGCGGAAGTTGGAATATTAGTCTTGCCACTTACTAGCTGTGTGTCCTTGGGCGTGTAATACAACCTCTCTGAGACTTCCCATCCATAAAACACTTAATAATAACCTGCCTCAAAATGAGGTTAAATAAATTAAGTGATCCAGTATTAGTCGCTCAGTCGTGTCCGACTCTTTGTGACCCCATGGACTGGGGCTCCCCAGACCCTTCTGTACCTGGGATTCTCAAGACAAATACTGAAGCGGGTTGCCATTTCCTTCTCCAGGATATCTTGGCAACGTGCTTAATGAAGACACATCAAAAAGCCTCCAGTGAGTACCAGTATGAACTAGGATTTAGTGCTGACCTACTATGTTAATTGCTTTTATTACCACCTTTAAGTCTCACCAGATGCCAGGCAGTTTTAAAGATATTATACAGACACAAGAGACGCAGATTCGATCCCTGGATTGGGAAGACCCCAGTAGGAAATGGCAACCCACTCCAATATTCTTGCTTGGAAAATTCCATGGTCAGGGTGGTAGACGGGCTAAAGTCCATGGGATGGCAAAGATCTGGACACGACTGAGCGACCTAGCACACACGCACGAACGGACGCACGCACACACACACACACACACAACTACTACTGAGGATGGTGAAGGTCTCAGAGGTTGAGTCACTTGACCCCGGTCCCGAAAGTGCACACAGCCAGAGTCGAACCTGGGTCTCGCTCACTCGTGAACCAACCTCTGTCCATGGCCCCACGTGGGGATGATGAGGGAAAGCGGGGGAGTTACTAGGGCCAGTCGGCCACGTGGGGTCAGAGATCACTGTCACCGGGGCCGGGACGCCGCGTGGGGTCAGAGGTCACTCACTGTACTCCTCCAGCCGCATTAAGGGCCGGAAGTAGATGGGGTAGAAGGCGGCGCCGATCAGGGAGATGAAGCCGCCGAAAATGAGAGCAGTGCGCAGGTTCCGGGACATGGCTCCAGCCGGGGCTACCCGGATTCTCCGAGTGCCCGGGACTCTCCAAACCCGGCTCCCGCCGGCTGGGCCGTAACCCCGCTCGGAAGAGGAGGAACAGCTTTCGCTTCCGGGCCTTGGGGGCGGGGCTAGAAGTTAGGGCTGGGCCGAGGCAGAGCGAGGTGGGAGCAGGGGCGGAATCAGAGGCGGGGCCTAGGAGTGGGTGGGGCTAGGGCGAGGTGGGGCGGGGCCTCAGGCCCGGCGCACCGCCTCCCCGGTTGTCCCGGCATTGCTTAGCGCCCAGCAGACGCCAGCCGCCGTTAAGAGGGGAGGTTTAATTGCTCATTGCTCTCGGTTCCCAGTCCCTCCCCCAGCCGCTACCCGCCCAGCCTAGTTTTTCTCTCGGCTGCCCCACCCACCGCTCTTCTGACCTCGTCTACCACTCCCTCCTTTACTAACCACGTTTCTTGGTTCTTTCCCCGCAACTGATTTGCTTTTCCTGACTACACTAGGAGGTGGAGGATCTCTATAGCTCGTTGATTTAATCCTCATATCTTTTACTAAGTCACTTAAGTCGTGTCTGACTCTGTGCGACCCTATGGACTGTAACCTGTCAGGTTCCTCTGTCCATGGGATTCTCCAGACAAGAATACTGGAGTGGATTGCCGTTTCCTTCTCCATATCTTTTACAGGTGAGGGAATCTTGGCTTGGCTGAGCGGATTTGGACAAGTCACTTGGCCTAAAGGGCGATTTGAGGGGATTAGAGACAAAAGTGCAAAATGCCTGGCCAAGAAGGCCTGCAAGGGATTCTGAAATCGGAGCCACAGGAGCTTCAGAAGCAAGATTAACCCGGGAGGAATGTTATTTCAACATCCAAGCTACAAGCAAATCTTTTCCGACTGATTTTCCATGTCCTCCTCTCTCCTTCCCCTTGCTGGATGTCAGGGTTATGGATGAAGATAGAAATTGAATAGAGATCGGCACAGGGCAGGGAGCCAGCAGCCAGTCCCACTGAAGGGACCCTGGGGCTCTGCCTTGTTGCCTGAGGTGGGAGCCACTGAGGACAGACATCTGCTTCCTCTTCCTATGATTGCCATCCTCCAGGCTTCTATGTCTGCTCTGCTGGCACAGGACCCACCCAGGGGTACTGGCAGCTGAGATTAAGATTCCTTGGGCCTTCACTCAATCCTTTATTTGAAAAAAGAAAGATACCAGCTACTGGGGGCTGCGGAGCAAAGAAAATCCCAGCAAATATTGACCCCAGCATCATTATTAGTTCAGGAAATAATTTACGATCCTTCAAAAATGGTGTAGAGGGCATAGGTTTCCTCTGTTTTGGTACTTTTGCAGTTGAATCAAGCTACTATTTACTTCCATACTTCCAGAAGCGTGTAAATCAGGTGTTTGATCTGTCAGCAGGTTTATGGACAGTCTTCTATGCCCCGAGCATCAGGCAAAGTGCTTTGGGAGGCACAAAGATGAATAAGATGTGACCCTTGTTCTCCAGGATCCTGCCAAATGGATGAAGAGAAAGAACATATACATAACAAGATAACTGATGACCCAACTCAGCCTGTTGCTGGTGAGTGATAAGGTCCTGTAGGCTACAGGAGTTCAGAGGAGGAAGACAGATGACTGTAGGGTGAGACAGCTGGTCAGACAGCTGGTCCTCGGGCGCTTGCAGGAGCTTTTTTGGATGAAGACAGAAAACTTCATGGCAAAGAGGAAAGCTGCAATGCATGCTTTATATCATGTGATATAAAAATCCCAGGTATAGGACTTCCTTGGTGGTCCAGTGGTTAAGAATCTGCCTGCCAGTGCATGGGACACAGGTTTGATCCCTGGTCCTGGGAGATCCCACATGCTGCGGAGCAACTATGCCTGTGCACCACGACAACTGAAACCCGTGCTGTAGAGTTCGTGTTCTGCAACAAGAGAAACCAGCACAATGACAAGCCAGTGCACCACAGTGAAGAGTAGCCCCCCGTTTGCTGCAACTGTTTGCTGCAACTAGAGAAAGTCTGCAGGCAGCAAAGAAGACCCAATGAACCAAAAAAAGAAAATCCCAGTTATAGCGTACATTTTAGCCTCCCAGCATCCACTTCTCTTTCTGTTAATAATATCCCAAATATCTTTTGGCAGTCCACTCTTCTCCCATTCTCAATCTATGAGGTAAACTAGACCTTCTCCCCCTAACTCCAACCCTTACTCTTTCCCAGCTCTGAATGTTAACCATACAACCAAGCCTGACCAAGCTCTCTTGCTCATCACAGGGATTGATTGGCACTGGACTCAGGTCTGATTGTCCAGTGTGACTGCATCCTCCAAGCCAAATGACGCACATAGAGCCAACCATAGTTTATCCCAGCTTCTGGGAGGCTGGATTTGAACTTGAAGGCGTGAGACCCTGGAACTGCTGGGGACCACCGTTTGGAGACTGAGAATGAGGACAGTACAGCAGAGGAGCTGAGAGTTGGGGAGAAATCAGATGCTGACACTACATTTGAGCACCCGAAGCCAATTGTGCCCCCAAACAGATTTCTCAGTAACATGAGCCAATAAAGTCCCCTCTTCACTGAAGCCAGTTTGAGTTGGCTTCTGTCTTTTAAAACAGAAGGAGTTCCAGATGAACTCACCATAGGTGTGATTTCATTTGCTCAACACCTCCACAAGCTCCAAATCAAGGATTACCCTATTATTTAGATCAGAATACTGAGAACCAGAGACCTCACACCATTGACTGAGCCAGGGCCAGGGCTGAACTCTCAGGATTCCTAATCGGATAGGCTCTTCCATGACATCCTACTGTCTTTGTGAGCAGACTTGGCAGATAGCTGATGGAGTCCTATCCACTGAGTGTGTCAAAGCCAGTGCAGAGGGTGCCAGGATGTCCTTGTGAGGTACCAGTGGCACCGCCAAGGCAGGAACAGGACTAACATGAGACAGATGAGCCACCCCCCTCCCCAAGGCAGTGTGGCAAGTAACTGGTGGTTCTGCTGCCCCCTCTTGTTGAACCGGAGGTATCAGCCTGGTGAACAGCCAACCTATAATCTATACAAATGTCACGTACAGATTGACATGTACAAATGACAAGATAAATGATATATTAGCATCATTATATTGTCCCTTGCCTGCCATTGACTCCTACCAGATACAACTCTGATCCCAAAGTTCTTCCCCTTTCTGAGAATCCCATTGATCTATAGATTCAATCAGCAAATACTTATTTTGAGCCTACTCCAGGCAAAGCCCTGTGCTGGTTGATCAGAAACACAAAAAGGAAGCAGTCAGATCAGTATTTGCATATCTGATCGAGGTTCACAGAGCCAGGTGCTGGTGGATGCAACAGTGAATTGAGAGGAGAATCTGTTGTCCTCGTGGTGGCTACAGTCTGGCAGAGGTATTGGCTGTGGATAGTAATTACTTTTTGGACACTCAGCCTCTCCTAATGATACCTCCTGGTTCTTTTCTGAGGATGACCTGTCATCTTGGCATTCTTGATTGGACTGTAAATCCAGGGGCCCTGTGCCTTCCTAGCAGTACTGACACCAAGGCTGTAGAACACTTCCCCTGTGCCAGTCACTGTGACAGGTTTACGCCATCAGTACTCACCAACACCTGTAGATAGGTATCCCCATTGCAGGGGCTGAATCTGGAGCAATGGAGAAAGGACTAGCTCAAGGTCACATGGCTAGTAAGTGGCAGAACCTGGATACAAATCCATGCTGTCTAGCTGCAGAGACCAACCCTTACCACCCCTCTAAACTGACTTGCAAAGTTAGCGAGCTCATGTTTGAGTATGGGTTGCTCCAACCAGGCCCAGTTGTTCTTTTTCTCCTAGAAATCAGAGTCACGAGGATGATGACGTAGGGACAGACAGCACTGTTGGGTGGATTTCTCCCATTGCTAACGTTCTGGTAGGGTTATGGCGTACGTATCTCCCACTTGCCTGGGGTCCTGGGTGTGCACTTGCCTCGTCCCATCTTGCAGCCTGATTCTCAATTGTTTGTTGTATTCTACAGGTCACCCCATACGCTTCCGGTAAACTCCCTTTGGATTTCAGTTAGTCAGAGTCAGTTTCAGTTGCATGCCACTAGGAGCCCTAATAGATAAAGAAATGCCCACAATTACCTCCAACACACAGCAGAGATGAAGGGCTTGGAGCTTCATAGCTGTGCTAATGTTTGTGAATGCTAAAGGAGGTTCGGGCCTGGGAAGGTATTCACACAAAGGGAGAGAGAGCTCAAGGGATGAAGGGAGACGGGATGCAAATCAAATATGTCAGAAGTCCTAGGGTGCATATTTTCATCTCAATCACCGAGCGAAAATAAAAGTAGGTTTGGGCTCCTATGCGGCACTTCCTCCTTCTTGCCTTGCATGTGAAGATTGAATGCTTGAAGGAAGCAGACCACCAGTGGTGTCTCGCACGGAGTTCAGACAGACATCAAAGTTAATCCGCTCTCTGATCTGAGCAAAATGTGACGAGGGTTTCCTGGGACAGCAGCTCTACTAATTGTGGCACTGCAGCCCAGCTGCTGTAATTTTAGACTATTGTGGATTCCCAAGAAGTAGCATCACCTTCTGCTGGAAAACAGGCAGACTAGAAGCCTGGGGTTTGGAGAGGAGCGAGATCTAACACAGGACCCTCTAGACTTGTTCTTTTGAGACTACGAGAGGAAGCCGGGGAAATGCTTCCCTGTTTTTCTTGAGCTCTGTGGCTCTCTCAGTCCCTACCTGTCTGTATAAATATTTCCAATTTAGATCACTTGTCAAGTTTTTCTGCTTTGATGTGTTCTTTATATCTAAGAATTGAACTGAATTGAAAGTCGCTCAGTCATGTCAAACTCTTTGCGAGCCCATGGACTATACAGTCCATAGAATTCTCCAGTCCAGAATACTGGAGTGGGTAGCCTTTCCCTTCTCCAGGGGATCTTCCCAACCCAGGGATCAAGCCCAGGTCTCCAGCACTGCAGGTGGATTCTATACCAGCTGAGCCACAAGGGAAGCCCTTATATCTAAGAGATTTCCCCCAAATATCCACCTTGGCTTCTCTCTTGCCACGCTATCCACCTTACAGTTATAACTAGTGCCTTTATGACTTCTGGGTGTCTAGACCCAGCCTCATGTGCCTGATGGCCAGCTTCGGGTTCAAGATCCACTCACTCCTGCTTCCCTTGCCCATCACTTTCATGGCACTGGCTTGGTTTGAGGCCTTGCCTGCTGACCTTGGCTATGGCTGTCCAACTTGTCTTGCATGTGTCACCCTCTTCAGCCACCAACTGTCTCATTTGTGGGACAGCCAAAATCATCTTCTGAAACCATAAATCTGGTCAATCAGTTCTGCTCTTCTCAGAAGCCTTCAGTGTCTCTCTAAAGGATCAGAGCCTATCATCCAGGACCCCAGGCTCTGGTCAACAGGCCATTAAAGCACTTCTGCCTCCATGTGTTTCTGCTGCATGAGAGAATAGTGCTCTTCGTCGTGGCTGCCTGGCTCTGTGCCCATGGCCATGGTTGATTGAATCAGCAGGGTTGAAAAACCCAGACCAAATCTCTGTCTAAATGGGGAATGGGCTTACCCGGTCAGACTCTCTGCCCCTGCAATTTCAGCTGGTAGGTCAGGGAACATTGGAGCTCAGCAGAGGGAGTAGAAGTTGGACAGATGAACAGGAGGAGGTGGTAGCAGCACGAGGGGAGCTCTGAGTAAGCCAGGGTGACGAGCTAGTAGAAGCTGTCAGAGAAAAGCTGGGTTGAATAGATGGGGGAGGAATTGCCTGGGAGTAACAGGAAGCAGGGCATGATGGAGGAGAGTGAAAACCAAGATTCACAAATCCTGCCGCTGAGAAGTAACAAGATACCTTAAGCTAGAGGACTGCTTGGGATTCATGTATTCATTCATTGATTTCTACCAGTTTTATGGAGCACATGTTATATGCCAGACACTATTCTAAGAGGATGAGATGGTTGGATGGCATCAGCGACTCAATGGATATGAGTTTGAGCAAGTTCTGGGAGATGGTAAAGGACAGGGAAGCCTGGCGTGCTGCAGTACATGGGGTCGCAAAGAGACATGACTGAGCGACTGAACAGCAACATTTTTAAGCGTTAGACCAAGTCCTTGCCTTCGTGGTGCTTGTATTCTAGTTGGGGAGGTAAATAATAAATAGACAAAAATAAATGGGGACAGTTTGGCAATTTCTGACAAAACTAAACATACTCTTCCCATACAATACCAAAGGAGCTGAAAACATCAGTCCTCTTAAAAGCCTGCATGTGGATGTTTGTAGCAGCTTTGTTCAAAATTGCTGAAATGTGGAAGCAACTGTTGCAGGAAAGGGGACCCCTTCCAGGGCCTGAAACTGGGCTCTTGTCTAACACTTGGAAAAGAATTGTCTGAGGAGACACGTGCTGACAAAGCAAGAGATTTTATTGGGAAAGGGTGCCCAGGTGGAGAGCAGTAGGGTAAGTGAACCCAGGAAAACTGCTCTGCTGCGTGGCTCGCAGTGTCAGGTTTTATGGTGATGGAATTAGTTTCCGGGTGGTCTTTGGCCAACCATTCTAATTCAGAGTCTTTCCTGGTGGTGCACGCATCGCTCACCCAAGATGGATGCTAGAGAGAGGGATTCTGGGAAGTGCACAGACACGTGGTATCTCCTTTTGACCTTTCCCAAACTCTTCCGGTTGGTGGTGGCTTATTAGTTCTGTATTCCTTACCAGGACCTCCTGTCATAAAACAACTCATGCAAATGGTTACTATGGTGCCTGGCCAGGGTGGGCGGTTTCAGTCAGTGTGCTTCCCCTGACACAACCACTGTGTCCTTCAGTAGGTAAATGGATAAATTGTCTGTGGTACAGACAATGGAATACTATTCAGCACTAAAAAGAATTAGCTATGAAGGAAAAGACTTGGAGCAGCCTTAAATGCATATCACTAAGTGAAAGAAGCCACTCTGAAGTCTACATACTATGTGACTTTCTAGAAAAGGCAAAACTATGGAGATGATAAAAAGATCAGTGTTTGCCAGGGTTAGGAAACAGGGAGAGATGAATAAGCAGAGCCCAGAGGATTTTAAGGGCAGTGAAAATACCTTTATGCTTCTGTAATAATGGATTCCTGCAATTATACATTTGTCCAAATGCATAGCATACACAACGCCAAGAGTGAATCCTAACAGTAAGCTATGGATTTTGGATGATAATTGTGTGTCAGTGTAGGTTTACGGTTTGTAACACACATTCCACTCTGGATGGTGATAGTGGGGGAGGCTGTGTGTCATATGAGAGTAGAGGGCATACGGGAACTGTCTGTACTCTGCCCAGTTTTGCTGGGAACCTAAAACTGCTCTGGAAAAATAAAGTCTATTTAAAAAAAACCCTCCCCCCACCATTAGAAGAGGTTTAGTAAGCTGTTTTAATTTCTCCAGAAGCTATAGAGAAAAGAAACGGACTTTGAAGGGGGAAAAAAAAAATCCATGTTATAATAAAAAACTGGGGGTGGGGAAGGGATTACTCCAGATGAAAAGAAAATAAAGGGATATTTGATAGATAGATAGACAAAATAAGAAGTGCTGGAAAGAAAAACTGAACCAGCAAGGGGCTGGGGTTTGGGGTTGGAGTGGGGGATGGGAGGGCAACTATTGTTACTTAGGTGTTAAGAAAGGCCTCTCTGAGAAGGTGGCAGACATCTGAGTGAAGGGAAGGGAGGGGAGCCCTGTGAATATCTGGAGGAGGAACCATCCAAGTGGAGGGTCCTGGGTGCAAAAGTGGTGAGCGACGGTATGCTTGCTATTCCAAGAACAGAAAGGAGGTGTGTGTGGCTGGAGCGGAGTGAACAGAGGGGACATGGAGGCGGCCCAGGCAGAAGCATGGTGCCCAGGGACATCAGAGGCCACGCGGAGGACTCAGGATATTACTGTGTGTGTGATGCGGTTAGCCACGCGGGATCCCCAGCAACCTTCCAATGCTGCCATCTCTTGGGGAAGTCCAGTTGCTCTATGGTTTTCATTCTTTGCACGGACGCCTTCCTTACCCATGGGACCCCCTTGTTTCCTACAAAGCCCTTTTACTCAGAAGAGCAGAAATCAGTTTTCCTTCCTGGCAGCAAAGTGATCCCCTCCCCATTATTTGACCCCAATGACCTTCTGGGTTTCTCTTTCCCGTCTCTCCCAGCACCTACCTCTGGCAGCCTTATCTGTTTGCCAGATGCTAAATGCCACTGCCTTTGTCTGCCTGGTGCCTTTGCTCTCACTCTTCCCTGTGTCTGGGTGGCTTTCTCCCTAGAGCCTCTTGTCACAGTCCTTCTCTCCCAGGACATTCTCAGACCCCTCTTCTTCTAGGAAAGCTTCTAGATCACTTGACTTTAAATGAACTGGTCTCTCCAAAACTCCCATTTGAATTATTTTTGGCTGCATAACTAGCTACCCCAAACTTAGCATTTAAATATTAAAATGATGTTTTACCATCTCTTGAAATGCTGTGGCTTTACTAAGCCTTTTTCTGCATCTCAGGGGTGTCTGGACGCTGGTACAACTGAAGTCGGCCAGGGGCCTAGCTGGGCTGGACCATCTAAGATGGCTCACTCCCATGGCTGACAGCTGATGCTCAGTGAGTGCCAAGGACAGCACCCATAGGTGGCATTTCCCAGCATGGAGATTCTGTCCTGAGAGGGATTATCCCAAGGAAGTCAGGAGGGAGCCACAGACTTCTGATGGTTTAAGACTTGGAAGGCACACCTGGAATCATTTTAGCAAAGGTCATGGATGGACTAGATTCAAGGGGCAGGAGGTTGGAGCATGCGATGGGGGCTAGACCTCAGTTCTGCAGTTAACTTTAATCCACCACAGCTCTCTTAGTTCTTTACCCACATACTGATTAGAATGTTTATCTCCTTTTGTCTGTATTATAATACACATTATAATACACATCATTTGTGTTTTTATCTCACATACTAGATTTTAAGTTTCCAATGAAAAAGGCAGAGGAACCAGAGATCAAGTTGCCAACATCTGTTGGATCATAGAAAAAGCAAGAGAATTCCAGAAAAACATCTCAGTTCAGTTCAGTCGCTCAGTCGTGTCCAACTCTTTGCGACCCTATGAACCACAGCAAGCCAGGCCTCCCTGTCCATCACCAACTTCTGGAGTTTACCCAAACTCATGTCCATTGAGTCGGTGATGCCATCTAACCATCTCATCCTCTGTCGTCCCCTTCTCCTCCTGCCTTCAGTCTTTCCCAACATCAGGGTCTTTTCAAATGAGTCAGCTCTTTGCATCAGGTGGCCAAAATATTGGAGTTTCTACTGCTTTATTAACTATGCCTAAGCCTTTGACTGTGTGGATCTCAACAAACTGTGGAACATTCTTAAATAGATGAGACTATCAGACCACCTTACCTGCCTCCTTAGAAATCTGTATGCAGGTCAAGAAGCAACAGTTAGAACTGGACATGGAACAACAGACTGGTTCCAAATTGGGAAAGGAGTATGTTAAGGCTGCTTGTTTATTTTATTTATATGCAGAGTACATCATGTGAAATGCCCAGCTGGATGAAGCATAAGCAGGAATCAAGATTGCCAGGAGAAATATCAGTAACCTCAGATATGCAGATGATACCACCCTTATGGCAGAAAGCAAAGAAGAACTAAAGAGCCTCTTGATGAAAGTGAAAGAGGAGAGTGAAAAAGTTGGTTTAAAACTCAACATTCAGAAAACTAAGATCGTGGCATCCAGTCCCATCACTTCATGGGAAATAGATGGAGAAACAATGGGAACAGTGAGAGACTATTTTCTTGGGCTCCAAAATCACTGCAGATGGTGACTGCAGCCATGAAATTAAAAGACACTTGTTCCTTGGAAGAAAAGCCATGACCAACCTAGACAGCATATTAAAAAGCAGAGACATTACTTTGCCAACAAAGATCCATCTAGTCAAAGCTTTGGTTTTTCTAGTAGTCATGTATGGATGTGAGAGTTGGACCATAAAGAAAACTGAGTGCCGAAGAATGGACTTTTGAGCTGTGGTGTTGGAGAAGACTCTTGAGAGTCCTTTGGACAGCAAGGAGATGCAACCAGTCAATCCTAAAGGAAATCAGTCCTGAATATTTATTGGAAGGACTGATGCTGAAGCTGAAACTCCAATACTTTGGCCACGTGATGTGAAGAACTGACTCATTTGAAAAGACTCTGATGCTGGAAAAGATTGAAGGCGGGAGGAGAAGGGGACAACAGGGGATAAAATGGTTGGATGGCATCACCGACTCAATGGACATGAGTTTAAGCAAGCTCCAGGAGCTGGTAATGGACAGAGAAGCCTGGTGTACTGCAATCCATGGGGTGGCAGAGTCAGACATGACTGGCTGAACTGAATGAAAGATTATATCTTCTTTAAAAATTTATTTATTTGTGCCAAGTCTTAGTTGCGGCATGTGGGATCTAGTTTCCTGGTAAGGGATAGAACTTGGGCCCCCTGCACTGGGAGTGTGGCATCTCAGTCACTGGACCAGCAGGGAAGTCCTGGGATTACATCCCATTTAACTGGATTCTGTCAGTGTAAAAACCACAGTAACAACAACAAACATTTAGTGCCTGCTTGCTGTATACTTGAGCTCATCCAATCTCCAGCCAGACTTTATCCCCATTTTACAGATGGGGAAACTGAGGCATAGAGAAATTCAGTCTTGCCCAAACCTACATAACTGGCAAGTGGCTGAGTCAGGATTTGAACCCACTAAAGAATCTGTGTTCCCATTCTCTCTTCTATTGTCATCTTACAATCTTGGTACCAACAGAATGTATTCAAGTCAATCCCCGTTGGCATAACCAGTGTCACTGGGCAGAAGAACAAATGTGAAGAAGAAGAAACAGCAATACAGACAGTGAATGGTGGCATGGAATTGTCATCAAGTGCTCCAAGTGACTCCAGGGGTCCTGTGCTGAGCATCCTTTCCAGTCTGCTAGATGGAATACAGAGTGTATGGGAGTTCAGCAATTAATAGAGTATTTATTTGGTCTGAGTGCCTGATGCAACTTTCCTCCCAAATCCCAATTTTCTATCTGCCAAGATAGGTGATGGAGGTTTATGGTTCATGTTCTAGCATATCTGCCCTGGCCAGGGACCTACAACTCTGAATTTCTGGCCTGCTCCCTTCCAGCCAAAAGTGAATCTAGATTTACTTCCCTTCAGCAACAAGCACCATCTCTATGCCCTGTGAGATCCTAGTTTTAGAAGATTCGGCTTTTATCCCGGGGATATCAATCTACGTGTAGAAGTCCTTATTCTGTGGAAGAAGAGAGACTAAAACAACAAATAAGTGAAAACTTCTTATCTAGGAAGATGACAAATAAATTTTCAGTATTTCTTATATTAAGCCACCTCTGTTGGCTTATACCAACACCTCTTATACCTCTGTTCTTTCATGAATATAAGAGCATGAGTGGGCTAAAAGTCAAACAAACAGACTTAGTTTCTTCTTGGTGCATTCAGGCTGCTCTAGCAAAATGCCATAGACCAGGTAGTTCGTAAACAATGTTTATTTTTCACATGTCTGGAGACTAGGATCATCACCCAAGATCATGGTGCCAGCATGGCTGATACGGGTCCTAATTCTGTATAAGTTGGGTCCTTCTCACCATGTGGTGGAAGGAGGGGGCAGAAATCTCTCTGAACCACCCTGCCTCCTTTTAAGGCACTAATCCCATTCACGAAGGCTGCATTCTCATGTCGTAAGCACGTCTCAAAAGCCTCACCTCCTTAGCCACTAGAAAGATAAAAGTGTAGATCAGCTTATAAAAATACTTGTTAAGACCCTAGAAAGTCTTAACTGAAATGATGGAACTCTGTCAAACCACAGAGAAAATTTATTCTGAAAATACCAACAGGTTGTGTAGTCAAGTCAATCAAAAATTGACTCTATCAGAGGCAATATACTCTAACATGGACTGCTGGTCCTACTGAATATTTTTGTTCCCTTGACCCCTGCCACTCATCCCCATAACCATTCTTCACCTATCAGGCAGGGTTAACTGAGAAATTGAAATCAGATTGTATAAAAGTGAAAATTCTCTCAGTCGTGTCCGACTCTTTGTGACCCCATGAAATGTAGCCCACCAGACTCCTCCTCTGTCCATGGAATTCTCCAGGCAAGAATACTGGAGTGGGTAGCCATTCTCTTCTCCAGGGGATCTTCCTGACCCAGGGGTTGAACCCAGGTCTCCCGCATTGCAGGCAGATTCTCTACTGTCTGAGCCACCAGGAAAGCCCAGATTGTATGACCTCTTGCTGAAATACCCCCAAGTCTTCCTAATCACTTAGAATAATAGCCAAACATCTTACTATGTCCTTAGAAGATTCTCGATCACTTGTCCCTGCCCACCTCTTCCAACCTCATCTCCCTCCATTCACTTTCCATTCATCTCCTTGCTCTCTTTTCTGCAGTGCCCTCAACCCACCTGTTAATACATTCCCCACAGCCCCTTATTCTAGAATGTAAGCACCATGAGGACAGAGATGTTACCTACCTTCCCACTGCGTCTCTAGCACCTTTCAGAATACTTGGCACATAGTAGTTGCTCAATAAGTAATTGTTGAATGACTTGAGATACCGGTTTTCTTATATTCTCCAGCCTTTTTAGAGAAACTATTATACGGGGTAGATACTTGGGAAGTTTAATCTCTCTTGGGGAAGTAGGGAAAGCTTTGCTTCTCATTAATTATTTAATTACCGTCAAAGCTTGGGACTTCAGGAAGATTAAAAATCTTCCCTGTTCCGCTTGTCACAGCTACATGCTCTCAAGCCTAATCACAGCACCTGTGACTCGTACACTGCTTGCTGGCGTCTGGTCTCCCCGAAGGATTAGTACAGCAAGAAAGTATCTGCAGACTGTTACTATTGGCATCTTTTGAGAGTTTAATTAATGGAGTATTTTTTTCCTTTCCTATTCATGGTCAGGATTTTGATTAACTTGTAAGTGGGAGCTTTGTCATGTAGAGGAGCCCAGAGGAGAATGCTTAGGGCTGATGAGAGATGCTAAGGCTGCCCTTAATAGCTGGTAAAGGAATCAGTGTGTTCCAGCAACCTCCCCCATATCCGTGTGGTCCACACCCCATATGGGAAGATGGGCACGTACTGCGATTGTTGGCTGCAGCAGGTGGTTGGACTCACTGGGACTTCTCTGCTGACCAGGCATTTCTTTCTGTCTACAGCATCTTTGTGGACATGGGGGTCCCCACGTTTTCAGCGACTGAGGCCAGCAGGCAGCAGCTCACTCTGTTGCTTTGTCATGGGCAACTTCGTCTCAGGGTTTGGGCCTCCATCCAGGCTGCCTCAGCACTTCTGACTAGCAAGTTCTGGAAATAGTTCATCCACAGAGCTGGCTGGCAGGCGAAGGCTTCTCCTTGGAGCGTGGGGGTAAATCTGACCACTCCCGCTCTGGCTCTAGGCACACCCATTGCTTCTACTTCTCCCTAATCTGAAGCTTTCACAGTCAACTGAGACCTTGGAAAAGTTCTGCATTTAGGTGCATCTTTGTAGAGAGATGGAGCTGGGTTTCAATCTTACCAATGTATTTAAATCTTCTAAGCCTCAATTTCTTCATCTGCCAAATGGAGATGGTAACTCTATCCTGCCTCACAATTTTTTTGAGCACTTTAAATGAGACACTGCATGCAACTGTTTAGAACAGTAAATGTCAGCTAATATTTTTTGCATTCAAGCCTGTGGGTGAGGGCTTCCTTGGTGGCTCAGTTGGTACCTGAGCATAGCTGCCAAGGCAGGAGACAAAAGAAATGTGGGTTTGATCTCTGGGTTGGGAAAATCCCCTGGAGAAGGAAATGGCAATCTGCTTCAGTATTTTGACTGGAAAATTCCATGGACAGAGGAGCCTGGAAGGTTACAGTCCATGAGGTTGCAAAGAGTTGGACATGAATGAGGGTCCAGGCACACCCCCTGGCACACCCCCCCCCTCACACACACACACACAGTGTGTGGCACCTTTACAAGTTAATTCAACTCTCTGGGCCTCAGTTTCCTTATCTATAAAATGAGGCCAGTGCGATTGTGTGATGGTGAAATGAGAATGAAAGATAAAATGTCAATTTATGGATAAATTGCTAAACTGGACAAATCCTAGTAAATTTCATCAGTGACTTATCTGCGTCTACCCTGGCCATTAAGTTGACTTTCTCAACAAAGCCCTAAACATGGACATCTGTCTGTCTTACTCATTAAAAAGAATGTATCAGTAAGAATATAAAATGGAGAGGGCTGTATGCAAACACTGCTGAGAAGTGAAAAAAAAAAAGAAAAAAGAAAAAAAAAGCAAATAACATTTAAATGATTATTGAATGAGTGACTGGACTATCGTCCCTCAGGGGAAAATATTTCGCACTTTGCTTAGAGCAGCAAAAAGAGGAGAAAAAAGTTTGATGGTTATTTCAAATTTGTCTCCCCAGGGAAATTAAACCTGAGTTATGGGGTATTTTTCATAAAGCAAAGTCTAGTATAAAATTAACAAGCTTAAAAAAAAAATTGTCAGGCAAACTTAAGTGGATTTGGACAGGTTGTCCTGATGGCTGTTTGGGTGCACCGGCACGCCTGCCACAGAATGTCCTCTTACTCCATCCTCATCCTGGGGAGACCTGAGTATATCCACTGGAGTTGCCTCACCTGCCCGTGGTCCTGTCTCCCTTGCAGGGACATCCAGTGCTAATAGCTGATGTGTTGATAGACCCTCCCAGGCTATGCCACTTCCAGCAGCCCTCCTCATCCCCAGCAGTAACTGATGTGCTATGAGGACTACAAGGCAGTATTTTTATTTTATTTTTTTATATTTTGGGATTAGGTTCTTAGGATGAACTAACATATATGCAACTTTTAATCATCTTCAAATCCCTAGATGATAATGCTTGATTTTATTAAAAAATTTTTGTTTTTGTATCATCATGAGGTATGTGGTATCTTAGTTCCCTGATCAGAGATTGAACCCATGCCCTCTGCAATGGAAGCACCGACTTCTAACTGGATCGCCAGGGAAATCTTAAAGGCAGTATTTCTATATTGAAGCTGCAAGTTATTATATATAAGCTATGGTTTCTGTTTTTTTTTTCTTCAAAAACTATGCTGGGTCCTTTTCCAGAAGCCTGATGGCTTTTAGCCTCATTTAAAATGTTCTGTTCTAAGGGCTATAAAGATTAGGGACATTTCTTATTTAAATCTTTCCAGCACCTCTTTCTATAACAGAACCTCCTTTTCTGTAGGATATCCACTTCAGCTGCCCAGTCCAGGTACCCCATGCCCTTGGCCATAATGACTGGTTTGGACAGGTACGTGATCTAAGTCAAGAAAATTGGGATCTTCTTTGGATCTTTTCTGATGCTGCCATCAGGAAAGCTGTGTCTTTCCCTGGGGGTTAGGTTCTGAGGATTTCAGTCTGAGGCTCTGGTACCCACAGGATGAGGGCCAGTTGGAGAAACAGGAGATCTCTGATAGCATTATTTGCCGTCTGGATCAAGCCTTGCCTGAAGCCAGAATGGTAGGGCATTATGTGAGCTAATAAACACCTTCCATGATGCTTTTTTTTTTTTTTTTTTAAATAGTCACTTTATTTTTTAGTATTTATTTATTTGGTTGTACTGGGTCTTAGTCATAGCATGTTGGATCTTAGTTCTCCATTAGGAGTCAACCAAGGGCCCCTGCATTGGAAGCTCAAAGTCTTAGCCACTGGACCATGAGGGAAGTCCCCATTGTCCCTTTTGAATGGAGTTTCTGCCAATCCAATTTCTGAAAGTGTTTTTTTTTTTTTAATTTTCAAAGCATCCTGAAAATTACAGTTAGATTAGTCTGTATATTGGGCTTTTTAAATATCTTGAAGAATTGCTATAATGGAATGAATGTATTGTAAAGAAATGTGAACTAGAAGGTAGCATGTAGGGCTAAGTTTTGGATTTCCTCTAAAAATAGTGTCTCCTATTTACTGAACACTTACAATGTACCAGCTGTTTCATATACTCTATGTCTTGGCTTCTTACCACTTTCTTGCATGTTATACTCATTTTAGAAAGGAGAAAATCGAGACTTAGAGGAACTGAGAGACATGCCAAAGACCATCCAGGTAGAATGTAATGGAGCCAGGATTTTACACTCAGAATTTGGGCCAGATTACCCATATCATACAGATCAAGCAAAGATTAATGCTGATTCACTCCTTCAGCACTTATCAGACATTAGCTATTTGCTGGGAGGTCCTAGGCACTGGGAGTATGAAATCAATGAGATAGTGTATGTCCTTCAACTATTCACAGTCCAGTGGGGGGAACTTCATTAGAGTCTTCATTGATTTCAACTGTATCCTCCCAAAAGATATTCTGAAGCTCTAACTCCCCAGTATTTGTGGATGTGACCCTCTTTGGGAATAGGGTCTGTGCAGATGTAATCAAGTTAAAGTGAGTTCATTATTAAGGGCAGGCCCTCATCTGTTATGACTGGTGTCCTTAAAAGAGGGAAATTTAGACTCAGAGCCACAAAAGGAGAAGGCCATGTGAAGTTAGAGGCAGAGGTTGGAGTGATGCCTCTATAAGCCGAGGAACAGTAAGGATTGCCTGCGGTCACTAGGAGCCAGGAAAGAGGCTTTGAACAGATTGACCCTGCAAACTCTCAGAAGGAACCAACATTGCCAACACCTTGGTTTAGGATTTCTAGCTTCCAGAATGGGCTTCTCTCATAGCTCAGTTGGTAAAGAATTTGCCTGCAGAGCAAGAGATCTGGGTTCGATTCCTGAGTTGGGAAGATCCCCTGGAGAAGGAAATGGCAACCCAGTATTCTTACCTGGAGAATCCCATGGATGGAGGAACCTGGCAGGCTACCGTCCATGGGGTCCCAAGAGTCGGACACGACTCAGCGACTAAACCACCCTCCAGAAGGCTGAGACAAGAATTTTCCGTTGTTTCAAACCACTCAGGTTTTAGTTTTTGGTACTTTGTTACGGTGGTCATAAGAAACAAATACAGTTATCAGGGTCCTTCTCCGGCAACCTACATTGATCTGAATCTTGCCTGAGATTGCTCCCAGGTGGTGCAGTGATAAAGAACACGCCTGCCAATGCAGGAGACACAGGAGACGTAGGTTCGATCTCTGGGTTAGGAAGATCCCCTGGAGGAGGAAATGGCAACCAACTCCAGTATTCTTGCCTATAAAGCCCCATGGACAGAGAAGCCTGGCGGGTTGAAAGGAGTTGAACATGGCTGAGCGACCGAGTGAGCACATACATACACGTTCACACAATATTGCTCTGCCCATGCCTCCCACCCCAGTGGCTCTCCAGGAACAAGCCTCTGCAGACAGGTGTCCCACCCCCTCCTTCCATCACATCTTGAAGGTGAGCTCCTCTTAGCCATAGCTCCCCGCCCTCTTTGCCACCACTGTGTGAAGCTACCGGGTCCTGGAGTTCCCAGCATGAGGGCCCACCCTATATGAGAGCCCTTCCCTCCACTGCCCTCTGAACACACTCTGAACTCAATGGCTGCCCCGGGGCCCACTGTTTGCTCTGGACAGGCAGGAGCCTGGAGGCAGTGGACAGCTAATACCAGGGCGTTGCCCTTCCTTTATATTCCAAGGCTGTTCTGTTTCCAGGATACAGGTTTCATGATTTCTCCTTTGTGATTAATGTTGAAGCCATTTCTTGATGTGCTGTCTTAATAACTTGGTGAAGGCACACAGCCTTTGGTTGGCAAATGTGACGGTGCTTTTATCTGACCAGCCCTCACCCCCGCCCATTCCTGCGAGTCAGGTAGGCAGCACCAATGTGAAAGAAGACAAAAGACAAGGGGAAATAAAGTCTAAATTAATCAGTGATTTGCCTAGGGTAGTGATGAGCTACAATTTGGACTTGCTGCCTAGAATTTTAAACAATGATCCAACTTCCTCGAGTTGCCAACTCTCTCTCAATGCCCACAGAACTCTTCTAAGAAGACGCATTCACCCGATGATGTGTATAGCAGGCCAAATGCCAACTCATTAAAAATGGTGATGCTCCTAGTAGCTAGAGCTTTCCCTGTGGGTGAACTTAAACTTTCCATACTCCCGAAGAAGGGGGCACAAGCCAGTCACAAGTCCTCCCAAATGGGTGTTCTGTCACTAGACCTTTAACACCTCGAGGCCAAGGCCCTATCTTGCCTTTTTTTTTTTTTGTACCTTTAAAAACGTGTAACAGAGTGCATGCTTCTGACCTGCTGCTAGGCTCAGTACAGAGATTTAATCTGGGCCATGGTATGTTTTTGAGGGAGTATGGTGGTTAAGAATTTGGACTCTGGGGTTTGGGAGTCAGATTGCCTGTAATAGATTGTTAGCTGGCTGTGTGATTTTGGAAAGGTTTATTAACCTCTCTGAACTCCAGCCTCTCATCTGTTAAATAAGCTGTTAGAATGTGTCAATGAGATATGTACCTAAAGTGCTTAGCATTCAAGAAAATGACAGCCATTACTGCTGTTATTAACTGGCGATTGGCAGAGCTGGGACTCACCCAGGCTTGTCTGGTCCCGTGTCCCCATGGTTGCCCATCTGGGGAACTCAATGTGACTTCCACTGGATTGCTCGTCACCAAAGGGTGAGTGGTCACACAGATGGGGCGCCAGCATCATTGCTTATTTCCCTCCACAGATGGCCAGGCACCCTATGCCTCCCAACTCACAGCCAAGGACCCCCATATTCCCATTCCAGTTGGTGATCCAGAAATCAAGGGAATGTTTTTGCCTTTTTGGGGGAAAGTAGAATCTTTCCAGGCTCCTTTTAGGTCTCTGGCTCCCTCGTGTGTGCTCAGTCGCTTCAGTCATGTCTGAATCTTTGTGATCCTATGGACGGTAACCCACCAGGCTCCTCTGTCCATGGGATTCTCTAGGCGATAATACTGGAGTGGGTTGCCATACTCTCCTCCAAGGGATCTTCCTGACCCAGGGATTGAACCCATGTCTCCTTTCCTGCATTGCTGGCAGATTCTTTACCTCTGAGTCACTGGGGAAGCCCCTCTATCCCCCAAAGCTTGTCAAAAGTCCATGGGGAAGAGACATGAGCTCACGAAGAAGGGATTGTTTTAAGGTTTTGCTCAGCCTCCTGCCTGCCCCAGACGTGCTTGAGGTCTCTCAGATCTGGAAGCAAGGTTCCCAGTTATCCATCAGTATTAATCCTTTGGGACTTCCATAACAAAGTACCCTAAGCTAGATGGCTTAAAATAGAAATGTATTGTCTCACAGTTCTGAAGGCTGGAGTCCAGCATCGGGGGGTTGGCAGAGCCATGCTCTCTGTGATGGCTGCAGGGCAAACTCCTTCCTCTCCCTTCTTATATCTCCCGGCCTTTGCCAGCACTCCTTGGCCTCTCTTACCTTATAAATGCATCACCTCAGTCATGTGACATCTTTTTCCTGGGTGTCCTCACGTGATCTTTCCTCTGTGCATATCTGACCATCTGTCCAAATTTCCCTTTATACAAGGACATCAGTTATATTGGATCAAGGTGCACCTCAATGACCCATTTGAACTGAATTACCTCTGTCAAGCCCCTGTTCCAAATAATATTTCATTCCTCAGGATTGGGGGTTAGGACTTCAGTGTATCTTTTTTGGGGAGATGCAATTCAATTCCTAACACCATCTGTGATGGTTAATTTTATGTGTCAACTTGGTTAGGCCACGGTACCCAGATATTTGATCCAACGTTATTGTAGCTGTTTCTGTGAAGTTGTTTTTCCAGATGAGATTAACACATAGATCAGGAGATTTCTAGTAAAACAGATTATCCTCCATCTGATCAGTTGAAGCCTTAATAGAAAAAGACTGATCTCTCTGGAAGAAGAGGGTATTCTGCCAGCAGACCACCTTTGGACTCCAGCTGAAATCCTTCCAGATCTCTAGCCTTCCAGCCCACCCTGAAAATTTAGGACTGGCTGAGCCTCCATGATCATGTGAGTGAATTCCTTAAGACAAATTCTCTCTCTTGCCACCCCATCCCCCATATAGATATAAATACAGTTATGCATGGTCTGTTTCTTTGAAGAGCCCTGACTAACCCGCCATCCTAGGGTCCCTGTCCCTGACACCCTCCTCCTCAGGCCGCAGCGTCTTGGCAGGGCTGGCAATGCCTCACCTAGAGAGAGCTGAATGCCCAAGGCTGCCTTTCAACCCACTTCACTGTAAACAAACTATCACTGAACCACTGAACAAGCATTTCTGAGCCTTCAACTTGTATTATTCCCTCGGCAAAGGAAGGTTGAACGTTCAGTCTCAGTGTGAATTGCTGTAGGAGATGATGGGGAAGAAATGAGAAGAAATTCCTTTGCTTCCAAGTTAATACAGTTCTGGAAGCTACTGTTCTGTATGAGGAGTCAGAGCGGAACTGCTCTTTTAGAACAATGCACGAAATGTTAAAGACATGGTTCATGGTCTGGTGACCTACTGTTGTCTAGCAAACTATTTCACAATTGAGTGGCTTAAAATTGTACCTATTTTATTTGTTCAGGACTCTGAGGGTCAGCAGTTCATGCTGGCCTCAACTAGCTGGTTCTTCTGCTCCATCTCTTCTGGAGTCACTGAGGCAGCTTCTGTCACCTGGCAGCATGACTAGGTTCAGGCTGCTGTAACAAAAATATCATAGACTTTGTGGCTTACACAACCACTGGGAAATTGAGGACGAAGGGGCCAGCTGATTCAGTTCCTGGTGAGACCTCTCTTCCTGGTTTGCAGGGGATGTAATATCCCTGTGTTCTCTCACGATTGAGACAGAGACCATCTCTCCCATGTCTCTTCTTATAAGGGATGAATGAGTGTTCAGTTGTGTCATGCTCTTTGGGCCCCATGGACTGTAGCCTGCCAGGTTCCTCTGTCCATGGGATTTTCCAGGCAAGAATACTGGAGCAGTTTGCCATTTCCTACTCCAAGGGATCTTCCCTACCCAGGGATTGCACCTGCATCTATTGTATCTCCTGCATTGGCAGGCAGATTCTTTACCACCATGCCACAGGGGAAGCCCTCTTATAACAGTACTAAAACCATTCATGAGGGCTCCACCCTCATGACCTAATTACTTTTCAAAGGTCCCACCTGCAAATACCATCACACTGGGGATTAGGGCTTCAACCTGTGAATTTTGAGGGACATAACCATTCACTCCACAGAACTGGAACTAGATGGTCCAAGATGACCTCGCTCACACATCTGACAATTGGTACTGGTTGTTGACTGCATACTCAAAGTTCTCATCTTCAAGATGGCTAGGTGGGGCTTCCTTACCTGGTGACACCCTGTGTTTTAAGAAGGTGAAAGCAGAAACTGCAAGGCCCTTTAAGACTTAGGCTCAGGAGTCACCAAAACATCACTTCCATTGTATTCCTTTGGTCAAAGCAAGTTACAGAGCTTTCCTATGTTTAACGCAAGGAGGAATAGACCCCACCTTAATAAAATAGACAGGAAGCGGTTCAAAGTGACATTATAAAGGAATGTGCATGCAGTGATATTAGGATTTATTGTGACAGTTTTTCAGATGATCTACCACACTGACTGAGCGAATTAAACTAGTGAATATACAGAACGAGTTCTGCCTGGATACATCAGTGGAAGTGACAGCATGATCCCAATCAGAGCCAGAGATTAGAGGGGCATCTCAGACGTGTGAGGGTATGGCTGTTTATTACGCCCTTTGACTGAGAACCTGGCAGGGAAGGGTTTTGGACTCCGTCTGATTCCAAGACTACTCTATAAATTTTTTCCTGTGAAATTAGATATTTGCCTCATCTCTGTTACAGCACAGCCAGAGGCATCTGGTAGGGCCAGCTAACGTATGTTCTTAGATTTTCCTTGGCAGAAATTAATTTTTTTCCCCCTTAGGAATTTTTTTTTTCTTTCCCCAAGGCTGAATCTTTGGGTTAATACCAGGGATCCACAATTCATAAATTTGTT